>NC_062220.1:67387166-67989145 GCF_902686445.1 Sciurus carolinensis
ACAACTGTGAAGCACGTATCAGTGGATACCATGGGCAAGAGACAAGAATTAGTTATGGCACAAAGGAATGCAAGAACCAATTCCCGACCTGGGCTGGGATTTCAATTCCTGGAGCTCCTCACACACATACCTGTCTCACCACATTTACTCCGTTCATACCTTGACTTATTTCAGCATATATTTAAGTCTGTGTTCACTATTCTGGTTTTTGTTTTTTTTGTTTATCAGTTCTGTAGCATATCTAAATAAAACGAGAGAACTTTATAAAGATGTTTAGGATGGAAAAAGGAAATTATAATATCTTCAGTATCTTGTTAACTTTGTCTTGAAGCTGTCCACACAGTGGATACCACCATAAATTGGAAGAGGTATCTTGAGTGGGAGCTTCCAATATATAAGTTATATGCTGGCAACCAGAGTGTGTGAGGGCTGAAAACTACATAAGACCCCTCCAGTTTTGATTTATGAAGTCTGCTTGTTATTGTCTTGCAAATAATTTGAGAAAAATGTTATATTAAATAACTGCTTACACCTACTTGTGGCAATTAGAAGAGAAGACATACGAAATGTCTTTGGACTGTAAGCCAGAGTGCCCTGACATCCGCCATCAAATTAAATGATCTAATTACAAGAGCAAAGGAATTCCTGCTTTTGCTCATTCACTCATACTTATTCATTTTCCAGACACTGAATAAACACCTATGCTGTACATCATGAGAACTACAAAAGGTGAACAAAACAGGGTTCTTAAAATAATCTTTATTTACCACCTTGGGATTTGACAGTCCTTAAAGTAAGTTTCTCAAGGGGTTGATAATTTATTTTACTTCCTCCAAAAAGATTAGTAGAGAATGTGGGATAAGACAGAGGAGACTTCAAATTCAAGCTACTGCTACTTAGACTTGTGTTATTTGGTACATTTCTTAACCTCTCTAAGCTTTAGTTTATGCATCTATTAAGTACAAATTATAATACATAGCTCGTAGGATTGTTGAGTTTTTCTTCAAAGAAAAACAGGCACGTAGAGTACCCAGAGCATGATGGGATTTGGAAGGTAGCTATGCCAGTACCATGCCAACAACACAGACACATGGCTGGATTTGAATGGGATTAGTTGGTCTTTCTGGTCTTTTGGCTGTCATTTTGTACTGGGTCTTGGGTAACTGGGTGCTCCTCACAAGACCCATAGCATCCTTTTGCACATCCCACTTCTAGTGAATCTGACTTCATCCTCCTGCATCAGTTTACCTAATTGACATTTTATGGACTACAGCTGTTGGTCTTTGCTTTCAACACCTGCCAATATAAAAATTTCAAGTAAACAAACTGAGACTTTATAAAGTTTTTTTTTTTTACATTACTACTAATAAAAGTTAATATTTATTGACTGAGGCTAACCAGGTTCCAGGCACTATTCTAAGTGTTGTATATGTGTTACCTCATTAAATTCTCATAAAGGCTCTATGAGGTAGGTGCTATATTGTGCCTGTTTTTACAGCTGAGTAAACTGAGGAACAGAGGGGTTAAGTAGTTTGTTGAAAGGTCTGCTGCTAGTCAGAGAGGAAGGAAGGATTTTAACCGGGCAGCCTGGCTCCAGGGTCAGCTACTTAACCACTGTACTACAATGCCTCTTGCTGAGGGTCTCAGATAGTGATTGTCAAGTGGTATTGCAACATACAATCACAAGAGACATCAAATTCTTCAACCACTTAATTGGATTGCAAAATGCCATGAATTCATCAAAAGTTTATTTAATAAGTTTTAGTAAAAAAATCATAGCTCTATTACAAATTCCTTTGACTACAAAGCAACACAGCTACGTCTATAAAATTTGGAAGACAAGTGTTCCCAGTTTGTGTGAATTCCACAAACACAATTCACTCCCTCAGTATCACTGAGCTGCTGTGTATATACAATGCTGTAGTGATACTAAGACAAGGCAGATAAGTCCTGCCAGTGAGCAATTCACAATCCAAGAGGGAAGAGATACCCAAAGAGGTGAGCTTGGTGTGAAGTATTATGAACATGCATAGGTGAATTAAATATCCTCCAAATTCCTTCGCTTAAGAAAAAAGAACAATTCACTTCTCAAGTTCCAGTGTATCCCTCATGTGGATCCTCATGGGCACATTTCTTCATTAATTCCACAAGAATTGAGCCCCACTGAGCCATCCCAAGACATAACCTTTCCTCTTCTCAGTTGACTTCATGCACTGTACTTTTTCAAATTTTCCCTCTCCTGCTACCAACTCCCAATCCTTTCAATGCCTTGCTTTCTAGAATAATCAACAAGTTCTTTCTGTAGGCAGGTTCTTTACTATGTTAGAGATCATTTCAGAGCAATTATGCCCACAGAGTAGAAAAGGAACACTGGGAAGCCCCTTTCCTCAAATATATGGTTTTATGACCATTTAAATTCATGGGGCTTGGGTTAACAAAAGTCAACATTATTCCCAGTCTCCGAGTTGGTTTTGCACAGAGGATGAAAAAGAAAGTAAGAGATTTTACTTTTACTAATACGTAAAAGATTTCTTGAAAAGTTTCAGTTTTAAAATGATGAGAAAAGAATGTGGGGTAGAGAGAATGTCTTTCATTTCATGATAAAACCAGAAGGAATAAAATTTCTTTAGCTTTGAAGAATAAAGGAAGCATAAAAAGAATAACAGCTGAAAAGCAAACTTTTAAAGAAGACAAATTTTAAGACAGTTCACATAAATTGTTACAATCACTTTGGAAAATGTGTCTCACAAAGCTGATCACTTACTATGATCCTGTGATCTGACAAATTCATTCCTACAATATATGCTGAAAGAGAGAAGAGAGTAGGGGAGAGGATACTTGAACATGTAAAAAACATGTCCTAGAATATTCACTGAAGATTTATTCACAATTCCCCCAAATTAGAATTTACTCAAATGCCCATTGAGAGTTTAATGCATTTATTTTGGAATATTCACACAACAGAATTCTACATGCCAATAACTGATCTATAATTACATGCAACAATACAGATGGAACTCACAAGCATAATTTTAAATGAAAGAAACTAAGCACATGACACATAATCCCATTTATATAAAGCCAAAAAATAGTCAAAAGTTATTTATGCTGTACGAAGTCAGAATAATAATTATTGAGTTGCAGGGAGGAAGCAAGAGTGACTGACAGAGGCATTAGGAGGTACTTCTGGGGTATTAGTAATGTTTTTGCTAATCTGAGTACAGGTTCCACGAGTCTATTAAATTTATGAAAATTCACCAAACTGTACACTAACTATGTGTACTTTTGCACATATATTTTGCTTCAGTACTTCTTTGAATCGGTGAGACTCAGGATAATAAATTACATCCATTCTTTCCTATACTCTTTAAACATTGAAAGAATAGTTGAAAAAATCTTGAGAGAAATACATATACACTTCATAATTAATTTTACAACTTGAATGAATTTAACTTTTCTATGAGTACTTTCAGAAGCTAAGTCAGTACAATAGAATATTTATTCAGATGTGCAGGGCTAATCATATTGTTTGGGGTCATGATCATCACCTTCAAATCGGGCCTTGAGTGTGTTTATTGTGCTACAGATCAGAACTTAGAATATTTACTAAGATGTAAGAGCAATGACAGCAAAAACCCACTGCTTTTGTGAAATCTGCAATCAGGCTCAATTTTGAGGTTTTTGCACCTTCACTACTTCCATATTATGCTTTTCCAAGAAATTATTTTGTGTCAACTTCAGATACTGCACCTTTGGCTTGCTCACTAATTTAGACCACGGTCTGTTATTCTTTGTGTTAGGAGGAATCAAAGCTAAATTACTGGCTTTTATCCAACATCTAAAACTGAGTGTGCCAGTGCTTTGAAAATGAGAATATTTTTACTTTTAATAATAATTCTCTGCTGTTTCAAGCACAGTTATTGTATTTGTTTCCTTTAAAACCTGAACACTAACTTCATAAAAACGAATTCTATGTTGATTCTATGCAGAAATATTAACAAGGTTATTGAGCACTCCCTACTGAACTTACTCTAAAATTTTGTGCAAACTGTTTAAAAGTTCTTGGATCAGCAGCTTTGTTCTATTGCTTTTATACATGTTCAGATACTTCATTTTTTTTGTTGTTGTTGTTGTTTTGTTGATACAGGGTCTTTCTATGTTGTCCAGGCTAGTCTTGAACTAATGGACTCAAGCAATCTTCCAGCCTAAGCCTGCTGAGTATTGGGACTATAGGCATATGCCACCATGCCTGGCTTAATTCTCAGACACTTTAAAATATCTGATGGCACATTTTAAACATCTTTCAGTGATATGATAAAAAAAATCAAAGTTCTAAAAGAAAAATTCTAAGAGCAAAAATTATAATAAATTGATTTTATCTAAACTTTGCTGCTAAAAAAACGTTTTGGCAGAGCTAAAAATATAATTTGTTTTCAACTTAATTCACCCATGAATTACCTTATCTCACAGCTTTCCTAGTCCATGATCTGTTCTTGGTTGGTATGCTGAAAAAACTGGAGAGCTAAACTCCCAAGGGATCACTCTCAGTATACATATTTATTCTCAGCATGTATACTTCCAGTTAATAGCATTGATTAAGCACTTCCTAGGTCTCTAGAATTATCATCCCTTCCAATCCTTACAATAACTCATTATTTTACCAACTACATTTGCTAATGAGGAGTCTAAGGCACAAACAATTATTTACCTAGAGTCCCAACACTTGCGAGCCATGAAACCACTCATGATAATTCCAGGCCTGGCACTATGACACCACAGCTATTCATTTTGCTACCTCCATCTACTGATAAGAACTTGGGTGTGAAGGCAGTTCAGTCTACACAGTACTATGAATCCTGACCTTGCTGTAGAGTTTGCTAATACTCCATTTCTGCCTTCTAGACTATAATGAAAATTCTGGCTCTACCCTTATTTGTGGAAGTCTTTACTGCTATTCATATAGACCACTCTTCCTTTCATTTACAATATGAAAGAATAGGAGATTTAGATCTTTTATCACCACCACAAAGGAACTTGGGATCAGGATTTAGAACCCTGAATTATGATGCATTCTTAAAGGGGTCTATTGCTGGCTGAATGGGTAAATGGCTTGCAACTGAAGCACCATACTAGAGATTCACAAGATAACCAATGAATCAATGGAAGATAGACTCCCAAGACAGCACAAAACAAAAATCTTGAGATTTCTAGGAGTTTTAAGTTGATAAAAGTCAAAGTTTATCAAATTATAAATTGTTTTCTGATTTACTTTAAGCACAAAATCCCATTTCAAAAAATTTCAACCTAAATAGAAAAACTAGACATTGTGTATTCTCTAAAATTTATTTACAGTTAATAAGTTAAAAAGCAAAGTACAACCAAATTGTAAATCTTAATCATATGCACATTAAACTTTCCAGGGAAACACTTCAGTTCTACTACAATTGCTTTCTAATGCAATTAAGACATAACAGTTTATCAAAAAAATATTTAAACACACCAATAAACCAAATGTTAGGTATATATGATCATTAAAAATCACCATGTTGCAACCCTTAAAACAACCTCCCAAAAAAAAACCTTTTGAGTTCAAAATTGCTCAGACTTTTTGTATTCAACTATTTTAAAGGTATTTTATTGAAGAGTTTTCTGAAAAATAGTACTAACATTTGCACATGGCAAATCAACAGGTATGTGCCACCAGCTTAAGTTACACTTGTCCAATAGAGTACTCAAACAGACAAAAAATAAATACACGCCACAACAGCAACACTTTGCACTATCAATGAAGCTTGCCCTCACAATCATGACATTACTGGTTTTAGTGACATAAAAATGCGTTACTGGTTGATAGGAAGGAGGATAAAAAAAATCAAAAGGTTATTTGATGTGCCAGTCACATTTAGGCACTCAAAAGTCAAAAATCAAAAGTATAGCAAGGTGATAAATTTCCTCCTAGCTTCCTCTACTTGTGCCATATGAGATATGTGAAGGCAAGAGAACAAATAAAGATCATGGGACTTCTTTTTAAAAAAAACTATACACAAGCTAAGCTACAGACTCACTTTAGAGACAATTAATGGATGCCTCATCATAAAGGCCACTATGCCAATTTTCTTTTCACACTCTGCCCATAGGTACCCATAAAATACTTTCACTTTCCTATTAACATACTAGTCAACTATCAGATGTTTCTCCACATTTTAGAAGTTGCAAGACAGGCTTTGCTAAAGAAAACTTGGCAAAAATATTTCTTACATCTTACTTCATAAACTAGAAACGGCATGATTTTTTTAATCGTCCACATGAACCACATTGAATTCAAGATGGGCAATCAAATCCAAACTGAAATCAGATAGCCCAAATAAGCCAAAAAAGCATTTATGCACATTCAAGTGCACTAAAGTAACAAGGCATAAGAGGAAAAAATGTCAAGATTATCAGTTAAAATAAATGCAAGGTGTCACTGGTTATGTTTCAGTTGTGTGCTGAGAAGTTAATTCTCTCAACTAATTTCAAAATCCTCTGGGAAACTATCTAGATAAGTTATATGTTGAAATTACATTCTAATATGGCCATTGGATTTTCTTTTTTAATCATTATAAAACTATATACAATAGTGAAATGGTACAAATACTTTTTTTCAGGTGCTACTTAGCTATAAAAGTTAACAATATATTTTTGGAAAGAAACTGCTATGTATCTGAAATACAAATGGCAATGGAAGCTAATGACCCAAAAAATGTCTCAGCTTCCTATCACACAACTATAATTTAACACTCTCCATCTTCTAAGTAATTATTCACTTTTTTATTTACTCATGTGACAGTATTTGAAACAATGCATCATCATTGAGTAGTGAATAAAAGACTATGAGGCTTACTGGGAAACTGGCATTAAGTCATATATATATATGTATAGATATAATTTTTTTTACAAAACAAGAACACTGAAATGAAAGTCACGACATTCCTACTATGAACTATTAAACTTAAAATAATCATCAGAAAGCTATGCCATTTGAATTCTAGGAACACAAGAGTCAAAATCACAACTCTCATTATTTTCCTAATAAGCTGCCAAGCAGAGATAAACCTTAGTATTGGGGGTTTCACATGCCAAGTTCCAGCCCTGTATGCTTAGTTCAATGGCAGAATACTTGAATTTGAAATAACTGTGGTATAAAAACACTACTTGACCCTTTAGGTATTGCAGTAAAAGCTGGCTGTGGCACCACTGTCTAATAACCATTGAGTCTTGCTGCCACCATTGACCAAAGGCACTTGGATAATCAAGAATTCCACACTAGGCCATATGGTATACACACTATTACAAAAGTGTAAAAGAAGGGTCAGTACTCTGGGTGGCTTGCCTGTTTGATTTCTGTGGCCTTCAGCTATCAAACAAAGACTGCAAACATAATTATGAATGGAAAAAGATCAAAAAAAAATTCACAGGACAAAAAAAGTCAACTAATTGTCATAATGTTTACAAATGTGATGAACATTAGTCTTGACATTTCTTGTTATCCAACAATAAAAACAAAGAAAGAAATCTATTTTGCCCAAAGTAACTTCAACCAGTTACTTGATACTAAGAAATGCCTCCACCCTTCCCTAGATCATGTTGAGGTTTCTAATGGGTATTCTGTCACTTTATTCACAAGGTTGACACACATTCATCTCTCCTAAGCAACTTCAGTTTTAAAACATATTGTCCTCTCATTAACATTCCTCGATTTTTATGTTAGACCACTTCATGAGGCCAGATCATCTCCAATTGAATTCCAGTCATTCCTGCAACCAACACCAGTTCTTCACTGTTTTTTTTTTCCAATCACAAGCCATGTGGTTTCAATGCACTTCAAATTTTATTCAATTAAAAAAATTCAACAAGTCAACTTTTCATAAACAAAACTTTTGTGTATTATACCATTTTCTTTAGGAGCTCAGTAAATAAAAACATTAAACTTTAGAAACACCTTTAAAATGTTTAACCAATTGGACTTTACATCTCTTTGTTTGTAATCACTGAGCCCATAAAAATCAAAGCCATATAAATCCTTGCACTACTAACAATCAAGCTTGATCCTCTCAAAAAAAAAAAAAAAAAAAATCCTTGGTCAAAGCTTTGAAATTCAGTAAAAATTAAGAAACGAGTGGGATTCAGAATACCCTGAGCACAAACTAGTGCAACACCACAAAACATGTTTGATCTTCCGTCCAGAAAGAGGGGTGGCAGTCAAAAAGAAAAATGGAGGCGGGGGTTAAAGAGCAAGCAAATTCTGGCTTTATTACACAAGCACGAAAACAAATTCCTTTGGAAAAGAATGACTTCGGAGGACTTCCAGACCAGTGAGGTAGAGTCCGAAAGGGAGAAAACCAATCTGCCCCTGTAGTCCTGGAAACGTCTCAATCTGGGGTTAGGAAGCAAAGGGACCTCCCCTGCGGGTCCAGCGGTCTCCTCCTTCGCAGACGCGATGCGGGGAGGCAGCACGGGGTACACCTGTCCCGGAGTTCCAGACGGCGGGGTCGCATCCCCGGGGCTCGGGGCAGGGAAACCATCCGGGGACTTCCTCGCGCGTAAAGTGCACTAGGGGACGGTCCTGGCGGGGTCTGTAAACACTCGACTGACACTTGTTCATTTCTCCAGGCGGAAGCTCCGTCCAGGGCCGGGGGCGGGCAGGAGGCGCCCTCGGGGCGGCGCCTCAAGCCCGTGGCACCGGGAAGCGGCGGAGCCTCACCACGGGTTCCAGGTCCACTCGCAGGACTTGGCGCGCCTTGCGCCGCGCCGCCGCCAGGCTGCGCTCGCCCCACACGTCGCCGCCGACGCGGATGGTGGGGAAGGTGGTCAGCGTCGGGGTGGCCGCCCTCCAGATCTCCTCCAGGGTGCGGCCCCCGAAACAGGGCCCCGGCGCCACGGGCTTCACCGGGCAGGAATCCTCGGGGGCCGGCAGCGGCGGCGGCGGCGGCGGCGGCGGGGGCAGCCGGGGCCGCCTCCTGCCCGCGGCGGCCGCTCGGGCTCCGCGGCGCCTCCTCCTGGCGGCCGCGCGCGGGGCCGGCCGGCGCGTCAGGCCGCGGGCGGTAGGGGGGTCCGGGGGGTCCGGCACCAGGGCCCGGCAGGAGGCGTAGCCGTAGACGTCCTTGCTGCGTAGGATGTGCGGGGAGAACTGGTGCTTGAGGCTGCAGAGGAAGCTCCAGAGCTCCGCGTCCGAGCTCATGAACTCCGTGCTGCGGGGCATGAACAGCTTGAAGGCATCGCCCAGCGCCTTGGTGCTGTCGGCCAGCGACAGTTGCGACCGCGAGTACACCACCTTCTCCTCCCGCGCCTCCAGCCCGGCCCCTCCTCCCGTTCTAAAGCCGCCGCCCTGGGCGGCCGCGGCCGGGGGCCGGCGCCGCCGCCTCTTCACGCTGCGCCGCATCGGAGGCCACTCGGGGCCGCCCGCGCTCGCCTGGTCCCGCTGTCGCCGCCGTGCCCGCCCGCGTCTGGCTTGGCTCGGCAGCGGCGGCCGCTGCTGGCGCCTCCCGCCCGGCGCGTCTCTCGCTACTTTTCTCGCCTCCGCCGCCCCTCCCCCTCCGAGGGCGGAGGACGCGGGTGGATATCCTGCCGCCCGGTTCAAGATGGCGGCCGGCGCCCACCCCTGGGCTTTGTCATTGGACGGCGCCTCGCCCCCCTGGTTTCTCTTTCTTCTCCTCTCTTGCCTCCTTTCGCCCTCTGCCTTTCTTTAAATGTGCCCGCCTCAGGCCCCTCCCACCGCAGCCCCGACTCCACCCATTGGGTGCTCTCAGAAGAGGGGCGGGGACTGGGGGGAGAGGCCAGTTGCTGGGAGATGGTGCTGGGGTGGCTGGTGGTGGTGGCCCCTGAATGCCAGTCAACAGTTGGGTGGGCGTATGAGGGTTGCCATAGGTAGAGTAAGAGTGGATGTCA
This sequence comes from Sciurus carolinensis, assembly GCF_902686445.1. Classification (NCBI taxonomy): domain Eukaryota; kingdom Metazoa; phylum Chordata; class Mammalia; order Rodentia; family Sciuridae; genus Sciurus; species Sciurus carolinensis. The sequence goes on from NC_062220.1 coordinate 67,397,094, forward strand.
GCTACATCTTGGGGAGTGAGTGGATGTGCAGTTGTGGGTTGAGCTCGAAGATCTACCAGTCTGACTAACAAAGGAAGATGTCCCCAAAGAATGACTAGTATCACAGCTAGGGAATTTGGGCTTAAGTCTAGAGAAGAGGAACCTTTCACAATTTCCATCTAGATCCTCAAAGGCTTCTGTTGGCAACTTCATTCTAAACTCTTCCCTTTCTTGATCCAATCCATCTCAAGAAACCAGTAAACATTCAGGTAATGTGGGTGGCATTGGCAGGATTGGCTCCTCTGGGCAATGGAACCATTCTGGTGTTTGAAAGAGATTCTGCTAACAGGAAAGCAAAGCCTCTCACGCTTTATGAAAATAAGAACTCTATTCAAGTTGATCAAAGATCAATTACAATAAAGCCATTCTACTTAAAGCAAATATCCTTATTTTTAAAATATAGTTCTGTCAGAATACCACTTCATATTTCATTTGGTTTTAAAATGTCTCTTTAAAGCACAATCCCTATCATTTAGAAAGAATGGATCATCACATATAATCAATGAAATTTTGTTGAAAGGAACGCATTGTTAAGAATTCATTTCCTTTTGTATTTGAGGGGAGAATGGTAGATGTTCCTTTGTTGTCTTTTCTAATAATCTCCATACTGAACCCAGTGCTTGTCAAATAGTGGGCACTCAGTTTGTTGAATAACTTAATGAAATACCACTGATTATTTGAAATGGAATAAGAAAGAAAGTATTGAAATTGCTTTGAAAGGATAGTTCCATATTTGGCATTTATATTAACCATTTTCTCAGAACTCTTAAGAATTTTTTTCCTCCAGTGCTGGGGATCAGATCCAGGGCCTTACAGGTGCTAGACAAGTGTTCTAACATCCAGCTATATAACACCTCCACTCCACCCCATCCCCACCCCTGCAACCCACAAGATTTCTTTTAAGTTTTTAAGGTTAAAAAAAGAAAAAAAAAATCTCCTGATACTCAGAGTTTTTAGCTAAATTTTACCCTTCAGTAAGCATATTATTTTGCAGTAGACAATGAATAAAGTACAGAATTTTTGTGACTTACCCATAGTCGCTGATGGTTCCCTTGACTATGTGAGCAGAAAGAGACCTAGTTCAATCTCCTTATTTCAGAGATGAAGAAATTTAAACCCACGGAGTTTCATTAATACAGCTTGCTGATAGCAGGACTGGGACTCTAGGTCTTTCGATTCCTAATCTGGTAATCTTTATATTTCACTGGTGGTTTTTCAAATTATGCTGTCGTAACTTACGGGGGATTAATAGAAAATACTTCATGCACTAGTAGGGTGACCAAGGGACAGAACTATACCCCTATTCCTACTTCTGCTTCACCCAGAATTGAGCAGTTTTTATCTCTTATATTGGATTTTGATAATATTTTATTTGGAGCAGATAACACTTTGTTAGTTCAATAAAAACTAAAGCAAAATAATTTTGAAAGTTGCTTCTCTACACCAGAACACCTTCTCCACACAGTGGGCTTACAGCAAAAATAAAACTTTTGAGTACAAAACAGTTCTCTACCTACCAAAATCATGATAACTTTCTGAAGAGAAAATAATTTTCCTACAAAAGCATACTTTGATTTCAGAACGATTCCAGAGCCAATTACCAACTTCCCAACCCCTTATAAAAAGTGATATTGCAACAGCTCTTTACAGTACAATTAGTTGTCTTAGTAATTCTGAGAATACATAGTAGTATGAAATTAAAATAACTTCCATTGGAATATCCCTGCAGATTGACACAGAAAATCTCACAGAGCAAACAAACTAGGGGGACTTAAAAATGAAAGAAAAACAAAATAAGGTTAAATATAGTCTGTGCTTCTTATATTGCTGTTCTCACCCTTCCATGTTAATTATAAGTTCTTTAGGTCTTTTGCCACATAAATATGTATGAAGACTTACAGAACTCATATCAATTAAATACATTTTTTCAACACAATTTTGATTCTAAGAAAATAAGATCACAATAAATTGTTGCATATGAGTTTACTTTGTGATGTACATTCATTGAATTTACTTAACACTAAACAATATTTTTGTGAAATACTTTTAGGAACCAGTGTTATGTTAAACTACTTACATTATTTTACACTTTTAAATGTATCTATTTGCTCTATTCCTTTTCCTTTTTTAATTTCTTCTTGAGTTCCACATTTTGGTTAGCTCAAGTATTATAAATGGTTCTTATTCATTCTTCATAGTTAAATTTATACATAAAATATATTTCTTCTAGTTCCTGAGACATCGAATTTAAAGTTGACGAATTAAATTTTCATTCTTGAGGAATGATAGTTTACAATCCTCAGTTTATCCCTTTACCTCTCAAGGATAATGCTTCCTATAACTGATAAATAAGTGACAGATAATATGGATAAGCCAAAAACCTATGTGCATCTCTTTTCTGTATTTATAATTTATGTTGTTAAAGAGAATCCAAGCTGGGCATGGTGGTACACACCTGTAACCCCAGTGGCTCAAAAAGCTGAGGCAGGAAGATTTCAAGTCAAAAGCCAGACTCAGCAACTCAACAAGGCTTTAAGCGACTTAATGAAACCCGTCTCTAAATAAAATACAAAAAGGGCTGGGGATATGGCTCATTGGTTAAACCCCTCAGGGTTCGATCCCCAGTACCAAAGGGGGGGGCGGGGGTAAGCAAATCCAAGCAAAATAAAATGATTAGAAAAGGTAACATAAAATGTATCTCATAGCTACCTAGGACCTTCGCTTTAATATCTCATTTTTATAAAAATAATTTGCATCTTGAGACCAAATATAATAAAAAGTATATGCAATACTTTATTATTCCATTTACATAATTGTCTAGCAAGTGCAAATTAATACATATTTATAATGATCAGATTAGTAGTTACCTGTGGGGATGAGGATTAACTGGGAAGGGGCATGAGGTGACCTTATAAAGTAATGGAAATTTTTTCTTTTTTTTTTTTATTTGTTTGTTAGTTTGGAACCAGGGATTGAACCCAAGGGTGTTTAACATCCCCAGCCACATCCCCAGCCTTTTTTTATACTTTAGAGACAGGGTCTTGCTAAGTTGCTTAAGTCTTCACTAAGTTTCTGAGACTGGCTTTGAATTCACGATCCTCCTGCCTCAGCCTCCCTAGCTGCAAGGATTACAGCCATGTGGCACCTATGTGGCACCTGTCTGACCTATATCTTGATCTTGTTACAATTGTGCATACATACATCAAGTTCAATCAAACTGTACCTTTAATATTTGTGCATGTTAATTACTATGTGAATGTTGTACCTCAATAGAAAAGTTTTTAAAAGTATGTTGCAAACATCAGCTCTATAATCAAATAGATATAGAATCAATACATCTTTACATAAAATATTCTTGGAAACCTTTTAACCTTTTTTTAACCTTTTTGAGTCTCAGTTATCTCATCTACAAAACAGGTGTAACCTCTACTTCAAGGATTAGATGAGATTATATCTGTAAGACTCTATAGTGCCTGGAACACAGTAAGCATTCAATAAATTATAGCTCTGCTTATTTATCTTAGCTAATTTTGAAGATTGTATTTGACTTAACCAATATATTTCAAACTGTATAACAGAAGATAGATTTTTTTAAAGTGATAGAATTGATGAGGTGAAAATCAAAATGTTAAGAGCTAAAGGAAACTTAGAGATTATCTAATGAGTTCAATAATTTTAATTCAGATGAGAATACTGAGATGCCAAGAGATCTGCCCAAGGTCACAGATCTAGATAGTGGAAGACACTGAACTAGAATCTAGGTCTCTATAAGTCCAGAGTTGTTTCTAACATTCTAAATTTTGTATTTAATCCGAGAAACTAGTGTTAATGTTAGTATAAATGATATTAAATACAAAGTGATACATTAAGGAAAAATTTTATTAGACCCATTCTAAATCGAGATTTTTCTACAAATGTTATCTCAAAGCTTTTATAGGCTTAATGTGAAATACATAAGGACCATATAAACTGAGGGGCTAGAACTTCTACAGAAAGATGGAATAAATGTACTTTCCCTATACCCACAAACTGAAAATAAAACCTCTGGACATTATATATAAAGTAAATAGAAGAAGACTGAAAATGGAAAGAAGGCAAACAGGTTTGGAATCTCAGAACCCAAGGAAGGGCATTGCAGTGAGTTCCTTGTGTTTTCTTTTCACTCCTTTCCACATACATTTGAGGCTGGGTGCTAGAGAAGCCAGCAGTCCAAAAATGCCAACAGATGCAAATATAAAAAGCCCAAGAAAATCTTGTTTCCTATAACCATGAGACCAGGTAAGGGCAGCCTAGAAAGATAGAAACCTACTAGAAAATAATTGTCCACCTGCTGAAAAACATCACAGATTAAAAGTTATGACTTCTACACTTGCCAGCCTATAAAAGTAACCCCAAAACCTCTGCAGGGGTGGTGTCACCCCATACTAACTTCGGAATCAGGACTTCCATCCCTGCTAGGCAGTAAAGAGACAATTCCCCACTCACAGTGGAGAACAGTAACAAAGCATTACTCCTCCTCCTGTCCCTCGTGGAAAGCCAGAATTCCCACCCCCATCCAACAGTAATGAGGAGCTCCTCTCCCCAACTTTGGTGTCAGAATGGGAAATCTGAACTCCTTCCTAACAGTACCAGTGGAACAGAGTCAGAGAAAAACAGCCAAGAGAGATTTAACATCCAGAGTCTTACAATGTAGTACCCAAATGTCAGTTTTCCATTGAAAATCATGTAACAGGAAGATCTCAAACTCAATGAAAAAAGAATCAATAGATGCCAACACAGGGATGAGAAAAAGGAGAATGACAAATATTTTAAAGTAACCATCATAAAAACAAGCAATTATAATATTTTTAAATGAGCTAAAGACATAGAAAAATCTCACAAAATAAACAGGAGGTACAATGAAGAACAGTATGGAAGTTTTAGATTTGAAAAATGTAACCACCAAAATAATAATCTCAGTGGATGGGTTCAACATTAAAATGGAGGGGAAAAAGGAAAGAATCAGTGAACTTGAAGATAAATAGTAGATATCATTCAATCTGAACAGAGGGAAATTATCTGAGAAAAAAAGGATCGGGAGGAGAAGAAGAAGGGGAAGGAAGAAGTGGAGGAGGAAGAGAATAAGAATAAGAATAAGAATAAGAATAAGAGTAGGAGGAGGAGGAAGAGGAAGAGGAAGAGGAAGAGGAAGAGGAAGAAGAAGAAGAAGAAGAAGAAGAAGAAGAAGAAGAAAGGAGGAGGAGGAGGAAGAAAGAAGGAGGGGGAGAGGAGGAGGAGGGGAGAGAAGGAGGAATAAGAAGAAGAAGAGGAGGAGCAAGAAGAAGAGGAGGAGGAAGAAAGAGTCTCAGGGACCTGAGAGAATATAAGACCTAATATTTGTGTCATTGCAAGTCTAGAAAGAGATTCTCAAAAAAGAAAATGGGGCTGAAAAAAACACTGAAATAATGGCTGAAAATGTTTCAGATTTGCAAAAACATAAATCCACAGATTTAAGAACAAAACCAAACAAAATAAATGCAATGAATTCTACATCAAGGCACATCATAGTCAAACTTCTAATATTAAAGACAAAGAAAAAATATTGAAATCAGATTGATTAAAAATGACACTTTTAAAAGAAAAACTATTTAAATGACAAAAAGTTCCTCCTCAGAAACTAGGGAGGCCAGGAGACAATGGTTCCATTTTTTTTCATTTGCTAAAAGAAAATGCAACTGTCAACCTGAATTCCTACATCCAGTGAAAACATCCTTTGAGAATGAAAAAGAGATCAAGACATTCTCACATGAAGGAAAATAATTTGTTACTAGCAGATATACTCTAAAGAATAGCCAAAGGAAGTTCTCTAAATAGAAAGGAAACAATAAAAGTATTCTTAGGAACATTGGGAGGGAAGAAAGAACACTGTGGGCAAAAAATGAGCGTAAATCCTTCTCCTTTTGAATTTTCTAAATTATGTCTGATGACTGCTATAAACCGAAAGTTTGTGTCCCCACAAAATTCATATTTTGAATCCCTACCCCCCACGGGGGCTGGCAGAATAAAAGGACATAAAGGGAGATGAGATTTCTGTATTTCACTATAAATGGTAACAGTGACACCCTTAGACTGGAATATGTTATTTACACAAAAAGTAATCACTGTAAAAGCTGTCCATAAGGAGATATACTCAAAAACATTGTAGATCAAAATAGAATTTCTAAAAAATGTTTAAATAAATGAACAGAAAGGGAAGAACACATAAAAGAAAAACAGAACAAATGTAAAATAAACAAAAGCTAAATCTATAGTGTAATGTGTACCAGTGTTTATTGACAAATGATTGGTTAGATCAGAAATTGCCCAGTTGGGAGTGAACCAAGAAATTGGCCAAATCACAAATTTAATCTAGACCTAAAATTAACCAAAATTCTTTGATCTGCTGGTCTAGTTAAAAGATTTTTCTCATGTGTAACGAATATCTACTTCCATTTTTTTTTCTCTTAACCATTGACCTGTCTTCTAATGCTTCATATAACCAATCTTGAAATGTTAAATTTAGATCATATCAAAATATCAATGTAAACAATTTCTTCATGTTGTTAATTCACATTAAATTTAAAGTCAGCAAAAGGCTCTTTTCTTCCCCATATGAATTACTCCAAAATTATGTGTGCCTTGGACTTTGCCATACTTGGGGGACTTTCACTTTATCCCTGTTAAATTCCATTTTGTTAGTTTCAGTCCAACAGCCCTACTTGTGATAGTTTTGAATGTGAATTCTGTAATATCTGATTTTGATGAATTCTTCCATCAAATTAAACAAGCATCCTTACACTTTACACTAAATCATCAATGCCACTACCAATTGGAACAGACTCGATGACAAAGACCTAGGTCAGCCTTTTGGAGACTTGAACATCCTGGTAGACAACCACTTGTAACCACTTTCTGGGTACTGCTGGCCCATCTGTTTCAAGATTGTTTTATGGTATTATCACCCAGTTGTAATCTCTTATCAAGGAATATATTAAAAGAAGCATCACATTTTTAATAAACACAAAATATACTGTGACTATGGGCCTTTCCCTAATCTACCAAACCTGATATCCCTATCAAAAATCAGATGAAATCACCATTTAGTATTTTTATAAGCTCTCAGACTGATGTCAAGTGTAGACCCCACTTGTGCAAGAATAATTTGCTTAGTAATTTGGAACTCAGCTCTAATTACTTGTAAAGTGATTAGTCTGTTCGACCATTAGTACCATATTGGAAGAATATTAGCACATAGAATTATAAATGTGGAAAAAGAGAGCTAAGTATTATAATATATAACCAGATGAATGAGAACAAATTAGTCTAATTTTTTCAAAAGTTGTAAAAGTTGCTTTTTTGGCACATTAGTAGAATGCATAAGCATGTAAAATTCCAGAAACATGAGGTAATCTTTTTAAACTTTTTTACTTAATGCTGCCAAGATTAAACTTCTAGCACACAGCTTCAATCCTGTTCTTCTAGTGCTCAAAAATATCCAGTGGATCTCTATTGGCTAACAAATAAGGGCAAATTCTGCAACCTAATGTTCAAAGTATTCAAATTATGGCCCTAATCAAGCTTCAGACCTCATTTATACCTGGGCTACAGCAAAACTTTCTGCCAAACGTCACCACGACATGTTCCTAGAATTTCCATTTATTCAATCATCCAAATATTTATTGAGAAACAATTTTACATATTTTTAGTTGTTGATAGACCTTTTTTATTTTATTCATCTATTTATATGTGGTGCTGAGACTTGAACCCAATGCCTCACACACACTAGACCTGAGAAATAAGTTATCTACTATATATCAAGCTGAGTGCTAGGAAGAAACTGAACAGAACTATGTCAATAACTTGCCCCATGATGCTTACAGACTAGTACTATATTAGTTACTTAATGCTACCGAAACAAATTACCACAACCTTGACTCAAAATAATACTGATTTATTATATTATAGTTCTGGAAGTCAGAGGTCTCTTTGTATCTCACTGGACTGAGATCAAGGTGTTGGCAGGGCTGTTGTTTTCTGGAGTTCAAGGGTAAATCTATTGCCTCACTTTTCCATCTTCTAGGCACTTCTCACATTCCTTGGCTTATGGTTCACTTTCTCCATCCTGAAAGCCACTATCATTAAATCTCTTTGACCACACTTGAACAGTCACCTCTCCCTCTGACTCTGTTCGTCTGCTTCCCGCTTACACTTTGAAAGCCCTTGTGATTAAATTAGGCTTACCTGGATAATCCAAGAAAATCTCCCTATTTAAATTATCTGATTAGCAACCTTAATTCCCTCTTTCCAAGTAACATATTTGCATGTTCCAGAGATTCAGATATAAGCATTCTTGGGGGGGGGCATATTTCTACCTACAGAATTAAAGCTTTAGATAGTGATAACACAGGCTTAACATATACTGAATACTCATGTTTTATGTCCAACCATGGGCTAAGGAGTTTACATAGTTTATTTCAATCTTCTCAACAGTTCCATGAAGTATGCATGTTCCACTTTACAGATGAGTATACTAGTACTGCTTTTTCACACCTATGTATCTTTGCTCTTCCCCTGTTTTCCCCTTTCCATCTTTTTACCCACCCTTTGATGCCCCTCACCAAAGTCATTGTGGTCCCCATACTCTTTTTTTATTCTACAAAGGCTGTATAATTTTGCTTTTATCTCCCTGAGAGCATGTTTTCCTACACTCACTCATGTCCTGACTTTACCCTTACCTCAGGAAAACCACTCTATCACTGAGGGGGATGAGTTGTATCTCTCAGTTGTATTGCATCAGGAGAAAAATTGTGAACCATCTAGATTATAAATTTCTTTGGGGCAATGCTGTATCTTATTGACCTTTTTATTGTCACTGTATATAGCAATAAGGTCTTGATATTTTATCTGCATATGGGTACTTTAAAGTTTTTTTTTAAATGTCATCTTATTTGATCCTCAAAGAATCAGGTAAGGGAAATTAAGGGGGAAATGTAATTCTCATTCATGGATGAGGAACTGAAGTCTAGTAAAGTTAACTGGTGTGTTGAAGGTTAAAGGCTGGCTCCTGAACCAAAGTTTTCTTATTAAAATGTCAGAATACTTTTCAGTCCTATTTCTCCTTGCTCATAGTAAAAGTACTCACAATTATTTTGAAGTAAATCTTTTAAGATTGAAGATGGTAGAATCTTCTTTGTCTATCTTTAAAACTTCACCTTTTTCATTTTTATCTTCTCAGTCTTGACTGACACAAACAAATTAAATGCTGAATTAAGGTACCATCATACTATAAAATTCTTTGAACAAAAGGGGAGAATAAGCAATTTTTAAGTATGAGAAGACATAGAAAGAAAAATATTATGGATCAGTGGTTCTCACCCAGTTATGAAACCAACCCAGTGCAAATGGTGTAGTGCCCAGGGTCTGTACCTTGGGGCCCCTCACAGTGTGTCCAGTGTGGCAGATGCACACCACCCAACTGGGTCAAGGGCTTCCACAGCCTTGCTTCCTTCACGCAGTGGCGACTACATCCTGGTCTGGGTGCACAACCGGAGGGGAAGTCTCTGGGAATAACATGTAGTATGACTAGGGAAAGAAAAAAGAGGAAGTTAGTTAGATCCAGGTTGTAGCCCTCTGAAACAGCCACCAAAGAACCTTACAATCTAAGCTCAAATCTGTGCTGGCACTAAATATCTGCCAGCAAGTCAATGGTGATCTCCTATACAAACACACACACACACACACACACACACACACACACACAAAATTACATATATATGTATATATGTATATATATATATATTACATATATATCACTAGGACACTGTTTTTGGTTTGTAAGGATTAGGAATGATGTGCAAATACACATTTTAAGCATTTTTTCCTTCTTTTAATTTCTTTCCTAGGATAAATTTCCTGGGTCAAAAAATAAAATGAAAATATGTAACTCCTCAATATGCATTGCCACAGTGATTTCTAAGGAAACGATAACAACTTACAATATTTTCAGCAAATATATGAGTACATGTATGTTTTACCTTAACCTTTTCAGCACTAGGTATTTATATATATTAAACATATTGTCATTAATTATCACTTTAACTTGCATTCATTTTGTTGCTAGTGAAAGTGAACTTTTTTTTGTTTTTTTAATATTAAAATCTTTTTTATTTTTACAGACTGCATTTTGATTCATTATACACAAATGGGGTACAACTTTTCATTTCTATGGTTGTACACAATGTAGATTCACACCATTCATGAAGTCATACATATACATAGGGTAATACTGTCTGTTTCATTCTACTGTTTTTCCATCCCCACCCCCTCCCACCCCATTTTCCTCTACACCATTCAAAGTCCCTTCATTCTTCTCTTACCCCCATCACGCCCCCTCATTATATATCATCATGCACTTATCAGAGAAAACATTTGGCCTTTGGTTTTTGGGGCTTGGCCTATTTTACTTAGCATGATATGTTCCAACTTCATCCATTTACCAGCAAATACCATAATTTTATTCTTCTTTATGGCTGAGTAATATTCCATTGTGTATATATACCACAGTTTCTTTATCCATTCCTCTGTTGAAGGGCATCTAGGTTGGTTCCACAATATAGCTATTGTGAATTGAGCAGCTATGAACATTGATGTGACTGTATCTCTGTAGCATGCTGATTTTAAGTCCTTTGGGTATAGGCCAAGGAGTGTGATAGCTGGGTCAAATGGTGGGTCCATTCCAAGTTTTCTGAGGAATCTCCATACTGCTTTATTGACTTGTTATTTCAGTTGTACTTTCATTATCTCTCCCCAGTCTTTGGTTTCTATCACTTTCAACATTTTGTTCTGTGGTTTGAATAAGATGATAGGTGATATGGATAATTTGCTAAGCAGGCTTATCAAATTTAGAACTCCTATGGAGCAAAAGCAGAGAGGTAATATTTCCATCTGAACTACCTTGAACAGTGAACCAATTCTTAAAAATGTAATTTCATAGAAACAAGTATAAAGTCTAAACCTGGGGTTCAAAAACTCAGTTGTAGTAGTATAACATGAAAGAACTACATCTTGATAGCAGCAGATGTTTAAAGAACCAGGGGGTTTAGTTAGCAGCAAGTTTAATATGCATCCACAGTAGGCTTCGGTTGCCCCCAAATGAATGTGACCTTCTAGCTTATTACTAGTTGCTGTGCTCTGCACTCCTTAGGCCATTGTTCTTGGACATTGGTGCACTGGAGGCCCTCCTCAGAGGAATGACTGGGAAGAGGAAGTGACTCCACACTAGGTCGTGGGAAGAATGGATAGCGGACTTCAGATGTTTTGCCTGGATGTAGGATTTTATTAATAACCTGCAAACATTTTAATCTTTGCATGTTCTCTGAGGTTCCAAGCAGAGCAGTAACTGGTTATAGCTATTTTATAATTATAAAAATGCACTGTCACTAAGGAAAATGAATAAGAGAAAATTTCTCTCCTTTGGGGGTAAACACAGTGTCACACGCCAGAGCAGAGTATGACAAGGAGAGTGGAGCTCTGTTTCAGTACTCACTCGCCCACTTGGTCACTCACTTTTGTGCAGCAGTTGTTCAACAGCATGCAGTGGCCCTAGCTGTAAAGCAAGGTCAATAAATTATCATCATACACAAATTCAATCCACTGCCTGTTTTTGTAAATAATTTTTTGTTGGAATACAGTCACATTCATCCAAACTGTTTAGTCTGCTTTCCAGCTATAATAGCAGACCTGAGTAGTGGGAACAGAGGTTGTATGACCCACAAGGCTAAAATATTTAGTGTCTGACCCTTTGCAGAAAAAGTTTGCCAATCCCTGCTCTATAATGATTTTAATAACCCATTGGAAAATATCAGGATTGGTAGTGGCATTAGGCATTTGAAGGGTGAGTACTCATTTTTAAAAAGAAAATTTTGGAAAAAAATTGACTTTTCAATTATTACACTATTTGTTTATCCTTTAACCTTCCATCATTATTAGAGATGTATGCATTAGTAAATTTCTGCTTGAGAATATCGGAACTCACTTGATTAAATAGGAAGAGGATATTGAGAAGATAGCTTGGTATCTCTGAGAATCCAATGGAAAAGGTACAGCAAGGACTGAAACTTGCAATTAACCTAGAGTTCTTTGATCTCCATTTCCTATTTCTGCTTTTCTCTGTGCTTCTACTATGGTGTGAATATGGTTGTTTCCAAGGAACTTATGCAGGAGTTGAATCCCCCAAATCATATTTTAATGGTATTAAGAAGGTGGAAATTTACTCACTATAATATTTAGGGGCCTTTGGGAAGTGATTAAATAAGGTCATTAGAGTACAGTTCATTCTTCATTCTGGTGACTTTATAAGGAGAGGGATAAAAACACAAGCACGAACACATAGTCTCCTGCTACAATGTGGTGCAGCCAATGGGGTTGGGGGAGAGGTTGCAAGAACCTGTATCATGCTATTTGGACTTTGAACCTCCAGAACTATAGCCCAAATAAATCTCTTTTCCTTATAACTTACTGCCTCAAGTATTTCACTAGAATGTTGAAAAACTGGCTAACACAACATGTAATGTATTTTATTCCATTTTGTGACAAAAATTAATCCAAAGGTTTACATACTAACACAGTTTTAAAATCCATCCAGTTATATAAGGCTTAAATTGAAAAAGTAGCCCCCTGTCCATTGCTCCTTACTCCTCAATTTTCATTTCCTAAAAGCAACTATTTTCAACTCTTCTAGCATTTCTTCTGTTCAAGTTTGTAAGTAACATACTTATATTTCTCTCTCTCTCTCAGTAGATTATACCCAGGGGTGCTCTACCACTGAGATACACCCCAAGCCCTATTAATTATTTATTTGGAGACAGGGTCATAATAAGTTGCCAAGACTGGCCTCAAATTTGAGATCCTTCCACCTCAGAATCCTGATTAGCTGGGATTATAGGCATGTGTCACCAACCCAGATATTTTATATAGTTCTTACTATGGAAGATGATACATATTTTTGCAAAATCTGTATTTGGCATTTACATTGCAATGGTTATGTAAATAAAGTAAATTTTCTAACAGTTAAAGTCTTCCAAAAGTGGAAAAATGTCTTGCAAGGTTAGCAAGTTCCTCAAACTGTAAATTTCTGGAGGATGAATGTCTAATTTTGTTTACTTTATATCTATAGTAACTTCTGCAAAGCCAGCATATGTGCTGTAATCTTTAAATGCTTATTGAATGAATGTATGTCAATAAAAGTGTTCAAATAGATCTTGATTACTATTTTGAAGAAATCTATCATAGAGGATTTTTGCATTGGATGAGAGATTAGATTGCATACATCTGAAAATTTTATAGTTCTATGATCTATCAAAACCCATGACTTTAAGTTACCTCTTATATTATTATGACATGTCCTCAGAAGGACTATATCATTTTTAACTTTGAATTCCTAGGATCAAATATAGTACATGGTAAAGAGTAGACATCCATCCAATAAATCATTAAGAAGTGGATTAATGAAGGAATCAGTGTGTTTTATATATTACTTGTCAGCTCCCTGTAGACATTTTGGTGCCAATGACGGTCTTGATCTATGGTTAAATTGTTCTTAGACTTCCTCTCAGCTGAGTGGTCACTCTCATCTCTAAATTGATATGTGTCAATCATCTGGCACTCACTGTGAATAACTCAGTTTTGTTAGGGGTGTATGTGAACACATGTATTTCTCATCACTTGATTGTAAAGGCTGTGTCTTCTACTGAATTCCCTGGCTTCCGTTACAGTGCCATTCCATGGCTATATCCATCCACTGATAGCTTGATTCTGGTCAACCTCAGTGTAGGTGAGATCCATTTTGAGAAAACCTGGCATATTAAAATCCAAACTTCAAAAACTGAAAATTGGGAAATACTGTATTATAAAATTATTTTTTATAAAATAATTCACCATCATGTTATCCTATATAATTCATATTTCAGTTTAGCCACATTTTGGGGGACATGTATAGTACAAAGTAAAGCATATCCAGAATAACAGACTAAGCATTACTTATGGCAATGCAGAGAGGGGCCCATAAATGATATGAGCATGTATTATAAAAGGTGTGGCATTAATATTTCTCAAAAAAGCATCAAAGTGCTCATGATGGATCAAAGCTAGAATTCATTTAATTTCCTTACACTGTATTAATCAACTTAGTATTATCACTATTTTAGTTTATAGACAGTAGTAAATAGGAGGAGAAGCATTGAACCTTTTTCAGTGCTTCCAACTTCCAAAGGGGCATTCAGAGGTCCTGATAGGTGAGTTTTGCACACATATTTCACAGCATAAGAACATGGTGGTTCAATCTTTTCCAAGATGATAAACATTGAGAAAAATATCCTAATTTAGGATATGTTTACTTCTGTTGATTTTTGTTGTTTGCTATTGTTATTATAACAGAGGTTACTTAATAATCAGAAAAAATTAGGAGTGTGTTGGGACTAATGACTCAGGCTGACTCCTTATTCCCTGGCGAGTGAGCAAGATCAAGGCCTCAAAGGCAGTTTCAATAGTTAATGACGATAAATCGGACCACCATCAGGGATTGGTTAACAACAGTTCCCCAAACGTGACCTGCGTGAACCCCCTTGCCTTGCTGACCTTTAAGCTGATTGGTTCCCACCTAGACCCCACCCTACATAAAAGCTGTGTGATTTCCTCAATAAATGAGATTCCTGCTGTGCCTGGTGTGCTGACAGATCTCCCGGCTCTGGTGTGTTTCCTTTGCCTCAGACACTCATCATCCTGCTGGCCCATAGTCTCAGGCAGGCCCTGAGGAGGTACATCGGACCTTGTTGCCCCATAGGGAGCAACAGGAGTGGAGTAGGAAATGGAATTCTTTGTAGAATCAGATAAAATTTTATATAATTAAGAGGTATACCAACCTAAAAGGATATCACCTTGATTTGTAGAATTACCATCTTTGTGATAATAATTATTACTGGAGTCTTATATTTCAATTATTATTTTACTTTTCTTTATATATAATGAAACCTTTATTCATTTGAAACTATATTTTTTCAGTCCATCAATTTCTGCCATAATATAAAATGGAGAAGGAGAGAATAATGTTATCTTTCACTTAGCACTGTAAAAGAATGAGTAGGGTATTTTACCACATTAGTTTAAGAACTACATCATGAAAAGCAAGGGAAAACCAATCAAAACACTCTCTGGAATTTGAGTTGCAGGATTGGTCTTCGTGAAAGAACGTGAATTTTCCAGATTTATTTATAGGAGGAATTCCTGCTTTGATATAAGATGATGGCCTTGGTTAAGGTTTAAACACTCATAGAAATGCTTTGTTTGAATTTGCACAAAATTTTAATGATCATAAAAGTTTACAAGAAATTACGGATCTCTGGCTGTTCTTCAAAAACTGTTACTTTGGTCATCAGTAGGTTCTCATTCCAAGATGATCAACCAGTCTACAGCTGAGTAGTTCTTTTTTGTTGTTATGAACCTGTGTAGCTCCAGTAACATATTTAAACTTTCAGTCCTTAGACTCGGTGAAATTTCAGATTTTTTAAATCAAAGGTTTTGGTTTTAGTACTAGCAGTACTAAAATAAATAAATAAAATTTGACGCCCTCCTTACACACACACACACACACACACACACACACGTGCGCACAGGCACACACACACTTTGCTATTTATCTGACTTTGGATAGCTTCAGAGAATTGAAGCTATATTTGAGAGCTTTGAAGAACAATTACATATTAGAAATAATAACAGAGAATACTTTTCCACTCTCCAGTGGAGATAACCTTTTCTTGTGGTGATGTGTAGCATGTTTCATTTTTTAGTCTTTTATCTTGGAACTGGTCTTCTGTTGTTTGTTTACTTGTTTGCAAACAATATTGATCAGTAATATGAGGTCAAAGTCCCTTCAGCCATCTTTTCCTTTCGAAAGGGAGGACAGACTCAGTGGAGGAAATATTCTTTGGTAGGATATCAAAGAGAAATAAATTGAGTGAATGATTAACTCATGTTATAAAAAGGATCACTACATTACAGGATTAAAACCACTGGATGCCATTTCCCTGATTCCCTGAGAACCTTTATAAGTCACTAAAAAACATCTAGGTCTCATTTTGAACACCAGTCAATCCTAGAAAATATAAATCTAGTAAATATAACATGGAGTGTTATTAATAACAGTTTGTAGATGCCAACCTCAAAGTTGAGATATCTACAACTAACGATCTGAAAACTAATGAATAGATGGTTCTCCTCAATACATTTTAAATGGTAAAAAGAAAGTTAAACATTACTACCTGCCTAAAGTAGGTGGAGTTATAGTAAAAAAGGAACTGTCATCTTGTTTCATTAAGACTCCCATGTAACTTTTTAAAACCCATACTTGCAGTATCACATCATTTGTAGTTGTCTACAAATTTCTTTCTTATGAGTCTGAAATCATAAATCAAGTCCAATTTCCTTTGAATCACCAGTTCTTAACAGAACGTTTGATATTTATGCATACAGTAAATATCCATTGAATGAATATATCAATTCACTAACTAGATAATAGGCAATTTGGGGGTTTATTACTATTACTACTCAAAGGGTCAAATTTTTAAAACTTGGATCCTAAAATAATCGAAATAATTGATTTCTTCTTTAGCTTGTGTGTGTGTGTGTGTGTGTGTGTGTGTGTGTGTGTTCTCTCTACCATCTTGAGAAGATAAATAAGTCTTTGTTTGCTTGGCATATTTATGTGGCTGAAGTCATTCCATGGAAGACTGCGTCTTAGGTTTGGCAAAATGCCCATGAAGTTTATAGAGGTTACAGTTCACTGCAGTAAGCATGAAAAGTAGATTATTAGCCAAGAGCACCAGGACTGCAGTGTGGTTTCTTGTGCCTGACAGCAGGAGACTTCATAATGGCAAAGACAAATTGCCTATCCCAGTTGAGGTCCTACCAGCTGTAGGAAACACCGAGACCTAACCAAGCCTCTTACATCCTCCAATCATGTCACTCTGAAACTCCAATATAATTGCTTTAAATGGTTTCAGGGGAAAGCTGCATTTCCCAAGGCAGTTCACTGGCCCTCCTATTTAGATGTCCAACCATTTCTTACTAAGGCTACAAGGGCTTTCCTGCTACATTATCTATCTGCTGAATAATAAGTGACTAGACATAACATATGCCAGTTGAATTTGTAACAGTGACCTGTGTATGGATATTCATTTTCCTGCAAGGCGAGGGAGGGTCTGGATTTGGGCTGCACATCCAGAGCATATTCCTTTAGCAAGGTGGAGAAACATTCACTGCAATTCCAGAAGACTACTGCTTTGGAAAAAAGAAGTCACTTTGGTGAAAGAATAACTCTCTGGTTTTAACACTTTCTGAAATTTTCTGCAATGTTTTGGTTGACAAGTTTCCATTTTGTAATAGTTACAGCATTTTAAAGAATGTTTAAATTGCTTCTTTCCAAATTCCCACTATTGTAGAGAACGAGGGGAGGCACAAAGAAAAAAAAAAAAGAAAAAAGAAAAAAAGGAAGAGAAAGGAAAAACCTGAAGACTGGAGAGAGAATCTGATGGCCTCAGATCTAAGAAAAGATTGGATTCCCTGCTGATCCATCAGTGGGAATTTCTCTGAACTATATGGATGATTTGCAACAAGTCTAGAGAATTGGTGATTTGACAAATTGATCATTTGATGTTGACCCAAAGCTTGCAAAAGGTTCAGGGCCACCAGTTGCAAGTTTGAAATTATATTATTCGTCCCAGTCTAACATTTCATACAGCTGCAGTTAAATTCTACAAGTCTAAAGATCGTGCCTTTATTCCAGGAGAAATATGTGCTGCTGTGTGGTGGCAGGACTTCTCATTCTTTCAAACTAAGCTGCATGTTAAACAGTGCTTCTAGAACTGAGAGTGCACATTAATCATCTGGGGATCTTTTTAAAATGCAGAGTCACACTAAGTAGGTCTGGAGGGGGGACCTTAAGATTCTGCATTTTTAATGATGTCCCAGATGGTGCAATACTGTCAGTCTACAAACCATACTGTGAGTCACAAGGTGGAGTATTTGGGATAAGATTTTATTCTAAATTACTAGTACTTCACTTTTAGGATAAGACAGTATCTCTGCAGTGCCTGTAGATTTGGGTAATTCATAATCTGTAAAGAATTTGACCTGTAACCCTTTCTGATATGTAATGATATCATTTATTGATTTATGGTTTATATGATGATATACAGTATAGATTAAAATAATTTTTAAAATAGAATTGCACTTCTAAGGAGTTTGTTCATTATAGGAAAAGATGTTCAGGAATACGGATTGTGAAGAGTTATGTGAGTACTATGACACATAGGACCAAGAAGAAAACAAAGAACATGGCATACAAGTGAGGTCTGACAATGAACAAAAGCAGGAGAGAATTCTAGTAGCTTTTTGAGAAGCCCAGGATTCCAGGAAAGGTTTCAGATACAGTGTATAAATCTGCCAGGCAAGCCTCTAACTAGAAAACCTTGAACAATGATCACTTTTCTTCTCAGGTTTTCAGAGTGATACCAAAAATTTATTTGAGTTACATTTATCAATAGTGTCCAGGTTCTCTCTCTCCCTCCCCCTCCCTCTCTCTCCCTCTCCCTCTGTACCTCTCTATCTTCCTCCCATGCACACACCCCCATTATCAGAGCAGTGGTTCTTTTAGTTTTCATTGTAATCACTTGGGGGAACTTGTTGACCATGCATATCTGGACCCAATGTCCAGATATTCTAATTCAGTGGGTCTGGGATAGAGTCAGTTACCTCAGGTGGGAACAAACACTTCATGGGTTTCTGATGAAACCAGCCCACAGATGAGATGTTGAGAGTTGTTTCATCAGAAACTGAATTATGCTTCATTATGCATCTTTTCAATGATAGCAATCCACTGGCAACCTTTCACTTCCACGTCCCAGATCTCCACACAATCTTTAGGTATGTTTCTTTAGTTGTAACCAATTTTTCATAAAAAATAGGCACAGAAAATAGCCATTACCACTACCCTTCTATTTTTCAATGTCTCCAGTGTGCTTTCCTCTTGACCAAGAGTTTTTATGGTGTGTTCCATGGGAATTTAGGATTGTACAAAGCTTTTCAAAGGGATTTTAAGTTGTTCACAGGGGAAGAACTTTTTCTTTTGATGAATGTTTTATTTGGAGGCCTAAAAATATGTACAATCTCTAAAACCTTGAAAACAACATAAACAAAATAAAAAGCCTCTAAAATGGGTGACAATCTTAGAATAAATGTTTATGAATATTTCTTTACTTTAAAAACAAAACTAACAGAAACCTTAAGAACTATGTTCAGTGTATTTCTCTAAAATATTTCCAAGAAAATTCACAGAACAAAGAATCAGCTCAGATTTTGTCCTTCGTCCATCATACAACAGTTCAGTTTCCAATAAATCTTCCAAAGCTTTATAGACACTCCTCCTCTCTGAGGGCAAGGTCTAATCTTTATAATATTCGGAGTTCTGACTTCATCTGTTATGTTTAAGGTATGAGAATTAAAAGAATGAAAGGAAATAGAAGAAAGTAGTGTTTAGAGGAGTCTACATTTTCATTAAGCCCAACTCTTTCATGCTTCCATTGTTTCCTGTTTTCAAATGCTTTTCATTCTTTTGTGAGGATCTGGTCCATTAAGATGTCTGATATGTGCATCTTTTGGGTGTGCTTAACAAAAAGCCCTGCATGGCTGGTCTGCCAGACTCCATTCCCTGTGAATGAAGTTGAATGCACTTCAGTGGGCAATGATGTATGAAGACCCTTAAAAAGAACAGCACTCATGATAGCGCTTCAGTGTCATTCTGAGGATGGAACCCTTCAAGATGCAATGGAGCAAACTCCACCAGGTCCAATGGGAACACAAAATGTAACACATCCTGCTCTATTTAAATGGCCAGAGATGCAAGAAAGGGAGTAAGAGCATGCTTATGATGAGGTTTTAGTGGGCTTTTATGAACAAATCAAGCTGAATCAGAAAGTATTTACTGAGCTCCTTCCAAAAGCAAGAAGGTTGATGAAAATGCATATTACTGTAGAAACTAGAAAGCTATTCCCTTCACTGAGACATATTCTAGCCTCCAGGCTTAGTCATGGAGGACTTGAAGGAGATTTTCTGGTCCAATGTGAGATTGTCCCATTGGACTTTGGCACCCTAAACCTCCTTGGAAGTTCTACTGGAGCTACTGGTCGAAGATTACTACTGAGAATCAGGAAGTTTTCAGTGACAGTTTAGGTCCAAAACATCAAATGACAGACCCAGTTTAGTATATCTCAAATTGAAATAATGAATTAGAGAAGAAACATGTAAAAATAGAAAGTATCAGCACAACACAATAAGTCTAATCATTGTTTCATGGAATACATATTACAATTGGGGAGGGGAGTTGAAAAGAGAAGAGGGGGGAGGGGGAGAGGGAAAGGGAGAGAGAGAGAGAGAGAGAGAGAGAGAGAGAGAGATGAATAAAGGCATGCCTAGGCTGTTATATGAAACATATTCTGATGGTGAGTAGTGGTCCAAAAAGTTTGAAAACCACTGAATGAATGATCTACTAGTATTTTTCCAACAGTGATCCTATAGTTCTAAAATTTTCTATTTTGTATTTTTAAAAGAATTTCTACATTATCTCTGTGTATGTGTATATGTGTGTCTGTTTGTTTATGTGTTTTTTAAAGATAGACTTTATTTTTTTAGAACAGTTTTATGTTTTAGGTTCACAAAATTGACTGGAAGATACAGGGATTCCCCACATGCTCTCAACTCCCACACAAGCATCGCCTCCACCAATATGCACATCCCTCACCACAGTGATACATTTGTTACCTTTGGTGAGCCTACATATCATTATCACTCAGAGTCCATAGTTTATATTAGGGCTCCACTCTTGGTAATATACATTTTATGGGTTTGGACAAATGTATAGTGACATATAGCCACCATTATAATAACATATAGTGTAGTTTTGCTGCCCTAAAAATCTCTATTCTTGCTATTCATGTCTCCCTCTTCCCTAATGCCTCTTTACAATCTCCACAGTTTTGTCTTTTCCAGAATGTCACATAGTTGGGGTCATGTTATCTAGTCTTTCCAGATGGACTTCCATTAGTAGTATGTACTTGAGAGTCTTCCATGTTTTTTCATGGCTGGATGGTTCCTTGATGTTTAGTGCTGAGTAATAATACCTGGTCTGGATGTACCCCAATTTATTTATCCATGCACTTTGTGTTTTGGTTCATTTCCTGAAGACTAAATTGAGCAACCACATCTGATGAGGGCCTTATGCTATGTCACAACATAAAAACTGATTCTCATGGCAGGAACGCATGTGAAAGCAGCAAGTGGCAGGTACAGAAGAGAAGTCATAGGGTCATAGGGTGAGAGAAGAAGCAAGAAAGTGACCCAAGAAAATCAAACTTGATTTATACCAACCCACATTCATGGTAAACAATCCAGCACTACAAGGACTAACTTGCTTTCATTAGAGGTTCATTAATCCATTCCAAAGGTAGAGCACCCAATATCCCAATTAATTTGCACATGCCCCACCTATCCAAGTTTCCAGCACTTTTTTTTTTTTTTTTTTTTTTTTTTTTTTTTTGCTACAGGGGATTGAATTCAGGGGTGCTTAACCACTAAGCCACATCCCCAGACACTTTTTTTTTTAAATTTAATTATTTATTTATCTTTTAACTTTTTACAGACTGCATTTTGATTCACTGTACACAAATGGGGTACATCAATTCATTTCTATGGTTGTACATGATGTAGATTCACACCATTCGTGTAATCATACATGTACATAGAGTAATGATGTCTGTATCATTCCACCATCTTTCATATCCCCCCTTCTCATTTCCTTCTACATAATCTAAAGTTCCCCCATTCTTCTCTTATTCCCAACTCCACCACCCCCATTATATATCATTCTCTACTTATCAGGGAAAACATTTGGCCTTTGGTTTTTTGGGATTGACTTATTTCAATTAGAATGCTATTCTCCAATTCTGTCCATTTATTTGCAAATGCCATAATATTATTCTTCTTTGTAGCTGAATAACATTCTATTGTGTATATATGCCACAATTTGTTTATCCATTCATTTAGATGCCTAGATGCCATTGAAAGGCATCTAGGTTGGTCCCACAATCTAGCTATTGTGAACTGAGCTGCTATAAACATTGATGTGGCTGTGTTATTGTAGTTTGCTGATTTTAAGTCCTTTGGGTATAAACCAAGGAGTGGGATAACTGGGTCAAAAGGTGGGTCCATTTCAAATTTTCTGAGGATTCTCCATACTGCTTTCCAGAGTGGCTGCACCAATTTGCAACTCCACCAGCAATGTAAAAGTGTGCCTTTTTCCCCACATCCACACCAACATCTATTATAGTTTGTGTTCTTGATAATAGCCATTCTAATTGGAGTAAGATGAAATCTTAGAGTTGTTTTAATTTGCATTTCTCTAACTACTAGAGATGTTGAACACTTTTTCATATATTTATTAACTGCCTCTATGTGTTCTTCTGTAAAGTGTCTGTCAAGTTCCTTAGCCCATTTATTGATTGGGTTCTTTGTATTTTTGGTGTAAAGTTTTGTAAGTTCTTTATAAATTTTGGAGATAAGTGCTCTATCTGAAGTGTGTGTGGAAAAGATTTTCTCCCACTCTGTTGGCTCTCTCTTCACATTCTTGATTGTATCCTTTGTGAGAAAAAGCTGTTTTGTTTGAGTCCATCCCATTTATTGATTCTTACTTTGATTTCTTGTGCTTTGGGAGTCTTGTTGAGGAAGTCAGATCCTAAGCAAACATGATGAAGATTCAGGCCTACTTTGTCTTCTATTAGGTGCAGGGTCTCAGGTCTAATTCTTAAATCCTTGATCCATTTTGAGTTCAGTTTTATGCAGGGAAAGAGATAGCGGTTTAATTTCATTTTAGTGCATATGGATTTCCAGTTTTGTCAGCACCATTTGTTGAACAGGCTATCTTTTCGCCATTGTATGTTCTTGGCTCCTTTGCCTACTATGAGGTGACTATATTTATGTGGTTTTGTCTCTGTGTCTTCTATTCTGTACCATTGATCTGCCTGTCTATTTTGCTGCCAATACCATGCTGGTTTTGTTACTATTGCTCTGTAGTATAGTTAATGTCTGCTGTTGTGATACCTCCTGTTTCACTTTTTCTACTCAGGATTGCTTTGGATATTCGAGGTCTCTTGTTCTTCCAGATGAAGTTCATGATTGCTTTCTCTATTTCTATGAGGAATGTCATTGGGATTTTAATTGGAATTGCATTGAATCTGTGTAGTGCCTTTGGTAGAATGGCCGTTTTGACAATCTTAATTCTGCCTATCCAAGAACATGAGAGATCTTTCCATCTTTGAAGGTTTTCTTCAATTTCTTTTTTAATGTTCTGTAGTTTTCATTGTAGAGGACTTTAACCTCTTTTGTTAGATTAATTCCCAAGTATTTTTTTTTGAAGCTATTGTGAATGGAGTGGTTTTCTTAATTTATCTTTCAGAGGATTCATCACTTATGAATAGAAAAGCATTAGATTTATGCATATTGATTTTATATCCTGCTACTTTGCAGAATTCATTTATTAGTTCTACAAGTTTTCTAGTGGAGTTTTTGGAATCTTCTAAATGTAGGATCATGTCATCAGCCAATAGTGACAGCTTTAGTTCTTCTTTTCCTATTTGTATCCCTTTAATTTCTTTGGTCTGTCTAATTGCTCTGGCAAGTGTTTCAAAGACAATGTTGAATAGAAGTGGTAAAAGAGGGCATTCCTGCCTTGTTCCAGTTTTTAGAGGGAATGCTTTCAGTTTTTCTCCCTTAAGAATGATGTTGGGAAGTTTCAAGATGGCAGACTAGAGGGCGGCTGCAGTTCATGTTGCTCCAGGACTCAGGATTCAAAAGAGGAAATATTGAGAGACTTGGGACCAACTCAAAGCCGCCGGGTGAGTCTCTCCTGTTGGGGAGGTGTCCCAGATGGGGCGGTAGTCCTGGAACGCAGGGAACTTTGTGAAGTACAGTTGCCCAGAGAGACACCGCTTCCCCCACTGGAGCAGTGAACACGGAAAATTGGGAACTTTGCAGAGGAAGCCGCTCAGCACAGCGCTTGGTTTCAGAGTAACCCACCAGGCTTCGGCGGCTACACAGAGGAGGGGCCGCATAGGCAGGCAATTAGGTGCAGAGCAGGGTCCCAGGACCTAGGTGGCGTTTCGGTGGAAGAGCTGCAGAGACAAGCTGAGGGGCAGAGCGAAGGTTCCAGGACTGTGGGCAGATTCTCCGAGGAGAGGCAGCCTAAGGAGACTCATCTGCGAAGGGTGAGGCTCCCAGGCCCAGGAGGTAGGCCCAGGCCCCTGGGAACATTGCCTGGGAAGGCTGCCCTGCCCAGGCGGCAAGATACCCCTCCCCCCGCGGGAGCAGTGAACATGGAAAGCGGGGAACTTTGCAGAGGAGGCCGCACAGCACAACGCTTAGTTTCGGAGCAACCCGCCAGGGCTCCGGCGGCTGCCAGAGGAAGAGCTGGGCTGCAAGCTGTTTGGACTCAGAGCAACCTCCGGGGGCTGCCCTGAGGAGGAGGAGGGGCGCAGTGAGTTGCTTGGTCTCCAAGCGCCCACACAGAACACCAGGTGGCTGCCTGGAGGAAGAAGCGTGCAGCGGGTCGCTGGGGCTCGGAGCATCTGTACGAGGCTCCAGGTGGCTGCTCAGAGGAAGGGTCGCATAGCCAGGCGATTAGGTGCAAAGCACGGTCTGGGGACCTAGGCACTTTTTGGTGGAAGAGCTACACAAAGACAAGCTGAGGGGCGGAGCGAAGGTTCCAGGACTGCAGGCAGTTTCTCTGAGGAGGGGCAGCCTAAGGAGACTCGTCTGCGAAGGGCAGGGCTCCCAGGCCCAGGAGGTAGGATTGGGCCCCTGGGAACGTTGCCTGAGAAGGCTGCCTTGCCCAGGCGGTAGTTGTGGACAGAGGGGAACCTCCAGGAGGGGAACTGACCAGCGAGACCTCCCCACTGGGTGAGTCTTCCCCGCCGGGTGAGGTTTTCCCACAAGGATGGTAAAACCAGAGACACAGGCCCAAACAGGCCTTGCCTCAGCCTGCAGCCTAGTTCCCCTTTGGTTGACCATTGGTCAACAAGTGGAGGCACCTCTGCCCACTAGCAGGGAATATACCCCACCTGAAGACCACCACCCCTAGAGAGGCAGTTTCCTTGGAGAACACCGCATTATCAACTTCCTCCAAGACTTCAGGCTACTGAAGGATAAGAGGGGATATACTAGCAATCTTCAGGGAAATTATAAGTCAATAGAGGAAATCTGCAACATCTCAGCAGTCCACTGATACCTGAACGACGTGAGAAAACAAGGGAAGAAAATGCTTCAAACAAATCTAGATGTTACATCAATAAAATCCAATGACAGCATGGCAGAATAAATGTCAGAAAGGGAGTTCAGAATGTACATAATTAACATGATAAGGGAAGCAAACGATGAAATGAAAGAGCAAATGCAGGCATTGAATGATTGCACCAATCCACAGTTAAAAGAGCAAATACATGAAGCAAAAGATCATTTCAATAAAGAGTTAGAGATATTGAAAAAAAACAAACAGAAATCCTTGAAATGAAGGAAACAATAAACCAAATTAAAAACTCCACAGAAAGCATAACCAATAGGATAGAACACCTGGAAGACAGAACCTCAGATATTGAAGACAAAATATTGAACCTTGAAAACAAAGTTGAACAAACAGAGAAGATGGTGAGAAATCATGAACAGAATCTCCAAGAACTATGGGATATCATGAAAAGGCCAAATTTAAGAATTATTGGGATTGAGGAAGGCTTAGAAAAACAAACCAAAGGAATGAACAATTATTCCATGAAATAATTTCAGAAAATTTCCCAAATCTGAAGAATGAAATGGAAAATCAAGTTCAAGAGGCTTATAGGACTCCTAATACACAAAATTACAACAGACCCACACCAAGACACATTTTTATGAAAATACCTAACATACAAAATAAAGACAGAATTTTAAAGGCTGTGAGAGAATAGAACCAAATTACATTCAGGGGGAAACCAATACGGATATCAGCAGATTTTTCAATCCAGACCTTAAAAGCTAGAAGGGCCTGGAACAACATTTTTCAAGCCCTGAAAGAAAATGGATGCCAACCAAGAATCTTACACCCAGCAAAACTTACCTTCAGATTTGACGATGAAATAAAATCCTTCCATGATAAACAAAAGCTAAAAGAATATGCAAAAAGAAAGCCAGCATTACAGAACATTCTCAGCAAAATATTTCATGAGGAAGAAATAAAAAACAAAGAAGCAAATCAGCAAAGGGAGGAGCTAGCCTAAAGGAACTCTCGAATAAAGAGGAACCAAGTCACGTCAAAAATAAACAAATAAATAAAATGAGTCAAATGACCAGAAATACAAATCATATCTCAATAATAACCCTGACTATTAATGGCCTGAATTCATCAATCAAAAGACATAGACTGGCAGATTGGATAAAAAAGAAAGATCCAACAATATGTTGCCTACAAGAGACTCACCTCATAGAAAGAGATACCCATAGACTAAAGGTGAAAGGATGGAAAAAAACATACCATGGACATGGACTCAGCAAAAAAGCTGGGGTATCCATCCTCATTTTAGATAATGTGGACTTCAAGCCAAATTTAGTAGGAAGGGATAAAGAAGGACATTTCATACTGCTTAAGGGAAGCATAAATCAGCAAGACATAACAATCATAAATGTCTATGCCCCAAACAGTGACTCATCCATGTATGTCAAAGAAATCCTTCTCAATCTCAGAAACCAAATAGACCATAATACAATAAAGCTAGGTGATTTTAACATGCCTCTCTC
Organism: Sciurus carolinensis; assembly: GCF_902686445.1. NCBI lineage: Eukaryota > Metazoa > Chordata > Mammalia > Rodentia > Sciuridae > Sciurus > Sciurus carolinensis. The sequence goes on from NC_062220.1 coordinate 67,424,073, forward strand.
ACCACTGGACAGATCTTCCAAACAAAAATTGAACAAAGAAACCATAGAACTCAATAACACAATCAATAATTTAGACTTAACGGACATTTATAGAATATACCATCCAATGAAGAGTGAATACACTTTCTTCTCAGCAGCACATGGATCCTTCTCTAAAATAGACCATACATTATGCCACAAAGCTAATGTTAGCAAATACAAGAAGATAGAGACACTACCTTCTATTCTATCAGATCATAATGGATTGAAATTAGAAATAAATGAACGAGTAAAAAACAGAAATTACTCCAACACCTGGAGATTAAACAATATGCAATAATATGATGAATGGATAACAGAAGATATTAGGAAGGAAATTTAAAAATTCTTAGAGGTAAATGAGAACAAAGAAACATCATATCAAAATCTCTGGGACACTATGAAAGCAGTACTTAGAGGAAAATTTATTTCATGGAGCGCATTCAATAAAAGAAGTAAAACTCAACAAATAAACAACCTAACACTACAGCTCAAAGCCCTAGAAAAAGAAGAACAGACCAACACCAAAAGTAGTAGAAGACAGGAAATAGTTAAACTCAGAGCTGAAATCAACGAAATTGAAACAAAAGAAACAATACAAAAAATTGACAAAATAAATAGTTGGTTCTTCGAAAAAATAAACAAAATTGATAAACCCTTGGCCACACTAACAAAGAGAAGACGAGAGAAAACCCAAATCACCAAAATTCGGAATGAACAATGAAATATCACAACAGACACGACTGAAATACAAAACATAATTAAAAGCTATTTTGAAAATCTATACTCCAACAAAATAGAAAATTTCGAAGATATCAACAAGTTTCTAGAGACATATGAATTGCCTAAACTAAACAAGGAGGACATACACAATTTAAATAGACCAATTTCAAATAATGAAATAGAAGAAGTCATCAAAAGCCTACCAACAAAGAAAAGTCCAGGACCTGATGGGTTCTCAGCCAAGTTTTACAAAATCTTTAAAGAAGAACTCATTCCAATACTTTTCAAAGTATTCCATGAAATAGAAAAGGAGGGAACTCTCCCAAACTCATTCTATGAAGCCAATATCACCCTGATATCTAAACTAGACAGAGACACATCAAGGAAAGAAAATTTTAGACCAATATCCTTAATGAATATCGACGCAAAAATTCTCAACAAAATTTTAGCAAATTGCATACAAAAACATATTAAAAAGATAGTGCACCATGATCAAGTGGGTTTCATCCCAGGGATGCAAGGTTGGTTCAACATCAGGAAATCAATAAATGTAATTCACCATATCAACAAACTTAAAGTCAAGAATCACATGATTATTTCAATAGATGCAGAAAAAGCATTTGATAAAATACAGCACCCCTTCATGCTCAAAACACTAGAAAAAATAGGGATAGTGGGAACATTCCTTAACATTGTAAAGGCCATCTATGCTAATCCCATGGCTAATATCATTCTAAATGGTGAAAAACTGAGAGCATTCCCCCTAAAATCTGGAACAAGGCAGAGATGCCCTCTTTCACCACTCCTATTCAATATCGTCCTTGAAACTCTAGCCAGAGCAATTAGACAGACCAAAGAAATTAAAGGGATAGGAATAGGAAAAGAACAACTCAAACTATCCCTGTTTGCTGATGATATGATTATATACTTAGAGGAACCAGGAAATTCCACCAGAAAACTTTTATAACTCATGAGTGAATTCAGTAAAGTAGCAGGATATAAATCAATGCTCATAAATCTAATGCATTTTTATACATAAGTGATGAATCTTCAGAAACAGAAGTTAGGAAAACTACCCCATTCACAATAGCCTCGAGAAAAATAAAATACTTGAGAATCAATCTCACAAAAGAGGTGAAAGATCTCTACAATGAGAACTACAGAACACTAAAGAAAGAAATTAAAGAAAACCTCAGAAGATGGAAAGATCTCCCATGTTCTTGGATAGGAAGAATTAATATTGTCAAAATGGCCATACCTTACCGAAATAGAACTAGCAATCATGAAATTCATCTGGAAGAATAAGAAACCCAGAATAGCTAAAGCAATCCTTTGCAGGAAAAATGAAGCTGGAGGTATCACAATACCAGAACTTCAACTATACTACAAAGCAATAGTAACAAAAACGGCATGGTATTGGTACCAAAATAGACAGGTAGATCAATGGTACAGAATAGAGGACACAGACACAAACCCAAATAAATACAATTTTCTCATACTAGACAAAGGGGCCAAAAATATGCAATGGAGAAAAGATAGCCTCTTCAACAAATGGTGCTGGGAAATTGGAAATCCATATGCAACAGAATGAAACTAAACCCATATCTCTCACCATGCACGAAACTAAACTCAAAATGGATTAAGGACCTTGAAATCAGACCAGAGACCTTGCATCTTATAGAAGAAAAATTAGGCCCAGAGCTTCAACATGTCGGCTTAGGACCAGACTTCCTCAACAGGACTCCCATAGCACAAGAAATAAAAGCAAGAATCAATAACTGGGATAGATTCAAACTAAAAAGCTTTCTCTCAGCAAAGGAAACTATCAGCAATGCAAAGAAAGAGCCTACAGAGTGGGAGAAAATCTTTGCCAATCATACTTCAGATAGAGCACTAATCTCCAGAATCTATAAAGAACTCAAAAAACTCTACACCAAGAATGTAAATAATCCAATCGATAAATGGGCTAAGGAAATGAATAGACACTTCACAGAAGAAGATCTACAAGCAATCAACAAACATATGGAAAAATGTTCAACATCTCTAGTAATAAGAGAAATGCAAATCAAAACCACCCTAAGATTCCACCTCACCCCAATTAGAATGGCGATTATCAAGAATACAAGCAACAACAGTGTTGGCGGGGATGTGGGAAAAAGGTACACTCATACATTGCTGGTGGGCCTGCAAATTAGTGCAGCCACTCTGGAAAGCAGTGTGGAGACTCCTTAGAAAACTTGCAATGGAACCACCATTTGACCCAGCTATCCCACTCCTTGGCCTATACCCAAACGACTTAAAATCAGCATACTACAGAGATACAGCCACATCAATGTTCATAGCTGCTCAGTTCACAATAGCCAGATTGTGGAACCAACCTAGATGTCCTTCAATTGATGAATGGATAAAGAAACTGTGGTATGTATATACAATAGAATATTACTCAGCCATAAAGAATGATAAAATTATGGCATTTGCAGGCAAATGGATGAAATTGGAGAACATCATGCTTAGTGAGATAAACCAATCTCAAAAAAACAAAGGACAAATGATACCGCTAATAAGTGGATGATGACACATAATGGTGGGTGGGAGGGGTTAGTGTTAGGGTTAGAGTTAGGGTTAGGGAGGGGAGCAAGAATGGAGGAAGGAAGGACTGTATAGAGGGAAAGGAGGGGTGGGAGGGTTGGGGGGGAAGGGAAAAAATAACAGAATGAATCAAACAACATTACCCTATGTAAATTTATGATTACACAAATCGTATGCCTTTACGCCATATACAAACAGAGAAACAACATGTATCCATTTGTTTACAATAAAAAACAAACAAAAAAAAAAGAATGATGTTGGCCGTGGACTTGGCATAGATAGCCTTTATAATGTTGGGGTATGTTCCTACTATTCCTATTTTTTCTATTGTTTTAAGCATGAAGGGGTGCTATATTTTATCAAATGCTTTCTCAACATCTCTTGAAATAATCATGTGAATCTTAACTTTAAGTCTATTGATGTGATGAATTACATTTATTGATTTTCAGATGTTGAACCAACTTTGCATCCCTGAGATAAACCCCACTTGATCATGGTGCACTATCTTTTTAATATATTTTTGTATGGAATTTGCCACTTTTGTTAAAGATTTTTGCATCTATGTTCATCAGGGATATTGGTCTAAATTTTTCTTTCCTTAATGAGTCTTTGTCTGGTTTTGGTATCAGAGTGATACTAGCCTCATAGAATGAATTTGGAAAGGTTCCCTCCTTTTCTATTTCCTGGAATACTTTGAGGAGTATTGGTATTAGTTCTTCTTTAAAGGTCTTATAGAATTTGACTGAGAATCCATCTGGTCCTGGGCTTTTCTTGGTTGGCAGGCTTTTGATGGCTTCTTCTATTTTGGTGCTTTAAATTGATCTGTTTAGATTGTGTATGTCTTCCTGATTCAGTTTGGGATGATCATATGTCTCTAAAAATTTGTCGATGTCTTTGATATTTTCTCTTTTGTTGGAGTATAGATTTTCAAAGTAACTTCTAATTATGTTATGTATTTCAATGGTGTCTGTTGTGATCTTTCCTTTTTCATCACAAATTCTAGTAATTTGAATTTCTCTCTCCTTCTCTTTGTTAGTGTGGCTAAGGGTTTATCAATTTTGTGTACTTTTTCAAAGAACCAACTTTTTATTTTGTCAATTTTTTGACTTGTTTCTCTTGTTTCAATTTCATTGATTTCAGCTCTGATTTTAATTATTTCCTGTCTTCTGCTATTTTTGGTGTTGATCTGTTCTTTTTCTAGGGCTTTGAGATGTAATGTTAGGTCGTTTAGTTGTTGACTTTTTATTTTTTTAATGTATGAGCTCAATGCAATGAATTTTCCTTTTAGTACTGCTTTCAGAGTGTCCCAGAGATTTTGATATGTTGTGTTATTGTCCTCACTTACCTCTAGGAATTTTTTTATATCTTCCCTGATGTCTTCTGTTATCATTGCATCGTTCAATAGCATATTATTTAGTCTCCGGGTGTATCAGTAGTTTTTGTTTGTTATTTTATTGTTCATTTCTAATTGCATTCCATTATGGTCTGATAGGACACAGGGTAGTATCTCTATTTTTTTGTATTTTGTAATTGTTAATGGGACAAGAAGAGAGTATATAGAGATACTAGATCACAGGAAAAGTGAAAGCAGAATGAAAAGAAATTGGTCATCAGCATGAGAAAAGGGAGAAAGAGACTGAGGAAACAGGTAAATAAGAGGAAAATACAAAGTGAGAATAAATTAAAAATTAAAATTTTTAAAAATCTACAATGTAAATGTCATATGCTCTTCAAACCTCCCAGTCTTCAGTAGCCTGATGGTTGAGTGGTACTGCAAGGAGTTTCTAGTCTCCAGTAGGTGTCTCAGGATGGGAGCTGCCCCACCTAAACATGGCAGACTTAGCTTTGGGCATAATCCAAGATGGCTGCAGAGATTTTCAAATGTATTGGTAGATGGGGCGCCATAGTACTCCACTTGTGGGTGGGGGGCAGGCACTGAGTCTGCACTGGTGGGCTGGCCAGGGTCCTAAAATTCTGGGTAGGTGGGCCTGAATCCCCTACTTGTATTCTTGATAATTGTCATTCTGACTGGAGCGAGATAAAATCTCAGTATAGTTTTAATTTGCACTTCTCTAATTGCTAGAGATCTTGAATATCTTTTCATATAATTGTTGACCATTCATATTTTTTCTTCTGTGAAGTACCTGTTCAATTTTTTTGCCCATTTATTGATTGTGTTACTTGGTATTTTCATGTTAAGGTTTTTGAGTTCTTTGTATATCCTGGAGATTAATGCTCTAACTGAGGTGCAGGTGGCAAAGATTTTCTCCCATTCTGTAGGCTCTCTCTTCATGTTATTGATTGTATCCTTTGCTGTGAAGAAGCTTTTTAATTTGATACCATACTATTTATTGATTCCCGATTTTACTTCTTGAGCTCTAGGAGTCTTGAGGAAGTTAGTCCCCAAGTTCAAATGATGGAGAGTTGGGCCTACATTTTCTCCTAGTAAGCCCAGGGTCTCTGATCCAATGCCTAGGTCCTTAAACTGCTTTGAGTTGCATTTTGTGCAAGGTGAGAGACAGATGTGCAATTTCATTCTAGTACATATGGATTTCCAGTTTGCCCAACACCATTTGTTGAAGAGGTTATCTATTCTCCAACATATGTTTGTTTTGCCTTTATCTAGTGTGAGATAACTGTGTATAACCATATATATGTAGGTTTCTCTCTGTGTCTTATGTTCCATTGGTCTTTATATCTGTTTTGGTACCAACACCATGCCATTTTTGTTGCTATAGTTCTGTGTTATAATTCAAGTTCTGGTATTGTGATGCCTCCTGCTTCACTTTTCTTGCTAAGGATTTCCTGGGCTATTTTGGACCTCTTATTTTTCCAAATGAACTTCATTACTGCTTTTTCTCTTGCTATGAGGACTGTCACAGGGATGTTAATAGGAATTGCATTAAATCTGTATAATGCTTTTGGTCATTTTGAAAATATTAATTCTGCCAATCCAAGAACATGGGAGTTCTTTCCATCCTCTAAGATCTTCGATTTCTTTATTAGATCTTCTATAGTTTTCACTGTAGAGGTCTTTCACCACTTTTGTTAGATGTAGTTCCAAATATTTTTTTGTTGAGGCTATTGTGAATTGGATAGTTTTCCTAATTTCTCTTTCAGCTGATTCTTCGTTGGTGTATATGAGCACAATTAATTTATGGGTGTTAATTTTATATCCTGCTACTTTGCTGAATTTGTTTATAACTTCTAGAAGATTTCTGGTGAAGTTTTCTATGGGTCTTCTAAATATAGAATCATGTCATAGGCAAATAGGGATACTTTGAGCTCTTCCTATTCCTATCCCTTTTATTTCTTTCATCTAATTCTCTGCTAGGGTTTCAAGAATCATGTTGGGTAGAATTGGTGAAAGAGGATACCACTGTCTTCTTCCAGTTCTTAGAGGGAATGCTTTCAATTTTTCTCCATTTAGAATGATGTTGGTCTTGAGTTTAGCATATATAGCTTTTACAATGTTGAGGTATGTTCCTACTATTCCTGTTTTTCTAGTGTTTTCAGCATGAATGGATGATGAATCTTGTCAAATGCTTTTTCTGCATCTATTTATAGTATTCTTTATGGTACTATTAATATGTACAGAAACTATAGTGATAGTTTCTGTTTTACTCTTGATATTAGTAATTCATGTTTTACATCCCTTTTTTCCTTAGACTGGCTAAATGCTTATCCATTTTCTTTATCTTTTTAAAGAATCAACTTTTGGTTGTTATTTTCTGCATGTCTGTTTTCATTCTCTTTGATTTCTGTTTTAATATTTATTATTTCTTTTCTTCTGCTTAACTTGGATTTAATTAGCTCTTCTTTTTCAAGTTTCCTAAGGTGAAACTTGGATATCAGATTTCAGATCTTTTGTTTTCTAATATAAACATTCAGCACTATAAATATTTCTCTAAATATGTTATGTAGAAGTACATTGTTTAGTTTCTAGGTATTTTAAGTTGATATAACTATCTTTCTGTAATCAAATTTTAATTTAATTCCATTGTGGTCTGACAGCAGTCACTGTATGATTTTTATTCTTTTACATTGCTTGGAATTTGGTTTATGGATCAGAATATGTTCTATCTTGGTGAATGTTCCATACTATCTTGAAAAGAATCTATATTTTCTGTTGTTGGATGAAGCATTGTATTGATTCCCATTATATACAACTAATTGATGGTGGATTTCAGTTCAATTATATCCTTACTGATTTTGTGCCTGCTGTATCCATTTGTTTCTGATGGAGGTGGGAGTGTTGAAGTCTTCAATTACAATACATAAGAGAATTCACCTCTTTCTCCTTTGTAATCTATCAATTTTTACCTCACATATTTTGATGCTCTGTTGCTAGTTATGAATACTTTAAGGATTCTTTAGTCTTCTTGGAGAATTGGTTCATTTGTTATTATCTAATACCTCCCTTTATCCCTGATAACTTTCCTTGCTCTGAAGAAAATGTAGAAATTTCTCTCTCTGAAAGTAATATATCCATCCCTGCTTTCTCTTTATTAGTTTTATAAAAGTATAGCTTTTTCCATTCATTTTCTTTCAGTGCATGTGCCTTCAAAGTGGGTTTCATATATAAAGTATATAGTTGGGTCTTGATTTTTTATTCATTTTAACAGTCTTTTAATTGGTTCATTTAGATCATTTACATTCAGAGTGGTTATCGATATACTTGAATTTATATCTACCGAATTTGTTACTGTTTTGTGGTTGTTGCTCTCTTTTTTTTTATTTTGGGTTTTTACTCTTTTCTGCCTTTTGTAGTTTTATTTATTTATTTATTTTTTGATTCATTGTATACAAATGGGGTACGGCCTTCTTTTCTTTGGTTGTACATGAAGTAGAGTCACGCCATTTGTGTAATCATACATGTACATAGGATAATGATGTTTGTCTGATTCTATTATCTTTTCCTTCCCCTGCCCCCACCCCACCCCTCATTTTCCTCTGCATAATCCATCCTTCCTCCATTCTTGCCTTAACCCCCACCCCCATTATGTATCATCATCTACTTATCAGAGAAAGCATTTGACATTTGAATTGTTGAGATTGGCTTATTTCACTTAGCATATTCTTCAACTCCATCCATTTACCTGCAAATGCCATAATTTTATTGTTCTTTATGGCTGAACAATATTCCATTGTGTATATATACCACAGTTTCTTTATCCATTCATCTATTGAAGGGCATCTAGGTTGGTTCCACAATCTAGCGATTGCAAATTGAGCTACTATAAACATTGATGTGGCCACGTCACTGTAGTATGCTGATTTTAAGTCTGCATACTACATGGGTATAGGCCAAGGAGTGGGATAGCTGGGTCAAATGGTGATTCCATTCCAAGTTTTCTCAGGAAACTCCATAATGCTTTCCAGAGTGGCTACATCAGTTTGCAACCCCACCATCAATGTATGAGTGTACCTCTTTCCCCACATCTTGCCAACAACTATGATTGCTTGTATTCTTTATAATCGCCATTCTAATTGGGTTGAGATGAAATCTTAGGGTAGTTTTTATTTGCATTTCTCTACTAACTACAGATGTTGAACACTTTTTCATATATCTGTTTATTGCTTGTAGATTTGTGAAGTGTCTGCTCAATTCCTTAGCCCATTTATTGATTAGGCTATTTGTATTCTTGGTGTAAACTTTTAAAAAAGCATTCTTTATAAATTCTGGAGATAAGTGCTGTATCTGAAGTGCATGTGGCAAAGATTTTCTCCCACTCTATAGGCTCTCTCTTCACATAGTTGATTGTTTCCTTTGCTGAGAAAAAGTTTTTAGTTTGAATTCATCCCATTTGTTGATTCCTGCTTTTAATTCTTGTGCTTTAGGAGTCATTTTAAGGAAGTCTTGTTCTAAGTCAACATGATAAAAATTCGAACTTACTTTTTCTCCTATTAGGTGCAGGGTCTCAGGTCTAATTCCTAGGTCCCTGATCATTTTGCTGCATATGGATTTCCAGTTTTGCCAGCACCATTTGTTGAACAGGCAATCTTTTCTCCATTTGTATGTTTTTGGCACCTTTGTGTAGTATGAGATAACTCTATGCAGGTTTGTCTCTGTGTCCTCTATTCTGTACCATTGGTCTACCTATCTTTTTTTTTTTTTTTTTTTTTTTTTTTTTTTTTTTTTTTTTTTTTTTTGCCAATACCATCCTGTTTTTGTTACTAATGCTCTATAGTAGAGTTTAAGCTCTTCTATTGTGATGCCTCCTACATCACACTTCCTGCCCAAGATTGCTTTGGCTATCCTGGGTCTTTTAGTCTTCTAGATGAATTTCATGATTGCTTTCCCTATTTCTATGAGGTACATCATTGGGATTTTAATTGGAATTGCATTGAGTTTGTAGAATGCTTTTGGTAGTATGGCTATTGTAACAATATTAATTCTGCCTATCCAAGAATGAAGGAGATCTTTCCGATATCTAAGGTTTTCTTTAATTTCTTTCTTTAGTGTTCTGTAGTTTTCATTGTAGAGGTTTTCACCTCTTTTGTTAGATTGATTCCCAAGTATTTTATTTTTTTGAAGATATTGTGAATGGAGTAGTTTTCCTAATTTCTCTTTCAGAGGATTCATCACTTATGAATAGAAATGCATTAGATTTGAGTGTTGATTTTATATCCTGCTACTTTGTTGAATTCATTTATGAATTCCTGAAGTTTTCTGGTGGAGTTTTTTGAATCCTCTACATGTAGAATCATGTCGTTGGCAAATAGTGGTAGTTTGAGTTCTTCTTTTCCTCTTCATATCCTTTTAATTACTTTGCTCTGTCTAATTGCTTTGGCTAGAGTTTCAAGGATGATGTTGAACAGAAGTGGTGAAAAAGGGCATCCCTGTCTTATTCCAGTTTTTAGAGGGAATGCTTTCAGTTCTTCTCCATTTAGAATGATGTTGGTCATGGACTTAGCATAGATAGCCTTTACAATGTTGAGATATGATCCTACTATCCCTATTTTTTCTAGTGATTTTGAGCATAAAAGGGTGCTATATTTTATCAAATAATTTTTCTGCATCTATTGAAATAATCATATAATTCTTAACTTTAAGTCTGTTGATGTGGTGAATTACATTTATTGATTTCCAGATGTTGAACCAACTTTGCATCCCTGGGATGAAACCCACTTGATCGTGGTGCACTATGTTCTTAATATGTTTATGCTAGAATTTTGTTAAGAATTTTTGCATCTATGTTCATCAGGGATACTGGTCTGAAGTTTTCTTTCCTTAATGTGTCTTTGTCTGATTTTGGTATCCGAGTGATACTAGCCTCATAGAATGAATTTGGAAGGGGGTTCCCTCCTTTTCTATCTCATGGAATACTTTGAGGAGTATTGGAATGAGTTCTTTGAAGTTCTTGTAGAACTCAACTGAGAATCCATCTGGTCTCAGACTTTCCTTTGCTGGTAGACTTTTGATGGCTTCTTCTATTTCATTGCTTGAAATTGATTTGTTTACATTGTGTATGTCATCCAGATTCAGTTCAGGAGGATCCTGTGTCTCTAGAAACCTGTCCATGTCTTCGAGATTTTCTATTTTGTTGGAGTATAGATTTTCAAAACAGCTTCTAATTATGTTTTGTATTTCAATAGTGTCTGTCATGATATTTCCATTTTCATCAGGAATTTTAGTAATTTGAGTTTTCTCTCTCCTTTTCTTTGTTAGTATGGCTAAGGGTTTATCACTTTTATATTTTTCAAAGAGCCAACTTTCTATTTTGTCAATTTTTTGAATTGTTTCTTTTGTTTCAATTTCATTGATTTCAGTTCTGATTTTAATTATTTCCTCTCTTTTTCTACTTTTGGTATTGATCTATTCTTCTTTTTCAAGGGATCTGAGCTATATTGTTAGGTCGTTTATTTGTTGACTTTTTCTTCTTTTATTGAAAGTGCTCCATGCAACGAATTTTCCTCTTACTACTGTCTTCATAATGTCTCGGAGATTTTGATATGTTGTATCATTGTTCTCATTTACCTCTAAGAATTTTTTAACTCCTCCCTGATGTCTTCTGGTATCCATGCATCATTCAGTAGCATATTATTTAGTCTCCAGATGTTGGAATGTTTCTGTTTTTTATCTTATCATTGATTTCTACTTTCATTCTGTTGTGGATCTGATAGAATACAAGGTAGTGTCTCTATTTTTTTGTATTTGCTAAGAGTAGCTTTGTGGCGTAACATATGGTCTATTTTAGAGAAGAATTCATGTGCTGCTGAGAAGAAAGTGTATTTGCTCATTGATGCATGGAATTTTCTATATATGTCTGTTAAGGCTAAATTATTGATTGTATTATTGAGTTCTGTACTTTCTTTTTTCAGTTTTTGTTTGGAAGATCTATCCAGTGGTGAGAGAGGTGTGTTAAAGTCACCTAGTATTATTGTGTTGTGGTCTATTTTGTTCCTGGAATTGAGAAGGATTTGTTTGATGTACATGGATATGTCATTGTTTGGAGAATAAATATTAATGATCGTTATGTCTTGGTGATTTATGCTTCCCTTAAGTAGTATGAAATGTCTTTATGCCTTCTGACTAACTTTGGCTTGAATTTCGCTTTATCTGATATAAGGATGGAGACTCCTGCTTTTTTACTGAATTCATGTGTGCAGTATGTTTTTCCCCATCCTTTCACCTTTAGTCTGTGAGTGTCTCTTTCTATGAGATGAGTCTCTTGAAGGCACTATATTGTTGGGTTCTTTTCTGCCAGTCTATGCCTTTTGATTAATGATTTTAAGCCATTAACATTGAGTTATTGTTGAGATATGATTTGTATTCCTGGTCATTTTGGCTTATTTTTGGTTTTTAACTTGACTTGGTTTCTCCTTTGATTGGCTTTTCTTTCAGGGTAGTTCCTCCATTTTCTGACTTTTATTGTTGTTTTTCATTTCCTCCTCATGGAATATTTTGCTGAGAATGTTCTGTAGTGCAGACTTTCTATTTGTAAATTCTTTTAACTTTTGTTTGTCATGGAAGGATTTCATTTTGCCCACAAATCTGAAGGTAAGTTTTGCTCAGTATAAGATTCTTGGTTGGCATCCATGTTCTTTCAGAGCCTGAAATGTTATTCCAATCTCTCCTAGTTTTTAGGGTCTGGGCTGAGAAATATGCTGATATATGTATTGGTTCCCCCACATATGTAATCTGATACTTTTTTCTCACAGCCTTTAAAATTCTATCTTTATTTTGTATGTTGGGTATTTTCATTATAATGTGCCTTGGTATAGATCTGCTGAAATTTGTACATTTGGTGTTTTGTAAGTCTCTTTTATCTGATTTTCCATTTTATCCTTCAGGTTTGGGAAATTTTTGATATTATATAACTGAATAGAGTGTTCATTCCTTTGGTTTGTATCTCTGTGCCTTCCTCAATTCCGTTAATTCTTAAATTTGATCTTTTCATGATTTCCCATAATTCTTGGAGATTCTGCATATAATTTCTTATCATCTTTTCTGTTTGCTCAACTTCATTTTTAAGATTAAATTTTTTGTCTTCATTGTCTGAGGTTCTGTCTTCCAAGTAATCTAGTCTGTTGATGATATTTTCTATTGAGTTTTTTTATTTGGTTTATTGTTTCCTTCATCTCGAGGTTTTCCGTTTGTTTGTTTGTTTCTTTTTTCAGGATCTCTATCTGTTTATTGAAATGATATTTTCCTTCCTGGAGTTGCTCTTTTAACTGTTTACTGAAGTGATCATTCATTGCCTACATTTGCTCTCTTATCTAATCCTTTGCTTCTCAAATCATTTTAAGTTTGTATATTCTGAACTCATTTTTCTCACATGTCTTCCACCATGCCATTCTTGGATTCTGTTAATATAGCATTTTGGTTTGTTTGGGGCACTTTCTTCTCTTGTTTTTTTCATGTTGTTCATGTATCTTCCCCTCTAGCAGTATGGATCTGAGGTATTGTAGTTTCCCTCCTGTAGGTTGATAGTGTCCCTGCTGGTTAGTAATACCTCACCTTAAAGTGGGAGATCAATATTAGCAGTACCCAATACAAATATGCAGCCTTAAACCAAATAGTCCCTATGAAGACATTAACAGTATTGTCATAATAAACCGAGAGGATGAGTTTGATTATTATCTACAGCATAAACAATACATTTGCAATAAGGTTCACAATTTCTAATGGTGGACAAAAGGGATGGGGAGGGATGTAGGATGTGACATTAATGAGATAAGAAGTGACTTTATAGAGGTACTAGATCACAGGAAAAGTGAAAGTGGAATCAGAAGAAATTGGTTGTTAGCATGAGAAAAGAGAAAAAGAGTCTCCAAGGAAACAGAGAGATAAGAGGAAAATAGAGTGAGAAAAATAATAAAAAATATAAAAGTAGAAATAATAGTAATAATAATTTAAAAATCTACAATTAAACTATAATATACTATTCCAACCTCCTATTCTTCAGTAGCCTGATGCATGAGAGGTACTTGGTAATGGGGTGTTCCCCAGAAAGGGAGCTGCTGGGACTAAGGATGGTGGCATCCAGCTGGGGACCAATCAAGAAAAAGTTTTTATTTTGCTTTCACTTATTTATTCTTCAATGTTCTTCCTTCCTTTGATGGTTCTAAAATCCTGTATCACTTTCCTTCTAAAAAACTTCTTTTAACATCTCTTGAAAGGTAGATCTAATGGCAACAAATTCCCTAATTTTTATTTGCTTGAGACAGTCTTATTTCTTATTCAATTTTGAAGGATTATTTCACAGGTTACAGAATTTTAGGTTGATGGGATTTTTCTTCCCCTTAAAACTTAAAATATTTCACTCTTATCTTTTATTTCATACTTGGTTTTGGAGAAGTTAGATGTAGTTCTTATCTTTTGTAGTTTAATGGTATGATTTTTCCTTCTCTGGTTACTTTCAGAATTTTTTTTTCTCTTAATCTTTGATTTTTTTTGTAGTTTGAAAATAATATGCTTAGGTTCAGTTTTTCTGGTATTTATCCTCCTTGTGTCCTCTGAGATTTTAAATTCTATAGTTTCATGACTGACATTAATTTGGGGAAATCCTAAGTTATTATTGTTTCAAATATTTCCTCTCTCTTTCTTCTTCTGGTATTCCCATTATGAATAACTTTTGTAGTTGCCCCAGATTTCTTGGATATTCTATTCTTTTTTTTTTTTTTCAGTTTTTTTTTTTTTTTTTCTTTTCAGTTTGGAGGTTTCTATTGATATATACTCAGGCTCATAAGTTCTCTCTTCAGCCATGCCCAGTCTACTAACAAGTCCATCAAAAACATTCATCATTTCTATTACAGGACTTTTGATCGCTAGCATTTCTTTTTTATTCTTTCTTAGAGTTTCAATCTCTCTGCCTCCATTGCCCCTTTCTTGCATTCTGTCTACTTTATCCATTAAAATTTTTACTACTTTATTCATAGTTCTTTTAAATTTCTTGTGTAAGAATGCCAACAACACTACCATATCTGAGACTGGTTATGATGCTTGCTCTGTTTCTTCAAACTCTGTTTGTTGGTTTCATGTGTCTTACAAATTTTTGTTGATAACAGACAAAACTTACTAGATGAAAGAAACTGCTATAAATAGGCCTTAATAATTTGTAATTAGGTATGGGTGAGGGTGAAGCATTCTCTAGTCCCACAATTATTAAAGTTTCAGTCTTTTAGTGAGCCTCTGAACTTTACAAGGTCTTCACAGTTTTTTCACCCTTGGGTGGGACAGTATAGTTAAAGTCAGCTGGAGCTGGGCTTCAGCTTGGTTAGGCTCTGATAAAATCACTTTAGGCACTGTTTAGTTTCTCCTGAAAGAAGATCATGTTAAGAATAGAATGCTCTGGCATATTTCAAAGTTATCCATTGTTTTCCTCCCTCTGGTGAAAGTGTGAGGGGATATTTCTCTGGCATTCACTTAAAACAACTGGTAGAATGCCAGGAGGTAAACTCACAGAAGTACCGGATCCCCTGATGGCTGAGTTCTCCTGGAGGTTTCATCTCAGATTTGTTCACACTAAGCCTCTAGCAATTCCTTGATTGCAATTCCTTTTTTCTACCCCAGTTCTGTTCCTGCAGAGGTATTTTTCTCCAGTCAGTGCTTCTGTATTCTCTTTTCAGTCTCTCCAGTTTGTGAAGCAGAGGTTTTCCCTGTGACCTCACTTTTCTTATGGATCTAAGACTAGGTTTTTAATTTGTTCGATTTTTTACTTGTTAGGATGCAGTGATGAATTCCAACCTTCTGTCATAATGGATCAAAAACTGGATGCTGAATGTAATTTTAAATTCAATAATTCAACAGAATACTTTCTTAAAAAATCAAAATTCCAAATGCTGCCTTTTCTAAATTTCTACTCACTAGGGAAAGTAGTAAATGTTCACATTAATTCTGAAGTGAAAGACACTAGTTTTCCACTTCATAGTTATTATTCTAGTGGTTATCACCTTATTTCTAAATAGGTACTTATGGTGTTTTTACCTTAAATATTATCTATTGAGTTTCTCCAATGAAAGATGAGTATTTAACCTTCTTCTGTTACACACACACACACACAAACACACACACACAAACTTCACCTAATCCAATATCTAATCCCATTAATTTTATAATTATGATTTAAATATCTACTTATATTTCATGATTTTATGCTTTTTATTTTCAGTTGAATATGTAGTATAATATGATTATATTTCCTTGCTTGCTTAATTTTTGTCTGTCCCTAGAGTTTTTGATAGTTTATTTTTTCAGTTTTCTACCTATATCTCTTATTCATATCCAGACTTTTGAATAGAACAATTAATACTCAAAACCTTCAAAGTATTTGATAAATGCCAGTTTCATTCCTTTTTGGGACTTCCTACTTGACCTCCTTAAGCATCTTGTGCCAATCTGAATTTGTGTCTCTCTTGACCTTCTCTGCTGTCATCCTGGATTGCTTCTCTGCAACCAATCTGGGAATTCCCTTCATTTCTCTCCTGTTTGGGGTGTCTTTGAATACCTGAAATCTTACAACAACATCATCTTTCTCAGTTTACTCCTTCATTTAGTGAAATATCTCTTCCAGTACTGTCTTGGAAAAAGGTGTATAAGAGCTAAAATTTTGAGAGCTTTCTTACCTGATGCTTATAATTGATTATGTTGAACTAGATACAGAGCCCTGGGTTGCTAATCACTTTCCCTCAGCATTCTTAAGGAGATTACTCCAGTTTTGTGTTTGTTTGCTTGTTTGTTTAGCTTCCAATATTGCTATTGAGCAACCTAATGCCATTCTGATTCCCAAACTTTAAGCTATGTGTTTTGGTTCTTTGTTTTGTTTTCCTCCGCGACCCTCTACCCCACTGGAAACTTTACCATTTTCACTTTGTTCTTGGAGGCCTAAAAATTAATAACTACTTGTCATGTTGAATTCCCCACCCCCAGGAAATTGTGCTGGACATCTAATATGGGTACTCTGTTCCAAGTCTTTCAGTTCTGGGAATTTCTTTGGTACTATTTCTTAGTTAATTTTCTCCTTTTTGTTTTCCTACTCCCACTTCAGGTATTCATTTCCTTTGGCTAACATTCTTATCTGTTTAGGTTTTTTTTCCCCATCTCTATTATTTGTCAGTAGACTGAAAGATTTCCTCATCCTTACCTGCTAACTCTTCTATTAAATTTTGACCTCTTCTATCATGTATTTAAGATTTTTTTATTGTTGTTTCCTGAATGTTTCTTTTCATGGATGCATTATATTCTCTTATGTCTCTAATTTTCTGATGTTTTCTGTTCCTGACTTATCTATATACTCTCCAAGTTACTTTTATGATTTTTTTTCTTTTGTACACTCTTTTTCAGTTTCCTCAGTTGTCTGATAATCCTTGATTATTTGTTCATGGCTTAGGATGAAGCACTGAAAAAAGAAGATGAACAGATGGGACTTTTGAATTTCCTTGATTGGACAAGGACTCAGTCATTTGTTTGGAGTCCCAAACCATCGTCAGTATCTGTTGATTTTTCTAATGACTTAAACATTCCTTGGAAGAGGAATCCTCCAAATTCTTTCTTGGGGTATGTAAGTCTGTCTGTCAACATTTTCTTGGTGCCAAGAAAAGGAAGATAGGCTGCAGGATGAAAAGATTCTGTTCATTTACTACAAAGAATCACTTTATTCTCAGGGCAATGCTCTACCTATAGCTGTGTCTGCTGTCCTAAGGTGAGATCCCTGCTGATTCAGAGTATCACCTTCTATCTTCTGCCAGTTTGGAAGAAGTCATTGTCCTAGAAGAGACATGGGAACAGGATCTAAGAACCTAAGTGATTCTCATTTGGTTTTGTAACACAATCTACTTTCAAAGCTAATCTCTGGATCTTTTCAAGGTTCTACAGCAAAATTTTATCTGCTCCTGGGCATTCCTCACTGTTCACTTTGTCTTTGGCTTTCTCTGTCTCACCATTTGCTTTTATACTCTCTCAATTTTATTGCAATTTTTACTTTCATTCTCCTTGTATTTTGAGTTTGTGCTTTTAAAATTCTTTATGGGTATTTCAGTGAAATTAGCAAGGGCTAGAGGATGTCATGTTTTCTGAGCTTTTTAAATGGCTAAATGTAATTTAGTGTTTTATACGTTATTTTCAAAGTCATGCAATAAATTTAGGGAAGCTAATATTAGGAGCTTAAATTGGCATGTTTTTTACATGCCAATTTAAAATCCAGTTTGGAACTAGATTATCAATATGGTACTTTAACCTAATTCATTATGGAATTAGTTTAATCCAGTTGAACTAGAAAATTCCATTAAATGGTCAACAACAGGAAAGCAGGATTATACAGAAGTGTATGTTCTTCCTTTCCTCCCCATTCCTTCCCCATGCCTATAGCCTGACACTCTGTTCCCAAGCATACTTATGCCTCAAGCATAAAAGGGCGCTTTTCTGAAGGACAACACAGATGACAGTACAGTAGAATAAAAAGGTTTTTGATGCATTTATCTGAAAGACTGCTTTGCCATCAGTCTGTGTGTACTTTCTAAATCAGGAAAGGGCGTCAGTGCTTTACTGACACCCTTTTCTCACTATACTTTTACCAAGGTTACATCAGATGAGCCCTCTAGTTGCCTTCAGGTCCAGGGTCCTGGGAAGGAGAAGGAGGAAGTAGAGAGGAGGGAGAGATTTTCTGACTCAGTGTCTGAACCTCCTTATTAATCACAATCTTCCAGAAGCAGCAGAATAATATGGGCAAAACATGAGTGACCTGAGTAGAATTCTTAAGCAAGAACTGGATGAGAAATACATCTCTGGCCAAATGGTTCTTTCTCTTTCCTCAACACTGACCAGAGAGAATCATTCTTCCTCAGTGGGATCATGAAACAAGGTGTTTTACCCAAGTCCTTCCTTCACCCTTATAAAAGTTAGAAAGCCTCAAGGGACCACAAAATTTCATGACCATTCTTTCATCAGACATTATGGAAATAGTTAAGTAGACTTTATAGACTTTTCTTATCAATTATAAGATTTCCTTAAAATTTTCAAAATAAACTCCTATCACTGATCAAGTCTGAAACTTGCGTAACCAACATAGCTATTTGGGGAAGCAGTCTCATTCCCCAGATCTGCAGCATGCTGGCCAGTGAGGGTGCACAGAGCACATCCCACCCCAGGGAACTCCATGGGGGCAGAGAAGTTCAATTTTCAGCCCTGCCATTCAAGACCGGTTGGTTTTGTTTGAGTGTGAGGATTTACGCATCCTTTCAACAGAATCTGAAAAATATGTGGTTAATTTCTCCCTTTCTTTGTCACCATTTGTCGAAAATTTGGAGCTAAATCCAGCACTGTATTGTATATATCAGATGACTCAATTGGAGTAGCTGGTAAGATCCCTCCCCTTGTTTCCTTAGATGATCTTTACTGTGTTTGATTGTCAATGTCTCATTTTGTACTTTAGTTTTGATTTGGAGCCAGATAGAATCATTGAGTATGAATCTAAAATAGTTTTTGTGTCCCTGATGCTCCTTTTACTAATCTAGGCTGACTTGTCTCTAGGTGGTTCTTAAAGCACCTTCACTATCTCTGACACTTTTTGCTAGGTGAGTGGCATGATGTGCTGGCTTCATTTAATTTTATTTTCTCCTTCTTTAGAAAAAAAGTGGGTTGGTACAGATATTTGGAAGTCTTATTTTTAAAGCTCTACAGTTTTCTGAAAATTAATGCAGGAGAGGAAGCACATCAAACTATATAGTTTTCATTTCCTATCAAAAGAAATCATACAAGTTCATAAACCAGTGAATGTGACAAAGAATTGCCATCAAGAATTTATTTCTATGTCTTCTAAGTACATATGTAATTCATTCAGCAAGCATATATTGAGTACCCATCATCTGCCAGAATTTACTAGTCTGTCAGAATACAGATGTAAAACTAAATCTTGTTTTTAAAGATGAAACAATCTCCTGGGGAAAACAAATAAGAAAACAAGCAAGTACAGCTGGGTGCAGTGGCACACACCCATAATCACAGCAACTCAGGAGGCTGAGGCATGAGGAACACGAGTTCAAGGCTAGCCTCAGTAAATTAGTAAGACCCTGTCTCAAAATTAAAAAAAAAAAAAAAAAACTGTAAAAGGGCTGGGGATGTAGCTCAGTGGCAAAATACCCCTGAGTTCAATTCTCAGCATCACAAAAGAACAAAAAAGGAAGCAAGTACAAAAAAATGAGCTACATGCCACAGTACCCTAATGCTATGGGACCATAACATTAAAGCCAACTATTTCTAACAGGAGCTAATTTTTTTTTTTTTTTTTTTTTTTTTGCGGTACTGGGGATCAAACTCAGGGCCTTGTGCTTTCAGGGCAAGCACTCTACCAGCTGAGTTATCTCCCCAGCCCAGGAGCTAATTTTATAAATGGTTTAAAGTATGTTCAGTTTTCATAGATGACAGTTTGCTAATGTGGTTTTGCCAACTTATTCTCTCACCAGCAAGATATGAGAGTGCTAGCTATTCCAGATCTTTGTCAACACTTGTTACTATAAGTCTTCTTAATTTTAGCCATCCTGGAAGATACATCATGGTACCTCACTGTGGCTTTAGTTTGCATCTCCCTGATGAGTAGATGTTTGTAAAGGCAACAGGTAGGGAAGGGTGGAGAGAGGAAGAGGCACCATAGATAGAAGAACCAACAAAAACAAGAAGGCCCAGAAGTTAAGAGAGAATGTGTGTGGTAGGCATAGAGGATGGTGAAAGGTGTGCAAGAGAGAACACAAGAGGAGTACAAAAGGAATGTGAGTGTCCCGTACCCTGAGAAGGTGGAACTGCTCATAAAACCACCAGTTGACTTAGGTAAGAAACAAATGTAACCAGACCTAAGACTACATGATCCTTTTGACAACAGTATGGAAGGCAATCTGAAGGAAGCAAACTGGAGAAAACATCGGGGGAAAGAGGTGACTAGGGGCAATGACAGCAAGGATATGGAGAGAAGGTGACCTTTAAGGGACATTTCAATACCAGAATCAACAGGATTGACTGAACAAGGGAAGCAGAAGACTCAGGAGCATAAGATGGCACCCAGGATTCTAGCCTGAAATAATATTTACTAACTGGTGGACCTGTCAAACTGGAAGTGGTGGTAGAACATCCAATTAGACATATATGTTTCTTAGTATATACCTCATACAGCTACCCAAGAAAACAAGCAGGGTGTCTTAAAGGTCTGATATTTCCTTGACTTAGAAAAGAGTTAGGAAGATGTTGTTTTCAAAGCTTAGTCCATTGGAGCACCAGAGTTATATTTGGCAAAGTGAGAAAAGGAGCCCTGGGAGTTAAGAGAGGAACTAAGCATAAAATGTCATGACCTTTGCCCTGAAGCAAATTTTGCATCAACAAAGAGGGTTTCTATGATGGACATCTCTATATCTCTCCCAGAGCCATGCTCCAAAGCAGGCCCAAGGTCAATTGTCAAAGACAATACTGTGTAGCAAAAAGAAAAAAATAAAATATGCTGACTTCTGCAGACTACAAACTGGTCATCAGCATGTGTGGCATGGTTAAAGCTATGAAAAAGGGTGAGCTTGATTTAGGATTGCCTATGGGTGAGAGGAGAAAAGGGATTCAGTAATGAGAAACATCAGTGTTTAAGGAATCAACAACAGAACTAGAGAAGTCCAAAGGAGAATGTTTAGAAAAGCAAGTAGAGAGCCAGTTAAAAGCAAATGTCACACAAACCAAAGAGGAGAGAGTTGCATGAAGGACATGATCAAGATGGTCAAGTGCAGGATTGAAAAGCTAAGAACAGTGAGGATTTTAAAGTGTTAGAAAGTCATTAATGACTTTGCAGGAGCTGTTTCACTAGATTGATGGGGTATAAACCTAATTATGAAGTGCTTTAAAGTAAATGAGCAATGAAGAGGTGCAGAGAAGCTTCAATTTTTTTTAGTAGGAAGAAAACATAGGGTGATCTCTAAGGTGGATTACAAGATTGGGGGAAAGACTGTTCCTTTAATATGATAGAAGACAGAGCAAGGTCAAGTGCTCCTGAGATGCCAATGGTAATAAATCAAAAAAAAAAAAAATGGGAGATAAGAGAAAACTGAAGTATCAGAAGGAAAATCAATAGGTATATATATGGAAGAGGAGATTGTCAACTAAACCACCTGCTTAAAAAAAAAAAAAAAAAAAAAAAACCCTCAACAAAAGCAAGAACAGAGAACAGTCTGTTATATTTGACAATTAGGACATCAGTAAGGTTTTTTGACAGGTTCAATTAAATGTCAGTGACAGAAGCAAAAGCAAAAGAGAATCTAAGGGAATACAGAAAACTGAAAACAGAAAGCCTAAGATGATGTTTTCAGAACACTTGACTGTGAATGGAAGAAGAATGTAAATTCTTTAAACCTGCTTATCATCTCTGCTAGATCCATGGTCTCCTCTGAGTGACTGGTCTACCAGTGACCTTGTTCTCTTTGTTGGACAGGGATGGGCACTAAGCCAAGGAAAATGAACCTAACGGGTACAGCAACTAGAAGTCACCATCCTAAATTTCAGACCTGTTAAAATATTTAAAATTTTTAAAAATAATACACACATCAAGATGGAGGACGCAGAGTAATACAGTTTGCCTTCTCATGATGGAACTTCTTTCTGGGAAAAATTAAAAGCCTACTCATAGTTCAGTGACCCCCACAAAATGACACTTAAAGGAAATTCTTATTTGGTTTTAGAGTTATGAAGCACTTCTCTTTTTCTTGGAGATTAATTGATCTCCATGGTAATTAGCTGACAAAATAATGGTCAGAGACACAGTATTTATCACATTGCCTTTCTGAGGTTATATCTTTCCTCTTTCATAGTTCTCATGACTTTGAGCCAGGAAGAGGAAAGCAAAGGACCATTAGGGATTCTATAAACCAAATTCTTGAATTTATATTATCATGAGCTCATAATATCTAAGTAATTAGTCGATACAATTTTTTAAAAAAAGCCAAGTAAGTTATCATTAATGAAGTCTGAATTATTTTTGTACTTTTGGGGGTGTGTGTAATTTATAGGCAAAGCTAAAATCAACTTAACTTATTTCATAAGCATGGGTACTTATAATTATGTCCTTAACACTAACCAGGATTTTCAAAAGTCAAGCATAATCATGGGCTGTGGCTTTTCTTAGTCACAACCTCCGGAAGTGTTGATTCAGCTGAGCAGGAAGCGGGAGGAGGATTCACTCCAAGCTAGTGAATAGTCACCTGTGGGGGAAGGGTGCAGAACTAGGGAGAAGATGAAAAAAGATAAGCAAATGTTTATAAGAATTACATTTTAAAAATGCCCTTTCCCATGGTTAGAAAGCAGCACTGTTTTTCTTATGCTATAACATGTTCAGCTTCATAATGAGTTATAAAAGTTTAGAGCATTCTGTCAATGTTATCCAAGCAGAGCAAGGGCAGGGAGGAAATTACCATGCATGACTGTTGGCAATTAGGGATAAATACTTCTGCTCCATTTAAAAATATTTAACATCCTCCACTTTTGTTGTGCAAGGCACACTATATATCATTTCATTTTCATTTTCCGAATGTTACAACTCAAGCAGCCAAGCTGTCACATCTGTCTACTAGAAATGAAGAGAACAAGGCCATCAATACTGAAAATTCTCAAACAAGGGAATGTTCACCTAACTGGAGACACCCTGCCTTTCTGAATACTTGAGATCATTCTTAAAATATTTTAAGGCACACAAGCAAAAGACAAAACTAACTCATGATTTTGTTTAAAAAATTAAGTTTTATAAATGTTTGGAGTTGGATAGACTTAAGCTGTCTGAGAGAAAAGGTCTTTTTGCTCACTTTTTAACTTCTATCTCCTCTTCCTCACCTCACTCATTCTGCAGCCTGATATCAACCACTGCTCTCCAGACCTCTAGGGATTTACAGCTCTTATTAACAGAAAACTCCAATATTGCATACAGGTTTTCTTCTAAGCTACTGGTACACACTCTGCAGCTTTTGATGCTCACGAATTTTAGCCAGTGGTGTTTAGTATAGAAGAGCCAGGAGTCATATTCCTTCCTCAAATGGCCCTTCAATGATGGTTGACTAAAACTCAAGAAGTTGTAGTTATCCATTCAAGTCACTCTAAATTACAATCAAGTTTGTACAAGCAGATAACAATCACTATGCTAAAATAGCATTCTAGCTGACAGCAAGTGGAAGTCGCCATCAATTACAAGATGCACACCTATTTTGAATGTGTTCATATATAAAAACAAAAAGCAATTATCTTCAATATGTATTTCAAAATCAAAAGAACAGAAGGGGAACAATGTGGGAAAGGAGAAGAAAAGGCTACTCCAATAATCCGGACAGGAACTAAAAAATGAGTGGTGGGGAGGGAGAAAGGGGTTGGATATTTAGAAACTGGTACCCACAGGTGTTGGTACCGATGGGAAGGTGAGAGCAAGGGCAACAAAGAAGTAGAGGGTGACTCCAAAGTTTCTAGGTCATTCATCTGGATCTGGAACAAAGAAAGTGTCAAGAGACAAAACTGGTTCAGTTTTAGGCACACTGAATTTTGGGTTTTATTTGACATCCAGATATAGAAGTCCAGTAGGCACATGGATATATAAATCTAAAGCCTAAAAGAGTTACCTCATCTGCTATAAAACAAGGAGATCTCAGTCTGGTACCACATGATACTGTCTGTTGACAACACATTGAATTTAAGTCAAAAACAAGAAACTCCAAGAAAAGCAATACTGTACTGGTCAGTGTTTATTTCAAAAAAACAGAAGCTACTGTGGCTAGATTAAAAGGAAAGGAATTTATTATAGAATCTTAAGTGGGTTACATAGTTAGCTAATGAAAAAAAAAAAAAAAAAAAAAACCAACTCTATCCTAAGCTTCAAGAAACAACTCCCAAAGCTACACTGCAGAAGTGGGTCGCCAAAGGAGCGGCTGCCTCTAAAAGAATAAGATCCATAAAATCAGGAAATCTCCTGCCTCAGCAGAAACTACTGTTCAACTACCTGCCCCCAAACTAAACATTCAAAAAAAAAAAAGAAAACCCCAAAACCCAAATGACCCCATATCTTGAATTTCTCTTCCCAAATTAGCTCCAAATATAATATGTGTCTCTCACAATGTCTGATTGTAAAACACAGATTACATCCAGAATTCTCTGGCATCTGAAAAAAAAAAATACTCGTGTGTGTGTGTGTGTGTGTGTGTGTGTGTGTGTGTGTGTGGTGTGTTTTAACTTTGTTGAGATTTCTATCCTCTACATGTTAGGAGGAAGTTGAACTGAGATGTGGCGTGAACTGAACCACATTGCTTACCACGAAAACCAAAAACAGAACTTTGGGCAGGAAGAGCAATGAAAGTGTGAGACGTTAGTAGCAGGAGGCCTGGTCAGAGTGGTGAGCACTCCAGTGAGCAGGGGAGTGAGTGGGAAAAGGGATCTGAAGAAGAAGGGAGAGGACGCAGTGCTCAGAAGCTTCTAAGAAGTGATTAAAATCAGCCAGATAAGGTCTGAGGAGTATCTGGTAGAGTTAGCAGAAACCCAAATCCCCCCTTGATAGTGGCAAGAACAATTTCAGTCAAGTACTTAAGGAAGATGTTCGTTTGAAATAGGTCAAAAGGTGAGTGGGAAATGAAGACTGTGATTTCAAGGAATTTATCCTCATCTTTAATGTGAAATTACACCTAAAGGCCTGAATGTCCTCATCTGGTACACAGATTGATATACCTACCTTGTAGGTTTGCTATCAGTATAACCTAGCCTTCACTACCACAGCAGAAATCAAAAGAATGAGCCTTACTTTTGCACCTGGGATCTCTCCACTCACCTCCTGGGTACTGGGTTTTGGGGGGGCTCAGTTATTCACCAACTCATCATTTCCATTTCTTCCAAGTTGAGAACAACTTCATGAGAATGATGGATATCAAAGTATCAGCTTTACTAGGGGTAAGGCAGGAATGAAGAAAACAGTCTGGGCTTGAGTTCAAAATGTTTTTCCCTGGACAGAACTGGGACTCCCAGCCAGGCAGAAGAGATAGAAGGGGATATCCTACCCAGCCTACTTGGTATATGGGAAAAGAGATATGAGAAGGGGCCCAGTCCTTACTCATTTTTCATGCTGGTACCCAGGGAGCAGAGCTGAGAGATAAAGCACAACACCCTGGTTGGCAGGAAAATAGGTGGAACCAAGAAGGGAATGGAAAGAACAATGGATTTTTTCCTCCATGATAATTCCTCCAGATTGTAAAAGTATTTCCAGAAACCATATAGAAGAAGAGAGAGGTTCTTCCTGACCGAAGGCCAGGGTCTCTCGTTGCCCATAAACAAGATGGCTTTTACATTATAACCCAGGTGTGGAAGGGCAACATGGTGGTGATGGCTTCCCTCTGGCATATTCTTCATTTGCCACCAAAACTCACAAGGAGAGGAATGGGAAAGCAGCCTGACCCAACAGGCTTTGCTATACCAGTCCTTCTAGGCTGGTAACTCAAGATATTCGATCTTCGATCAGGATACAATATGGTAGATACAGAGATACAGAAGGACCCAAATTCCACTTTAAGAAAGGACTTGTCACCAATGGTCACAAGTACCAACATCACATCATCTCCAACTGACATGTTTTACAGTTTGCCTACACTTCAGCATTTCCCCACCTGACTTCAGATGATTCCCAAGAAGCCACTATACAGTGACGAAGTAAAGAAGGGATATACCATCCTGGCCATTTTAGTCAGATGTCAGTTTGTTCTGTTGTAGGTTTGCTGAGGACTTCCTGGGCCCTTTATGCAAATTACCTTTCCCCTCATATTACTTCCTCTCTCTTCATTTTATAGATGATGCTCTCTGGAGTTTTTTTTTTTTTTCTTCTTCTTTTTTTTTTGCATCCCAGAGAACCCCACCTCCAACAATAGTGTAGGGCAGATAAAGATTAAATTTATGGTAAGCATAGCTATTGACTTTTCCCTTCCCAGAGAGGAAGTCTTCCATACCCACTTTCATAAGGAGGCTCCTTCCACTCTGCCAGTAAATCTGCTCCCCCACCTCTCTACCTTAATTTGATCTTGTATCCCCCATTACCCAGGCTCAGTTTTAAGGCTATCAATTTGGTGACTCAACTCATCTCCCTCAGAAAAAAAAAAAAATCCCTTCCATTCCACAGAAGGCTATATCACCGCCAGATCCATTCCATACTGCTACCACATGCAAAGCTTCCAGGTAGTGGCTTGTCAAAGCTCTCCTCTGTTGGTCACCACCAACATGTAAAAGAGCAGAACAAAAAGGCTTGGGTTCAAACTGTGAACACGAGTGAATATGAGAACTCTGAACACATGTCAATTTCCACTAGGGGAAACTGACTTGTCCTTTGACCTTAACCATTGCCTAAGATCAAAAATCTCCCAATTCAGATGAGTCAAACATGATCTAATCTCAAACTGATAAATAATCATTTTCCTATCAGCATGGTGTTGCTCATCCCTCTGGAATAAAAGACTGCATCTCCTAGCCTATTGGAGCCAAACGACACCACAAAAGAAATGATATCGGTTTTCAATAACTGATCTCTTTGCCATACTGCCTGAGTCATAATAACTGAATTTTAATTCTTTTTGTTTGTTTTTAAAAGTGAATAGATCCAATTATGTCCATTTATAAATGACAAGGTCTTATCCCTAGAGAAAAATTAAGGAACATATTAAAATTCTATTTAAACTAATAAATGAGTTCAACAAAGTTGCAGAATATCAGATCAATTTACAAAAATCCATTGTATTTCTATACATTTGCAATGAACACACAGAAAAGGAAATTAATAAATCAATTCCATTTACAATAACATTAACAAAATAAAATACTTAGGAATAAATTTTAAGAAAGAATATAAAATTTACACTCTGAAAAATACAAACTTTATTGACAAAAATTAAAGAAGACCTAAATAAATGGAGAGGTATCTTATGTTCATTGATTGGAAGACTCAATATTATTAAGATAGCAATATTCCCCAAATTGACCCACAGACTCAATACAATGCCCATCAAAATCTAGCTAGTCTCTGAAGAAATTGGCATCTGATCCTAAAACTCATATGGGAATTCAAAGAAAAAAGTTCAAAAGAAGATTCACATTTTTCAATTTAAAAACTTACTACAAAAGTTACAGTAATTAAGACAGTATGTGGGGTGTGGTGGCACACACCTAAAATCCCAGTTACTCAGGAGACTGAAGCAGGAGGATCACAAGTTTGAGGCCAACCTTGGCAACTTAGCAAGACCCTGTCTCAAAATTTAAAAGTAAAAAGGGTTGGGGATGTAGCTTAGTGGAAAAGTGCCCCTAGGTTCAATCCCCAGTACTACAAAAACAATTTCTCAACTAGACTCCTAAGTACAAGAAGTAAAATGAAGAATCAATAAATGGGATGTCATCAAATTTAAGTTTCTTCACAACAAAGGAAACAATCATGTTATGGTTAGGATGTGAGGTATCCCCCAAAAGCTCACATGTGAGCAAGAAGGTGCCTAGGAGAAATGATTGGGTTGTAAGTCTTAACCCAGTCAGTGAATGAATTCCCTGATAGGGATTAACTGAGTGATAACTGAAGTGATAGGATATAGCTGAAGGAGGTGGGAATTGGGGTGTGGTTTTGGGGTATGTATTTGTATCTGGCAAGTGGAGACCTTGCTGTCTGCTTTCTGATCACCATGTAAACTCTTTCCCTCAGCCACACTCTTCCACGATGTTGTTCCTGCCTCAGCTAGAGCCCCAATGAATGGAATCAGCTGTCTAAGGATTGAGACTCCTGAAACTAAGCCTTAAATAAATCTTTCCTCCCCTAAAATTGTTCTGGTTGGGTCTTTTAGTCACAGCAGCAAAAAAGCTGACTAAAACAAATCAAGAATATGAAGAGAGAGTCTATAGAATGGAAGAAAATACTTACCACCTGCACCTCAGATAAAATAGATAAAACATTAATCTTTAGGATATATAAAGAACTCAAAAAACTTAACACCAAAAGAATAATAATAACCCAATCAATAGAGGGGTAAAGGAACTGAAAAGGCACTTCCCAGAAGAAGAAATATGACTGGTCAACAAAAACATGAAAAAATGTTCAACATCTCTAGCAATTAGAGAAATGCAAACTAAAACTACACTGAGATTTCATCTCCTTCCAGTCAGAATGGCAATTACTAAGAATACAAGTAATAATAAATGTTGGTGAAGATGTGGGGGAAAAGGTTCACTCATACATTGCTGATGGGACTGCAAACTGGAGCAATGACTCTGGAAAACTGTATGGTGATTCCTCAGAAAAGTTGGAATAGAACCACCATTTGACCCAGTTATTCCACTCCTTGGTATATACCTAAAGGACTTAAAGTCAGCATACTATAGTGACACATCAACATCAATGTTTATAGCATCTCAATTCACGATAGTTAAACTATAGAACCAACCTAGGTGCCCTTGTAAAGAAAATGTGGTATACATATATATATATGCACACACACAATGGAATATTTCTCTGCCATAAAGAAGAATGAAATTATGGCATTTTCCCATAAATGGATGAATCTGGAGACTATCATGCTAGGTGAAATAAGCCAATCCCAAGAAACCAAAGGCCAAAAATTCTCTCTGATATGCAGATGCTAACTCACAATAAACAAGGGAGAAGGAAAAATAGAAGTTTACTGGATCAGATAGGGGGAATGAAGGGAAGGGAGGGGGGATGAGAATAAGAAAGATAATAGAACAAATTGAACATAATTTTCCTATGTTCTTACATTAATACACAACCAGTGTAATTCCACAATCATGTATAACCACAAAAACTGGGAAGTTATACTTCATGTTTTTATGATATGTCAAAATGTATTTTAGTTATGCCCCAAACAAAAAAAGAATAACCAAACAAACAAAACCACTGTGGTAGTGGTATGAGGTTAGACAGATAGATCAGTGGAATAAAATTGAGAATCTAGAAATAAACCATCACATTTAGAGTCAACCGATTTTCAACAAGGGAACCAACACAATTCAATGGAAAAAGTGGTACTGATAAAATCTGAAAAAAAAAATGAAGTTGGACCTTACCTCATACTACATTCAAAACTCAACTCAAATAGGATCAAAGACCTAAGTCTAAAACTATAAAGGTCTTAGAAGAAAACACAGATATAAATATATGGACTTTGGATTAGGCAATGTTTTTTTCAATATGACAACAAAAGTATGATCAACAAATAAAAAAAAATAAATAAGTAGATATAGAACTAAAAGAAAAAAACTGTTGTGCTTCAAGAAGATATGAAAATAAAAAGGCAATTCATGGAATGGGAGAAAATTTTTGCATATCATTTATCTGGCAAATGAGTTGGATCTAGAATATGTAAGGAACTCTTACAACTCAGCAATAAAAAGAAAACCAATTTCCAAATGGGCAAAGGATCTGAAAAGACATTGTTACTTCAAAGACATATGAGTGACTGATATGTGCATGAAAAAATACTCAACATAATTGTCCATCAGAGAAATGCAAATCAAAACCATAATGAGATGCAATTTCACATCCATCATGATGGCGATAATTTAAAAAGTCACATGTAAACCAGTATTAGCAAGAACATAAAGAAATAGGAACCCTTAGACCCTGGTAGCAGAAATATAAAATAGCATGACTATTTTGGAAAACAGTCTGACAGTTCCTCAAATGATTTAAATATAGCATTACCATATGACCCAGCTCTTCTACTCTTAGATATACTACCCAAGGAAAATGAAACATGTGCCCCCCAACAAAACTTTGTATGTGAATATTTGTAGTAGCATTATTCATAATAGTCAAAAGGTAGATACAAGTAAAGCATGTATGAATGAAGAACAGATCAATAAAATTTGGAATATTCATATGCTGGAATATTATTTAACCATAAAAAGGAACGAGTAACTGATACATGTTGCAATGTGTATGAACCTTAAAAACATGCTATTATTCACAATAGCCAAATTATGGAAACAGCCTAGATGTCCATCAACAGATGAATGGATAAAGAAAATGTGGTTTCTTTGTTTAGTTTTTGTTTAGTGGTGACAACAGTGTGTTAAAGTCACCCAGAATTATTGTGTTGTGGTCTATTTGATTCCCGGAGTTGAGAAGGATTTGTTTGATGTACATGGAAGCACCATTGTTTGGGGCATAAATATTTACGATCATTATGTCTTATGGTTCCCTTAAGCAGTATGAAATGTTCTTCTTTATCCTTCTGACTAACTTTGGCTCAAAGTCCACTTTATCTGAAATAAGGATGGAAACCCCTGCTTTTTTACTGAGTCCATGTGCATAGTAGGTTTTTTTCCCATCCTTTCACCTTTAGTCTGTGGATGTGTTTTTCTATGAGATGAGTCTCTCGAAAGCAGCATATTGTTGGATCTTTCTTTTTAATCCATTCTGCCAGTCTATGTCTTTTGATTGATGAGTTTAGGCCATTAACGTTCAGAGTTATCATTAAGATATGATTTGTATTCCCAGTCATTTGGACTTACTTTTGGTCTTTAACTTGGCTTGTTTTCTCCTTTAAATGGATTTTTCTTTAAGGTAGTTCCTCCCTTTGCTGACCTTCATTGTTGTTTTTCATTTCCTCTTCATGGAATATTTTGTTGAGAATATTCTGGAGCGCAGGCTTTTTATTTGTAAATTCTTTTAACTTTTGTTTATCATGGAAGGATTTTATTTCATCTTCAAATCTGAAGGTTAATTTTGCTGGATATAGGATTCTTGGATGGCAACCATGTTCTTTCAGAGCTTGAAATATGTTGTTCCAGGCCCTTCTAGCTTTTAGAGTCTGCACTGAGAAATCTGCTGATATCTGTATTGGTTTCCCCCTATATGTAATCTGATGCTTTTCTCTTGCAGCCTTCAAAATCCTATCTTTATTTTGTATGTTAGGCATTTTCATTATAATGTGCCTTGGTGTGGATCTGTTGTGATTTTGTGCATTTGGTGTTCTATAAGCCTCTTATATTTGATTTTTCCATTTCATTCTTCAGGCTTGGGAAATTTTCTGATATTATTTCATTGAATAGGTTGTTCATTCCTTTGGTTTGTATCTCTGTGCCTTCCTCAATTCTGATAATTCTTAAATTTGGTCTTTTCATGGTGTCCCATAGTTCTTATAGATTCTGTTCATGATTTCTTACCATCTTCTCTGTTTGGGCAACTTCATTTTCAAGATTAAATATTTTGTCTTCATTGTCTGAGGTTCTGTCTTCCAAGTGGTCTAATCTTTTGGTGATGCTTTCCATTGAGTTTTTTATTCGGTTTATTGTTTCTTCATTTCAAGGATTTCCGTTTGTTTTTGGTTTTTTGGTTTTTTTTTTTGTTTGTTTGTTTTTTTGTTTTGTTTTGTTTTGTTTTTTTGAGAATTTCAATCTCTTTGTTGAAATGATCTTTTGCTTCCTGCAGTTGCTCTATCAACTGCTTACTGGTATGATCATTCATTGCCTGCATTTGCTCTCTTATCTCATCCTTTGCTTCATGAATCATCTTAATCATGTATAATCTGAAGTCCTTTTCTGACATTTCTTCTACCATACTGTCACTGGATTCTATTAATATAGAATCTAGATTGGTTTGGATCATTTTTGTCCTTTGTTTTTTCATGTGGTTCATGTATCCTCTCCTCTAGCAGTGCTGATCTGGGGTATTGCAGTTTTCCCCTATAGTCTTATAGTGCCCCTATAGGTTTCCAAAACCTTTTCTTTAAGGGGGAGATCAATATTAGCAGTGCCCAGTTAAGACAATATGCAACCCAAAACCAAATAGCCCCTATGAGGACATTAACAATATTGTCGTAATAAACAAAATGAGCTTAATTATTATCTTCAATAAAACAAATAGATTTACCATAAGGTCTACAGTTTCTAATGGAGGACAAAGAGGATGCAGAGGGGTGTAGGATGTAGCTGTTAATGGGATAAGAAAAGAATATATAGAAATTCTAGATAATAGAAAGATTGAGAGTGTAATCAAAAGAAGTTGGTTGTTAGCATGGGAAAAGGGAGAAAGAGACTCTGAGGGAACAGGTTAAAAAAAGGAAAAGAGAGTGAGAAAAGTAAAGAAATAAAAACTTAAAATTTTTTAATAAGGAGAAAAAAGAAAATCTACACTATAACAGTCATACAGTATTCAAACCTCCCAGTGTTCAGTAGCCTGATGCATGAGAGGTACCTGACAATGAGCTTCAAGTCTCCAGCAGGCATCTCAGGATGGGATTTGCCCCACCTAAAGATGGGAGCTACAGCTTCCAGGATTATCCAAGATGGCCACTCTGGCTTCCAAATGTGTTGGCAAATGGGGAACTGCAGCTCGGGGTGTGGGCATGGTCAGCTGGAGGTCCTGGAAGCGGGGTGCAGATGGTGGGGCAGGGGTCCTGGAGGTGGGGTGTGGTTGGTCTGGTTGTGGGATCCTGGAGGTGGGATGCAATCAGTTGGTCTGGGGGTCCTGGTGGTGGGGAGTAGTCAGTCAATGTGAGGGCCCTGGAGGCAGGGAGCAATCGGTCAGGCTGAGGGGTCCTGGAGACGGGGCTCAGTCAGTCCGGCCACGGGTCCTATGGGGCCTGGCTGTTGTCTCAAAATGGTGGCAGCCACATGTAATCAAGCCTGCAGGTACTGTAACAGTGAACTTCCAGGCAGCAGCAGGCAGCTGGTGCTCCACTTGTGGTCTGTGGTTAGTTTGCTGACTGCTGTTGGACAATTGGGAGGTGAACTTCAGGTGGTGGGTGATGGATAGGTGAAAGGCAGGCAATGGACCGAAAATGTGGGATATATACACATTTATGTATGACTGAATGGAGTCTCTCATTCAGTCATAAAGAAGAATGAAATTATGTAATTTACATCATCTTAAGTGAAATAAACCAGACTAAGAAAGGAAAGGGTTATATGCTTTCTCTGATATGTGGAAGTGAGAGAAAAAAGGGAAGAATAAAGGAATCTCATGAAAATGGAAGAAAGAGCCATAGAGCAGAGAAAGGGGATGGGGGAAGGATGAGGGAAGGGCAGATTAGGGGCTGAGGAATGGAACGAAGCAAGTATGTAGTATGTGTGTACAAATACACCACAACCGAACTCACTGTCCTGTGTAGTTATTACACACTCATAAAAATCAAGCTATGTGGGAGAAGCCAGTCACAAGAGGCCACATGGATGATTCCATTACATGAAACGCCCAGAACAGGCAGGTCCGCAGGGACAGAGATTTGTGTTTTTCTGGGGCCGGGGGCCAGGAGGGAATGGAGTGTGATGGCTAAGAGGTTTCTTTCCATGGCTCTAAATTCACTGTGGCGATGGTTGCACCACTCTGAACATACTAAGAACCACTGAATCATGTTCTTTAAAATGGTGAACTAGGGCTAGGGATGTAGCTCAGTTGGTAGTGTGTTTGCCTCACATGCCCAAGGTCCTGGGTTCAATCCCCAGTACCACAAAAAAGGGGGGAGGGGTGAATTGTATGATATGTAAATTATATCCCAAAATATAGATGTGTTCTTTTAAATGAAGAACTTCTAAAACAGTAAAAGAAGTGGAAGAGATTGTGAATAAAAATGAGTCCACTCATCTAACTAAAATAGTTGAGGAAATTCCCAACTAAAAATGTCTACTTTCACACTGAAATAGCCTTCCTAGCACCGCCATCTATCAGAAAATAATGTGTCAGACACAAATACTGCAGAGGTGGTACAATTTCAGGTAAGGACAAGCTCCCAGGTGCCCAGGTGTGTCTTAAGAGTGGGTGGCTGAGGTGGAGTGGAGGAAGTCCCCAGGGGCCAGGAAAGTCACGGAGCTTAATATAACCAGAAGTATTTGTTCAATTGAATCAAGGAATTGCTTCTTCATTAGTACTGTATCAGGCAGTATTAAAGCATCAATTAACTTTTAAAGTCTTAAAAATAATCACTATGTTTTCCTTAGGCAAATTTTATTTTCATTCTACTAAATTCAGGGATAGCTGTATGAATTTGAAAGAAGACCATACTCAAGTTACTTCTTACCTGTGGTAGAAAAAAGGAAAGGAAACAAAAATGAGATTTTTCCAAGTACTCTATAATTACACTAAGAATGTTAAAAAAAAAATTAGAATAAGCTTCCAGAAGTTTAGAAGCAAAACAATGTTGGTATGGATGTGGGGAAAAAGGCACACTCATACATTGCTGGTAGAGTTGCAAAGTTGTGCGGCCACTCTGGAAAGCTGTTTGGACATTCCTCAGAAAACTTGGAATGGACCCACCATTTCATCCAGTTATCCCACTCCTTGGTTTATACCCAAAGAACTTAAAATCATCATACTAGAGGGATGCAGCCACATCAATGTTCATAGCAGTTCAATTCACAATAGCTAGGTTGTGGAACCAACATAGATGCCTTCAATTGATGAATGGATAAAGAGACTGGTATATATACACAATGGAATATTACTCAGCCATAAAGAAGAATAAAATTATGGCATTTGCTGGTAAATGGATAAAGTTAGAAAATATCATGCTAAGTGAAATAGACCAAGCCCAAAAAACCAAAGGCCAAATATTTTCTGTGATTAGAGGATGATGATATATAACGAGGAGAGTGGAGGGGGAGAGAAGAATGAAGGAACTTTGGATGGTATAGAGGAAAATGGAGTGGGAGTGGGAGTGGTTGGGAGACAGAAAGATAGTAGAATGAAACAGACAGTATTACCCTATGTATATGTATGATTACATGAATCGTATGAATCTACATTGTGTACAACCATAGAAATGAAAAGTTGTACCCCATTTGTGTACAAAGAATCAAAATGCAGTCTGTAAAAATAAAAATTTTAATTAAAAAATTTTAACTGACAAGCCAAAAAAAAAAAATGAATACACAAGACAATAAATAAAATACTGAGCACCTTTATCAACTGATTCAAGAAACTCATATAAGACTATCTTCCTTTTGTAGCCTCAAGATTAGTAGTCAGAGGGAGAGGGAGAGTTTCTGGGAACCCCCATGGACTTTTCCCCTCACCACTCAGACCCAGAAGATTTTCTCAGGTCCCAAATGATTTTTCTTAGAAGCCACCATTCACTCTCACCTGTGGGGTCCCTACATTCCCCAGTCTCCAAATATGGTTTGGATTCGAGTATCATTTCTCCAGTTGCATTGTCCCCACACTAAGACACACAGTAAGAGTTCAAGGCAGGATATAGAATCCCGTGTAGTTATATTAAGCACTGAGTGATTTCCTAAGGAGAACTGGCTCTAGGTAGTGGCTACAAGAATGGTCCCAGAGCAGTGCAGAACTGACCATCCAGGCGAGCTACTGGCTGTGCAGCAGACAGCATGGTGAACAATTCGTTGGCTAACCCTGCCTCTGTTGAGTTCATGAACCTACAAGCATAGCCGTGATCCTGGAATCAGAAAGTCAGGACCAGGAATCTACCGCTGCCACACCACAACTGCCTCCCAACACCCATAAAGCCAGTGACTGGATACCAGACCACTTCAGAGAAACCTCAAGATTTTGGAAATGGTCCAAGATCTTGTTTGCCAGAAGGAAAAGTAAAAAATTGGAAGGAAGGTGGTTTCTGTTTCACTTCTACTTTGTAGGCTAAAATCAGAGTGTATATAATATATTCACCCAGGAGAGTTGGGGAAATGTGGTTACCAGCTTGCCAGCCTCTTACAGTACAGGATGACACCAAAAAAAAGGGGGGGGGTTAGAATAGCTACTGAGTACCACTCAGCTGTACCCAAAACCCAAACACACACATACACAAACGGGCACACACGCTACCCCAGTTGACGATATTACTGGTCCTTTTTGTTATATAAAATGTTTCTGATAATCCAAACAGGAAACCGACCAGAAATAATATAAATGAGAAGCACAGAAAACTTACAAACACTCCAAAATTTCACAGCAGCTGTACAGTCGTGGCCTCAAAAGTCCTTGGTTACTGGCTTCCTCTGAGGAATTAAGTGGATGTCCAATAGGCAGCCCTATGCTTTTAATTCTGTTAAAGTTCAGGCTCACGCATACGCTCTAGTCTTCTGTAGTAAAGTCAGGTCCACATTTGCCGCATGAGGGCTGACAGATTTCAAGTCCTGTCCTCCCCCTTCCCTTTGTGGCCCACATCTGAACTAGCTAACAAGAAAGTCTGGGTGTTCCCTCCTTTGGCATTGGTGTGACATCCAGCCCATGCAACCCTTGGTCAGTATGAGGGAGCACTCACCCAAGCCCCACTCCCTAGTCACTAGAAAACCCCAGACCAGCCTCCCCTCCCTGCACTCTGAGGGCACTTTCAGAACTCTCTGGGAGCCTACCCTGCTCACCCAGAAAGTCTCATAATGAAAGATTTCTATATACCCTCTCCTGAATGTGTGGCATCATCGGTCTTGACATCTGAACTAAATTTTGTTCGGGAGGTCCATGTTGCCCGTGAGGGATGCCCACAAGATAACTCCATACACACCCCTGCGGTCTGCACCCTCACACATCAGACGTTGATGAGCCCATTTTCCCTCTCTGATGGCTCCTGTTCCCTACCTACAGGTACCATCAATGATGTCTCTTTGTTCTGTGTGGAGAGTGGGCATCTCTGCAAGAAAAGATCAGCTGAAGCTCCGTTCACCAGAACTCTGCGTGGTGCATGAATGATCCTCGGAGATACTGCCCCCTGGAGACCAGTTACCCTTCTCCCCACCTCCATCTATGTGAAATGCTATCTGATCATTTTATCCACAGTCACTTGCCTCTGTTATTTGTGTCTGCTGTTCTGTCCGCTACGCTCTTTGGGAGCTTCCATGCCTGGCTCTAACACCTGCACCTTACCCCAAGAGTCCTTTAGCCTAGGAATCTGAGTGATGATACCCTCAAATTCCAAAGACAGGTAACATTGATGGTAATTACCTTCCAAGACAGTAGCACCCTCCTGCCTCTCGTTACTGTTTTCACTGCCAGCCCAAATTCAGGTATCTCTAGGCACCCATCTTCCCCCACGGTTTCTTCCTAATACTGCTCATTTTGCCCAGAATAAACTGCCCTTAGACATCTTCATTTGGGTAACTTCTCATCTCCTTCTCATCTTACTAGACACAGTTCAGAGTCTTTCCTTCTTTGTCAGGTCAATCATTGGTTTTCCATTGTCCCCCATTAGAAAAAAAATGCAAAAAATAACAAGGATTGCAAATTGGCAGCTTACAGTTTGACTCTGGCTAGAAGCTATATTTTATTTGGCTTTCAGAAGGTTTTTAAAAACCACTTTTTCCCCCAAAGAATTCAAAACAGAATCTCAAAGAGACATTTGCATGCACCGTGTTCATTGCAACAATACTCACAATAGGCAAGACATGGAAGTGACCCAAATGTTCATCCCCAGATCAATGGATGACCAAAATGTATTATATATGTATACAGAATATTATGTACCCTTTAAAAAGAAGGAAATCCGGTCACATCCTACACCATGAATGAAGCTTGAGGACATTATAATGACTGCACTGGGCCAGTCATAAGAAAAAGACCATCTAATTCCACTCATATGAGGTATTTAAAATAGTATCACAGAAAGTAGAAGTAGAATACTGATTACCATGAGCTGATGGGAGAGGGGAAATACAGAATAGTTTAACCATATAGTTTCAGTTTTGCAAAATGAAAAGGCTCTGGATATCTGCTGTACAAGAATGTGAACACACTCAATTCTACTAAATTTAAGACTTCAAAGTGTTTAATATGGTCAATTTTATATCAACATGTGGGGTTTCCACTCTGCCAACTCCTGTTTTTTTTTTTTTTTTTTTTTTTTTTGGTACCAGGGATTAAATCCAGGGTTGCTTAACCACTGAGCCACACCCCCAGCCCTTTTTATTTTTTTTTTAATTTTGAGACAAGTTCTCATTAAGTTGCTTAGGGCCTCACTACATGGCTGGGGCTGGCCTTGAACTTGCAATCCTCCCACCTCAGCCTCTGAGTCATTGGAATACAGGCATGCAGCACCATGCCCCACCGTTAACACACTTGAAAAATTTTTTTTTAAATTTTAAAATTTGTCTTTTGAGGGACTCACTAGCTCACCGCAGGCCCAACACTCTTTACTAGAGCCTGATTAATGTGTTTAAATAAACTGCTAGGCCCCTTAGGCATTAATTTTGAGTTTGGAATAATGGTAGAATTTTTCAGAGAAGATAAGATGAAGTTGAACTTAAAAGTTCTTACATAGGAATGTGGTATTTAACAATAAGAATGCTTCTTTTCTTCAGCAAACATTCACAGAATCAAGCATCTAGTACTTGTGACGCACCATGAACACAAAACTGATAATCTCGGTTCCTGCCTTCAAATATTTTACATTCTAACAAATGTGTTCAGGGTTTGTGCTGGCTATCCAGAACCTCCTCAAGAAGGGAAGGTTATGGAAACACACAGTACAGGCATGGAAGATGAAGATAAATAACCCATAGACGCTGTCTCCTAAATTTAATCTTGTAGGATTAAAGGAAATTCACATATTTAAGAATTTCCAGTTTTCCTTCTGTTAATGATTCCTAGTTTGATTCCACTGTGGTTAGAAAAGACACTTGGTATGATTTCAGTCTTCTTAAATTTGTTAAGACTTGTTTTGTGGCCTAATATGTTATCTGTTCTAGAAAATGGTTCATGTACACTTGAGGAGAATGTGTATTCTGCCGTTGCTGGGTGGAAATATATATGTATATATATTTTAGGTCTGTATATATATATATATATATATATACACATATATATATACACATATATAAGTATATATCAGTATATATATAAATATATATATTTACAAAAATATATATTAGGTCTGTTGGTCTATATGATTAAGTCCACTGTTCCTTATTGATTTTTTTGCCTGTATATTTTAGATATTATTGAAAATGAGGTATCAAAGTCACATACTATTATTGCATTGTAGTCTATTTCTTCTTTCACATATGCCAACATTTGCTTTCTATGTGTAGGAGCTCTGATGTTGGATGCAAATATAATTGTTATAGCTTACTGAAAAATGGTCCCGTTTATCAATATATAATGACTTTGTCTCTTGTGACAGTATTTTACTTAGTCTACTTTGTCTGATATAAGGATAGCTATTCCTGCTTTCTTCTGATTACCATTCAAAAGGAATATCTTTTTCCATTCATTCTCTTTTAGCCTAAATATATCTCTTATTCTAAAATGAGTCTCTTGTACTCAGCATATAATTGGATCTCATTTTTTGTTGATGTCTGTGTTGTTCAACCAATCATTTTTCATTGTAGATATTAATCCATTTACGTAAAGTAATTATTGATAGGTAAGAACTTACTATTGCTGTTTTGGTGTTTTCTGTCTTATAGTTCTTTCGTCTTTTTTCTTCGCTTGCTGTCTTCCTATGATGTGCTGAGTTTTATAATGAAATGCTCTGATTTCTCTGTGTATGTGTGTATGTGTGTATAGTGTGTAGTGTGTGCATAGATATTTTGTTTGTGGTCACCATGCCCAGATAAAACATCTTACAATTATAACAGTCTATTGTAAGCTGATAACCTTTAATTGCATACAGAAACTACATTTTTACCTCTCCTCTCACAAACACATTTTTATCACATTTTACATCATCTTATATCGTGTATTGATTAACAAAGTTTTGTATCTATAGTCATTTTTAAAATATTTTTTTACTTTTATACTAAAGCGAAAGTGATTTACATAATGCAGTTACATTATTATAGTTTTCAGAATTTGTCTACATATGTACCTTAATCAATGAGTTAAATCTTTCATATGTTTTCACATTGTTCTTTAGTGTCCTTTCATTTTAAAAACTTGAAGAATTCCCTTTAGCATTTCTTGTATCTCAGGTCTAGTGGTGGTGAACTTCAGTTTTTGTCTGTCTGGGAAGGTATTCATGTCTCCTCTGTTTCTGAAGCGAAGTTTTGCTGGGTAAAGTTTTCTACCTGGCAGGTTTTTTTCTCTCAATACTTTGAATAGATCATCTCTCTTACTTGCAAGGTTTCTTCTGTGAAATCTCCTGATGACTT
Organism: Sciurus carolinensis; assembly: GCF_902686445.1. Lineage (NCBI taxonomy): Eukaryota > Metazoa > Chordata > Mammalia > Rodentia > Sciuridae > Sciurus > Sciurus carolinensis. The sequence goes on from NC_062220.1 coordinate 67,464,910, forward strand.
TATGGAGGGTCCCTTGTTTCTAATAGATTACCATTCTATTGCTGCTTTTAAAATTCTCTTTATCCTTGACTTTTGACAATCTGAATCATACTCTTTCTTCTGCTTGATTAAGTCTGCTGTTGAACGCCTTCAGTTATTTTTTAGTTGTTATTGTCTGCTTCGGTTTCAGAATTTCTTTTTGATTCTTCTTTATTATCATTTCTCTTATTCATATTTTCATTTTGTTCACCTATCATATTCTTGATTTTATTTAGTTGTTTTTGTTGTTTTGCAACTTACTGAATTTCTTTAAAATAGTTGTAATTCTTTACCATGTAGTTCATAGATTTCCTTTTGCCCTAAGACTGATAATTAAAGATTATTGTGTTCTTTTAATTGTGTCATGTTCTCCTCATTCTTTATGTTCCTTGGAGTTTTGCACAGGTATCTACACATCTGAAGAAATAGCCCTGTTTCCCAGTCTTTATGGAATGGATTTCACTAGGAAATATCTTCACCCAGTCAATGGACCTAGAGATTCTGGGCATGTGTCCCTAGCTGTTCTAGGAATTCAGTCTCCCCTCCCCCCCACACCCCCACAGAAATCTCGCTCTCCCTGGTATTTAATGATATTCATTATACCAGCACTCTGTGGGGAAAGATAGAAACTGGATCCTCCATCAGACAAGTTGGGGGCATGCTCCACCCTGTTGCCTCTCTCCTGAGAGAGAAGCCTCAGTTACCTGCATTACTCCAATCTTGCAAAGCCATGCCAACTGGAGCTTCCTCATTCATCTGGACTACTCCAGTTTCTCTGGCACTCTGTGTGATACAGAGCAAAACCCAGTCCCTTGGGAAGCACACTGAAAGGTCAAGAATGTGGGAGCCACGCTCTGCTCCTTACTTCCTTCTGGAGGAGAGGTCTCAGTCCTACACCTTCTCCACGGCTCATAGAACCATTCCATTCACGTAAAGTGCCTATTTTCCTGGGCTTCCCCAGGTGTCTGGGATAAGACAATTCTTTCAGCACTTTGTTTGGGGTAATGCAGTACCATAGGGAGCCCACTGAAAGGCCAAGGACATTGGGCATTCTCCCCACAATCCCTCCACTATCCATAATGTTAGAGTCACTGAGTTGTGCTGGATTGGGCAAAGACCTAATGAGATAAAGTGAAATTTATCTTCATGCCATTTCACTACAGATGAATTTAATTTGTGCTAATTTTGGAGTGCAGTAAAATTCACTCAAAGATATTGTGCTAATGGTTTTAGTTAGTTAAACAAAAAGAATACATACTAAATTTAGTCAAAGGAAGAAACACAAAGGGCAGTGTCTGGAAGTGTTCCAAATGTAAAACTTTCAAACCCAAGAATGATGACTCAAGCCTGTAATCTCATCAGCTCAGGAGGCTGAGGCAGGAGGATTGCAAGTTCAAAGCCAGCTTCAGCAACATGGCAAGGCCCTAAGCAACTTAATCAGAACTTGTCTCAAAATTAAAAAAAAAAAAGGAATAGGGATGTGTCTCAGTGGTTAAGCACCCCTGGGTTCAATCCCCAGTGACCTTCCTTCCCCCACAGAAAAGCAAAACTTTATTGTCCTCTTCATGGGGACAGGACATTTTACTCTCTTGGCATCAATGCCAGGAATATGCATGGAATATTGCCAGTCAGAAAAGATCAGCATCCATAGTTTTTATGGGTCATTTTATGTAGGCATGATTGATTGACTGATTCGAATGTGACTGAACTCAGTCTCTAGATGGACTGATACTACATGACCCAAAAGCCCCCACCCTAAATCACATGGTTGGTATCTCTGGCATTGCCATCCCACCCCCAAGACAAGAGTGGTTAATTCTCACCCTCAACACAGACATTCCTATCAGATATAACAGAACCTTCCAGAACCAAGGAAAAAGTTCAGACCAATAGTGGACAAGGCCAAAATCTTGATTACATAGTATTATTTTAAAATTTGCATAACAAATCCTCTCCATCATTACTCTTCCTTTAAAAAATGCTTAGCTAGTCTCAGAGCCAGCTTCATGAGTATGTGACCTGTGACGTGTCCCTGCACTTAGATGGGCCCCACATTTGGTTTAATTGTCTGCTATCACTGTCTTAAAATTTTTAATAAAATTACTTTTGAACTTTTGTAAGTGAAGTCTAGTGGGACTAATGCATATGTACATAAGCAAAGAGAAGAGGCACAATACTTGTGTCTATCATTGCTGCTCCATTTGCATATAACATTCACCATACCCCATGATCCCAGAATTCTGAGGGATCCTCAGTGCCTAGTTTGGTAAGACTCAAAGAAAGTGCAAAGCAGTTGGGTTACAAGATGTCATTTTCCATTCAGATCAGAACTTGTTTCAAATACAGAAAGAAGTCATTCTAAATAACACAAATTATCATATCTCTTCGCACTCATGTTACTACCCTGTACTAGCTAATCATTAACACTAAAATGATAAAATAGAAGAAGAAAGATAGGGACACTTACAATGTGTCAAGAACTTCACATAAGTCATGAATTAGAGACAAAGTTTTAAAGGGGAACAATAAATTAGCTAACAGTACAAAAAGGTGGGAAAATAATCTCCCCGGTGAAGGGAACAGAGATGTGTCTTTTGGATGGCAAGTAATGGAATCCAGTAATGGGGTCTAAAGGGAAAAATAAAGTGCTATATTTTCCCCTGAAGACAGGGACCCCTTTCCAGACCCTAATAGTTCCTCTTCTATACTCAGGTCATCTTTTGTCTTGTTTTGTTTTAGTTTCCACATATAAAAAAGAAGAGGGACTGGAGTTGTAGCTCAGTGGTCGAGCGTGTGCCTGGCATGTGTGAGGCAATGGTTTTGAGATTCAGCACCACATATAAGGAAATAAAATAAAAGATCCATTGACAACTAAAAAAAAACTTTCAAAAAGAACATGATAGTTGTCTTTTTGTGTCTTGCTTCTTTCACTGAACATGGTGTCTTCTATTTCCATTCATTACTCTACAAATGGCAGAATTTCATTCTTCTTTATGGATGAATAATAGGTCATTGGGGTAAATATATATTTTCTTTACCCATCTAGACCTATTCACCTATATTAATTCCACATCTTGGTTATTATGCGTACTGCCACAATAAACATGGGTATGTAGGGAATCTTTTATACGCTGACTTCATGTTCTTTGAATATATATACCCAGGAGCTATATAGCTGGATCATACAGCATTTCTTTTTTAAGCGTTTTGAGGGACTTCATACTGTTTTTCATAGTGGCTGTACTAATTTACATTTCCACCAAGAGCACATGAGTTTCTTTTTTTCCGCATTCTCATCAACATGTCTTTTTGCTTTGTTTTGTTTTTGATAAGAGCTATTCTAACTGAGTGAGATGGACTGTAAGTGCAGTTTTTGAGATGCATTTCCAGGATAGCTAAGACATCGAGCATTTTTTCATATATTTACTGATCATTTCTACTTCCTCTTTTTGAGAAGTGTCTACTCAGATCATTTGCTCATTTTTTGATCGAATTATTTTTGTTGTTAAGATTAAGGAGTCATTTATATATTCTGGATATTAATCCTCTGTCAGATGATTAACTGCCAAAGATTTACCCCATTCTATAGGTCGGCCCTTCACTCTTTTGATTGTTTCCTCTGAAGGGAAGAAGTTTTTTGATTTGATATGATTCCATTTTTCAATTCCTGCCTATGTTTCCTGGGCTTATTGGAGACCTATTCAGGAAATCATTCTTTGCCAGTATCTTCAAGTGTTTACTGTATGTTTTCTTCTAGGAGTTTCAGAGTTTCAGGTCTTATATTAAGGTCACTGGTATAATTTGAAGTCATTTTTAACAAAGGCCTAGTTTCAATCTTCTCCTTGTGAATATCCAGGTTTCTCAGCACCATTTGTTGAAGAGGCTGTCCTTTCTCAAATGTATGTTTTCCCAACCCTGTTGGAAATCCTTTGGCTGAAGATGCTTGTTGCCTTGCTGCTCTCCCTAAAATTTCAAAGACTATATTGAGTAGATACCCCTATCTTGTTCCTGATCTTACAGGAAATGCTTTCAGGTTTTCCCCATTTGGTACAATTCTGGCTACGATTTGTCATATACATGACCTTTATTATGTTGTAATATATTATAATTCTATATATAATTCATTCAGGGCTTTCATCATGAAGGAATGTTGAATTTTATTAAAGACTTTTTCTGCATTTGTCATGTGATTTCTTTTGTTTGTTTGTTTTAGATATACATGAGAGTAGAGTGTAGTTTGCAAACATGGAGTATAACTTGATCTAATTAGGATCCCATTCTAGCAGTTGTACATGACATGGAGTTACACTGGTTGCGTATTCCTCCCTTCAATCCCCTTTGTCTAATCCAATGAACTTCTATTCTTCCCTTCCTGCTTCTTTACTTCATGTTAGCATCTGCATATCAGAGAGAACATTTGGTTTTTTGAGATTGACTTATTTCACTTAGCACAATAGTTTCTAGTTCCATCCATTTACCAGCAAATGATATAATTTCATTCTTCTTTGTGGCTGAGTAATACTCCATTGTGTATATATATACCACATTTTCTTTGTCCAGTCATCTGTTGAAGGGCACCTAGGCTGATTCCATAGCTTAGCTATTGTGAATTGAAATGCTATAAACATTGATGTGGCCATGTCACTATAGCATGTTGATTTTAAATTCTTTAGGTATATGCCAAGAAGTGGGATAACTGAGTCAAATGGTGGTTCCATTTCAAGTTTTCTGAGGAATCTCATACTGCTCTCCAGAGTGGTTATACCAATTTGCAATCCCACCAGCAATGTATGAGTGAACCTTTCCCCCACATCCTCAACAACATTTATTGTTACTTGTATTCTTGATAATTGACATTCCAACTGGAGTGAGATGAAATCTCAGTGATGCTTTAATTTGCATTTCTCTAATTTCTAGAGATGTTGAATATCATTTCATATAATTGTTGACCATTCATATTTTTTCTTCTGTGAAGTACCTGTTCAGTTTCTTTGCCCATTTATTGATCAGGTTATTTGTTTTTCTGGTTATTTGTTGTGTCTGATATTCCTGGAGATTAATGCTCTATCTGAGGTGCAGATGGCAAAGATTTTCTCCCATTCTGTAGGCTCTTTCTTTACATTATTGATTATTTCCTTTTCTGTGAAGAAACTTTTTAGTTTGATACCATACCATTTATTGATTCTTGATTTTACTTCTTGTGCTTTAGAAGTCTTATTGAGGAAGTCAGTTCCTAAGCCAAAATGATGGAGAATTAGAACAACATTTTCTTCTAGTAAGCACAGGGTCTCTGATCTAATACCTGCATCCTTAATCCACTATGAGTTGAGTTTTGTGTAGGGTGAGACTTAGGTGTTCAGTTTCATTCTAGTACATATGGATGTACAGTTTTGCCAGCACCATTTGTTGAAAAGGCTATCTATTCTCTAATGTATGTTTGTTGCACCTTTGTCTAGTATGAGATAACTGCATTCATGTGGGTTTGTCTCTGTGTCTTCTATTCTGTTCCATTGGTCTCCATTTCTTTTTTTTTTTTGCGGTACTGGGGATCGAACTCAGGGCCTTGTGCTTGCAAGGCAAGCACTCTACCAGCTGAGCTATCTCCCCAGCCCTCCATTTCTGTTTTGATGCCAATACCATGCTGTTTTTCTTACTATAGCTCTGTGAGGGCTGGGGAGATAGCTCAGCTGGTAGAGTGCTTGCCTCACAAGCACAAGGCCCTGAGTTCGATCCCCAGTACCGCAAAAACAAAAAAAAAGAAAAAAAAATAGCTCTGTGATATAATTTAAGGTCTGTATTGTGATGCCTCCTGCTTCATTCTTCTTTCTAAGCATTGCTTTAGCTATTCTGGACCTCTTACTTTTCCAAATGAATTATCATAACTGCTTTTTCTATTTCTATGAAGAACATCATTTGGATTTTAAGGAAGCATTAAATCTGCATAGTGCTTTTGGCAGTATGGTCATTTTGACAATATTCTGCCTATCTAAGAGTATGGGAGACCTTTCCATCTTCTAAGGTCTTCTTCAATTTTTTTCTTTAGGATTCTGTATTTTTATTGTAGAGTTTTCACCTCTTTTGTTAGATTGATTCCCAAGTATTTTTTATGCTATTATGATTTCTATTTTTGTTTCTATTTGTGCCATATCATGTTTATTTATTTGCATATGTTATAACATCTGTATCCCTGGAATGAAATCAACTTGATGATGGTGTATGGTTTTTAATGTGCTGTTGAATTCAATTCGCAAGTATTTTATTGAGGATATTTGCACCAATGTTCATCAGTCATTTTGGTCTATAGTGTGTGCATGTGTGTGACCTTACAGGTTTCAATAACAGGCTCATATTGGTTTCTCGGAATGAGTTTGGAATGGTTTCTTCCCTTTCTATTTTGTAGAAGAGTTTGAGGAGCAAACTCTTAGTTTAGTCCTTCTTTAAAAGTTTGATATAATTCAGCAATGAATCCATCTGGTCTTGGACTTCCCATTATTGGGAGACAAGTCTCATTACTTGCTTGGATAGAAATCACATGATAATAGATGAAGAAAAAGTATTGATCTACTTAGGTTTTTTTTTTTAATATCCTCTTGGTTCCATTTAGGTAGGTTAGGTATGTCCAAAATTTTCTATATTTTCTGATTTTCTATCATACAAATTTCTCAAAATATTTCCTAATAATCCTTTGAATTTCAGTGGTATCTGTTTTAATGTCTCTTTTTCACCTCTAATTTTATTTATTTGGATCTTCTCTTTATTTCGGTTAGTTTAGATAAAGGTTTGTCAATTTCATTTATTTTTTTCAGTGAATCAACTCTTAGTTTCAATGTTGCTTTGTATTCTTTTAGTCTCTCTTTCATTTATTTTGCTCTGACATGTATAATTTCTTTCCTTCTTCTAGTTTGGGGTTTGGTTTGTTTTTCTTTTTCTAATACCTTGAGGTGAACCATTAGGCTATTTATTGAGATATCTTTCTCTCTCAAGCTAATGTAGGGCTATAAGTTCTCATTTTAGTATTACTTCTGATGTATCCTATAGGTTTTGGTATGTTATGTTTTCATTTTCTTTCGATTTAATAAATTTTAAAAGTTTCCATCTGTTATGGCTTAGATATGAGGTGTTCCCCAAAAGTTCGTAAGTGAGATAATGCAAGAAAGTTTAGAGGTGAAATGATTTTGTTATGAGAAGCTAATCAGTGCATTAATTCACTTGAATAGATTAACTTCATGGTAATTGTAGCTAGGTAGGCTGTGGCTGGAGGAGATAGGTCACTAGATACATGCCTTTGAGATATATATTTTGTCCCTGGTGGGTGAAGTTCACTCTTTCTTCTTTGTTCTTTCCGTGTCCTGAGCTTCTTTCCTCCTTCCACCATGATATTCTATCTTATCTCAGGCCCAGAGAAGTGCAGTTGGCCATCTTTGGACTGAGACGTTTGAAAACATGAATGCCAAATTAACTTTTCCTCCCCTAAAATTGTTCTTGTCTTCTGGTCACAGCAGTGAAAAAGCTGATTAAAACACCCTCTGATTTCTTCAATGAACCCATGTTTATTCAATAGTGTGTTGTTCAATCTCCATGCATTGTTTTATTTTCTATAGTTCCTCTTGCTGCTTATTCCTGGTTTCATTCCATTATGATCAGTTAAAAATGCAAGAGATAATTGTTTTGTGTTTGTTTAAGACTTGCTTTGTAGCATGATATTTGGTCTATTTTGGAAAAAGTTCCACATGCTAATGAAAAGAGAGTGTATCCTGAAGCTGTTGAATGGAATATTCTATAGATATCTGTTGAGATCATTTGATCTACAAAGTGATTTAACTCTGATGGCTCTTTATTTGTTTCCTGTCTGGATGATTTATCTATTGGTGATAGTGGGGTAGTGAAGTCAACTGCTACTGTTGTATTGGTGCCTATCTCATCCTTTATATCTAGGATTTAAATAAAATTTGATGCTCCAACATTCACTGAACATATAACTGTTACATTTTACTGATATGTTGTTCCATTGATCAATTTACAGTGATCTTCTTTGTCTGTTCTAATTGTGTCCTTAAGTCTCTTTTGTAATATAAATACAACTACTCCTACTTGCTTTGATTCCATTTTCTTGGAATCACTTTTTTCTGACTTTCACTTTCAATTTGTGTGTGTCCTTGCAGGTTAGGTGAGTTTCTTGTACAAAGCATGTTGTTGGGTTTTTTTTTTTAAAATCCATTCAGTCTGTATTTTAATCAGAGAATTATGACCATTTGCATTCAGAATTATTATTGAAAAGTATGTGCTTATTCCTATCATTTATTGATTGTTTTGAATATTATCTTCATTTTTCCTCTTATTCATATTAAGAGTTTTGATGGTTTATTGTATCACTATTTGATTTTTTTTCCTACTTCTCATTTGCCTTTCTGTTCTTCTAATGAGATTTTTTTCTTTCATGCACTCTTATGATTGTTTGTCTTCCTTCCCTTTCTGCGTGGAGAATTCCTAAAGCAGCTTCTGTAATATTGTAGGGTTACGAATGCCCTAAGTTTATGCTTATCTTGGAAGGTCTTTATTTTTCAATTCTGAAGGATAGATTTGCTGGATGCAGTTACCTTGTTTGGCAGTTGTTTTCTTTCAAGATTTGAAATATGCAATCCCATGCCCTCCTGGACTTCACAGTTTCTACTGAGAAAACTGCGGTTAGTCTACTAGAATTGCCCTTAAATGCAAACTTGGTGCTTCTATCTTGCAGCATTTAATATTCTTTCTTGCTGCTGTGGTTTTGGCAGTTTAACTATATCATAGAGAGATTATTTTCTAGTCATGTTTATTTGGAGTTCTAAATACCTCCCATACCTGGAAGTACATGTCTTTCCCGAAATGTAGGAAGGTTTCTATTTTCCTACAGAATACATTTTCTATGCCCTCAATATGTACCGTTCTTCCTTCTGTATGCTGAATGTATGGATGTTTGATCTTTTGATGATGTCCCAGAGATCTTCTATGTTTTCTTCATTCTTTCTTTCTTTTCTTATACTGTTTGAATGTAATATTTTGGCAGAATCACTTTTATCAGAATCAAGCTCTGATCTTGAAGATGTATGTTCTCATTTTTTTTCTTTATTGCTGTGTGAATATAATATTTTGGCAGTCATCTTTAAATTCTAATATTCTTACTTCTTCTTGATGCAGTCTGGTTTTTGAGGTTTTAAACTGAGATTTTTATCTGACTTATTAAGCATTCCATTTCCAAGATTCACTTATTTCTTTTTCAAAAATTTGTTTATTGAATTGTTCACTCATATCCTACATTGTCTTCCTTAATTCATACAACTGTTTATTTGTATTCTCTTGGAGTTCACTGATGAGTTTTTTTGAAAAATCTTTCTTTTTAATTCTTTGGCCTTTCATTTTTGAATCTGTTATTATGGAATTTTGAATTTTAGAAAGTGTCATCTGCCTTTTTTCATACATCTTGTGTCTATGTTGAGAGTTGTTATGCATATGTTGGGATGGATAGCTATTTGATTTTTATGCAGTAGACTCTGGGTATATAGCTGTCTTTTGCCAGTGTGACTTGGGGTACCAGTTTGTTGTGTAATGTTTAGTTTATTTCAAACTGGACCTCATAGTGTAATCTCCCTGTAGTTTCTTTGGTTATGATACATGGATCTAAGCACAAAGTGTATTATACCAAGGTTGGAAAAACCCACCACCTCTGTAGGCTTGTCCTCTCATACTTCAGACGGATGTAGTGTAGGCAGCAGAGTTATGTGGGATACATCTTTTGTGGTTACTCCTGTTCTAGGAGTGGTAGCCCCCATCAGGAGCTGGGGATTTCCATAGGCACTATTAATGATCTCTGTAACTTGAAAGCAATTCTGATGCTGGTTGTTCCAGTCATGAAGAAGGGCCTGAAGTTCTTGTCCTCTGATTATATACTGATAGAGATCCAGGTGCTTCACAGAAGGGGTGGGGGCCGGCATATATCTCCCCCTCTGTGGGACTCAACTTCAGACTTATCAGCACTATGAGATCTGACCAGGTGTGGCTGCAATAGCTGCAGAGGACCATGTAGATGTGATGTCATAAATCATTGTGTTTTTCTCTCTTCTTCTACTGTGGGGCTATCTGCCCAGAAGCTGGACTTTAACTGCCCCATCGGTGCTCACCAGGGGATTCATGAACAGCTGGGAGCTTATGTCACACCTTTTATTTAAATAGAAGTGTTCACTAGGTTTTGAAGAGGAATGAGTTGTAGCCAGAGCTGGACTAATTTCTTCCAACTGAGCTGGAAGTGCAGCTCAGAGACAGAGCATCTGCTCAATGTGTATGAGGCTCTGGGCTTGATCTCTAGCACCAGGAAAGAAAAAATAATAAGAGGAAGAAAATAACAAATAAAAATAGATAAATAAAAAAACAAAAAGGAGAAGACAAAAAAATTAAGAAGGGGGAAAATGAGAAAGCAGAAATTTTTAAAAATAAAAATAAAAAGGAAAGAAAAGAATTAAAGGAAATAATAGTAATGACAAAAGAATAGAGAGAGGAAAAAAAGTCAAAAATACCTCCAAATCAAGGGGCTCTTTCCATGTTTCCTAAGGTTGGAACTACCCAAGAATGGGAGGAGGGAACTGATCACAACTTCAGCTTGTTGTAATTCCTCTCGACTCTTCCAAATGAGTTCGGGCAGTATTCAAGCTGTGACTCAAGTTTCTCACAGAACAGGTTGAAGCAGAATGTTGATCATACCAAGGTACATTCTCTCCAGCTGTTTTCAGTCTGCATACATGGGTCCCTGGAATATGTCCAATGGGGAGGAGCAATTGAATCACCAAGTTCTGTGCTGGAGGAGGGTGCAGGGACTCAGTGACTAGTTAGCCTCAATCCTGGTGCCTTCAGACCTGGCCCCTGCAAGAAACCACATGTGACTGATGTCATTCCATGTCACAGGGGGCAGAGTCACTGACTTGCCATGTTCCCACTCTCCTCCCTATCAAAGTCCACGTTCCTGAGGCATAAGTCTCTCATCAGGTGTGTGTCAGAGAGACACCACTCACCCAAGCCAGGACTACCTTGTGTGGCTACTACCTGCCCAGTCAATGTGGTGGGTGTCTGGTGGGATCCTGAGGTGGGATTATGCTCACACATCCTCCCGCAGAGCAGCTCAGTCCCTGATGATAGGACCCATCTAAAGATAGTTCTTGGCTTTGGCATTCTGGGAGTTTTCTGAGAGATGCAGTGAATTTCCTCTCTGAAGCTAGCTTGTTGTGCAGACCTCAAGTCATCCGTTCATTTAATGGCAGTGTGTCGGCAGGGCACAGCCTTCTGCACCACACTGACGCTTTTCTTTTCCACCCTTACCCCTCAGAATATGATCGCCCACCGCCCACGGGGACAATCACAACGCATACGCTCTTCTTGATCACAGGAACCAAAAAGCGTTTATTCCGCAAGTCTCAGACTTATATTGAGAACATCAGCCTATCAGAGAGTAGACTACCAGGAAAGTCAGCCTATCAAGGAACAGTCTCCAGGCAGATACCAGGATCGCCTCATGTACAACAGCCAACCAGAGTTACTTCCTAAAACTTGTATATGAGTGCAGCTATGTCTGGCAAGCTGCCAGGCGCCATCTTAGAGATCAGGCCACGGTGCGGCTCTGGAGCCCTCAGAGCCCGCCCGACATCAGAAGGGAGATCCCTGTCCCCCAACTTAGGTACCAGGTACCAGGTGCTAGGGCATTCCTCTTCTTTTTCTTTTATTCTCCCTAGTCTCTGAAATTTATCTAGTTTCATCTTCTATGCTGACGATTTCCAGTGTTCACACACAGTCGCTCACCTTTGTTTCCATCCCATGGAGCAGCAGACTAGTGCTGTGTGTCTCATTTCTTTTGTCTTGAGCCCTGCTGAATTTTTTTTTTTAAAGAGGTCAATTTTGTTGTTCTTTCTTCAGCTCCTTGAATTGAGTGTTCAATTCACTTTCTGGTTGCTAATTAAAGCACTTACAGCTATGAATTTCCGCTTGAGAACACTTTTAGTATTCAAAACTGCACTGAAGTACATCACTCTTTTGTGTGTGTGTGTGTGTGTGTGTGTGTGTGTGAATACTGATGGTAGACTGGTGCTCAACATTCATTCTCCGCTGCTTCTTGTGCACCTTCCTGTAGGGCCCAGAAAATTAAAAACTATATTTCCCAGACTCCCTAGCAGACAGGGGTTTAAAGGAGATTTAGATTTATCCAATCAGATGCATGCATGCAAGTTTTGGATGGCAGAGGAAAGACAGAGGCAGGGCTTGTAGTGCATTCTCTGGCAGACACAGTTGAAATGATTAATTTCTCTGCAGCTGAATTAGCAGAGGTCTCAGTGCCAGTCACCAGGTTTGTGGATATGGTAAGACAGGCATAGGGAATCATTTTACTCATGGAGATCATAGCAGAGGCTGTAACTGCATCAGTAATGCCTGATCACGGTGGCATCCTCAACAGGACTGTATTTCTCTGTAGCAGTGACTTTCTGATGCAGAAGACACAGCAGCTGCTTGGGGACACCATTTTGAATGTGGTTTTCTGAGTCATTTCTGAAAGTTCCTCCTAGCATCTGGTCTCCAGCACACTCTCAACATTTCTATAAGTGATTTAATTCCCCATAATAATCTTCCTAAACCGACCAGAATGAATTCTATTCTCTGTGACTGAACTTGTTTATTATAATAAATAAAATTAGCTGTGTGGTTCTATACTGCTGATGATATAGAATTGACTATATTTGCTAGACCCAAAATTGTAGCAGCTCCAAAATGTTAGAACTTTCTCTCTGGAAGAAATGTATGAGCAGGCCTAAAAAAGTCTGTCCTGCTTCACAAAGTTTAGGTCCTTTCTAGCTGGGCTTATCACACATGCCTGTGATCCCAGGGACTCAGGAGGCTGAAGTAAGAGGATCACAAGTTCAAGAACCAGCCTCAGCAGTTTAGTGAGACTCTGTCTCAAAATGAAAAATAAAAAGATCCAGGGAGCTGGGCACAGAGGCACATGCCTATAATCCCAGTAGCTGGAGAGGTTGAGGCAGGAGGATCAAGAGTTCAAAGTCAGCCTCAGCAAAAGTGGGGCACTAAGTAACTCGGTGAGACGCTGTCTCAAAATAAAATACAAAATTGGGCTGGGGATGTGGCTCAGTGGCCAAATGCCCCTGAGTTCAATCCCCAGTACCGGGGAGAAAAAAGGGGGACAGGGATATAGATTAGTGGTTGAGTGTCCCTGGGTTCAATTTCTAGTACCACACAAACACAGAAAGTTTAGGTCCTTTCTAACTTTTTGTTTAGTCATCCATAGGTTGATTTTTGTATCTATGTGGTCCAAAATAGCTCACCACTGTCTGAATTCCAGCCACAGAGAAGGGAGAGAAAGAAGAAGAACATTCTTTTTAAAAGGCATAGCCCAGATTCACCTTTCTAATGATCTCATCCCATTGGCCAGAACTGAGTCACATGGTCACATTTGACTGCCAGGAATACCCACCCCTTTTTGACCGGTCCTCGCCTCTTGATATCTTGAAATACCTTACCATGATTACAAAACTCAGAGAATGGTCTGGCCTAAAAGGGGAAACATCCCTAAGTATGCTATATCCCTTACTACTTATTTCTAAATACAATGAGATTGTAGTTTTCATTTCTTCTTCTAACCAGGAGTTAATGCCTCGCTACTCAAAGTGTGATCTATGAGGATCCACAAGATAGCCACCAAGACAGCTTGTTGGAAAAAAACAGCAGGTCAGGCCCAACTTCAGACCCACTGAACTAAAACCTATATTAATCTACATTTTTAACAAGAAGTAGTGGTTTAGAAGTCAGAGATCTACCTTCAGGTCCAGCAGCCGCCCTCCCACCCTCACCCATTCAACCCATGCTTTAGAGAAGAGGGCTTCAGGGTAGCAGTGGTTTCTGGGGAAAACATAAAACCTTGTGGTAACAAGAGCAGTGTGAGAAAAAGGAGGCGTCCCTGGGCATGGCGGTACACACCTGTGGTCCAGCTATTCAGGAAGCTGAGGCGGGAGGACCCAACTTTGATCCTGGCTTGGGCAACTAGCAAGACCCTGTCTCCAAATTAAAAATTAGAAGGGCTGGGGATGTAGTTCAGCAGAATTCAGAAGAAGGAGGAGGAGGAATAGGAGGAGAGGAAGAAGCAGGAAAGGAGGGAGGAGGGGAGAGGGAAGAGGAAGAGGAGTAAGAAAAGAAGAAGAGGAGGAGGAAAAGAAAGAAAACAAACAAGAAATGAGTCATCACTGGAGGTTGCTTGTGTTCAGTTCCAGTCCTGTTCTGTGTTTGTCCTACTCCTTTCTCTAATTTTTATCCACTAGCATAACTTCATTTTTCTCCTCTGGCTCCTTTCTTTCCCCCTGCCCTTTCTTTTCTTGATCTCTACTCTCTTCCTTCTTCATTCCTTTAGTGCAGGGGTTACACTGCTCAGGGCTAGGTTCACCTGCAGGCATGTTTCAATTGGCTGGCATTGTATTTTCAAGAATATCTGAATTCAAATGGCTTTAGATAGACAAGTGCTCTCTCAAACCACAAATTCCCCACCACTCCCTACTGTCTTGCATCAAGCCCAGCATGATTCACAAATTAGTGAATAAATTAACAATATTTCCCTGGCCTTTATGGGCATCTGAGCCTGTGAATCAACCTATGTTCCTTTTTCTTCCAACTATGGAAGAACTTCAGGATTAAAGAGTTTATAATCCCCTACTTTAAAGGATATCAAAGTACTGCCAGTGACCAATCCCTTTTTTAAAACAATTCCTTCATTTTTACTATGGGATTCCCCACATCAGTTATTTCCTTTCTCACTAAAAATTTCTCGTATTACATCATCTCTAGCCTAGCTCCTTTGTATTACACCATGTCCTAGGAATGCAACCTGATAAACTAGTACTACTGGGCATGAATTTTAAAATAGTTTGAGAACTAATCATTCCTGGCTCCTTACTCAATTTCATACATTGTTAAAACTTATGAGACCCATCAATATTTTGTTCTCTATACTTTTTTAGATTTTTCTTCATTTTCCTGGAAATAAGATCTTCTCTCATATTTAAAATCCACATAAGAAACACAGAGTTACCATAAGGCCCAACAATTTCAGTCCTAGGTATATATTCCAAGAGTAACAAAAATATTTGCCCACATGAAAACACATTATCGTGCACAGTTAAAACAAACATTATTCATAGTAGCCAAACACTAATCAAAAATCCATCAACAGATGAATAGATGAACAAAACATCCATGTATATCCATGTCATGGAATATTATTCATCCACAAAAGTAATATAAAGTACTAATGGATGTTACAATGTAGGTGAAGCTTGAAAACATTATGGTATGTGAAAGAAGTCAGTTACAAAGGGACCCATACTATCTGATTATATATATATGAAATGTCCAGAATAGGCAAATCTGTAAATACAGGAAGTATATTAATGCTTTTCCAGGGTCAAAGGGTAAAAGTGGGGTTAGAGGATTTTTATAGCTAAGAGGTATAGAGTTTGTTTTTTTTTGGGGGGGGAGGGGGTCCGAAAATATTCTAAAATTGATTGTGGTAATGGATGCATAACTTTTTGAATATAATAAGAGCCAGTGAATTAACACTTTAACAGGTGGACTATGTGACACATAAATGATACTTCAACAAAGCTATTTTTTAAATCATATATGAACACTCACATATACAAATGATTTTTGACAAAAATGCCAAGACCATTCAATGAGGAAAGGACAGTCTCTTCAACAAATGGTACTGGGAAAATTAGATACCTATATGCAAAAGAATGAAGTTGGACCATTACCTTACGATAAATACCAAACCAAAAAAAGAAAGAAAAAAAAACTTAAAATAGAGTACAGATCTAAACCTAAAAGTATAAAACCCTTAGAAGAAAATATAGAAGAAAAGCTTAATAGCATTGAATTTGGAAATGATTGTGTAGGTACAACACCAAAAGTACAAGCAAGAAAAGTACAAACAGATAAACTGGACTACATTAAAACTAAAATTTTATGTATATCAAAAGGCAATTCATAAAGTGAAAACAATCTACACAACAGAGGAAAATATCTGCATATCATATATCTCATAAGTGGTTAATATCCAGAATGTATTAAGAATTCTCACAACTTAACAACAAATAACACCAGATTTTAAAATGGGCCAAGGTCTTGAATAGATACTTCTTCAAAAAAGATATACAAATGGCTAACAAGCATATGAAAAGAAGCTTAACATCTCTAATCATTAGAGGATTTCAAATCAAAACCACAGGCAGATATCACCTCATATCTATTAAGATAACTATTATCAGAAAAAGAAAAGAAAAGAAAGAAAGAAAACACAAAATAGCAAGGGTTGGCCAGCATGTGGAGAAATTGAACCCTTGTGTGTTGGTGGGAATGCAAAATGCATTGGAAAACAATATGATGATTCTGCAGAACAAGTAAAAATAGAATTACCATAGGATCTAGCACCACTTCTGGCTATGTACGCAAAAGAATTGAAAGCAGAGTGTCAAAGAGATATTTGCACATCTGTGCAGAGCAGCACTAATCATGCAGGTAAAAGGTACATCTATGTATACATAGTAAACAAAACATGATATGTATACACAAAGTGGAATATCATTCAGCCTTGAAAAGGAAATTCTGAAATATGCTACGACATTAATGAAACTTGAAGACATAATGCTAAATGAAATAAGTCAGTCACAAAAGCAAAAACCATATGACTCCATTCGTATGTGGTTCCTAGAGTAGTTATATTCCACAGAGACAGAAAGTAGGTAGTTTCTGAGGACTTGGGAAAGGAGATTATTGGGAATTCTTTAATTTGTATAAAGTTCCAGTTTTATAAAATGAAAATGAGAGGTTGATTGCACAATGAAAATATACGTCACACTACTGAACAATATACTTAAAAGGATTAATATGATAAATTTTACTGTGTTTATTTTACCACAATTAAAAATAACATCAAAAGCAAATTCATGGGGTTGAGGTTGTGGCTCAGTGGTAGAGCACTTGCCTCATATGTGTGAGGCACTGGGTTCAATTCTCAGCACCACATATAAATAAATGAATGAAATACAGGTCCATCAACAACTAAAGAAATAAAAATTAAAAATTTTTTAAAAAACCCAAATCCATATGTGCTGGTTAGAGTTGGGGTGAGAGATTCATCATTCACTGGCTTAACTGTTACTTAAAAAACAAGGAAGTGAGTTGGCTTACATAGAGCAGATTCTTCTACCCTTTCAAAGTAGCTCTGTGTACTACTTTTTAAACGGAACAGTATACGGTATGTGCTCTCTGCTACACTTAACATAAATAAAGACCTCATGTTGGTTTTCAAGATGGCGAAATAAAAGAGGGAGCTTTCCTGGCTGCTCCATGGAGTAAAACCAAGAAAGCAGACAGGCAGCTCCTCAGAGGATGGGGGAACAAAAAAAGCAGAGGGATATTACTGAAATTTAAAACTGGGACACTGAAAGTTTGGATATAATAAAACAAGGAGAAATCCCCAGCAGTGAAGCCACTGCATCGGCCTTGCGGGAAGCATCAACCAGCGCAGTCTCTCCATGTGCATAGCGGAGGGATAAGGGAATTAAAGGAACCCACATTTTGGGGAGGCCCAAGGCGTGTCTGGGTACCAAGTGTTTAGAGATCAAGGATGTTGCCCAGCAAACCTGAAAGATGCGCTGCACACTATGTGTGTGCAGGGAAGGAAGCCACCATCTCTCCAGGCGGCAAGCCGAGGACAAACGAAGGAACAATTTTGCAGCTGCTGCCCGAGGGTCTGCAGCTGAGGGGGCTGATTCCTGGCAAACCCGAGTTTGGCCTGAAATACAGGCCCAGTAAACACACACTACAGACAAAGAGTGTGCTTAAGGGACCAGGAGAGACAACTGGTCATGGAAGCCCACCTGGCTCTAACCCTCTCCCTCCAACCGAATTGCCTGCAGGACCAGCTGGAAGAGACATGTCTGACCAGGAATTTGGAAGGGTGGGGGGAAAAGAAATTCAAAAGACAGGAAACTTGGGTTCCAAAGGTGGCCCAGGGGACTAAGAATTGGCTCCCACAACACATGAGTGGAACCCAGGGGAGATCCTGGGCTTCCAGCATGTACCAGCAAATACTGGGCACCAGAGGTGTGCCGATTTAAAATCTCCAGACCAACTGGCATTCAGCAAAGAGCCTGGAGCCCACTTAAGCCTAAACCCTGCCTCCAGGAAATCTACTTATGGAATTACCACTCTCTCCAGCAATCTGCAGGGTGGAGCCTCACACTCCAGATGATCCCACCTAAGACTGTTGGGGATAGTTTGAACTCCAATGAAAAAATTTTTTTAATTTTTCATCATCTTTTTTTTTTTAATTCATTTTCTCGGTTTAATTGTGACCTTAATGGTACATGGACACTATACATATTCATATTTGTTTTTTTCTCATTTCTAGCATTTTTGAAGCCAGCTCTTTTTCATGGATTAGTTTTTTGTGAATGAGGATGTTTGATTAGTACTTTTTAGTTTTGTAGTCTTTTATTTTATTTGTAATTTTTATTTAATTTTTACTTTATACATATTTTTCTCCCACCTGTTTCCCTTAATTCTCTATTTTCTTCTAATAACCAATCACTGTTGTTCTCTTTCACTCTTCCTTTATTTTTTTCTACTTCTTCTTCTCTCCTCCTCCCTCATAATCATCACATCTTGTATCACTTCTGTTCTCTCACTGTTCACCATTTGAAAATGTAATCCCTTTGGCAAACTTGCTGTTTTTATTGTAGGCAATAAATGACCATATCACTTCTGTTTAGTGTGATAATTAACACTGTAGATGTCATAGTAGGAAATACTTGGTTTAAAACTGTATATTGTTTGCATTAGTTGTCATTATTATTTGTCTCCCCCTCTATAGTGAGGTATTAGAAACCTTCAGGGACACTATTAAATCCACAGGGTAGAAATTCTACTGCCTCAGATCCATACTGTTAGATGGGTAGACACACAAACAACATGAAAAAGCAAGGAAACAAATTGCTCCAAACAAACCAAGATATTTCAATAACAAAATTCATCAACACCACAGTGGAAGAAATGTTAAAGAGAAAGAAATTTAGAATGTACATAGTTAAACTGAATTGTGAAGTAAAGTATAGTGTAAGAAATGAAACCAGAGAAAAAATATAGGAAGTAAAATATCACTTCAATAAAGAGGCAGAGATCCTGAAAAAAAGGAACAAGCAGAAATCTTCAAAATGAAGGAAACAATAAACCAAATTTAAAATTCAATAGGAAACATCACCAACAGACTAGACCACATAGAAGACAGAACCTCAGGCAATGAAGACCAAATATATAATCTTGAAAATAGAGTTCACCATGGAGAGAAGATGTTAAGAAACCATGAACAGAACTTCCAAGTATAATGGGATAACATGAAAAGACCAAATTTAAGATTTTTTAGGATAGATCAAGGTACTGAGATACAAACCAAAGGAATGCACAATCTTTTCAGTGAAATAATACCAGAAAGTTTTCCAAACTTAATGAAATGGAAAATCAAATACAAGAGGCTTAGAGGACCCCAAATGTACAAAATTACAACAGACCCACACCAAGGCACATCATAATGAAAATACCTAACATACAGAATATGGATAGAATTTTAAAGTCTACGAGATAAAAATATCAGATTACATATCAGACTACATATAGTTGGGGAAACCAACTTGGATCTCAGCTGATTTCTCAACCCAGACCCTCAAAGCTAGAAAGTCTTAGGATAACATATACCAAGTTCTGAAAAAAAAAATGAATGTTAACCAAGAATCCTGTATCCAGTAAAATTAAGCTTCAGATTTGAAGATGAAATAAAAACCTTTCATGATAAACAAAAGTTAAAAAGAATTTGCAACTAGAAAGCCTGTACTTCCAAACATTCTCAACTACATATTCCATGAAGATGAAATGAAAAAAAAAAGGTGAAAACCAGCAAAGGGAGGAATAGTCAATCAAAGGAGAAACTAATTCAAATTTAAAACTAGAAATAAAATGACCAGGAATACAAATCATATCTGAATAATAACCTTGAACATTAATGGCCTAAATTCATAAATCAAAAGACACAGACTGGCAGATTGGGTTAAAAAAACAGGACCCAACAATATGCTGTCTACAAGAGACTCACCTTATAGGCAAAGACATCCACAGACTAAAGGTGAAAGGATGGGAAAAATCATATCACTCACATGGATCACATAAACAAGTCAGGGATTCTAGCCTCATATCAGATAAGGTGGACTTTAAGCCAAAGTTAATGAATAGGGACATAGAAGGACATTTTATACTGCTCAAGGGACTTATACATCAACAGGATATAACAATCATAAATATTTATGCCCCAAACAATGGAGCATCTATGTACATCAAACAAACCCTTTCCAATTTCAAGAATCAAATAGACAACACCACAATAATACTGGATACATTTAACATCTGTCATCACTAGATAGATCCTCTAAACAAAAACTAAATAAAGAAGCTATAGAAGTAAAAATACAATTGATAATTTAGACTTAACAGACATGTATAGACTATTTCATCCACCAATGACTGAATACACCTTTTTCTCAGCAGCACATGGGTGCTTCTCTAATGTATACCATGCTATGTAAGGTTTCACATGTTGGCATACAATTGTAATAATACCTTAATGTATTTTTAGTATCTGAAGAGTTATTTTATAGCTCCCTTTCCATTGATATTGTTCCTGCTTTTTTCTTGATTAGACTTGTTTACTTCTTATCAAATTTTAGCTGTATTATTTCTTCTCTATTTCATATGTTTCTGCTTCTACTCTTATTTTTTCCTTTCTACTACAAAATTTGAAAATAATTTGATTGTCATTTTAGCTTCTTTCTGATATACATACTTTAAGTTATAAATGTTCATCTGAGTACTGGTTCATCCCAGAGACCCTGATATTTTAAGCTTTTATTATCACTCAGTTCAAAATACTTTTTATTTACTTTTCTTGTGCTTTCTTCCTTGACCCAAGAGATAGTTGTAAGTGTGCCAGTTAATTTTGAAATAGTTGGCATGTGGGGGTGGGGTTCTACATGTCTTAAGGTGACTGATTTCAAATGTAATAACTCATGCAAGAAATACAGTCTGCATGATTTCAATTTTTTTAAAAAAAGGAAATTCTTTTTATAGAGATATGAATTACATTCATATCAAAACTGATCAAATTGTATACTTCAAATAAGTCATTTTATTGTACTTAAATTTTATCTCAATAAAACTACAAAAAAAAGAAGACCTTGCAATACCATTCATACTCCAAAAAGAATGTCAAAAAATATACTCATAATGAGTACTTTCACTCTGTGGTATAGGCAGAAGGCAGGGATTGCAGTACTTGGTTATATCAGTCAGGCATTGAATATAGAATTCCTATAGCTTGAAATGGTTTCCTCTACCTGTCAACCTACTCAAATCTAGGTCAGCTTCACATCTCCCCATTTCCTTAATCCCAACTGTTCTTTCTCCCTTTTATCCAAAAGCACACCAGGTATGGGACACTAAGGCATTTGAATAACTTCATGCTAGTGACCCTCTGAGGTGGTAAATTGTTGACTAAAATTTCCTGGAACTGGTCCCTGATTTAGCAGGAAAAAAAAAAAGAATCTTCCTTGCTGTGGCGCAGAACAACAACAGAGAATTGATTGCTCCTTGTTCTGGATTCCCTGTTCTGATTTTTTGTTTTGTTTTGCTTTGATGCTCTAGCCTACCAAGTTCTCTGTACTCTCCTGTGTCTCATGATTTTGCTGGCACCCGTTCCTTGTTCTGGAAGATTTTCTGCTAAGTATTCCCTCTGTCTCCTAATCCTATGCATGGGACTAGTTGTGTGTTCTGCTATAAGTAGTGGTGATGGATGAACCCCAAGTCCAAATTACCTGACTCTAGACACTTCTAGATCCTGCTCTAGATAATGCTTTTATGACTGGTCTTCAGGCTGCAGCAACTTCCTAACCCATGTCTTCCAGTGGTAACTACACATCAAAATCAGAAGGGTCAATATTTGAAATTTTAAAGCAATATGTTATTTTCTGAATTAGCAGTTCTCAAAGTGGGGCTTGGGAGTGTTTCCTTTAAAAGGACCACAGGGCTGAGGCAGGAGGATTGTGAGTTCAAAGTAAGCCTCAGCAATTTAGCAGGGCCCTAAGCAACTCAATGAGACCCTGTCTCTAAATAAAATATAACAAAGGGCTGGAGATGTGACTCAGTGCTTAAGTGCCCCTGGGTTCAATCCCTGAAGAGCCAATGTTTCCACATAAAAGGATCTAGTTAGTCTGGCAACAAGGGATGAAGAAGATGGAATTGCTGGGTCTACAAGAAAGGATATTATGCTGCAACCTCTCTGCACAGCCATGGGAGGAGACCCAAGAGAAACTTGAGACAGGTTTAAGTCAACATCCTGGTAAAGCCTAGGAAGGTGACAGGCTTCCCATAGCAGCACAGCACATGAGTGACAGAAATAGCAGTGTGTCTACAAATAGTTTATCTTGGACTCAAGGTATTGGGAGACTTTCCAAGGTTTCCCATGGCTCCAGATGGGCTTCAGAAGTGACAAAAAGAGGGATTATGAAGAAGGACTTTGTGGCCCTGGGATGGGATTCCATCAGAGTGAGTGGCTTGGGTGATACAGGTTATAGTCCATCAGGACCTCTGATTTCTGCAGTACAACTGATGCTACTGACTGAAAATAGACAAGTTACACATCTCTGCAGAGACTGGAGTGGACAGACAACCACCAAGTATCCGATGCTCCTTCCCAGTGATGCCTTAAAGCACCTGCCTACTCCCATCTCCCCAGATGGGCAGGACTCCAGGGAGAAGTAGAAGGGTGGTTTCCTGAATTAACTGAGAAACCCCTAGTGACTGAATCTAATTGGAAAAGATTAGGTTATTTCCTAGTCATTTGCCATCAGCAGACATGGAGGTTTAAGGTAAGATTAAGTTTATTAGTAAGGGGGAAATTTGCAGGCCTGAAATTAGCAGACTACAAACATTCTTAATTGATACACAAGGATCTAAGAAAAGTCATGAATCTCATACATTCAGTAATAAGGTGATGATTCTCAATCGTATGCCCACACTATGATGGACTTTTTGGAAGACCAGGTAGCAAAGTGCTGGCAGAGATTATCTAGGCAAATCTAAGTCCTAAGGGAAAGTGAGAACCTCTATGAATTTTTGTAAGGTTTTAGAAGACCATCTCAGTGATGTAACAGTATATTCAGGGATCCTGTGATGGTTAATCGTGTTTGTCAACTTGAATGGATTAAGAGATGCCCAGGAAATTAGCAAAACACATTTCTGGGATGTCTGTAAAGGTGTTCTAAAGACAGTTGGCATGTGGAACAGCAAACTGAGAGGGGAGATGCTCCCTGAATGTGTGTGACACCAGCAAGCAGGCTGGGGGCCCAGGTAGGACAAAAGCAG
Source organism: Sciurus carolinensis (assembly GCF_902686445.1). Taxonomy (NCBI): domain Eukaryota; kingdom Metazoa; phylum Chordata; class Mammalia; order Rodentia; family Sciuridae; genus Sciurus; species Sciurus carolinensis. The sequence continues at coordinate 67,488,472 of NC_062220.1, forward strand.
AAAGAGAAAGCCCACCAGCTCAGGCAAGCTTGATTCTTCTTGAGGGTGCGTGTCTACTGCCACTGCCTGAGAACATCAGACTTCAGCTTTTTCAGTCTTTCAACATGAACTCACACCAGTAACTCTCCAGGGATCTTCCAAGTCTTCATCCCTGGACTTGGGCTGCATTATTGGTTCCTCTTGTTCTGAGGCTCCCAGCTTCTTGGACTGAGGAGCTACTGGTTTCTCTGGTTCTCCAGCATGCAGATGATCATTGTGGAGCCATCCAGCCTGACTGTGTAAGCCAATTCAGTGAATCCCCTTTTATAATTATGTATACATATATGTGTATATATGTATGTACCTTAAATGCATAATAAGTGTGTGTGTATGTATATATAGACATTTGATTCTGTTTCTCTAAAGAACCCTAATACAGATCCTGTAGTTTTATTTATATCTGAAGCCCAAACTTGTATACAGATACCCTGGTACTGAATAATGATTTTTTTGTTGTTTTATGAAGTGTACAACATAATACTTTGCTATAAATATAGTATAATGAGTACTAAGTCAAACAAATTGACCTATCCATCATCTTCTGTAGTTACTTGGTGTTCCATGAGGTAAGAGCACTTAAAATCTTCTCAGTAAGTTTTTTAATATACAATTGTGTTATATTTTCATTGTTGTGACAAAATACCTGAGAAAATCAATTTAAAGGAGGTAAGATTTATTTTGGCTCATGATTTCAGAGGTTTTAATGTTTGTTTGACTCTATCCCTTTGGGCCTCAGGCAAAATAATAAAACATGGTATAAAGCATGTGGTAGAGTAAAGCTGCTTATCACATGGGGTGGGGAAAGAGTGAGAGCTGGAGACAAAATATACCCTTCAAAGACCTGCCCTAGGTCCCACCTCCTAAAGTTTGCACCATTTCCTAGAGCATCACAAACAGGCAACCAAGCTTTTGGCACATGGTCTTTGGCTGACATTTCAGATTCAAAGCACAACACTATATTATTAACTATAACCCTCATACTGTCATTAAATCTCTAGGTTTATTCATCCTACATAACTACAAGTTTGTTCCCTTTGACCTACTTCTCCTCATTTCCTCCCCCTCCCTGCCCCTGGTAACTACCATACAGCTCTTTTTCTATGTATTCATCCCCCCCGCCTTCTTCTCAAGATTCCACATATAAGTGAGATCCTGCAATATTTTTCTTACTGTTTGACTTATTTAACCTAAGCATAATATCCCCCAGATTCATCCATGTTATTGCAAATGGCAGTATCTCCTTACTTATGTTATTTTCATTTCTTAGCTATTATGAATGATACTACAATGAACATGACAGCACAGATAAATATACAAGTTGTTGATTTCATATCCTTTGGTCATACGCCCAGCACATGGATTGCTATAGCATATGGTAGTTCTAGCTTTAATTTTCCAAGGAAACTCCATACTGTCTTCCATAACAGCTATTCTACTTTATATCCCATCAACAATGTGTAAAGGTTTCTTTTCTCCACATCCTCACCAGCACTTGTTATCTTGTCTTTTTTATAAAAGTCATTCTAAAGTTGTGAGGTGCTATCTTATTGTGGTTTTTGATTTGCATTTCCTTGAGAATTAGTGGTGCTGATCATTTTTCCCCCCATACCTGTTGGTTACTTTTATCTTCTTGGAGGAAATGGCTATTGAAGTCATTTGCTCTTTTTTTTTTTTTTTTTTATTAATTGGTATTGGGGATTGAATCCAAGACCAGGCTTGGCACATGCTCTACCACTAAGCTCCAACCTCATTTGCTAATTTTTAAATCAAGTTTTTTTTGTTGGTGGCCTGTTATTTGTTTTGCCACTGAGTTGTATGATTTCCTTATGTATTTTGGATATCAGCTCCTTAACAAGTATATGATTTGCAAATATTTTCTCCCAATCACACACTGACTTTTCATTTTGTTGATTATTTCCTTTGCCTTGAAAAAACTCTTTGAGATATTCCCTCAGATTTATTCTTGCTTTTACTGCCTATTTTTTGGTGTGATATCCAAAAGATCATTGCCAATATCAATATCAAGGAGATTTTCCCCATGTTTTCTTCTACAAGTTTTATAGTCTTACATTTGGGTATTCAGATCATTTTTAATTATTTTTTCATATGGTATAAGTGTCCAGTTTCAATCTTTTAATTGTGAATATCCAGTTTTTCAAGCACCATTTATTGAAGTGACTATCCTTCTCCCTTCTTGCATTTGGCTGATGATGTATTATGCTGATATTTGTGATTATACAATAGGAGAAACTGAGTTTGAGTCTATTTGCATTTTCCTCTACATATTGTATGTCAGTGTTATTAGTTGTAAAATATAGAACTCATGTGTCTTCCTCACAGTCTTATTGAAATGAGTTGAATATATGTTTGGGCTTATTTCTGGGCACTCCATTCTGTTCCATTGATCTATGTGTTTTTATGCCATTCCCATGCTGTTTTGGTTACTATAACTTTGTAATGTAATTTGAAATTAAGAAGTGTGATGTTTTCAACTTTGTTTTTCTTTCCCCAACTTTGTTTTAGCTATTCGGGGTCTTTTGTACTTCCACATGAATTTTATAATTGTTGTTTCAATTTCTGTGAAAAAAATGCCTTTGCAATTTTGATAGGGGTTGTACTGAATCTGCATATTGCTTTTGGTACTGTGAACATTTTAACAATATTAATTCCTCCAGTCCACAAACACTGAATATCTTTCCGTTCATTTTTGTCCTCAGTTTCTTTCACCATTGTTTTTACAGTTTTCAATATACAGAGTTTTTTTCACTTTCTTGGTTAAATGTATTCCTAAGTACATCTTCTTTTTGATCCTATTGTAAATGGGGTTGTGTTCATGATTTCTTTTTCAGACTAATTATTGTCAAATGATTATACTGAAATATGATTGTTCACAAGAGTGCCAGCCGTAGTTGGTTTTTCATTGGTACATTATGATTATAAATAAGTGGGTCTCATTGTGACACATTCACACATGCACATAAGATAATTTGATCAATTTAGAACTATAAAATTTGAAGTGCCACCCCTTTCCCTCTCCTACCTGCTCTCCCTAAGCCCCTTTCTCTCTTCTACTAGTCTCCTATTTTCATGAGGTGCCCCCTATTTTTCTGAACTTTCTTCTAGCTTCCATATGAGAGAATACATGACCCTTTAGTTTCCAAGTGTGCATTTTAAAGCCAATTTAGCAGATTTTATATCTAGAGATCCTATATTTACCATTTAGTTAGATACATCTTACATCTACTTCTCTATGGGTTAAAACAAACAAATAACTAAGTAACTCTGAACAAGCAGCCCCAACAGTTCTGAGCATGAAGCTGCAATGCCAGGTCCTGACTGCTGACTTCAGGCAACCCTTTGTAACACCCAGAAATCCTGCCTCATGATCTTGGGTCATTCAGTTCCACTTTCCTAGATGATTTCACCACCCCTTCTTCCCTATCCTCAAACCTCTACTTCTCTCCAGCTCACTTGGCTGCTTTCTAATTCATGGAAAAGTCATCAGAAAAGAACCTCCACTTCCTCTGACACCTGCATCAACCAGGCTACCAGCTGTGTTCGTATACTCTGCTATGAATCAAGTATTTGTGCTCTGATAAGACAGTGCACTAAATCTTGTCCTCTCTCACCTACTCAGTGACATCTCCACGTGAGTTCCTTAAGTTATGGACTTACGTGCCTCCATTGCCTCATCAAATTCTGACCCTAATTATTGGCACAGCTTTAAAAAAAAATTAGAAGCATCTGACCACTTCTCACCATCTCTATTGCTGCAGACCTGGTTTCAGTGAGAATGATCACTGCCATGGCTAATGGATTACTAGCTTGTCTTTCTACATCACTGTCTCACTGTCTCATTGCAACACAATTGAGCCAAACCTTTTCAAATATAAGTCAGATCAGACCACTCTTTACTCAAAACCCTCCTGAATTAGTATTTTGTCACTGTGTTTTACACACCTGATAAGGACAACTTAGAGGAGAAAAAGTTTATTTTGGCTCACAGTTTTGGAGATTGACTCCATGGCCAGAGATACCTTTGCTCTGAGCCTGATGTAGGGCAGAATATAGTGGGGACAGGACACAGTGAAGGAAAGCTGCTCAGCTCATGGCATCTAGGAAGAAGAGAGAGGAGAGTCAGGGACAAAATAGATCCCTAAGGGCATGTGCCCAGGAATCTACTTCCTCCAGCCACACACTCCACCTGCCTACTGTTACCATCTAGTAACCCATTCAGATTACTAATCCATCAAGATTAGGTTATAGTTCTTGCAATATGAACATTCCTGCATTGTCTATCACTTGAGCTTATTGGGGTCCCCTGATATCCAAACCATAATCCCTCCCCTGACTTTTCCTCAGCTCAAAGCAAAAGCTGGTGATGAGAGATGGGTGGGGGAAGTTGATCGATAGGTCCTAAGTTACAGTCAGATAGGAGCAGGAAGTTCTGGAGTGCTAGTGCACAGTAGGGTAACTCTAGATGGTAATAATAATGCACTGTGTATTTTAGAAAACTAAGAAAAAAATAGAATAAAGAATTTTAAAAGTTTTCACCATAAAGAGATGATAAATATTTGAGGAGCTACATTTAACCTGGTTTAAACATTACATACTGTATACACATGTCAAAACATCATGTTACCCCATTCATTCATATATAGAGATATAAACAAATATGTTTATATATGTAAATATACTTATTTTTATATATTTACTTATATTTTTATGTATTTGTTAAAATAATTTTTTTATAAAAGCTAAAGTCATGGCAATGACCTCAGGACATGATCTGGAGACCAGTTCCTTCTCCAACTTCAGTTCTTGCTACACCACTCCAACCCTCCTGGGCTACACAGCCTCATGGCTATTCCTAAAATATATCAAGTTTATGCCACAGCAAGATCTTTGATTTTGCTGATTCCCATATCTAAAAAAGTACCTCCTCCAGATACCTGCATGGTTTGCTCCCTTTCTTGAAATCTCTGCTCAAATTCATTATATGGTCAAGAGGCTGCTTCCCAACCCTTCCACGAAAAATAAGGATCCCCCTTTAACCAACTATTTTGTTTTCCTGATCTTATTACCATCAGATAAATTTCTCTTTTTCCTCACCTCCACCCAACCAGCACAGAAACTCCATGACAGTTTCGCCTGGTTTGTCCACTATTGTATCCTACCACCTGCCACACACTGTTACTGGCAGCCAAGCCAGGAAACCTGCCTGGATCCTCCCTGGCCAGATTCAGTGACCCACCCACATAAGAAATAAGAGACTGCATTAGATTTATTTTTCCTTTTTACATCAGTTGCTTATTACTTATGTGAGAATAATAGTAGGATCTGAATAAAAATGTCTTAAACTAACATGTAAAATATTTTCATGCATGCCTGTTTACCCACATATACATTAATAAGTTTTTCTCTATTTTAGGGTGAAATTGAGTTTTAATAGTCCCCTTTCTCCTCAGTCTCACTCACCTTATTCTATTAAGCTACCTTAAAGAAGAATTTCTCATGCCAGACCCCATGCACCACCTCCTGAGAATCTCTTATGAGGGTGACCCTCCATTCTGGAGGTCATACTTTTCCTACATGCGCGGGAGGAAAATAAGATGAAAACTACTGATTCAGAACTCTTGCTATCACCATCACATTTTGGAAATGGTCTACCATTTCTATCAAAGAAATGCAGCTGCTCTGTAGAAATCTATTTTTAAACTGCAAAAAGCATTTTGACTCCCTCCATCATTCACTGATGATGAATTTACTTGAATCTAAATTAAAAACTAGGGGCAAAAAATCACATTTATATATAAACATATTTATATCTATATAATGTGTATATAGATAAAAATGTTTCTATTTATATAAATGCATACATACGTTTATCAACACATTGACTTTGCATCCATGCTTCCCTTTAAAAAATAACAAAGTTGTAAAAATTGTTATTGATCCCAATGATTTTTACATGTAATCTACATGTTGAAAAATGCAAAGTTTTTTTTGCTTATTTTAGACTAGAGTTACAACTCCCCAGAAGTCAACCACAGCCATTGTTTTACCCTGTGGTTTTCTTCTACGGAAATAATCAAGGTCCTAACCACTTCTCCCTACCTCTGCTTTATGGTCAGGGATCATTTTCTTTCACGTCTTTGGCTACATTGAAGAATGTACAGGAGCAATGAAGATACTGATTATGATATTCCATTGAGGCGAGGGAATACATCATGGTGAGTGGTTCTGTGTGCATGTCACCTGAGGCACAAAGTCAACAGAAATTCAGAGATTTCCACCAGTTGGGGATGGCTGGCAGTAAACAGTCACACAGGGAAGGGAATTGTGGCCAAGTTCTCTTTCCTGCTTTTATACTTTTGAAAGGCACAGACAGTCTGACTTTTCAGCTTACTTCATTTTCCTTTTCCTTTTAAACAAAAGGCAACACCATGAGCTAAACATGACCAGAATGTAGCCAGGGAGTACAGGAGGCTTGTGGTCATAATAAAAGAGGGGGTGACTGAGACCTCTACCTGAGCAGACCACCTGCCTTTACTGGAATTGAGTACAGGTGGGCCGCAAGTTAGCTTTTACTCCTTTCATCTGTCTTCCCCTCACATCCACAGCTCCACTTCCTAAGCACCTTCACTCTAACCAGACCCTCAAGGCGCTGCTGTCCAGAACCAGGGTTGTGGAGAGAAGGATCAATCACTCTAATGTTCTGTTAACAAAAACCAGAATGGAGGCTCCTGTCTGCACCCTGCCGGGACCAGCTCCATCTGCAAGGCCAGCAGGTGCAGCTGCCTGTTACCCCTTCCATGCTCATCTGGCGGCTGTGCCTCCCACCTTCACCTCTTCTCTAGGCTGGCTTTCCATGTGCCCACGAAGAAGGTGCTAGAGTTGAAAATCAAGTCAAGGAGTCTGAATCAAGAAGTCCCAACTCATATTTTCTAAAATGTAAAAAAAAAAGAAGTCCACCAGATCCTCGGAATAACCTCCATCATGCCCTAAAAGCTATTTCCAAAAGCATGATCTAGATAATATAAAAAAATTATGACAAATGCAGATCTACTGCCTTAGAGATCAACACTGCTGGTATTTTTATACATATTTTTCCAGACATTGCATGTGGATGTGTGTGTGTGTGTGTGTGTGTGTAACCACGGTTTCCTAATGTGATTATTTTTATGTTTATCTACAAAACAAAATAACATATTTGTTAATAGGATAAATTTGAACAATATCAGTGTTTGAAGTAAAAATTACAAACCCATCTTCATCCTTTGATACCCTCTCCCCAAACTCCTGTACCCTAGGGGTAACTATTGTGCATGGTTTGTGGCATATTCTTTCAGTCCTTTTCAGATGGGCTCCTCAAAAACTAAAATAAAAACAGCATTGCATATGCATAGTATCCCACAACCTGCCTTCCACTTAGTAAAATAGTACAGATATCTTTCTGTATCAGTACATTCAGAATTGTCTGGGTTTTAATGACTATGGAGTTCATAAGGGCATACTGTATCCCATCCAAGCACTCCCTGTTGATGCAGATTCTGGTTGTGCTCTTGACTCATGCATCCACCCATTCCTTTTTTACTGTTACACAAGGATGCAGCAAAGATGACTATACCCCTACTCCAAACAGCTGCTCCAGAGGTCCCATTTGTCTGTAACTACTCATCAGTGAAGAGCCAGGTAGATTCACCCATGCTGGTGGTCTGGATTTCCTGCAGCAAGGTAGACCAGCTTGCTTTACTGGAAGACTGATCACAGGCTTCCTGTTAGGGTACTTGTTAGGCTGACTCTCCTGTAGGTTCATAGTCAAGGAATAACAAAGCTGGGAAAACTTTGAGTAAAACACACGTTCATTCTAATTGCTCTTTTCTTTAGTGTCTGTTGTGAACATCTGGTATTAACTCAAACTCAGTTCCACTTATTCATCAGGCCCAACATCGATCCCAGCCCTTGCCCTCTCCTTCAGAGTGCAGTACTCAGGGTTTGGACACAGTGGTAGCCATTCCATATGCACTGTTTGGGGAGGGTCTGGAATCTGACTGACCCCATGTTCTGAATGCCCTGTTGATACCAGTTTATTGCCCCAGTGACAACTTTACAGGCCATCCCTGCTATTCATATTCACAGATTCTGACTTTAGAGCCCCCCTGGGGTGTCTCTTGGAAAGAACATATGTTATCTCAGAGGTTTGGTTCTAGTTTTTGTTATTGTTCTGGTTTCTCTGCCAATTTATATATTGAACCTATCTGATTTCTATCTCCTAGGACTTCCTCAAATTGTCTGGTCTACTTGTTTTGTCATGCTACTATGATTCTATTCCTTTTTAAAAATGAATTTTTCCATATTGTGGAAGCTAAAAACAATCTGGTCTCAATGAAGTTAGTGAATAGTGTTACCAGAGGCTAGGAAGGGCAGGGAGCAGGGGACATACACAGAAGTTGGATAACAGGTACCAAAATGCTTTTAAAAAGGAGAAATAAGTTCTAGTGTCCCACAGTCATTTATTATATGTTCAAGATAACTAGAAGACAGGACTTTGAATCTTCTCAACATGAAAGTGATAAAAGTTTGAAGTGATGGAAATGCTAATTAAATGTACCTCTTATTTGATCATTGTTTACATGTATGAAATATCACACTGTCTCCTTTAAATATGTATGATTATTATATATCAGCTATAATTTTTAAAAAAAACTTAAAACAGGCAGTCAATGAATACTTTCTGTCATCTTGAATCTGATTAAGTATAAACTTTTGATTTAAAAATATATTAAAATTTATAAACAATATATGAATCTTCTTATTGTAAAAATTGTATAAATATACAGACTAAAACATGAACATAACCCTTCGCTCCCAAACTCTGCACAGGAGATTACTACTTTTAAAGTTCCATGAGCAGTGTTTTAGTTATTTTTCTCTACACATACATATATGTGGTAAGTGTAATCATACTATAAGTACTGTTCTGTGACTTTTTTTTTCTGTACTTCTTATAGTCATTCCCATTCCACGGATATAATTTATTTCATTTTTTAATGGCTACATAGTATTATATAACATAAATATTCTATAATTTATTAAAAGTCACATTGTTGATTGTTTCCTTTGCTGAGAAAAACCTTTTTAGTTTGAATCTATCGCATTTATTGATTCCTGCTTTTATTTCTTGTGCTATGGGAGTCCTGTTAAGGAAGTCTGGTCCTAAGCCAACATGATGAAGATTTGAGCCTCCTTTTTCTTCTATTAGGTGCAGGGTCTCTGGTTTGATTCTGAGGTCCTTGATACATTTTGAGTTGAGTTTTGTGCATGGTGAGAGATAAGGGTTCAGTTTCATTTTGCTGCATATGGATTTCCAGTTTTCCCAGTACCGTTTGTTGAAGAGACTGTCTTTTCTCCATTGTATGTTTTTGGCCCTTTCTCTAGTATGAGATAACTGTATTTATGTGGGTTTGTCTCTATGTCCTCTATTCTGTACCATTGATCTACCTGTCTATTTTGGTGCCAATACCATGCCATTCTTGTTACTATTGCTCTGTAGCATAGTTGAAGATCTGGTATTTTGATACCCTCTGCTTTGCTCTTCCTGCTAAGGATTGCTTTAGCTATTCTGGGTCTCTTATTCTTCCAAATGAATTTTGTGATTGCTTTTTCTATTTCTATGAGGTACCTCATTGGGATTTTAATTGGAATTGCATTGAATTTGTATAGGGCTTTTGGTAGTATGACCATGTTGACAATATTAATTCTTCCTATCCAAGAACATGGGAGATCTTTCCATCTTCTAAGGTTTTCTTTCATTTCTTTCTTTAGTGTTCTGTAGTTCTCATTGTAGAGGTCTTTTACCTCATTTGTTAGATTGATTCCCAAGTATTTTATTTTTATTTTTGAGGCTATTGTGAATGGGGTAATTTTCCTAATTTCTCTTTCAGAGGATTCATCATTTATGAATAGAAATGTATTAGATTTATGAGTGTTGAAGAGAGAACCTACAGAGTAGGAGAAAATCTTTGCCACATGCACCTCAGATAGAGCACTAATCTCCAGAATTTATAAAGAACTCAAAAAACTTTACACCAAGATTACAAATAACCCAGTCAATAAATGGGCTAAGGAAGTGATCAGACACTTCACAAAAGAAGATCTGCAAGCAATCAACAAATATATGAAAAAAATGTTCAACATCTCTAGTAATAAGAGAAATGCAAATCAAAACTACCATAAGATTTCATTTTCCCCAATTAGAATGTCTGTTACAAGAATACAAGCAACAATAGGTGTTGGCGAAGATGTGGGGAAAAGGGTACACTCATGCGTTGCTGGTGGGGTTGCAAATTGGTGCAGCCACTCTGGAAAGCAGTGTGGAGATTCTTTAGAATGGAACCACCATTTGACCCAGTTATCCCACTCCTTGGCCTATACTAAAAAGACTTAAAATCAGCATACTACAGCGACACAGCCACATCAATGTTAATAGCAGCTCAATTCACAATAGCCAGATTATGGAACCAACCTAGATGCCCTTCAATAGATGAATGGATAAAGAAACTCTGGTATAAAAGTGCTATACAGATTCAATGCAATTCCAATTAAAATCCCAATGATGTACCTGACAGAAATAGAGCAAGCAATTATGAAATTCATCTGGAAGAATAAAAAACCCAGAATAGCTAAAGCAATCCTTGGCAGAAAGAGTGAAGCAGGGGGTATCACAATACCAGATCTTCAACTCTACTACAAAGCAATAGTAACAAAAACAGCATGGTATTGGTACCAAAATAGAAAGGTGGATCAATGGTACAGAATAGAGGACACGGACACAAACACAAATAAATACAATTTTCTCATACTAGACAAAGGGGCCAAAAATATGCAATGGAGAAAAGATAGCCTCTTCAACAAATGGTGCTGGGAGAATTGGAAATTCATATGCAACAGAATGCAACTAAACCCATATCTCTCACCATGCACGAAACTAAACTCAAAATGGATTAAGGACCTCGAAATCAGACCAGAGACCTTGCATCTTATAGAAGAAAAAGTAGGTCCATTGCTTCAACATGTCGGCTTAGGACCAGACTTCCTCAACAGGACTCCCATAGGATAAGAAATAAAAGCAAGAATCAATAACTGGGATAGATTCAAACTAAAAAGCTTTCTCTCAGCAAAGGAAACTATCAGCAATGCAAAGAAAGAGCCTACAGAGTGGGAGAAAATCTTTGCCAATCATACTTCAGATAGAGCACTAATCTCCAGAATCTATAAAGAACTCAAAAAACTCTACAGCAAGAATGCAAATAATCCAATCGATAAATGGGCTAAGGAAATGAATAGACACTTCACAGAAGAAGATCTACAAGCAATCAACAAACATATGGAAAAATGTTCAACATCTCTAGTAATAAGAGAAATGCAAATCAAAACCACCCTAAGATTCCATCTCACCCCAATTAGAATGGCGACTATCAAGAATACAAGCAACAACAGGTGTTGGCGAGGATGTGGGGAGAAAGGTACACTCATACATTGCTGGTGGGACTGCAAACTAGTGCAGCCACTCTGGAAAGCAGTGTGGAGACTCCTTAGAAAACTTGGAATGGAAACACCATTTGACCCAGCTATCCCACTCCTTGGCCTATACCCAAAGGACTTAAAATCAGCATATTACAGAGATACAGCCACATCAGTGTTCATAGCTGCTCAGTTCACAATAGCCAGATTGTGGAACCAACCTAGATGTCCTTCAATTGATGAATGGATAAAGAAACTGCGGTATATATATACAATGGAATATTACTCAGCCATAAAGAATGATAAAATTATGGCATTTGCAGGCAAATGGATGAAATTGGAGAATATCATGCTAAGTGAGATAAGCCAATCTCAAAAAACCAAAGGATGAATGATATCGCTAATAAGTGGATGATGACACATAATGGGGGGTGGGAGGGTTAGTGTTAGGGTTAGAGTTAGGGTTAGGGAGGGGGGCAAGAATGGAGGAAGGAAGGACTGTATAGAGGGAAAAGAGGGGTGGGAGGGGTGGGGGGAAGGGAAAAAATAACAGAATGAATCAAACAACATTACCCTATGTAAATTTATGATTACACAAATGGTATGCCTTTACACCATGTACAAACAGAGAAACAACATGTACCCCATTTGTTTACAATAAAAAAATGTTAATGGTCTAAATATACCAATAAAAGCACAGAGATTGGCAGATTGAAAAAAAAAAAGAAAGAAAGAAACTGTGGTATATATACACATATACACAATGGAATATTATTCAGCCATAAAGAAGAATAAAATTATGGCATTTGCAGGTAAATGGATGGAGCTGGAGAATATCATGCTGAGTGATATAAGCCAACCCCCAAGAAACCAAAGTTTGAATGATTTCTCTGATAAGTGGATGATGATACATAATAGGGGGGGAAACAAGAATGGAGGAAGGATGGATTGTATAGAGGAAGATGAGGCGTGAGGAGGGGATGGGGGGAAGGAAAGATAATAGAATGAGTCAAACATCATTACCCTGTGTCCATGTATGATTACACAAAGGTGTGACTCTCCTTCATGTACAACCAGAGAAATGAAAGTTGTACCCCATTTGTGGACAATGAATCTAAATTTAAAAATTAAAATTTAAAAAAGTCAATTTATATCAATTGACCTTCCAATTAGTTTGTTATCAAATTAAAACAATGTTGCAGTGAATAGATTTTGCATCTTTGTACACATCTATTTTCATATCATAGATTCCTAGATATGTAATGCTACCTCAGAGTTACTCACATTTAAAATTTTGAAAGGTCCAACCAAACACACATTCCTCCAATAACTAAAATGTGCTCATTTGCTTTTATTCTGCCATTCTTTGGTCATAGCTGTATTTTTATTTTTTGCCATTCTAATAGATCAAGCAATCTCCTGTCAAAGTTGTGTTGCTCTGATTCCTAATGAAATTTATATCCTGTGTTCATTTGACATTTGTATTTCTTCTTTCACAAATCGTTTTGTTTACATTCTTTGTCCTTTTTACTACTGATATTGTCCCTATACTTTATGGATTATGAGAGCTCTTTATACAATCTGGAGAACATATGTTTTCTATAAAATGGATCTTAAGGCAAGGTTTTCACTTGCCTTTCTATGTGTTTATTCTCTTCTGTTCTGTAGAAGTTCGTTTTGTTACTATAATAAACTATGTCAATATTTTACTTCAATGCTATTGATTTTTACACATTACTCAGAAAAATCACCCCTACTAGAAGCTGGTTTAAAATATTCCTATATTTTAAATACATGTGTATATGCTTTTTACCTCTTTAACATTTCTGAAATTTACTAGGGTGTATGGTATAAGGTATGGGTCAAATCTGTAATCAGTGAATTTCATATCGTATTAAAATGTGAGTTCTCCTCACTGATTTGAATTTGTATCTTTAAAATAAACCAAATTCCCATATACACATGGTCAATTTCTGAATCTCTATGCTATTCTATTGGTCCATTGATCTCTTCTGTGCTAATACCACACTGTTGATGGATCTATGCATGGTGGGAGCTTCTATGATGGCTCCCAGTAATTTGTGGCTCCTGTTATTCACACCTCTCTAATCCCCTCTCTTATTGTACTAGTGTTGGTTTGTGTGACTAACAGCATATGCAGAAGTGATTGTATGTCGCCTCCATTTTGGAATAACAAAATCATTTGCTCTGGGACAAAGCAGTTGTCATGTGCACTGAGCAGCAAGAAACAGAAGCCTTCTGCTAACATCCAGCTGCTTGAGCTGAGAAGTAGATTCTCCAAACCCTTCAGATGACAACAGTCCTGGCCAACATTTTGACTGCAACATCATGAGATACTCGGAATCAGAAAGCCACTCCCAGATTCCTGATTCTCAGAAACTGTGTGAGACAATAAGCATTTGTTTTCAGATGCCAAATTTGGAGGAGCTTTGTTACACAGCAATAGATAACTAATACACATTGTTTTATAGTGCATTTTTGCCATTTAATAAAGCAAATCTCCATTAAAGCTAATTTGCCCCCAACACTTTCATGACCATTTCTGCCCTTCTTTATGACTGTCAAAAGACACTTTTCAAATTCCATAAAGAATTTCAGTGGAATTAGAACTGAGATTACTTTGATTTAACAGATTAATCTGAGATACCGGACAGCTATACAACATTGGGTCTTCCCATCTGGGAACATGGTTATATCTCTCCATTTATTCCATTTTCCCCACACACATATATAATCCTGGCAAGTTTTATAGTTCTCTTCATAAAAGTCTTGCATATTTCTTATTAAATTTATTTTGAGTTCATTTATGAGGCTTGATGCCATTGTAAGTAATATCATTTTTCCATCATGTTTTTCTAATTGTTAATTTCTAATTGAGTTTTGCACATTACTCCCCTACTTGAACTTTTATATTAATTCCAATAGCTTTATCATGTCTGTTGAATTTTCTGGATAAGAAAATATCACTTGCAAATAGTGACCATGAGATTCTTTCTTTTCAATATCGTTCCTCCTTTCTGTGTTTCATGACACTAAGAAGCCCAACAAAATGCTAACTAGAAGTAGATAGTAAGTTTGTTGTGACTCTAATAGAAATGAATCTGTGTTTCACCAGGAAGATTAATTCACAGCAAATTTCTGGTATACAATATTTACCAGATTGAGAAATTTCTTTATATTCCTGTTTTACAACTAGACATTTTTATTGTTGTTATAAGTGTTACTATAAATGAATCCTGAGTATTTCAAATGTTTTGGGTATTTTTAGATATTCAGATAATCATATTCTTTTCTATATTCATAGATAAATCAATGTTCAACTCCCAGGCATCCTGTGATGGATCCTACTAAGTCACAAGTTATTATTTTAACATCCTATTGGATTCTGTTTTCTAAAATTTATCTAGAAGTACTTATCTCATAAATAATAATAGATTATAGCCTTTTGCGCTTTTCATTGCTTGGTTTTGCTGTTGGGGCAACGGTAGTATAGAGTGAGTTAGAAAGTTTCTCTTTATTTGTATGTTATGAAAACTCTTCCAATTTTTCCTTGATATGTATTTGTTGAATTTCCTGCCGAAAACATTATTTCAATTTATTCTCCAACTAACAGTATATGAAAATGCTATAATACTCATTTTGTAAACACTGAAGTATTTTAATAAAATTTTATGTTTTCTTTTAGATTTTATATTGTTTTGGTATGGATTTTGTCTTTTTCATACATTTCAATTTCTAAATTTATCTGAAATTTATTTTGTAATCGTGTTAACTTTTTTTTCCAATCGTTATTCACTTTTCCTAGCACTGATTAGAAAGTACCCTACATAGAATAATTTTTCATCAGACATGGTATTTATCACACAGAATTTATATTCCTGAAACTTACCATGGTTGAAAGAACCACAGTTATCAAGAACAAAGAGGTCTCATAGACACTAGGGAATTGTTCCAACATAATATTACAAAAGAGTAACTACAGTAAATGTTCTAGGAATAGGATTCAATATTAAACCAAATTAGTTTTGACTGGTAAGGTATCACTATGTAACAAAAGAGCAAGCAATTTCAGAGCACTTACTAAAAGCCAGGCATGGATCTAAAAAGTTTGTATGCAGTGGATACTTCATAATAAGCCTGTGAGAGAGGCATCTCTCAAATGTCTGCAGATGAGGAGAGTCAGATGCACAGAAGTTATGTAAATGAACTATACCAACCCATTTCTGGGTGACTTGCTTAATTTTATTGATATTCTAACTGAAGATTTCAGTTCTCATTTCTAAAGCTTGTACAATGAATCAAAATTCAGTCTGTAAAAATAAAAAAATGATAAATTAAAATGTTTTAATATCTGATAGGGTAATCCTCTTCATAACTCCTCTTCAAAAATGGCTTATTCTATTTTATTTTATTTAAATGCATATTCTTCCAGGTAGATTGTTTTTGTTTTTTGTCTTTTGTACCAGGGATTGAACTCAGGGGCTCTCAACTGCTGAACCACATCCCCAGCCCTTTTTATTTTTTATTTTGAGACACAATCTCACTAAGTTGCTTAGGACTTCACTAAATTGCTACATCTGGCTTCTAACTTGTGATCCTCCTGCCTTAGCCTCCTGAGCCACTGAGATTACAGGCCTGTGCCATTGCATCCAACTCTTCCAGGTAGATTTAAATTTTTTTTTTCAAATTGGAAAAAAATTCATTAGTATTGTTACTCAGATTGCATTAAAATGTTACAATTTGCACTAAATTAACCTGTAGATACTATCAAAACTTCCTATTCAAAGACAAGGTATTTTTGTCCTTTAACCAAGTCTTCAGGATATGTTTCCCTTATATAGTTTTGTCATATAAGTTCCTCACTGTCCTTGTTAAGTTTGTCCCCGGGTATCTGGTATATTTTTCCTTTTGACTGAATTATTCACATATTGTCTAATCAGTTCTTGTTCATAGGGAAAGTATTAATTTTTTAGTTTTATAGCATATTTTCCTACTAAATACTTTTATTAGTTTTTTAGTTAGTTCTTTTTCTAGATAACCATAATCACTAAAACAATAATTTTCTTTTTTTATACTTGTTTTTAAATTAAACTTATTTTTTTTCTTATCATATAGACCAGAGCTTCAAGAACAATTGAAGTGTTTTTGTAAGGATATGTGCTCCAAGGAAATTATTCTTCAAAATTTTCCTGCATCTAAGAAGGCAAGTTCACCATTAGCTAAATGTTTGATGCATGACTATCTTGCTGCTTCATGTTACTTTCAAATTCTTGCATTTGCAGTATTAATATTGAGCAAATTACTTTTCCTGTCTATGTCCTATTAGGTATGATCATTTTTGCACATAGTATAAGACTTTAATATAAATTTAATATTCAAATAATTATAGAACTTCTAATAGTTGTTTCATGCTTTCATGGTAAATTATTGAGATTCAATATATTCTATCTTAAATGCTAGCTCATGAGCATGATCCTCATATGATGTTCCTATGGAAAGATACATCTGACTTTTGATCATCCAATTTACCATGGTTTCCAAGAACATACTCTAGCAAAAAGCATATGTACCTATAAAATGTTAGCTTTATATATTTAAAAATCTTCTTTAAAATGTTAGAGCTTATGATGGAACTTTAGTTGTGTTGGTTGGAGTAGTGAGTCCAGGGCTAAGTTGGGAGGTCCTAAAATCAGGAGAGCCACAAACGCTTCAGACCATGAAGGCTAAATACAACAACACATCTAGAAAAGAAAATTCTTCAATAACCTCAATGACTATTGCATACATTAAATGAGCCCAGGAGAGAGTTTTCCAAACTGTTCAAATGACTGCTAGGTATGGTTTATGCTGATTGCTTAGTCCAGGTCATCCAGAGTAAATGAGATACAAATCAGCATTTCCTGACTCACATTGGCTTTTGTGAAGGTTATTCCTTATCCTCAAAACTCCCAGAAAATATTTTAATAATTTCAAAATGTATCTTATCATAAAATTGAATTGCTATTTATATTCAGAAATAACTTGGAAATGTAAAAATAAAACTGGAATATCTTTTGTTGCCATATAGTCTGTGGGGCTGATTATTTGGATCATTACTAAGAAGAGAATCTGCTGTCTATGACTCAAGTTATGAAGAACATATGTGTTTCATGATTTAGTGTCACTAATTATTCAGGACTGGAGTTCTCATTTTTATAATATATCAGGTGATCTGTCACATAACTGCTATTAAACGAGTACTAATCTTTAATGAGCTTGGAGATAATAGATTGCAGAGCTTTTCAAACAGGTAAAACACTGAAAAGTATTTTAGATTCTCAATACTAGAGGGATTCTAGACATATTTGTGGTGTGACAATGTGATGTTCAGATACATGTGTACGTTGTATAATGTCTAAATCACCACAAAGGTATCTATCTCTCAAACAATTATCACTTCTTCATAGTGAAAATCCTCAAATTATTTCTTCTACCTTTAAAAAATATAGATACAGTATATTATCACCTATAGTCACCATACTGCCCCAGAACAGAACACCAGAACTTCTTTTCTCTTCCATTCAGCCACAACACTACTCCTCAACCTCTCCCCACTTCTCCCTTCCGTCTATATTTTTATCCTTCAGTGCTGAAGTCACTCTATCAAGTGGGTGCAGGAGTAGAATAGAACTCCGATGCTGTTCCAGGTGGCTTCAATTTAACTCCATTACACTCTGCCTGGAGCAACCAGAACCCTTTGGACCCCCTCAACTGAATCCTTGATCTCTCTCCTTCCCTCTTTGTGCTCTTTGCTCCCAGATGCCAACTGATTTGTGAGGAAAGCAAACAATTCCTGCCTAGGGGGTGGGGTTGAAAGCCCATTTGGAGGGAATGTTCTGGGCCAGCTGTCATCAGCAGCCTCTGCCCAGGCTGGGTGAGTTCTGTGTTGAGACCAAGGGACCTCTGAGCTCTGGGCTGCTTCAACTTGCTGAAGCTCAGATGGACAGAGTCTTTGGTTACCCTCACCCCTGCCAAGGCAAACAGGATTTAGAACTAGATCTTATCTCTTAGAAGGTGGAGCAGAGAGTTGCCAACAGTCATGAGACACACAAGAAAAACCCCATAAGTGCCCCAAATCGGCATAAAGATATCTATCTCTGAATTATCACTTCTTCAAGGTGAAAACACTCAAAATCTTTTATTCTACCTTTTAAAATATGTATAGTACATTATCACTCCCTATAATCACCATAATGTCCCAGAGAATATCAGAATTTCTTTCTCCACTCAAATATAACAGTACTCCTTAACCAGCCTCTCTTCATTCTTCCCTTCCCTCCACGCTGCCCAGCCTCTGGTAACCATCTTTCCTCTCTCAACTGCTTTGAAATTGACCTTTCATAGAGATCATGTGGTACGTATATTTCTGTCCCTGGCTTATTTATTTTAACATCATAACTTCCAGTTCCATCCATATTGTCACAAATGACAGAGCTTCATACTCTTAATGGCTGAATAGTATTGACTGTGTATATATGGACCACATTTTCTTTATCTATTCAACAATTGGTAGACATTTAGGAGTTTCCATTTCTTGGCTATGATGAACAGTGCTACAATGAGCATGGGGTGTGGATGTCTCTTTCACACAGAGATTTTATTTCCTTTGGATATGTACTCAGTAGCAAGATTGCTGGATCATGTCATGTTTCTATATTTAATTTTTTGAGGAACTGCCATGCTATTTTCCATAATGGCTCTACTACTTTACATTTCTACCTACAGTGTACAAGAATTTCCCTTTTTCCACATCCTCACCAGCACATGTTATCTTTTGCTTTTCTGATAACAACCATTCTAACTGAAATGAGGTGATATCTCACTGTGGTTTTGATTTGCATTTCCCTGATGATTAGTAGTACTGGGCATTGTTTTTCATGGTCTTTCAGACATTTGTAAGTCTTCCCTTGAAAATTGTCTATTTAGATCTATTTTCCATTTTTAATTGAATTATTTGGTTTTATTTTATTTTATTGCTATTATGTTGTTGAGGACTTATATGATTTATTGACTCCTTGTCAGATATGTAGTGTGCAAATATTTTCTCCCATTCTATAGATTGTCTCTTCACCCTGTTGATTGTTTCCTTTGATGTACATAAGCCTCTTAGTTTGAAATCCTATTTGCCTATTTTTGATTTTGTTTTCTATACTTTTGGAGTCTTATTTTTAAAAATCCTTTTCTATTTCTAGTGTTTTCTTCTAGTAGCTTCATAGTTTTGGACCTTACATCTGGTCCTTAATCTATTTGATTTTTGTAACTGGTGAGAGATATAGGTCTAGTTTCAATTTTCTGCATATAGATATCCAGTTTTCCCACCACCATTTGTTGGAAAGACAGTCCTTTCTTAACACCTTTGTCAAAAATCAGTTGGTTAAGTATGTGTGGGTTTATTTCTGTTCCATTTATCCATTTTTATGCCAATACTATGCTATTTTATATATCATACCTTTGTGGTGTATTTCAAATTCAGATAGTATAATGCTTCTCTCTTTGTTCGTTTTGCTCAAAATAGCTTCATATATTTGGGGTTCAATATTCATCTTAATCTGTTTCCAGTCATTAGTCATGACACCCTCAAATACCAGGGATTTGTAAACATTTCAATAAATGTTAGTCTTTGGTCAAGGGTTCAAAGTTTCTCATTTTATTTCTCTGATCATATTTCCTTCTATGATCATAACTAATTATTCTGGGAATTGTGAGCCCTCAGTGGTAAATGGTCAACCTGTAAGAACTGTGAAGAGATGATACTCTACTTGCGAACTAACAAATTAACCTATTACTATTTCACAAATGCTGGTTGAAGTCCAAGACTTTTAGGTCAGAAACAACAACAACAAGAAAAACTTTCTTATTCGTAGCACAGAGGCAGTATGAGCTCCAGGTTCATGTCAACTCCCCTTGTCCCCAAATCCCAAGAGCAACCTGGTTGGATGCTGCACACTTAATAGATTTACACTGCAAATGAGGAACACCAAGTTTAAGGAACCTCAATCTTTTATAAGGTCTATAATCCAACCAGCCCAATCTTTGTTACCCACGAGACATTATCTTTATTTTTTTATCATTATATTTACTTGTTTACTGGATAGTAAACAAATCTGTCCTCTGTTTCATAGGGAGATACTATCTTTCAAAGCAGTTTACTTATACAAACATCCTGGGAACAATAATCCTGAATAAAGATAGTAAGTACATCCACTCACAAAATGTGCAGAAATGTAAGGAACTTATGAAGAATCATCTCCCAAAACATACACACAATCTATAGAATCACCACAATCCATAGAATCACCATTGGTACCTCTCACATTGCATTGCATTGTATAGAAAAAGGCAGTGTTTTCCTCTTCATAATAAAAAAATTTCAAAAGAGACCCATAGTTTCATTTGGAAGGTAATAAGGGAAATAGTGATGCTGACAGTGTACTGTTCTTTTCTCCTCTCAGTGTCTCAGGGCCTTGCAATATTATAAGCCCAGCCGTTAAGCAGATGCAAGCACATGAACAGGAGAGAATATGAGAATGAAAATATTAGCATCATTTCCATGGCCACTAGTCACATGGTTCTTACAGATAGAATCAGTATCAACATACTACAATGTTTATTTGGTCCTTGAATGTTGTAAAACCCTAGGGGGAAAATTATCTTTATTTGAAAAAGGTTGAAAATGAAAGTACTCTACATGTTTTATAAGTTTACTAGGAAATAGTAGGAAATGAATTTGTTGAAACATATGGAAAGGAAGAAGGGATCAATTACACACAGAAATCTAAAGAGAGAGCCGGGAACTACAATATGGCAATCATAGCATGAAAATACGCACCCTGCTATCAAAATACCACACGTCATTGGTAAATGTACTTTAACTGAGTACATATGACCCGACCAATTACCTGTAATTTTTCAGAATCTGAATTATTATCTGCTTTTGCAGTATAATGGAAAGAATAATTGAACTGGGAGGGAACAGTACTATAGCCTTTCTCAGCATGACTTTGGGCCTTTGTTTCCTCATCAGTGAAAAGAGGCCAGGCAGCCTACAGCTGGTTTCCTGCTCTCAAAGGCCAATCTGTCCTGCAGAGAAGGTGAATTTTATTATTATTCTTGTTATTAATGACTGAATATTCATATACCTTAATGAATGCATGCCTAAAATATTACCATGAAGAAAATAGCAACCTGAGTTGCTACAGTGCATACAACACAAAGAAATTCACATGAATTCTTAGATATTATCTCATTCATGATCTCACTCAATGCTATATGTCAATCTGACTTGAAGGATCTCCCTCACCTTGAAGATAAAGGTTGTCCTCTTAGAATGTAATGATTGAAAAATGCATAATGCAAAACAACCAGTATAAATTCCATAATGCTTTTAAAGTGAAAATCTATTTTATTTATCACATACATTAAAAATATGGGTGAAAATAGTAAATAATTCACATTGAAATATGAATATGATTCTTGGAGTATCTATCATCTCACAGACCCATGGCAGTAACCTATGTCTTTGTCTTCTCACCACCCTGGCACCCTGGGGTCTTCACCATATACACAAAGAACTACCTACCTCCCACAGCATACCACCCCAGAATAAAAGACTTTTGGAAACAGACATCAATGATCACAATTTCTTACACTCTTATTTCATAGAAAAATAAGAAATGGAATATCAGAAAATAATTTATCAGTAGCAAAACTAAAGCTAGAAAATAGGTCTTCTGATTCCTTATTTCATTTCTCTTCTGGAATATAACCAGTCATTCTCTTTGTAAGTGCTATCAGTATCCTACCCAGATCCCATTTACCTGGTCAATGCATCCAGTCCATGCCCCAGCTGCTGTGGGTGGTTGACTTCAGGGCTCTCAGCTGCACCTTCACCTAAGAACTGCCTTCAGTAGAGCCTGGAGATGCCTGTGAGGGCCCTTCCTCCACACTCCACACATGCCTGCCTAAAAAATGACCATGTGCCTCACAGGCTGATGGATGATAAAGAGGCACAGGAAACCCACCTCCATTGTTTCACAGGACAATTCTGTGAGGCCTTTCATGCTCCTACACCCCTTGCAGGATCAGGTCAAGGCTGGATTTCAGCTTCACCTGTTTCTACCTAGCTTCTTCCCCTCACCTATCCTGCTTCTCTGACTCCACTGAGCCTGCTCCCTCAAGAAATCATTTGCATAAGATTTCGGGCTTTGCCTCTAGAGACCCTAAGATACTCTGAAAACGTCCAGAAACAGACCTGCCAAACTCACAAGGCATGTCATTTCTCTTTGGCAAAACGCTGATCACTGAACGTTAATTTTTATTATTGTATTAAAATCGTATCTACCTCTATGATTCTGTGTGAAGTAGGTCTAATCTCTTTTCCACATGACAGCCTCTCAGACATCTGAAGTGCATAAAACATTATTTTGTCTCCCTTAACTATACTTTTCCTCTAGATTGTAAGAAAAAAAGTGGTTTTCTTAAAATCATAGAATATTTTATCTCAGAATAATGTGTCTTTGACACAAAATTGCATGAATTAAGTAATGGAAAATCAAACAGAAGAGAACTTGAAGGGAAGGCAGTGTTCAAATCCAAGAGAGAAGAAAAGATTTACCCAGAATAAGAGTGGAGAGGAAACTAAATCTCACAAAAATTAAATCAGACAAAAACTTCTAAAAACCAGACACAATAAAAGACTTCAGGGATCCCATGGCACAGAACCTTGTAAGTTTCAGGAGAAGTCATTGGGTTAGGTCAAAAGAAAAAAGAAAAAAAAAAACAAAAAAAAAAAACAAGAACTCAAATGAGCACACTTTCAAGGTTCTTAGATAAGAAATGGTGAATACTATTTCAGAATCATTGAGACTTTTTGATGAGATGAATGTCTAGAATACAACGGAAGAGTATATATTCCTTGTTCAAAGGAAAAGGTTTCACTGGAAGGACAGAATGGGCAAACTGGGTATCAAGAATGTATATCTATATACTTAAAAGAATGTATATATGCCTATGAAATTCAAAATCTGAGAGTGGAAGCAATTAAAAGAGGATGAACCCAGGAGGAAATGAAAGTAGTATCTTCAAGGTAGTGTACTTTAAATAACCAGGCAGGGGGAGGAAATTAGGTAAAATAAAGCTGAATAGCATTTGTTGGGGTTTTACAATTTAAAATGTACTTTCTCTTATTTGCTTTGACTACACCCTCACCATAACCCTATTAACGAATGACGTTTTATCACCATTTTATGGAAGTTATTAATGATTAACTGACCATATCCTATATCACAGTGGTAGTTCAAGGTTGCAGTATGGGTCTTCTGACTCAGAAGTCTATGTTCTTGCCACCTCACCTTGCTGTCTTCTCATACATGTAAGCAAAACTGCTACAGAATTGACCATCTGGAATCTGATAGCGGCCTTATGCTTTTAACAGCATGCATGAGTTTCCAAGGGCTGCCATAACAAATTTCTGTTAACTTTTTGTCTTAAAAAAACCAAAATTTATTGTCTCAGCGATAGGCAACTGTAAGTCTGAGATCAAGGTGCTGGCCTCTAGGGAAGAGTTCTTCCTTATCTCTTCCTGCTTCCAGTGGTTGCTGGCAATCCTTGGCATTCCTTATTTACAGATGCATCACTCCAATCTCTACCTCCATCCTTCACGTGGTGCTCTGTGTGTGTGTGCATGTGTGTATATGTGTGGTGTCCCTGTCTAAATTCTCTCATCTTATACGGATACCAGTTTTATTGACCCACCCTCATTCAGTATGATCTCATCATAACTGGATAACATCTGAAAAAACCATATTTCTAGATATGGTCACATTCACAATCTCCAGGTGTATATAAATTGGGGGTAGTGCTTATTACTCAGTATACAGTACAACACGTGGTTGGTTCTTGGTTTGTGTTGCTAACAATTTTCCCTTAGAAGATAAAGGATTAAATTTGGCAAACTTCTATCCTGAATTCCAGTTTGACCAGTAAGGAAGAATGAGGTATTAAATACAGAAACGAGGGACCCTTGAGATAAAATGGACTTGATGTTTTACAATAAGCAGGCCTTCACAAAAGAGGCTTTGTAAAAGTTAAAGAAAATGGCGGTGCCCAAGGGAATATGTTTACAAGAGAAATGGAAACTCTAAATATAAGACGATTTCAGCATTATAAGCCAGGAAAGGAAATATAACAGGGATTTAAAAAACTCTCATAATTGATCATAAATGAGCTCCTGAGCTAGGACTGCAAAAATAAACAGCATGAACAGAGAAGTGGCTTAGGCACAGGCTGCTCCCAGGAAGTAAAAGGAAGCTGGGATTTAGAGTCAGAAGATTTCAGTTCTTATAAGGATACCTGTCATATTGGCCCACTCTAATCCAGTCTGATTAGGATTTAAGTTCCTATGTCAGAAAGACAAAAGTAGACATAGTTATGGATGCAATAAAAGAAGGAAAACTATTTAGAGATTCATGAGAACATAAAACCTCAAAATAAATTAAAGCTTGAGAGAAACAGTAAAGACAATAAGAAAGCCATTTTTCATTTTAATCTCTGTAGCCAGGGAAGGAATAGGTATGCTATAACTCAGACAATATGAGTTTAGTGAAGAACCAAGAGTTGTTCAATTTTCTGCTTTTCTTCCATATTCTCTCTTGTAGAGAATGACTATCAATTGTGGAGCAATATTAAAAGAGAATTAAAACCTACAAGAACAAGAAAAGAAATAGGAAGAGAATCCTTACCCATTCTAAATGAGTTCAAAACATCAATGAATACGAATTCCATTCCAAAGTATTAAAACAGTTTGCAGAGGAGACCGAAGAAGTACTTCTAAAAATTAAGGAGAATGGAAGAGGTGCCTAGTAGCAGGAAATGTTTCTGCTCCCAAAAGGGAACGAGGATGAGACTCACATATAAACTTATGAGCCTTGCACAGATTCTAAGCGAATTCTAGAATGAATGATTTGTAAGCAAGGCACAGTAAGGAAATGCTACCTCTGGCAATGAGTGTGGCCTCTCTACAAACAATTGTGCCAACCAGTCTCCCTTCTTAGATTTGGTTGCCCATGTGTTAGAGAGAAGGCACACATCTTGGTTTTAGCATAGCATTTGCCAAATCCCATGATGCACATCCTCCATTGTTAAGAAGAAGGAATGAGTGCCAGGCAACAGCAAGACAACTGGCTGGTTTGCTTCACAGTTAGGCAACCAATGTCACCCAAAGAATGTTGATCAAAGACTTGGCTTCAAACTAGAATGGAAACCCCAAGGATCTATGATTTGCCATTCCTGTTCAACACTGTTGTCAAAAACATGAAGACCACATGATGTGTGCTTATCAATATTTAGAATTTAAAAATGGAAAGGAGAGAGTTAATATACCAGGAGACAATTTTAAAATATCTCTTCATATAGAAACCAGGTACAAAACAAAGAAAATATGAATTATTTGGTATTAACATGACGTCCTATGCTTAGGCCAAAAAGATGAAGGTAATACTAATAATTATTATAATAATACTAACATAAATAGCCTTTACAATGTTCAGGTATGTTCCTACTATCCCTATTTTTTCTAGTGTTTTGAGCATGAAGGGGTGTTGTATTTTGTCAAAAGCTTTTTCTGCGTCAATTAAAATAACCATATGATTCTTATCCTTAAGTCTATTGATATGATGGATTACATTTGTTGATTTATAGATGTTAAACCCTCTTTGCATTTCAGGGATGACCCCTCTTGATCATGGTGCATAATTTTCTTAATATGTTTTTGGATATGGTTTGCCAATATTTTGTTAAGGATCTTTGCATCTATATTCATCAAGGATATTGGCCTAAAATTTTCTTTCCTTGATGCGTCTTTGCCTGGTTTGGGTATGAGGGTAATATTAGCTTCATAGAATGAGTTTGGTAGGGTACCCTCTTTTTCTATTTCCTGGAATACTTTGAGAAGTATTGGAATGAGTTCTTCTTTGAAGGTCTTGTAGAACTCGGCTGAGAATCTATCTGGTCCTGGGTTTTTCTTGGATGGTAGGTTTTTAATGGCTTCTTCTATTTCATTGCTTCAGATTGATCTGTTTAAATCAAATTAGTGCAGCCACTCTGGAAAGCAGCGTGGAGATTCCTTAGAAAACTTGGAATGGACCCACCATTTGACCCAGCTATCCCACTCCTCGGCCTATACTCAAAGGACTTAAAATCAGCATACTACAGAGATACAGCCACATCAATGTTCATAGCTGCTCAATTCACAATAGCCAGACTGTGGAACCAACCTAGATGTCCTTCAACTGATGAATGGATAAAGAAACTGTGATATATATATATACAATGGAATATTACTAAGCTATAAAGAATAATAAAATTATGGCATTTGCAGGCAAATGGATGAAATTGGAGAATATCATGCTAAGTGAGATAAGCCAATCTCAAAAAACCAAAGGATGAATGATCTTGCTGATAAGTGGATGATGACACATAATGGGGGGTGGGAGGGGGGCAAGAATGGAAGAAGGAGGGACTGTATAGAGGGAAAAGAGGGGTGGGAGGGGTGGGGGGGAGGAAAAAATAACAGAATGAATCAAACACCATTACCCTATGTAAATGTATGATTACGCAAATGGTATGCTGTTACTCCACATACAAACAGAAACAACATGTATCCCATTTGTTTACAATAAAAATAAATTAAATATATATATATATATATATATATATATATATATATATATATATATATATATAAAGGGCTGGGGATGTGGCTCAGTGATTGAGTACCCCTCAGTTCAATCCCCAGTACCTCCCCTCAAAAACGTTAAAAAATAATAATAATAATAATAATAATAATACAGCTAATATTTATAGATTAGGTACTACGCAGTACTTCTTCAAGCACATTATATTTTAATATCTTAATAACAATATTATAATTAGAATTATAACTATTATAATTCATATGTGAGAAGACCCAGACTTTAGAGGAGTTAAGTAAGTGGTATAGATACACAGTAAGTGATACAGCCAGACTTAAGTCCAGGTCTGTCTAATTCCAGAACTTGGGGTTTAAAACTTTGCTATGCCCATCAAGGCAGGAAAGGAAGGCATGTGGCACAAACATATTTGATTTGTAAGTGGAAACACCTAGGCAAGAGCATTTGATACTGCATAGCAGACACAGGTCCCACACGAGGAACTTTTTATTTTATGCGGACAAATTGTGCCCGCTTGGGGGGAAAGGGGAAAGGAAAAGAAGAAGGATGGCGCACGGTTTCTTCTCAGATATTGGAATTTCGCAGGCTGGGAGGAACCAATCGCAGAGGAGAATTATTACAGACTGACTGATGGATCAATGACATATTAGAACCGTAATGTGGGAGGCAGGAAGGTTATGGCAACATAAGCCGGAAATTCCTGAACGGGAGAGGCGGGCGTAATGGCAGATTGACAGGTGGGTTGGGAGGCTGGGTTCCTCTAACGGGAGAGAAAGGTGGCTTTATACCTAACAGCTTATCTATCATATAAAGTTTTCTATATATGTAGGAAAGCATCAGTTTTTGTTTTTTGGTTTTTTTTTTTTTTTTTTTGCAGTACTGGGGAATCGAACTCAGGGCCTTGTGCTTGACGAGGCAAGCACTCTACCAGCTGAGCTATCTCCCCAGCCCTGCATCAGTGTTTCTTCGATGAATTTTAGCTGGTATCAGCAACAAGGGTTTTTTTGGGAGGCACTTTGGACCAGTCAGGGGGGGTCCCAAGGGTGTTTATTTTCTGCCACTTCTTATTCACTGTAAATATTTCAGTTAAGGGAATAATTGTATGAAAGCAAGTGGTCTGATCTTTTCTGGGTTAAAAAACTTTAAAACTTTAGAAACTTTAGAAAGTTTCTTCAGTGCCCATCATGTTAATAGTTAACCCTGCTTCCTGAAATGCAAGAAGTGAATGCTTCTAGGTACCAACCCCTACCTCATACTGGCTTTGTTTTTTGGGTTTTGTCTGTTTGTTTGTTTTTGTTTTTATCCTTTTATCCCTAACTCTCCTTGATACTACTTTATGGTGTTGAAACACCTCAAAGCTTTGACTCAGTGTCACAACTTAAAGACACACAAGACTGAATCAGCTTGTGGATCTTCAAATCAAAAGTCCTCTCTCAGCCTGGTGTCCAGCCTTTGTGCCTTAGAATAGTGAGTCACAGGGCAGGGAAGTGAATCACTGTCTGAGAGTTCTCCTGTGTCATTTTATTAGTTGTTTCTGAAGAATTTTAAAGATTTGAATTCAAAGTATGCCTATCAAGTATTAAAGTGGACTTTTTCTTCCTTTTAACAGAACCTTTACAATCAAAGTGGTGTACTGATTTAAAAAAAGAAATGCAAGTGTGTTTTAATTTTTTATTTCCAACCAACACCACAGAAAACAGTTTAGGAACTATATTTATAGCCACAGCTCTTACTGCCTGGGTGTACTGTTTGTTTGGTTGGTTTATGGTTTTTTTTTTTTTTTTTTTGTGGGGGTTTTGTTTTTTCTTGCTTGGATTTTTTTTTAATTTTTAAATTTTTGTTTGTTTTTTTCCTTCTTTTTCCTCTTCTCTTATCCGTTGGTTCCACTAAATCTTTCCACCACCCCACTTTGTCCACCATTCCCTCCTCTGCCATGGATCCCTAGGGAAGAATGCCCTAAGACAAGGTCATACTCCCAGAAAAAGCCTGGGACTCCAAATTTAGGGGAACCTGAAAAGCTTCTTCAAGAAGAACTTGGGAAAACAGAGTAGTTGATTTAAATGCATCTGTGTGTTCCAAGTAGGTAATTAAAACGTGTAAACATAAAATGCTAAAAACCCAATCTCTGTGAAGCAGCAGATTCTACAAAAACGAAAATTCTTATTCTCAACTATTTGTTCACTCTGTATTTTTCCTGCCAATCTTTTCATTCCTGTCTTTCTGAGCTTTAGCAAACCTCATCATGTAACACAGTCAACAAATAGGAGGCGGTTTGATTTTTCATCTCCATCCTTGTTGAAGATAACGAACATAAAAAGAGGAAAAATTCACTAATGCAAGAAAGCATCTTTCGAAAAGGCTCATCATTCACCATGCTAAAAACCAAAGCAAAGTTCTGGAAGTTAAACATTTAGGAAGTCTGACCAGATGATACAATTGCATAGTTTAAGGGTCTCCATCCTTCTCCTATCTAATGGGTATGGTCACATGTTAAAATGTTTCCTGGTGTTGACGTGGACTTTCATGGAACTGCATACACATAAATCATGACCTAAAAATAAGCAACACTCTTCCCAGGAAAGGTTCCTAAAACAAGAAAGTGACAGAGATTAACAGTTCTTGCTTCTCTCTCAACCGCAGTCATGGTTTTTATTTCTGTGTTAAGCTATCACTTATCAAGCCAACTGGACACTACAAAGTCCTACATAGAACCTGTTGCAGAAGTGACCTCAGTAGACAGTTGCATAATTCCCGACAAGGGATAGGTTTAGGAAGTCCATTTTCAACACTGACAGACCTGACCTGCATAGGCCAGTTGAGGCAGCGACATGGAGGTGGAATAACCAGGCCTGCCCTCTTCATTCAACACCCTCCCAGCTCATCTCAGTTCCTCTCTTGAATACAGTGGGGCTTTCAAGGGCGAGTGGGTAGCTTTGATCATTCAGTGCTTTATAAGAGCAATGAAGGATTAGTCACTGAATGGTACTTAGGAATAAATCATGCTCAACACCCTTACAATCAGTTACATGTCAGCCTTTTCAACAGAGGTTTCAAATAATGTCCAGGTAAATTTCAGGGTGGTTCTGGTATTGTTTAGTGATCTTCTTCTCACATCGACAGCCCCTAGCCAAGTATGCCCTGCTCCTTTTGCAAGTTGATTTTCTTTCATTGTCTAGTTCCGGGTAACCCTCCCCTCATTCATTTACCAAATATGGTAAGTCCTGGGCACCTTACCAGCAAGGTGTTAGACACTGTTCTAGGCACAGGAAAGAAAAATGTCAATAAAAGTCTTAGAACTTGCAGCCGACTGGAATGACACACAGAATAACCAATAAACAAGGACAGGGACATAGGAGGCAAGATGGAGAAGGTCAAAGTGGTTTCCAGATTCTGCAGGGCTTCCTGAGGATGTTGACTTGTATTCTCCATGAAGCAGAGCCCTTGGAGTGTTGCTGGAGATGGGGGTGGGACATGGCCCACTCTGGCTACTGCCTCAGAAACAGACTGCAGGGAACAGGGAGACTAGTCAGAGACTGTGCCCATACAGGGGTGATGTGATGGACTAGGGGATCATAGGAGGGATGGTAATAAGGGATCAGACTCCAGACTCAGGTTGGAGGAGAGTCAACTGAAATTTGCAGGCCACCAGAGAAAGAGAGGATGGTGCCAAGATATTTAGCCTAAGCAAGTGGAAGGATGGCGGAAGCAGGTGTGGCGGGTAAGTTCAGGAGTTCTGTTTGGACACATTGAGTTGTAATGTGTTGGACATCCAAGCAGAGGAGTTGAAGAAGCAGCTGGATGATTACCTATGCCTCAGAGAGATCAAGTTTGGAGAGATAAACTTGAGGTTTGGAGAGTATTTAAATCCACGAGACTGACTGAGACTACAAGGGGAGTGAGTGTAGATGGAGAAGATGAGACACATCCAAAATCCAAAACCCTGGGCACTCAGAGGCATGGAAAAGAGGAAGTACCAACCCAGTGACAGGAAGAAAAATGAATGAGGGGGATTACAGGAAGACAAAGTCAAAGGAAGTTCCTGGAAGCCAAAGGAAGAAAGTTGCTTCTAGAAAGAAAGAATAATCAACTACATCAAAGGTCACCAATAGATTGTGTAAAATGAAGACTGATTTGGCCATTAGACTCACAACCTGAAGGTCTTTGGTAACATTGACATGGGGACTTTCAGAAGAGTGGCAAAAACTTGATTGGAGGGATTTAAGAGAATGAGGAGAGGAGGAACTGGGAATGAGGGGAGAATGAGGGGAGAACTGGAAACAGTAAATACAGACAAGTCTAGAAGAACTGTGCTGGGAAGAGAGGCTGAGAGACTCGAGATGGGAGAGTGGAAGGGGGTCACAAAATGTGTTTTGTGTAATTAACACGAGAGATGTGAGCATGTTGGTGGGAGATAGTAACGATCGGACAGACGGGGGGAAATGGATGATGTAAGAGAGGCGATGTGTTTGCCAAGCAGCCTTCAGGTTTATACTCCTGCATTTAAAATGAGAAGCATGGTTATTTTTCTCAGCACATTTGGTGGCAATGAGCAGGTGGAAAACTCTGTGTCACCGGGCTGCAGCTTGACCAACGGAGGTCAACACCGTGAGCTGAGTAATACCCCATTGTGTATATGTACCACATTTTCTTTATCCATTCCTCTGTTGAAGGGTTGGTTCCACAATCTAGCTATTATGAATTGAGAGGCTATCAACATTAATGTGGCTGCATCACTCTAAGTATGCTGATTTTAAATCCTTTGGGTATAAACTGAGGAGTGGGATAGCTGAGTCAAACGATGGTTCCATTCCAGGTTTTCTGAGGAATCTCCATACTGCTTTCCAGAGTGGTTGCAGTTCCACCAGCAATGTATGAGTGTACCTTTGACCCCATATCCTTGCCAACTTTTATTGTTACTTGTATTCTTGATAATTACCATTTTTACTGGGGGGAGATGAAATTTTAGAGTAGTTTTGATTTGCATTTCTCTAATTGCTAGAGATGTTGAATGTTCTTTCATATATTCGTTGAATCGATTGTATTTCTTCTGTGAAGTGTCTGTTCATTTCCTTAGCCCATTTATTGACTGGGTTCTTTGTATTCTTGGTGTAAAGTTTTTTGAGTTCTTTATAGCTTCTGGAGATTAGTGTTCTACCTGAAGTGTGTGTGGCAAAGATTCTCTCCCACTCTGTAGGCTCTCTCTTCACATTGTTCATAGTTTCCTTTCCTGAGAAAAAGCTTTTAGTGTGAATCCATCCCATTTATTGTTTTTTGATTTTACTTCTTGAGCTTTAGGAGTCTTCTTAAGGAAGTTAGTTCCTAAGCTGAAATGATGGAGAGTTGGACCTACATTTTCTTCTAGTAGGCACAGGGTCTCTGGTCTAATGCCTAGATCCTTAATCCACTTTGAGTTTTGGCAGGGGGAGAGATAGAGGTTTAATTTCATTTGACCACATATGAATTTCCAGTTTTGCCAGAACCATTTGTTGAAAAGGCTATATTTTCTCCACTGTATGTTTTTGATGTCTTTTTCTAGTATTATGTGGGTTTTTCTATGTCTTCTGTTCTGCACCATTGTTCTTCTTGCCTATCTTGGCACCAGTACCAAATTGGTGCTGCTTTTGTTACTATCACTCTATCATAGAGTTTAAGGTCTGGTACTGTGAAGCTTTTTGCTTTACTCTTCTTGCTAAGGATTGCTTTAGCTATTCTGGGTCTCTTCTTTTTCCAAAGGAATTTCATGATTGCTTTTTCTAGTTCTATGAAGAGTGTCATTGATATTTTAATAGGAATTGCATTAAATCTGTATAACACTTTTGGTAGTATGGCCATTTTGACAATATTAGTTCTGCCTATCCAAGAACATGGGAGATTTTTCCATCATCTAAGGTTTTCTTTAATTTCTTTCTTTAGTGTTCTGTATTTTTCTTTCACAAAACTCTTCTGTTAGATTGATTCCCAAGTATTTTATTCTTTTTGAGGATATTGTGAATGGGATAGTTTTCCTAAGTTCTCTTTCAGAGGATTCATCACTGATGTATAGAAATGCACTTTATTTTTGGGTATTGTTTTTATATCCTGCTACTTTGCTGAATTCGTTTATTAGTTCTAGAAGTTTTCTGGTGTAATTTTCGGGATCTTCTAAATACAGAATCATGTCATCGGCAAATAAAGACAGTTCGAGTTCTTCTTTTCCTATTCATATCCCTTTAATTTTTTTGCTCTGGCTAGAGATTCAAGGACGATGTTGAACAGAAGTGGTGAAAGAGGGCATCCCTGTCTTGTTCCAGGTTTTAGAGGGAATACTTTCAATTTTTCTCCATTTAGAATGATGTTGGTCATGGGTTTAGGTAGCCTTTTCAATGTTGAGTTGTGTTTCTACTATCCCTGGTTTTTCTAGTGTTTTAAACATGAAGAGGTGCTGTATTTTGTCAAATGCTTTTTCTGCATCTTTTGAGATGATCATGTGATTCTTTCTTTAAGTTTATCAATGTGATAAACCCTTAGCTATGCTAATGAAGAGAAAGAGAAACTCAAATTACTAAAATTCGTGATGAAAACGAAAATGCCATCATGACCACTACTGAAATACAGACGATAATTAGAAACTATTTTGAAAATTTATACTCCAATAAAATAGAAAATCTTAAACACATCAACAAATCTCTAGAGACATATGATCTACTCAAACTGAATCAGGAGGACATGCACAATTTAAACAGATCAGTTTCAAGCAATGAAATAGAAGAAGCCATCAAAAACCTACCATCCAGGAGCCAAGATGGTGGACTAGAGGGCGGCTGCATTTCATGTTGCTCCAGGACGCAAGATTCAAAAGAGGAGATAGTGAGAAACTTGGGACCAACTCAAAGCCGCCGGGTGAGTCTCTCCTGTTGGGGAGTCATCCCGGAGGGGGCGGTAGCCCCGGAACGCAGGGAATTTGTGAAGTGGAGTTGCTCAGCGAGACACCCCTCCCCCTGCTGGAGCAGTAAACACGGACAACTGGGATCATTGTAGAAGAGGCGGCTCAGCACAGTGCTTGGACTCGAGCAACCACTGGGGCTCCGGGCAGCTGCCTGAGGAGGAGCTGCGTGGCGAGCTGTTTAGACCCAGAACGACCGCTTCTGAACACCGGGGGGTTGCCCGGCGGCTCGCTTGGTCTAGGAGTGACTGCATCAGAGCCACGGGCGGTTGCCAGAGGAGGAGCTGCGTGGTGAACTGTTTGAACTCAGAGCGAGCGCTCCTGAACACCGGGGGGTTGCCCGGAGGAAGAGGAGGAGTGCGGCGGGTTGCTTGACCTAGGAGTGACTGCATCAGAGCCACAGGCAGTTGCCAGAGGAGGAGCTGCGTGGCGAGCTGTTTGAACTCAGAAGAACTGCTCCAGAACACTGGTGGCCTGCCTGGAGGAGGAGAGCGGTGGGACGCTTGGTCTAGGAGTGACTGCATCAGAGCCACAGGTGGTTGCCAGAGGAGGAGGCGAGTGGTGAGTTGATTGGACTAAAAGCGACCGCTCCTGAACACCGGTGGCCTGCCTGGAGGAGGAGCTTGGTGAGTCACTTGGTCTCGGAGCCACCGCTCCTGAACACCTGGGGGGCTACCCCAAGGAGGAGGAGGAGGAACAGGGCGGGTCACTTGGACTTGGAGTGACTGCCTAGGGCTACAGGTGGTTGGCGGGAGGAGGAGACGCGAAGTGAGTTGTTTGGACTCCTAGTGACTGCGTCGGAAACTGGGCGGCTGTCCGGAGGAGGAGGTGTGTGGCGGGTCTCTGGGTCTCCGAGCTATTGTACGGGGCTCCAGGTGGTGGCTCAGAGGAGGGGCTGCATAGCCAGGCGATTGGTGCAGAGCAGGGTCCCAGGAGCTAGGTGGCTTCTTGCTGGAAGAGCCGCACAGAGACACGCCTAGGGGCGGAGCGAAGTTTCCAGGGCGGCGGGCAGATTCTCTGGGAGAGGCAGCCTAAGGAGACTCGCCTGCGAAGGGTTAGGCTCCCAGGCCCAGGACGTAGGTCCGCGCCCCTGGGATCGCTGCAGAGGAAGACAGCCCAGCCCAGGTGGTAGTTGTAGATTGAGGGGAACCTCTAGGAGGGCAACTGACCAGCGAGACGTCCCCACTGAGTGAGTCTTCCCGGCCAGGGGAGGTTTTCCCACAAGGACAGTAAAACCAGAGACACAGGCACAAACAGGCCTTGCCTCAGCCCGCAGTCTAGTTCCCCATTGGATGACCATTGGTCAACAAGTGGAGGCACCTCTGCCCACTAGCAGGGAATATACACCACCTGACGGTCACCACCCCTAGAGAGGCAAGTGCTTCGTGGAGCTCTTCATTATCAACCTCCTCCAAGACTTCAGGCTACTGAAGGAGAAGAGGGGATATACTAGCAATCTTCAGGGACAATATAAGTTGATAGAGGAAATCTGCAATATCTTAATGACCCACTGATTCCTGAACAATATGAGAAAACAAGGGAAGAAAATGCCCCAAACAAATCTAGATGTTACATCAATAAAATCCAACGACAGCATGGCAGAAGAAATGACAGAAAGGGAGTTCAGAATGTACATAATTAAAATGATTAGGGAAGCAAACGATGAGATGAAAGAGCAAATGCAGGCATTGAACGATCGCACCAATCGACAGTTAACAGAGCAAATTCAGGAAGCAAAAGATCATTTCAATAAAGAGTTAGAGATATTGAAAAAAAACCAAACAGAAATCCTTGAAATGAAGGAAACAATAAACCAAATTAAGAACTCCATAGAAAGCATAACTAATAGGATAGAACACCTGGAAGAAAGAACTTCAGATATTGAAGACAAAATATTTAACCTCGAAAACAAAGTTGAACAAACAGAGAAGATGGTGAGAAATCATGAACAGAATCTCCAAGAACTATGGGATATCATGAAAAGGCCAAATTTGAGAATTATTGGGATTGAGGAAGGCTTAGAGAAACAAACCAAAGGAATGAACAATCTATTTGAAGAAATAATATGAGAAAATTTCCCAAATCTGAAGAATGAAATGGAAAATCAAGTTCAAGAGGCTTATAGGACTCCAAATACACAAAATTACAACAGACCCACACCAAGGCACATTATAATGAAAATACCTAACATACAAAATAAAGACAGAATTTTAAAGGCTGTGAGAGAAAAGAACCAAATTACATTCAGGGGGAAGCCAATACGGATATCAGCAGATTTTTCAATCCAGACCCTAAAAGCTAGAAGGGCCCGGAACAACATTTTTCAAGCTCTGAAAGAAAATGGATGCCAACCAAGAATCTTATACCCAGCAAAACTTACCTTCAAATTTGACGATGAAATAAAATCATTCCATGATAAACAAAAGCAAAAAGAATTTACAAAAAGAAAGCCAGCATTACAGAACATTCTCAGCAAAATATTTCATGAGGAAGAGATAAAAAACAAAGAGCAAATCAGTAAAGGGAGGAATTATCCTAAAGGAACTGTCAAATAAAGGAGGAACCAAGATGTGTCAAAATTTTTAAATATGAACCAAATGACTGGGAATACAAATCATATCTCAATAATAACCCTGAATGTTAATGCCCTGAATTCATCAATCAAAAGACATAGACTGGCAGATTGGATTAAAAAGAAAGATCCAACAATATGTTGCCTGCAAGAGACTCACCTCATAGAAAGAGATACCCATAGACTAAAGGTGAAAGGATGGGGAAAAACATACCATGCACATGGACTCAGCAAAAAAGCTGGAGTATCCATCCTCATTTCAGATAATGTGGACTTCAAGCCAATGTTAGTCAGAAGGGATAAAGAAGGACATTTCATACTGCTTAAGGGAAGCATAAATCAGCAAGATATAACAATCATAAACATCTATGCCCTAAACAGTGGCTCATCCATGTACGTTAAACAAATCCTTCTCAATTTTAGAAACCAAAAAGACCATAACACAATAATACTAGGTGATTTTAACACGCCTCTTTCACCACTGGACAGATCTTCCAAACAAAAATTGAACAAAGAAAGCTTAGATCTCAATAACACAATCAATAATTTAGACTTAACAGACATTTATAGAATATACCATCCAACCAAGAGCGAATACACTTTCTTCTCAGCAGCACATGGATCCTTCTCTAAAATAGACCATATATTATGCCACAAAGCTAATGTCAGCAAATACAAGAAGATAGAGACACTACCTTGTATTCTATCAGATCATAATGGATTGAAATTAGAAATAAATGAACGAGTAAAAAACAGAAACTACTCCAACACCTGGAGATTAAACAATATGCTACTACATGATGAATGGATAACAGAAGATATTAGGAAGGAAATTAAAAAATTCTTAGAGGTAAATGAGAACAAAGAAACATCATATCAAAATCTCTGGGACACTATGAAAGCAGTACTTAGAGGAAAATTTATTTCATGGAGCGCATTTAATAAAAGAAGTAAAACTCAAAAAATAAATGACCTAACACTACAGCTCAAAGCCCTAGAAAAAGAAGAACAGACCAACACCAAAAGTAGTAGAAGACAGGAAATAGTTAAACTCAGAGCTGAAATCAACGAAATTGAAACGAAAGAAACAATACAAAAAATTGACAAAATAAATAGTTGGTTCTTCGAAAAAATAAACAAAATTGATAAACCTTTAGCCACACTAACAAAGAGAAGACGAGAGAAAACCCAAATCACTAAAATTCGGAATGAACAAGGAAATATCACAACAGACACGATTGAAATACAAAACATAATTAGAAACTATTTTGAAAATCTATACTCCAACAAAATAGAAAATTTTGAAGACATCAACAGGTTTCTAGAGACATATGAATTGCCTAAACTGAACGAGGAGGACATACACAATTTAAATAGACCAATTTCAAGTAATGAAATAGAAGAAGTCATCAAAAGCCTACCAACAAAAAAAAGTCCAGGACCAGATGGGTTCTCAGCTGAGTTCTACAAAACTTTTAAAGAAGAGCTCATTCCAATACTTCTCAAAGTATTCCAGAAAATAGAAGAGGAGGGAACTCTCCCAAACTCATTCTATGAAGCCAATATTACCCTGATTCCTAAACCAGACAGAGACACATCAAGGAAAGAAAATTTCAGACCAATATCCTTAATGAGCATCGACGCAAAAATTCTCAACAAAATTTTAGCAAATCGCATACAAAAACATATTAAAAAGATAGTGCACCATGATCAAGTGGGTTTCATCCCAGGGATGCAAGGTTGGTTCAACATCAGGAAATCAATAAATGTCATTCACCATATCAATAGACTTAAAGTCAAGAATCACATGATTATTTCGATAGATGCAGAAAAAGCATTTGATAAAATACAGCACCCCTTCATGCTCAAAACACTAGAAAAAATAGGGATAGTGGGAACATTCCTTAACATTGTAAAGGCCATCTATGCTAAACCCATGACTAATATCATTCTAAATGGTGAAAAACTGAAAGCATTCCCTCTAAAAACTGGAACAAGGCAGGGATGCCCTCGTTCACCACTTCTATTCAATATCGTCTTTGAAACTCTAGCCAGAGCAATTAGACAGACCAAAGAAATTAAAGGGATACAAATAGGAAAAGAAGAACTCAAACTATCCCTATTTGCTGATGATATGATGGTATACTTAGAGGAACCAGGAAATTCCACCAGAAAACTTTTAGATCTCATAAGTGAATTCAGTAAAGTAGCAGGATATAAGATCAATGCACATAAATCTAAGGCATTTTTATACATAAGCGATGAATCTTCAGAAAGAGAAATTAGGAAAACTACCCCATTCACAATAGCTTCGAAAAAAATAAAGTATTTGGGAATCAATCTCACAAAAGAGGTGAAAGACCTCTACAATGAGAACTACAGAACACTAAAGAAAGAAATTCAAGAAAACCTTAGAAGATGGAAAGATCTCCCATGTTCTTGGATAGGAAGAATTAATATTGTCAAAATGGCCATACTACCAAAAGTGCTATACAGATTCAATGCAATTCCAATTAAAATCCCAATGATGTACCTTACAGAAATAGAGCAAGCAATTATGAAATTCATCTGGAAGAATAAAAAACCCAGAATAGCTAAAGCAATCCTTGGCAGAAAGAGTGAAGCAGGGGGTATCGCAATACCAGATCTTCAACTCTACTACAAAGCAATAGTAACAAAAACGGCATGGTATTGGTACCAAAATAGAAAGGTGGATCAATGGTACAGAATAGAGGACATGGACACAAACCCAAATAAATACAATTTTCTCATACTAGACAAAGGGGTCAAAAATATGCAATGGAGAAAAGATAGCCTCTTCAACAAATGGTGCTGGGAGTATTTGAAATCCATATGCAACAGAATGCAACTAAACCCATATTTCTCACCATGCACGAAACTAAACTCAAAATGAATTAAGGATCTCGGAATCAGACCAGAGACCTTGCATCTTATAGAAGAAAAAGTAGGTCCAGAGCTTCAACATGTCGGCTTAGGACCAGACTTCCTCAACAGGACTCCCATAGCACAAGAAATAAAAACAAGAATCAATAACTGGGATAGATTCAAACTAAAAAGCTTTCTCTCAGCAAAGGAAACTATCAGCAATGCGAAGAAAGAGCCTACAGAGTGGGAGAAAATCTTTGCCAATCATACTTCAGATAGAGCACTAATCTCCAGAATCTATAAAGAACTCAAAAAACTCTACACCAAGAATGCAAATAATCCAATTGACAAATGGGCTAAAGAAATGAATAGACATTTCACAGAAGAAGATCTACAAGCAATCAACAAACATATGGAAAAATGTTCAACATCTCTAGTAATAAGAGAAATGCAAATCAAAACCACCCTAAGATTTCATCTCACCCCAATTAGAATGGCGAGTATCAAGAATACAAGCAACAACAGGTGTTGGCGAGGATGTGGGGAGAAAGGTACACTCTTACATTGCTGGTGAGGCTGCAAATTAGTGCAGCCACTCTGGAAAGCAGTGTGGAGATTCCTTAGAAAACTTGGAATGGAACCACCATTTGACCCAGCTATCCCACTCCTTGGCCTTTACCCAAAGGCCTTAAAATCAGCATATTACAGAGATACAGCCACATCAATGTTCATAGCTGCTCAGTTCACAATAGCCAGATTGTGGAACCAACCTAGATGTCCTTCAATTGATGAATGGATAAAGAAAAGTGGTATATATATACAATGGAATATTACTCACCCATAAAGAATGATAAAATTATGGCATTTGCAGGCAAATGGATGAAACTGGAGAATATCATGCTAAGTGAGATAAGCCAATCTCAAAAAACCAAAGGAAGAATGATATCGCTAATAAGTGGATGATGACACATAATGGGGGGTGGGAAGGGTTAGTGTTGGGGTTGGAGTTGGGTTTAGGGAGGGGGGCAGGAATGGAGGAAGGAAGGACTGTATAGATAGAGGGGAGGGGTGGGAGGGGTGGGGGGGAAGGGAAAAAATGGCAGAATGAATCAAACAACATTACCCTATGTAAATTTATGATTACACAAATGGTATGCCTTTACGCCATGTACAAACAGAGAAACAACATGTATCCCATTTGTTTACAATAAAAAAAAAGTATAATGATAAAGGTAGGCTGAAAAGTAAATGATGCAAAAAAACTTGAAATATAAACACTAAAAAAAAAAAAAAAAAAAAAAAAAAAAAAAACCTACCATCCAAGAAAAGTCTGGGACAAGATGGATTCTCAGCTGAATTCTACAAGACCTTCAAAGAAGAAATTATACCAATACTCCTCAAAGTATTCCATGAAATAGAAAGAGAGGGAACCCTTCCATACTCATTCTATGAAGCTAGTATCACTCTGATACCAAAACCAGACAGACACACCAAGGAAAGAAAACTTTACACCAATATCTCTTATGAACATAGAAGCAAAAATCCTTAACAAAATTCTGGTAAATTGCATACAAAAACATATTTAAAAGATAGTGCACCACAATCAAGTGGGGTTCATCCCAGGGATGCAAGTTTGGTTTGACATCCAGAAATCAATAAATGTAATTCATCACATCAATAGACTGAAGGTTAAGAATCATGATTATTTCAATAGATGCAGAGAAAGCATTTAATAAAATACAACACCCCTTCATGCTCAAAGCACTAAAATAAACAGGGATAGTAGGATAGTAGGAACATTCTTCAACATTGTAAAGGCTATCTATGATAAGCCCATGGCCCACATCAATCTAAATACAGAAAAACTGAAAGCATTCCCTCTAAAAACTGGAGCAAGACAGGGATGCCCTCTTTCACCACTTATATTCAACATTATCCTTTAATCACTAGCCAGAGCAATTAGGAAAAAAAATTAAAGGGATACAAATAGGAAAATAACTCAAGCCATCACTATTTGCCAACAACATGAGTCTATACTTAGAGGATCCAAAAAACTCCACCAGAAAACTTCTAGAACTAATAAATGAATTCAGCAAAGTAGCATGATATAAAATCAACACTCATAAATCTAATGCATTTCTATCCATAAGTGATGAATCCTCTGAAAGAGATATTAGGAAAACTATCCCATTCACAATATCCTCAAAAAAATAAAATACTTGGGAATTAATCTAACAAAAGAGGTGAAAGAAAACTACAGAACACTAAAGAAAGAAATTGAAGAAAACCTTAGAAGATGGAAAGATCTCCCATGTTCTTGAATAGGCAGAACTAATATTGTCAAAATGGCCATACTACCAAAAGCCCTTTACAAATTCAATACAATTCCAATTAAAATCCCAATGACATACCTCATAGAGATAGAGAAAGCAATCATGAAATCCATCTGGAAGAATAAGAGACCCAGGATAACCAAAGCAATCCTGGACAGGAAGAGTGATGCAGGAGGTATCACAATACCAAACCTTAAATTATACAGTAGAACAATCGCAAAAAAAAAAAGGGTATGGTATTGTCACCAAAATAGACAGGTAGACCAATGGTACAGAATAGAGGACACAGAGATAAGCCCATATAAATACAGTTATCTCATACTAGACAAAGGTGCCAAAAACATACAATGGCGAAAACATAGCCAATCAACAAATGATACTGGCAAAACTGAAAATCCATATGCAGTAAAATTAAATTAAACCCCTATCTCTCAATGTGCACAAAACTCAACTCAAAATGGATCAAGGATCTAGGAATTAGGCCTGAAACCCTGCAACAAACAGAAGAAAGAGTAGGCCTCAATCTTCATCATGTTGACTTCGAACTAGACTTTCTTAACAAGACTCCCAAAGCATAAGAAATAAAAGCAAGAATCCATAAATGTAATGGATTCAAACTCAAAAGCTTTTTCTCAGGAAAGGAAACAATAAGTAATGTGAAAAGAGAGCCTACAGAGTGGGAGAAAATCTTTTCCACACACACTTCAGACAGAGCACTAACCTCTAAAATTTATAAAGAACTTAAAGAACTTTACACCAAAAATACAAAGAACCCAATCAATAAATCATCTAAGAAACTGGGCAGACACTTCACAGAAGCAGATACACAGGTGATCAACAAATATATGAAAAAGTGCCCATCATCTCTAGTAATCAGAGAAATACAAATCAAAACCACCCTAAGATTTCATCTAATTCTAATTAAAATGGCTATTATCAAGAACATAAGCAATAATAAGTGTTGGCTTGATTGTGGGGAAAAAGGCACACTCATACATTTTGGTTGGGATTGCAAATTGGTGCAGCCACTCTAGAAAACAGTATGGAGATTCCTCAGAAAATTTGGAATGGACCCACCACTTGACCCAGCTATCCCACCCCTCTGTTTATACTCAAAGGACTTAAAATCAGCATACTATAGTAAAGCAACCACATCAATGTTTATAGCTGCTCAATTTACAATAACTAGATTGTGGAACCAACCTAGATACCCTTCAATAGATGAATAGATAAAGAAGCTGTGGTATATATACACAATGGAATACTACTCAGTCATAAAGAAGAATGAAATTATGGCATTTTCTGGTAAATGGGTGGAGTTGGAGAATATCATGTGGAGTGAAATAAGCCTAACCCCAAACACCAAAGGCCTAATGTTTTCTCTGATAAGTGGATGATGATACATAATGGGGGCGGTTGGCAGGGGGTAAGAGAAAAATGGAGGGACTTTGAATTGTGTAGAGGTAAATGGGGTGAGAGGGGGTGGGTAAAGGAAAGATAATGAACTGAGACAGATATTATTACCCTATGTACATATACAATTACAACAATGGTGTGAATCTACATTGTGTATAATCATAGAAATGAAAAGTTGTTCCCCATTTGTGTACAATGAATCAAAATGCAGTCTGTAAAAATAAAATGAAAAAAAAAAAGCCTATCAATTAAGAAAAGCCCAGAACCAGACAGATTCTCAGCCCAGTTCTACAAGACCTTCAAAGAAGAATTAACATCAATATGCCTCAAATTATTCCATGAAATAGAAAAGGAAAGAACCTTTCCAAATTCATTCTATGAGGCTAGTATCACCCTGATACCAAAACCAGACAAAGACACATCAAGGAGAGAAAACTTCACACCAATATCCCTGATGAACATAGATGTTAAAATTCTGGAATTTTGATGGTAATTGCATTGAATCTGTATGGTGCCTTTGGTAGTATGGCCATTTTGACAACATTAATAATTCTGTTTATCCAAGAACATGGGAGATCTTCCCATCTTCTAAGGTCTTCTTCAATTTCTTTCTTTAGTGTTCTATAGTTTTCATCATAGCGCTCACTCACCTCTTTTATTAGATTGACTTCCAAGGTTGTTTTTTTTTTAAGACTCTCATGGGTGGGATAGTTTTCCTATTTTCTTTTTCAGCAGATTCATCATCGGAATATAGAAATGAGATTGATTTATGGGTGTTGATCTTGTATCCAGCTACTTTGCTGAAAACATTTATGAGTTCTAGAAATCTTCCAGTGGAAGAGATTTTTGTTCTTCTACGTATAGGATCATGCCATCAGCAAACACAGATCATTTGAGTTCTTCTTTTCCTATTCGTATCCCTTTAATTTCTTTCTTTTGCTTAATTGCTCTGGCTAGAGTTTCAAGGACCATGTTGAATAGGAGTGGTGAAAGTGAGCGTCCTTATCTTGTCCCCGTTTTTAGAAGAAATGCTTTCAGTTTTTCTCCATTCAGTATAATGTTGGCCTTGGGCTTGTCATATACCACCCTTACACTGTTGAGGTAAGTTCCTTCTATCCTTTGTATTTCTAGTGTTTCAAACACAAATGGTTACTGTGCTTTGTCAAATGCTTTTTCAGTGCAAGGCATTATTAAAGAGAAAAAAGAGAACAATCCAGAAGAGGCCATGAGGAGTGAAAAAAAAATCCCCCAAATAACCCACCTTTGGGGCCCCAGTGCCCAACTGTGGGGAGAAAACCACAGCCACCAATAACAAAGAGGATGCTCAGGGATTCAGAGGACTTCCCAGCTCCAGAACTGTGCGGGCACATTCTCCAGGGATATCCAGGTTTTCCTCAGAGCAAGTTGCTGATGGGATGGATCAGAGCCCAGGCTGAGGGGGTCAGATTTTGCTGGTAGAGGTTGGTGAGCACTAGGAGGCACAGACAAAGGTTTCAGGATTGAGCAAGGGTGAGAGGAG
Organism: Sciurus carolinensis; assembly: GCF_902686445.1. NCBI lineage: Eukaryota > Metazoa > Chordata > Mammalia > Rodentia > Sciuridae > Sciurus > Sciurus carolinensis. Next base: position 67,533,452 of record NC_062220.1, read on the forward strand.
GCCTTTTCCACGTCCGTGACAAATGCAGACCCACACTGACTGCTCCCTTCCTTTGTTTGGAGCTGACAGACTGGTAGTAGTAAAGGTTTGGTTTCCAGCCTTTCAACTCGCTTCATCTGTCCCACCTTCTAATGCAGCTAACTCTGCCCCAGGCCCTAGTTATTAACACGGGTTGAAGAAGTGAGCTCCTCTCTTCCTTGGGACTCACAGAAATCATGGCTCTAGCTGCTTTTGTTTTTCGTTTTTTGTGTGGATTCCCCGCCCCCTTTTATTTTTCTTTCCACAAAGGCATTCTTTTTCTTGGTTTCAAAGAGGCACAAAGAAGGTGGTGGGAAAAAATGGAGCTCTCAGATGAGCACCTCCCTAGAAGGCGCCCCTGTTCCTCAGGGTCTGCATCACAGCCCATCCTCAATTCTGTGGTTACTTTGAGTGTTGTCCCAGCAAACAAGTCCCTTCTCACAAGAAAGATGTGTGACCTGAGAAGCAGACTGTGGCTTTGGAGATTAGGAAATGGCACTCTTCCTCCTGGTGGACACAGGCCCATTTCAGAGCACTCAAGAAAATAGATTGGATTTTGGCCCCCACTCATTAATTCTCAGAGTAGGTACTTTCATGAAGTCAACTGCTTGGACAACTGTACATAACGGACATTGGAACAAAAAAATGAAGATAAAGTAATTTAGTATTTTAAGTAATATTTCCATTAAAGTACCTGTCGTAGGTTATCAAGTAGAGTGACTGTCATGTGATGATGCCTTTTATATCTTCCATGTGTGTGAAATACAGAAAAACAAGTCACAGTTTCTTTTGATAATCCATGAATAAAATAATTGAACTAACTCTGAACATGTCCCTTTTTTATATATAATCGTTCATGAAAATTTGAACAAATTATATTTTTTTCTTGAAAATATTATAAAGTTGTCCTGAAACGTGTTTGTAGTTCCAGAGCATACCTCATTCCAAGAAAAAGCTACAGCCCCTACGGAGTCTGAGACGAGAAAAGCTGGACTTCAGCCCCCAAAACAGCTTGAATATGCCAGTTCTGCAGAATGGGAGGACGTCCACTCCCTCCCTCCCACCCCTTGAATGAGGACAGCAGGCACACAGGTCTGGCTGTCCCCACCCTCCCGCCCCAGCACATGGACAAGCCTGGAGGTCACGGTTCCTTCACCTCATGTCCATTTTCCCTTTCCTGGGGCCTGACTTGAAGAGCAGTTTCTTTTTTGTTTTAATAAATTAAATACTATTTTATTCAAGTTACCACTTTACCATTGCTCTTTTAGAAGGAAATTTTTTTTAATCAGAAAAAATAAATCAATTCTAAGATGTTACTAATTTGAAAACATTGGTCAAATCTGGCCCTCACATTTGTGGGTCCTGAGGCAAGAGTAGGAACAGATGAAGGCCCACTAACCATGTGCTAATATATTTAGCTGTTCTAAATCAAAGCTAACGACTTGCTAAATAAAATACATCCTGATAAGTAAGCTTTCAAAATGACCTGGACAGCCAGCACAAGGGAGGGACGGCAGGGGAAGAGCCCCTCCTGGCCCAAGGCCCCGCTCCCTCTTCTCCCACAGCCAGGCCTCTGTGAGGACCTCCTGGAGCCAGTCAGGGGGAATCACTGATTGCACAGTCATCTCTACCCATATCCCAACAAACAGCTGCCCCTTGGCCACTGCTCAGGCCTATGGATGTGCCCAGTAGGGTACACTCTCCAGAGAAGAGACCAGAGAAGCCCCCGCACAACTGGGAGGCAGCTCAGCATGGGTGAGACTGTTTATGAGACTGTTTGCCTGCTTTATGGGTGCCCAGATTCGACGCTATTTCTGGGTGTGTCTGTGAGGGTGTTTCCAAATGAGTTTAGCTTTGAACTGGTGGATTCAGTAGTCAGTTGCCTTCCCCATGTGGGCATTATCTAATCCAGAGAGCCTGAACAGAACAGGTCAGAAGAAGGAGGAAGTCATCCCGTTTGCTCCCTGCCTGCCTGCCAGTGCAGGGACCTCTCAGCTTTCCTTCCCTGGCTCTCTGACTGGGGTTCAACCCCCGTGCTCCCCTGGTTCCCATTTGACTTGGGTTGAACTTACACCACCGGCTTTCCCAGGCTGCTGCTTGCAGACTGCAGACCGTGGGAGCTCTGAGCCTCCACATCACATGAGTCTCTCTCATAATAAGATAATAAGATTCTCTCCCCTCTTTCCTTCTGTCCTCTGTCCTGTCCTCTCCCTGGCTCATGGTCTAGGAGACTGGTCACAGCTTCCACACTGGCCTCTTTTCCTCAACCCTCACCCTTCTCACCAAGGGGGAGAGACATGGCCAGAAAAGAGGGCTTCCAGACCACAACCCCCAGGGCAGGAGCCCCTCCAGCCTGGAACTAAGGGTGGTACGGTCACCAATTAGTAACTTTTTAATTCTAACTTCTCTAAATATGAGTCTAATCTTCTCATAACATGGTCCAGAAGCAACCTATTACAATGCAAATTCCTAGACTCTAACTCAGACCTATGAATCAGATAAACTGGACAGTTTCTGGGAATCTACATTCTTCAACCATCTTCCTAAATCACTTACCATCACTAAAATTTGAGAACTGCTATTAGACTACTAGGAGGTGAAGTGCCCTGCCCCTCACATGGTGTCCACCAACTCTGTGGCTCTCCAGATCCAGTCCCATTCTGAAGACATCAACGTCTCCATAGCCTGCTGGACCTCTAGGACCTAACCCAGGCTCTCCAGGCCAGTGGCTTGTAAACACTGACCATTTGTGCTCTGCAATTCCAAGAACACCATTGCTTAATTCCTGGCAAGTTGCATTAAAATTGAGTAGTCTGTACCTCCCTCCTATCAGTTACAGTTCACCAGTTTCTGGAAAGTACCACGATCCCCAATAAAATATAGGGAAATGTTCCTGGTTTCCCAACTGAAGTGGGGTCGTTTTTTAAATTGTTAAACTATGATGCTTGTTTTAGTCAACTTTTCCACTGCTGTGACTGAAAGACCCAACCAGAACAATTTTGGGGGAGGAAGAGTTTATTTAGGGAATTACAGTTTCAGAGGTCTCAGTTCATAGACAGCAGGCTCCACTCCTTGGGGCTTGGGATGAGGTGGAAGAGTGTGGTGGAAGAAGACATCTCACATGATGATCAGAAAGCAAAGAGAGACTGCACTCACCACATACCAAAGTCTGCTGCCATCTTGAGCAGTAGCCAAGTCTCCAGGGACCCTGGCTGCATGAGCCTGAACGTCTGGGTAGCTGAACATCTTGAAAGAACTTCCTAGGTCCCCTTGTGCAAGAAGGGTAATTCCACTGGTCTGTTCTCAATAGAAATTTTACTTTCACTCCCTTGAGCCTAAAAGGGTCTTGCCAGCTCCTGAGATGCCCTCAAGGCATCTTTCTTATTGTCTCTGGGCAAAGTCTTTAGCATTTCTTTGTGGCAGTAATGTCTCTAACAACTGCAACTTCCTTAGCCCCAGTTTTACTCCCACCTTTCAAGTCCAGGTTTTACAAATCTTTCTCCTCTGCTTTCTTCTCCTGAATATCACAATGAACTTGGCTAAAATCTGCCAACAATATCCATGGTGCCACCTGAATTCTATGCTGCCTAGACATTTCTACTACCAGATTAAGAAGTCTATTATTTTTAAAAGCAGTCTCACAGAAAGTCTCAGGACACAGGTAAAATGCAGACAACTTCTCAACCAGAACATTCATGAATGAATGACCTCTAGTTCAATTACCAATGATGTCCTCTGAACCCTCTTGAGTCCTTTCTTCACTGTCCACGTTCCTACCGGCACTCTGGTCTTCTGAGCTCCCACCAGATTCAGCCATTAAGCTCTGCTTACAACAATCTAAAGCATTTCCAGCTTGCACTGCTACACACCTCGAAATTCCTCCCACCAATTCCAAAAAGCTCCAGATGCTTATGAACCCCATGTCATGTTAGTCACATCAACAACTCCACTTCTCAGTACCAGTTTCTGTTTAGTCGGCTTTTTTCACCTGTGACTAAAAGACCTGACAGGAACAACTGTAAAGAAGAATTTATTTGAGGGCCCACGGTTTCAGAGTTCTCAGTCCAGAGACAGCAGGCTCCATTCCTTGGGACTTGGGATGAGGCTGAATATGGCAGAAGAGTGTGATTGAAGAAAACAGTTTGGATGATGATCAGGAAGCAGAGAGAAACTCTACTCGCCAGATACAAAATATATACCCCGAAGTCACACCCCCAATGTCCACCTCCGCCAGCCACATCATACCTGCCTACAGTTATCACTCAGTTAATCCCATCAGGGGGATTAATTCACTGATTTGGTTAAGGTTCTCATAACCCAACCATTTCTCCTCTAAACCTTCTTATATTGTCTCACACGTGAACTTTTGGGGAACACTTCGAATCCAAACCATAGCAATATTTTTAAATTCCTGTCACCTTTTCTTTTCATCCATCATTCAGCAGTTACTGAGCACTTTCTGTATACAACACCCTCCAGGAAGGACCATCCAGGCAGACAAAAGTCATAGAATATGAACTCTGAAGGAGATTTGGTAAATATGTAGCAGAAACCCTGGTCTGCCAAGGTACAGTTTTCTATTGTTAAGTGGCAAGGGAGTTTAACTTTAAATACCAAGCTCCAAACCCCAAGAATTCAAGAGAACCTTATAGCACAAACTATTTGTATTATTCAGGGTTCTCCCAAGAAGTAGAATCAATAGAAGACACATATGTCCTATGCATGGAATTGGCATCCATGATTATGGGGGCTAAGTCCCTGATGGACTCAGGATAGAGACCCTGGAAAGTCCCTGGTATAATTCAGTCCAGTTCCAAAGGCCTGAAAGCTAGAAGTACCAGTCAGAGAACAGGAAAAGCTGATGTCCCCAATTAAAATTAGAGAGCAAACTCACCTTTCCTTCACTGTTTGTTCTGTTTAGAACCTCCAAGGATGAGGGCCATCTACTCAGACTCAAATCCTTGGTGCACAAAAATATGGAATGTAAATGAAAAGTCCCATATTCAAAGCATGTGATGATTGACTTCCAGCTTACATTAACTCATACTTTTCTTCTATTCTGTAAATTCTCTAAGAGGCCTTCTTTTTCTGTTCCTCTTTACACCTCTAATAATTTATACCTTTGCCACACACATAATCTAGTAATCTTGATTTCAACGATGGATTTCTACTCTCCAACATAATGAAACCCATCAGAAGAGAGTAAGAGCTTCATAAATCTTCCTTGTAAAGTTCATCAATAATGAATGTGGCCATGTCTCAGGGTACTGGCCAAAAATTAAGAACATTTGGAACTGTGTACTGTTTCATTGCTTTATGTTATTAGTCAGGGTCCATTTTTCTCCAACAAGAGCTAATGCTAACAACACATCCATGTCTTCTCATTTTTATGCCCTAAGATTTTCTGTCCACTTTTCCCCCATGCAGTCTGTCAGTATCCACTGTTAACATTATAAAGATTTAATAAACTAAGTCAGTGGTCTCCAAATTTTTTCTCTCAGACTTCCTAAAAGAGTTTTGCAAATTTATGTATCCCCTTACACATTTTCAAATAAACACCTAAAACTTTTTCTTGCAAATTTGAATAGCTACAAAATATGTACTTTCTAGCATATTATAAATGTTGGGGTGTTTTTTTAGACAAAATAAATCACACTTTTTATCCAATGGACTCTAAAGGCCAGAGCAATGCCACCCTTGCTTATTTAAAACTTCATGAACAAGTTCTTTGTGACAGTGGAAAATTTAATATATTCCTATTTAGAATTTTAAAGTTTTCTGAATTGCATTATCTTTAGAATGATTTTTAGCACACAATTGACTGAACCAGCAAGACTATGTAGCATATTTTGATAAATAATTATAAAATATAACAAGTAGAGTTTTACTAAAAATTAAGCAGAATGACTAGATGGATCATTTTTAATTAGTTCACGTATCTGTGACTTTTATGGATAAAATGAGACAGGAATTGGCATCAATTCTATTCCTAGTTTGCACTGTTACAAACATAAAAAACTTGCTCAATTAAATAAGTACTAAGCATGTTAGGCATTTTCTTGTGGAAATTGTCACTCTCTGTTATTAGGATGAATGCCTTCTTAGTTACAAGTTAAAAAATACTTAGTGCATTACTACCAAAAATTATTTTAATTGCCTGTTGACACTTGTGTAGGTCCTCTGTGAATTTTATTGAAAGGAAAGAATTGGAAATCAACTAATTGGTAGAAGGAAAGTATTATTACCGGGTCATATAGGGTTCATTTTCTTAGTTTCTAAGAAGTATGACCTAAAAGGCTTAACCAAGACTTAGTGCATGACTAGTGATTTTTCTACTACTCCTTTACTTATAGGGATTTTGTTTATGGAGCTAAAATAGTCAAAACTGGGATTAAAACAAAAGTGTAAAATTGTAAATTGCGCACAATGCCAAGTTTCTTTTTTAAGGGCATCTCAAAATGCATAGCAAGGAGATGACAAAGGGACAGATCCAGACACTTGAGAACGTTTATTACATGTGAGTAATTTCTTCTAAAAGAGGATTGAAGACAGTTAGATTTATGTAATTATACATTTGATAGAACTGGAATCAGTACATTAACATCTGGAAGGGAGAAATTAATCCTGATTAAATAGAACCAGATTTCTAGCACTCCAGTCATTGCATGCTAGATTTGCATTGGGGGAAATTCAATGTTTCACAACCTAAAGAGATGTTCTAATTTTAGCAGTATCATTTAAATATGTTATGTAAATAGACAGCAAGAAAAAAAAACCTTGGTCACTAATAAGTACAGGCTTATGAAAAAGCACATTAAGGATCATTAAAAACATAATTTGGAGTATAATTTGCAATGTAGTCACATTAAGTTACTAAAACCTGATGCTGTGAACTGAGCAGTATCCACCCAAAATTCATATTTTAAATCCCTAATCCCCTATGTGATTATATTTGGAAATACAGCTTGAGAAATAATAAAAGTTAACCGAGGTCAGAAGGATGGGACCCTAATCCAATAGGTATGTACCTTTAAGAAAAAATGGAAGAGGGCTGAGGATGTAGCATGGGATGAAGCCCTGGGTCATCCCAAGCATGGGCAAAAACAAAGGGAAGAGACAACAGAGCTTCCCCCCGCCCCTCTCTCTCTCTCTCTCTTGCTGCCATGTGAGGATGTAGTGAGAAGGCAGTTGTCTGCCAGGCAGGAAGAGGCCTCTTATCAGAGCCAAACATGCTAACATCCTGATCTTGGACTTCAAGTTTCCAGACCTGTGAGAAAATAAATAAATTTTTGTCATTTAAACCATCCAGTTCATGACAACTTGTTACAGTCATGCAACCTGACTAATAAGTAGACAATAGAAATTAATACATGAGGGCTGGGGATATAGCTCAGTTGGTACAAGCACAAGGCCCTGGGTTCAATCCCCAGCACTGCAAAAATAAATAAATAAATAAAAGAAATTAATACCATTAGCAGAAACAAGATTGATAAGTGACAGTGAGTAGAGATTTATACCCTCATACAAAATGAATATGGATTTCATGTTTTGCTGACTGTTAGCAAAAACTAATATAAAAGTTTTTTCTATGAACTGAAATACATACTAAAGAAAATATGAAACATTAATTTTACCTCAGTGTGTGTTTCTTTTATTAGAAAATGTAAATTGATATTTTGGAAGAATTTGTAGATCACTTCACCTTCAAATCACACAAATTATGCCACTGAGATATGGAATAAAATGCAGAAAAATGAGGGTATTCACTGAGCTTGTTCTCATTACAGGATGCTGAAATTGCAGAAAAAGTGTGAATCATAGCTGACTGGCATTTCCCAGCATGCTTGTTACAAATTTTGAATAATTCAAGATAGGCGTATAGCTAAAGCACAAGAGCCCTGCCATGAGTTTGTCACCTGGATGAATAACAGGCTGCCATCTTCAATATTTCTAAAAGATGCTTTTTGCTTTATTCTCAAGAGTCTCCTTCCTCAAAAATGTTACTTTCTTTTGCAGCAGTGAGGAGGGCAGAAGAGGAATGCCCCACTCCCCTGCCTGATTGCACCACATGCCTAAAACCCAAAATTCCAACATGGACAGGCATATCTGCTGACAATCTACCCCTGACACAGATAAACATGACACAGGGAAAGACCACTGTCCAACACCTTTGGTTTGTGATGCCATCTTGATTAAAGGAGGCTCTCTGTCACATACCCATAGAGTTGCCTCTGCCTGGGTCCCAGAGTTTTCTATCATGATTCGAGTTGCAACGTAAATTTGTCATTATATTGTAAGGTAGAAGAAGAGGTGTTGTAAAAGGGAAGACAGAAAAGGAGGAGCAGACCGATTCAGGTACATTTTCAAGCCGATAAATATAGTGTGTGTGTAGATCAAAAGCAAGAAAGAGTGAAAGAGAGAGACTATATGGAAATTGAATATGAGTTTCTACACATCCTGGAATATCTTCATGTATTAGTCAGGGTTCTCTAGAGGAACAGAATCAACAGGAAGTATGATTATAAAAAAAGGATTCATTAAATCAACTTACGCAACCAGAAGCTGGATAGTCCACAATGGCTGCCTGCAGATAGAGAGCTGGAAGAACCAGCAGCTGCACAGTTCAAGACGCAGAAGCCCCAGAACAAGAAAGATCAACAGTGCTACCTTAATTCTAGACCAAGACTTCTAGAAACTCTCTGGAGAATCACTGGCAGAGTCCATTTTGGAAGAGTGAAGAAGCGAGACTCCAATATCTCAGACAATGGAAGCAGCGATCAAGAACCCATTCGAGAAGAGCCGAGCTTGCATCTGCATCTGCTTCCTTGTTCTTCTGACTTTTATTCCATCCAAGCCACCATCTTATTGGGTGATGCTGCCCACACTTAGGGAGAGGCTCCACTTCAGTTCACTATCCCACTTTCCAGTCATTCCTAGACATGGCCTCATTGACACACCCAGCAGCCTCTTCATCATCATCATCATCATCTCTTAATCCCATCAAGCTGACAATTCAAAGTAACCATTACACTTCATATATCTCCAATTTTAATTAAATATTTCTACAATTACTAATAATTATTATTGCAATGTACTGGGAGCCTGCTTTAAACCAGGTCTTGTATTAGGTTCATAGTAAATATATCAGCTCATTTAAAGTGTATTTCTCAAGTGATAACCATCAATAACCCAATTTTATAGATGAAATTGAGACTCAGAGGATATAAGTAATTTGCCTAGGATTCTACAGCTAGTAAGTGCCAAAGCCAAATTCAATCCCAATTCCATCTGATTTGAGAGCCTACATTCTGTGTGTCATACGTATGTGTTCATGATTGACAAAAGCTTAATCTATTACCTTCTCAGAGAACTGGTACTTACAAAATAATGACTCCCTCTTGGTGGGTTTTTAGGATTGTGTAGTAGAACTTTGAGAGTTATTTCATCAATATACTTTTCCTAGAGCTTCCTCAGATCATAAAAAAATATATTTCCTCTATTTTATTCTGATATATATATCAGAGGAAATATGTTATGTATACACACACACATATATATACTTATAACATATATATCACTCTATTTCTAAATCCATTTAGGTTACAGAGGGGAATCAAATATGGATAGCAAGTAAGCAATCAAATTAAGAAAACTTGAAATTATGCCAAGGTCTCTATTTTGCCCACTTTGTAAGAAATTCTCTCATTCTATTTTCATGCTTACTTTAAGATACTTTGGGCCACTGAAATGTTCCCCTAAAATGTCCCCCAAAAGAATAACTTTTTTATTAAGAATAACTCCTTAACCCTCAATATTTGGCCTACTCCTCTGAATGCAGGAATAAAGAATAATCCTCGTTAGTTATTAACCACATAGTTAAAAATTGAAGTTAATGACGATCACAATGCTCACAACAGCAAATCCCAAAGGATAGTTTTCTGCAAAACAATAATAGACCTATTTATAATACTTTAAAAACAAAGTCCTCTCTTCAACCTATTCTATCCATACACACACACACACACACAATTTTCAGTGGAACTGTGAGTAAAGTGACTCTACACTTTTATTTTATTATGGAATCTAATCTAATATTCATTCATTCATTTATTTAAAGGTAAATTAGTGCTTTTTTCCTAGGGTAGGGTCAATTCAATACCACCCTGGATAGTACCTCTTGGTCTCTGGTCTGTGTGTTTTTCAGAAACATAGATATCTGAGAAGTAGTAGCCAGGGCACAACTGACCTTGAATACATAAGTGCAGTTTCCAGTATTACAGACATAGGAGAGAAAAGCAAGCTTAGTGATCTAGACTGGAAACTGTGTAGCAGTTACCAAGTCAAAGGAGCACCTGCAAAAGCCAGCCAGGTTTCATTGCTGAAACACCACAATTGAGGTGGAAAGAGAAACTGAAATATCAACAGAATTTGTTAAGGCAGAGGAGAGTAGATGAGAGAGATTAGTTCTGCTAGCTCTCAATGGTATGTTCCATTAAAAGAACAAATGAATTTTATGCATATTTGGCATTTCTGGAAAATACATGTATTTCACATAATAATGATAATAATGTCATATGTATTTATTTAGAACTTTCATGTAAATTTATTCTTCATAACTGCCCGTGAATTTTGTGGGGAAGGCACTATTCTCATTATGTGACAAAGAAAAGCAAATTCAGCCAGAGACTTAGGGAATTGCCCAATGTCTCTCATCTGGTTCCTGGAAGAGGAATGACCACACAGACCCCACTCCAAGCAAGTTTCAGCTCTTTCTAGCAGTCTGAAGCACTTTCTGCTTCCTCTGTCCCTCTCTCTCTAATTCTATTATTTGTTAACAGCTTCTTCCTGTCACTTCTGGGAACCCCCTTCCCATCCACCAACTCTCCTGTGAGTACACACCCCTCATTTCCTCATTGCCAGCAAAGACATAGGCAAGAAGAAAGACCTGTGCTTCCCCCAACACACTGTCCATGGTGCCGAGGGCTGGGGTCCTAGAGGTTCTGCCTGTGAGAGGTCCAGCATTTACATGACCCTCATATTAAGTTGTAACTATGAACTCTGCCAACACTCTGTCTACTCTGGATTATTTTTCTTTGCACAGGAATAGTGACCACTTTCTAGTAGCTGATATTCTAAAACATTGACTTTGCTTTGTCAAATCTCAATAAGAACATGAAAAATGCATCTGAGCATCTCTACTGCCCTTAACAATAAACTCTGGTTTTCATTGCATGGATCTAAATGCCTTACTGTTTCCATCCTATGCAAATCTTTCCATTTCTAGATGAAGACACATGTTTATAAGCATGTATAACTAAACAAAAATTCAGCACATATTTGAGTTAAACATTTCAAGGAAGTTAAGTCAATCTTCTGTACTCCTTTGTATACACAAGGACTTTTTTTAACATGCATCCCTGATTAGTCATGTCTCTTGTGTAACTTCTAAATTTTTAAGCCTGTGTCCGGTTTTAATAATAATTGTGGGCAGCATTTCTTTAAATATCATTCTAAATGTCCTGTTTGTATTGCACCATTGAGTTCTTACAACAACAACCACCTGTAAGGCAATATTTTCATTATCCCAATTTTCAGATACAAAAACTGAGACATAGAGGGGCTATAGGACTTCCCTAATGTCTCCCAGGTAGTGCAGGAATATGAATCCAAGCTCTCTGGCTCCACAGATCATATTTTCAACCAACACATTAAACTGCTAAAAATTAACAAAAAATTGATAAATTGGAGTTCATCAATAGTTTAAATTTTTGTTCTGCAAAAGACCTTCTTGAGAGGAAGCAAAGACAAATTATAGATGGAGAGAAAATATTTGCCATAGAGCTGATAAAGGACTTGGGTCTATAATATGTAAGGAGCTATCAAAACTCAACTAATTGAATTCAAATGGAAAATACACAAAAAATATGAACAAACATTCTACCAAAGAAGATAAACAGATAGACATATGCATGTGAAACCACCATTATCCATTTGGGAAATGCGAATTAAAACTACAAAATATTAATATCTCCATATCAGAAATTAAAAGTAGCAATAGCACTAAATGCTGGTGAGGATGCTGAGAAACTGCAGCACACATGCATTACTGATGGGAATGTCAAATAGTTCAGCCCACTCTCATCATAATTTGGTGAACTGTTATAAATTACCATACAATCTAGCAATCACACTCTTGGGTATTTATCTCAAAGCCAAGAAAACTTATGTTCACACAAAAACTTGTACATGAATGTTCATAGTGCCTTTCTTCATAATAGCCAAAATCAACCCAAATTTTCTTTGCAGGTGAGTGCTTAAACTGTGGTATGTCCACATAACAGAACATGCTCAGCAACAAAAAGAAGCAAACTATTGACAAATGCAACAACTTGGATGGATCTCAATGGAATTATGTTGAGTGAAAAAGTCCAATCTCAAAAGGTTATGGGCGATACGATTCCATTTATATAACCTTCTTGAAATAAATCGATAGAGAACAGATTCCATCAGGGGCTAGGGGTTGGGGAGGAGCATGTGGCTATAAAGGGATGAAAGATGAAGACTGCTGGTGAACAGCTCTGTCTTCGCTCCAGTGTTGGCTACATGGACCTACACATGTAGTAAAGTTGCACAGAGCTACACACACATATCCACACATGCATACATACCAAAACTTGTGAAATCTGAATTAAACTCTGTGGATTGTACCAATGCCAATTTCCTGGTTTGGCTATTGTACTATGTACATAGTTAAGAAAACTGTTATCCTTTGGGGGAAACCGAGTGACGTGTAGGTACAAACTCTACATATTTCGATAACTTCTATGAACCTATAATTATTTCAAAATAAATCTTTTTTTTCAGAGTTAACAGGCCCCAGACTTAATTTAACCCTGTAGTATTCTACAGATACCTCATTCCATGTAGAAAAATTCCATATCCATAATAAACACCATCTAAGTAAAGATGTTTCTACCAGCTGAAAATTATTCTAACATAAGATTGTCAAGTCGTTTTCCCATCTTAACCAAAAACAAAAGGGACTTTATTTGTTTTTCTGAAATTAAGATAAATTTTGTCTATTACATTCCCCTAACCTACAAATTTGGATATTCCACCGGTAATGTTCCTGAAGATCAACTCTTGGTGAGTCTGCATTGGATCTTGAGGACCAAACCTCTTCCAAGGGCTCATAAACCACATTTAGTCCATTCCAAAGTCAGCTGTCCTAAATCGCTCTCATTTCCCCTTACCTGCTGGTTTGTCTTACTCTCTTTTATTTATCCATTCACTCATTACACCCTTGTTAAATCTCAGTTTATGTTCCACACCTCATCCATGGGGTCATTGGCCCTCCTCCTACCCCTTGACTCCAGCTGGCTCTTTACTTTTCTGCAGAAACAGAGAAGGAAACAACCAGTTCAGCCTAGAGGACCCAAAATCTTCACAAAGGGAGTATTTGAGTTGATTTTGCTGGGATTTTTTTTTTCCTCCTTCCCCTTGGGAAAGTGGGAATGCCCTCTTGATCAAGTCAGCAAATCTCCTGCCAAACACATTCTTCCTAAACTCTGAAGGGTCCATTCCTCCCATTCTGGTATGTTTGGCTATTATTCAGGAAACCTAATCTCACTCCTCTAAATCATCAACAAAGCCAACGCTTCCTTTCCCAGTTCCTTTTCTTCCAAAGTCAACTGAAAAGGAAAAATAAATAAATAAAAACTCTATACCCTAAAATTCTCTACTTTCTGTTCAAAACTTCAACAATAGAGATAAAATTGCAACTTCTTCTTAAAACCTTGGATTTTTCATTCTTTTTGGGGGGGAGGGTGGTGGAGGAGAAAGGAGTATTAGAGGCGACCTTCTCAATACAGAGATAAAGAAGAAACAAAGACACAGAGGAGCAGGACAATGTGCCCAGTGAGGCAGCCAGAGGGAGAAGGAAGACCTTCCACTCCCAGTGCCTAAGGACACTTTTTAAAATATGACAACAGATATTGCAAGGACCAAAGCAAGTCTGAGAAGGTCAAGAGTGAAGCAGAGATCAGTCATGACAACCAGAAAACTTGGAGGGAAGGCTTGAGGCTTCCAAGGACTTTCAGAAATGGCATCTGTCATGTGTAAGAACTGTTAGTGAGGTATTCAGAGTGGACACAGGCCAGACACAAGCAGAATAGTATTCCTTTTGAAACAATAGAATAATTCTGTAAGAACCATGTGCCAAGCATGGTTTCCTTGAATTATCAAAAACTCTCTACAAGGTGATATTGTTATTCCTGCACACAGACGAAGGATAAAGAGGAATCCAACCACTGCCGGAGACCCAAAATTAATAGGGCAGTTTTCAAATCTGAATCTAACTGGATCCAAAATTCATGTCCTCCCTGCCTCCTGTCCACCCTAGGCATCAAGGCACTTTCCCTGTAATCCCTACCTTCAATTCCTCAGAGCCTCCTTCTCCAACCCCAGATAACCAACAGGATCAGCAGCTCCCATTCCTCTGTTAACAAAATCCTCAGGCTTAGTCCGGGGGTGTTACCTTCATCTCTAAATCAACATTTTTCCAGGAAAAAAATAATGGAACCATCTAGAAAGTACTTTCCATTATTAAATAAACAAAGAAAAAGAACAGTGAAAAGAAACGTGTAAGGGGACAATTAGAATATAACCTACTGGTATATTGTGTAAAGTTTTTTTTTAAATGTTGATAAATAGAATATTGACTAGTCATTTCTAAACCTTATGCCAACAAACAAAAGAAAACGTGTTTAAATAAAAGTGAGACATGGTTTTGTAATAAAAGTCTCATTAGGATGATGAAATACTTGAACAAATTTTTGCTGAAGTTGTGATCCCTGGAGTAACATTCTGACATTCTTTCTGGATGGTTCTTACTTCAATCATTGAGAGGCTTTATCCATATCAGCCTCTCAATGATTGAAGTAAGTGCCCAACAAGGTTAAGTCTAGGATTAAGGATGGGGCCATATTTTCCACAGGGACCACTTGACAGGTCAGTGTTTCAGAGGGGTATTGTGTACAGAACCACAGTAAGGAGTGTGCTTAAGTATTTATTTAAATTATTTAAATATTAGATGTGTCTGTGGAATGACATAAAAAGTACTATGGACTTTTGACCAAAGAATCATCCACACTCAAGAAATATAAAATCTAATAAAGACCTTTGGGTTTAAGAAGAGAAAGAAGGAAAGGAAATTTTAAAACCAGGATAGCTTATTAAAAGTGAATGCAACAAGGAAAACATTCCCCTGTATCAAGTCACAAAAATGGTAGTTACAGGTATTGGTTATTTTTCACCTGCCCAGCAGGTGTCAGTGTAAGACAATATTCCTAGAACTGACCCATCATTTACATAAACAGAAAGAGTATGGAATTTTAAAATAGAGAAGACGTAATAAAGATGAGGCTACAAAATTTCCACGTGAGCTTTTAAATGCCATTATTTTAAGAGAACACTGACCTTAGTTAAGTTTCCTTCCTCCTGGGTGAGTGATAGAGTTGAATCCCAGTGCTTCAGAAGACCCCGTCTGGCTCCCATCTTCCTGGTCAGTTCAGCAGGAATTCCTGGAGCACTTCAGTGTCCCAGCAGGATTCAGCACTGTCAACAGTCAATGATCACTGACCAGTGCAGTTGGTCCTCTGCACCCACGGGTTCCATATCCTCAGATTTGAAGAACCATAGAGAAAAATATTTAGGGGGAAAAGGTTGTAACTGTACTGACTATGTACATTTTTTCTTGTCATTATTCTCTAAACAATACATTATGACAACTATATACAAAGTATTTATATTATATACAGTACTATGGGTAATCTAGACATGATTTAAAGTATATGGGAGGACCGTGTAAGTTATAAGCCAATACTGCACTATTTTATATAAGAGAGTTGAGCATCCACAGATTTTGGTATCCTTGGGGGAAAGAGCCGTCCCAGAACCAATCCTCTGAGATCACCAAGGGATAACTGTACTGTAACCAGTGAACATTTCCAGGCAAGTGTATTCCTTTAAAAAGCAGAATCATCTCTGCCTTTTAGTGACTTCCATTATGAAAACAGAAATCCTATAATTCCCCCTGCCAAAAAAAAACCATATATATATATATATATATATATATATATATATATATATATCACTTAAAGGATTAACAAAGTGATTCAAAGAAAAAAGTTTTCTGAGTAGTTTGTAGACTGTGTTGTGTCAGTCAGAGTGACCTTCCTGGAGGAGCTGGCTGTTGAGTTGGTCACAAAAGCAGGGGTCCACCCGGACCTCATTTTCTGCTCTGCATTTAGATTTCCTCCTTCAAATATAAATGCTCTATACTCTGCTAGAAGGTCAGCAAACCGAGAAAGAAAATAAATGTAACGTTTCTTTAATTCACTACAAAAGGTACTGTTGATATTTTAAAGAGATAATAGGGGAAGACACTATTATCTATTAAGTACATGATACACACATACTTTATGTCATATAGTCCTTACCAAAATCCTGAGATGTGAGTGTTGTTGTTCTCAGTTTTGAATAAAGAATCCAAGGCTGGCAGAAGCTACATAATTTGTCTAAGAACTATGACATCTAATTTTTATGACATCTGATATTTGCAATATCTAATATATATGAGAGACTCCTCTGCACCAGGTAATAAACCAAGTGCACTCACAACAAACCTGTGAAGAAGTTACTATTATACCCATTTTCTGATGAGTAATTAAATCTTACAGGAAGCAAGGTATTGCTTCCCCAAGGTCACAGGGGCTCAGAAGTTGTTGAACTTAAATTTAAAGTCAAGTGTGGCAAATTGGGTTCTCTGGGAACTAAGGTTGTGGGGTTTTATTAGGGCTTGGCCTTAGGATTAGCACCTGGGAGGGAAAGCTGGGAAAGCGATATTGGGAGGCCCATCTGAGTTGGCCAGCATGCCTTAATCAGCCACTGTAAATGGACCAAGCAGGAAGGACACGGCCTTGGGGGAGGTGGCTCTCAGCTGCTGAGGCAGAAGCTGAAGGGCTGGCAGCTGACAGCTGTCTGTTGATAGCACTCCCAGAGCTGGGACATCAAGTCCTTCCTAGGAGGACACTGGGCAGCACATCATCATGTCCACTGCACTGTGTCTGTATCTTAGTCCATCCAAGCTCTTCATGATCTTTCCGCTACACTACACTGAGGGAGGCTGGAAGGGAGAGAGCAGTGGAGTGGGATTGGGGTTGTGGGATGATGAGCCCAGACCCCAGACTTCACAGAAAAATGAATGCCTTGTTCTGTCTGGTGCCTCAAATAGCATCAGCTAGAAATAGAGAAATGGGTGGAGGCTAACAGTACTGCCTCAACAGCACAGTCAACCATTAAATGCTTGCTGTTTAGTTGATTGACAGCTTTCAGGTGGCCTAGAAAGGGAAGTACCAACCCACCCCCAGACTCCAGAGTTGATCCTGGCACTTGGGCTATTTAGTGACAACTGATCTGCTGCTTGCCAAGCACTGACCCTGGAGGCTGCCAAGCTGCTAGAGGCATCTGTTGTGCTGCGTGCTGGCCTCACTGGCTGCACTAGGTGAAGGTATCAAGGGGAATGCTGTTTTCCATTTGGAAATGCAGTCAGTTTGTGGTGTTCTCAAAGTAGTGAGAACAGCAAAATTCAAGCCTAAGTGGCAAAAAATATTCTCATACTTCTGCTTCAATTCAGAGAACAGCCGACTTGACAGAAGGCAGAACGCCAGCTAATTTAGCTCATTCCGTGACAAGTGAGCACAAAGCAAAACCAGCTTTCCACAGGTCAGTTCCCCTCCAAAATCATCCTGGCTGTACACAAAAGGGAGGCCCAAGGGACTCCAGGATGGCCTGTGAGGAGGGAAGACAAGGCCCTGGTTGGCTGTGCAGCATGTATCCGACTGAAACCTCAGGACAGTCATCTCTGTGCTGCAGCCACTGGTCCCTGTGCTCTTCATGGCCTGTGCCCAGTCATCCCTCCCTCCTGAAGTGTTACCTCCCCTTTGCTCCACTTACTAAAACCCACTGAAGCTTCTGTTCCAGTCCTCATGTATGAAGCTGTCCATTCCCATCACTACTTCAGTCAAAAGAAATTCTTTTTAATTCATTTGGGACCTGTCACAGTAGTCATGGGTTTGTCACATTCTATATCATACATAAGAATCACCCCAAGTGCTTATTTAAAAGAAAGATCACGCTGAGCCCACCATTCCACTGAGGTCAGATGCCGGTGCTGAGCCCACCCACCCCCACACCAAGGACAGACTCCAGTAGCTAAGCCTGCCTGCCTGTCCCCCTACCGCTGAGGGACACTGTGCCTGCCTCTGTGCTGACCCTCACTGGGGCTCCCCAGCTTCTTTGGAGGCTGGTGCAGGCATTTTGAATTACTCCTGAGGTCATGGCCATCATCATTGGAAGGGCAGTTCCCTTCCTGAGACACCTACAGGAGACTGGAGGCCCTTTGACAGGTACCTCTATTTACTAACTTACATCCTACACCCTTCCCCAGCCTCTTATTCACAACTAGAAATACTGTAAATAGTAATTGAACTCATCCTGTTTATTATAATAACGTTAAAGTCTTTATAGGGGCTATCTGGTTCAGGGCTGCATTTTCTCTGCATTGGGTGCTACTGGTATTGATCTCCCCTTCAAAGGAGAGGTAGTGGAAAACTGCAGGATCATAATAAGCCTGCAAGAGGAGAACTTCAGTAACTCTGACCTTCACTGCTAGAGGGGAATATATAGAAACAATATGAAAAAACAGGGGAAGAAAGTGTCCCTAACAAACCAAGATGCTATTGTGATAGACTCCAATGACAGCATGGCAGTAGAAATGACAGAAAAAGAGTTTAGAATCTGCATACTTTAAAAGATCTATGAAGCAAAAGATGAGATAAGAGAGCAAATGCAGGCAATGCACGACCATTCCAGTAAACAGTTAAAAAATCAAATGCAGGAAGCAAAAGAACACTTCAACAAAGAGATAGAGATTCTTAAAAATAAACAAACAAATACTTGAAATGAAAGAAATGATAAACCAAATTAAAAACTCAATAGAAAGCATCACCAACAGAATAGATCTTGTGGAAAACAGAATCTCAGACAATGAAGACAAAATATTTAATCTTGAAAATAAAGTTGAACAAACTGAGAAGATGTTAAGAAGTCATGAACAGAACCTCCAAGAATTATGGGACATCATGAAAAGACCAAATCTAAGAATTATTGGGATTGACGAAGGCACAGAGATACAACCTGTTCAATGAAATAATATCAGAAAATTTCCCAAACCTGAAAAATGAAGAGGCTTACAGAACACCAGGTGCACAAAATTACAACAGATCCACACCAAGACACATTATAATGAAAATACCTCACATACAAAATAAAGATAGAATTTTAAAGACTGCAAGAGAAAAGAGTCAGATTACATTAAGGGGAAACCAATACAGATATCAGCAGATTTCTCAGTCCAGAATCTAAAAGCAAGAAGGTCCTGGAACAATATGTTTCAAGCTCTGAAAGAATACATATGCCAACCAAGAATCCTATACCCAGCAAAATGAACCTTCAGATTTGATGATGAAATAAAATCTTTCCACGATAAACAAAAGTTAAAAGAATTTACAAATAGAAAACCTGCCCTACAGAACATTCTCAGCAAATATTTCGTGAGGAGGAAGTGAAAAGCAACAATACAAGTCAGCAAAGGGAGGAACTACCCTAAAGGAAAAGCCAATCAAAGGGGAAACCAGTCAAGTTAGAAACCAAAAATAAGCCAAAATGACCAGGAATACAAATCATCTCACAATAATAACCCTGAATGTCAATGGCCTAAACTCAATAATCAAAAGACATAGACTGGCAGGTTGGATTAAAAAGAAAGACCCAACAATATGCTGACTTCAAGAGACTCACCTCATAGAAAAAGACATCCACAGACTACAGGTGAAAGGATGGGGAAAACATACTATGCACATGGACCCAGTAAAAAAGCAGGGGTCTCCATCCTCATATCCGATAAAGTGGACTTCAAACCTAAGTTAGTCAGAAGGGATAAAGAAGGACATTTCACACTGCTTAAGGAAAGCATAAAACAGCAAGATATAACAATTTTAAATATTTATGCCCCAAACAATGGAGCATCTATGTATATCAAACAAACCCTTCTCAATTTTAAGAATCCAATAGACCAAAACACATTAATAGTGGGGGACTTTAACACACTGCTCTCACCATGGGATAGATCCTCTAAACAAAAACTGAACAAAGAAACTATAGAACTAAATAATACAATCAATGATATAGACTTAATGGATATTTACAGAGTATTTCATCCATCATCAAGCAAATATACTTTCGTCTCAGCAGCTCATGGATCCTTCTCCAAAATATACCATATGCTGTGCCACAAAGAAGCCATCAGTAAATACAAAAAAAAAAAAAAAAAAATAGAGATCCTATCAGACCATAATGGAATGCAATTAGAAATGAATGATAAAATAAAAAACAAAAACTACTCATACACCAGGAGACTAAATAATATGCTATTGAATGATACAATGATAACAGAAGACATCAGGGAAGAAATAAAAAACTTCTTAGAGGTAAATGAGAACAATGACACAACATATCAAAATCTCTGGGGCACTCTGAAAGCAGTACTTAGAGGAAAGGTCATTGCATTGAGCTCATTCATTAAAAAAATAAAAAGTCAACAACAAAATGACCTAACATTACATCTCAAAGCCCTAGAAAAAGAAGAACAGATAAACACCAAAAATAGTAAAAGACTGGAAATAATTAAAATCAGAGCTGAAATCAATGAAATTGAAACAAGAGAAACAATTCAAAAAATTGACAAAACAAAAAGTTGGTTCTTTGAAAAAGTAAACAAAATTGATAAACCCTTAGCCACACTAACAAAGAGAAGGAGAGAGAAAACTTAAATTACTAGAATTCATGATGAAAAAGGAAAGATCATGACAGACACCATTGAAATATATAACATAATTAGAAGCTACTTTGAAAATCTATACTCCAACAAAATAGAAAGTATCCAATACATCGACAAATTTTTTGAGACATATGATCCTCCCAAACTGAATCAGGAAGACATACACAATTTAAACAGATCAATTTCAAGCACCAAACTAGAAAAAACCATCAAAAGCCTACCAACCAAGAAAAGCCCAGGACCAGATGGACTCTCAGCCAAATTCTACAATAACTTCAAAGAAGAACTGACACCAATACTCCTCAAAGTATTCCAGGAAATAGAAAAGGAGGGAACGCTTTCAAATTCATTCTATGAGACTAGTATCACTCTGATACCAAAACCAAAGACACATCAAGGAGAGAAAACTTCAGACCAATATCCCTAATGAACATAGATGCAAAAATCCTTAACAAAATACTGGCAAATTGCATACAAAAATATATTAAAAAGATAGTGCACCATGATCAAGTGGGGTTTATCTCAGGGATGAAAGGTTGGTTCAACATCTAGAAATCAATATATGTAATTCATCACATAAGAATCACATGATTATTTCAATAGATGCTGAGAAAGCATTTGATAAAATACAGCACCCCTTCATGCTTAAAACACTAGAAAAAATAGGAATACTAGGAACATACCTCAACATTGTAAAGGCTATCTAGGCTAAGCCCATGGCCAACATCATTCTTAATGGAGAAAAACTGAAAGCATTCCCTCTAAAAACTGGAACAAGACAGGGATGGCCTCTTTCACCCCTTCTATTCAACATCGTCCTTGAAACACTTGCCAGAGCAATTAGACAGACCAAAGAAATTAAAGAGATACAAATAGGAAAAGAAGAACTAAAGCTGTCACTATTTGCTGATGACATGATCCTACATTTAGAAGATCCAAAAAACTCCACTAGATAAATTCTAGAACTAATATATGAATTCAGCAAAGTAGCAGGGTATAAAATCAATACATGTAAATCTAATACATTTCTATTCATAAGTGATGAATCCTCTGAAAGAGAAATTAGGAAAACCACTCCATTCACAGTAGCCTCAAAAAAGAAAAATAAAATATTTGGGAATTAATCTAACAAAAGAGGTGAAAGTCCTCTACAATGAAAACTACAGAACATTAAAGAAAGAAATTGAAGAAAACCTTCAAAGATGGAAAGATCTCCCATGTTCTTGGATAGGCAGAATTAACATTGTCAAAATGGCCATTCTACCAAAGGTGCTATACAGATTCAATGCAATTCCAATTAAAATTCCAATGACATTCCTCATAGAAATAGAGAAAGCAATCATGAACTTCATCTGGAAGAACAAGAGACCTCGAATAGCCTTAAGAATCCTGAGTAGAAAAAGTGAAACAGGAGGTATCACAACACCAGACATTAAACTATGTTACAGAGCAATAGTAACAGAAACAGCATGGTATTGGCACCAAAATAGATAGGCAGACCAATGGTACAGAATAGAAGACACAGAGACAAAACCACATAAATACAGTCACCTCATACTAGACAAAGGAGCCAAAAACATACAATGGAGAAAAGATAGCCTGTTCAACAAATAGTGCTGGCAAAACTGGAAATCCATATGCACTAAAATGAAATTAAACCTCTATCCCTCATCCTGCACAAAACTCAACTCAAAATAGATCAAAGACATAGGAATTAGACCAGAGACCCTGAACCTAATAGAAGACAAACTGGCCTGAATCTTCATCATGTTACTTTTTCTCAGCAAAGGATACAATCAAGAATATAAAGAGAGAGCCTACAGAGTGGGAGAAAATCATTTCCACATGCACTTCAGATAAAGCACTTATCTCCAAAATTTATAAAGAACTTACAAAACTTTACACCAAAAATACAAAGAACCCAATCAATAAATGAACCAAGGAACTGGACAGACACTTTACAGAAGAACACATAGAGGCAATTAATAAATATATGAAAAAGTGTTCAACATCTCTAGTAATTAGAGAAATGCAAATTAAAACAACTTTAAGATTTCATCTTACTCCAATTAGAATGGCTATTATCAAGAACACAAACTATAATACATGTTGGCGTGGATGTGGGGAAAAAGGCACACTATTACATTGCTGGTAGAGTTGCAAATCGGTGCAGCCACTCTGGAAAGCAGTGTGGAGAATCCTCAGAAAACTTGGAATGGACCCGCCTTTTGACCCAGTTATCCCACTCCTTGGTTTATACCCAAAGGACTTAAAATCAGCAAACTACAGCGACACAGCCACATCAATGTTTATAGCAGCTCAGTTCACAATAGCTGTATTGTGGAACCGACCTAGATGCCTTTCAACAGATGAATGGATAAACAAATTGTGGTACATATACACAATAGAATGTTATTCAGCCATAAAGAAGAATATTATTATGGCATTTGCAAATAAATGGATGGAATTGGAGAATATCATGCTAAGTGAAATAAGCCAATTTCAACAAACCAAAGGTTGAAAGTTTTCCCTGATCAGTGGAGAATGATATATAATCAGGGTAGAGGAGTGGGGAGGGAGAGAAGAATGGGGGAACTTTAGATTATGTAGAAGGAAATGAGAGGGAGGGGGGTATGAAAAATGGTGGAATGAGACAGACATCATTACCCTATGTACATGTATGATTACATGAATGGTATGAATCTACATTGTGTACAACCATAGAAACAAAATGATGTACCCCACTTGTGTACAATGAATCAAAATGCAGTCTGTAAAAAATTAAAAGATAAATAAAAAAATAAAAATAAATAAAAGGAAGATCTCTTGGATCCAGGTTCCAGTCATTCTGACTCAGCAGGAATGGAAAGGCCAGGGAGTCTACATTTTCGTATTGAGCCTTGATATTCCTGATGCACATGGCCTGCAAAAGGAACCTTTGAGAAGTACTGGCGTTGTGATTTCAATATTTTCTCTCTCCAAAAAAAAAAGAGGTTGACACACTTGCTGCACATTTAATTACTCCTCTAAAGTATATATTTAGACATGCCCGGAGAACAGAACTCCAATTCCATAGCAATGAATAACTTATTCATTGCTATATCCTACACTGTATTTAACAGTAATTTCCATATGTAGATATTGAAACGTTCTTTGTTGGTCGTCTGAAATTGGATTTGGTGTCCTGATTGTATTTTCATTATTTATTTTTTTTTCTAGTCTCAAAATAATATAAAGGTTATTTTTAATCTTATTGTAATCCCTTAAAACGTCAAGAGGTTTACATTTTTTTATTGTAAACAAATGGGATACATGTTGTTTCTCTGTTTGTACATGGTGTAAGGCATACCATTTGTGTAACCATAAATTTACATAGGGTAATGTTGTTTGATTCATTCTGTTATTTTACCCCTTCCCCCCCACCCCTCCCACCCCTCTTTTCCCTCTATACATTCCTTCCTTCCTCCATTCTTGTCCCCCTCCTTAACCCTAACTCTAACCCTAAAACTAACCCCTCCCACCCCCCACCCCCCACTATGTGTCATCATCCACTTATTAGCAATATCATTCTTCCTTTGGTTTTTTGAGATTGACTTATCTCACTTAGCATGATATTCTCCAGTTTCATCCATTTGCCTGCAAATGCCATAATTTTATCATTCTTTATGGCTGAGTAATATTCCATTGTATATATATACCACAGTTTCTTTATCCATTCATCAATTGAAGGACATCTAGGTTGGTTCCACAATCTGGCTATTGTGAACTGAGCAGCTATGAACATTGATGTGGCTGTATCTCTGTAATATGCTGATTTTAAGTCCTTTGGGTATAGGCCAAGGAGTGGGATAGCTGGGTCAAATGGTGGTTCCATTCCAAGTTTTCTGAGGAGTCTCCATATTGCTTTCCAGAGTGGCTGCACTAATTTGCAGCCCCACCAGCAATGTATGAGTGTACCTTTCTCCCCACATCCTTGCCAACACCTGTTGTTGCTTGTATTCTTGATAATCGCCATTCTAGTTGGGGTGAGATGGAATCTTAGGGTGGTTTTGATTTGCATTTCTCTTATTACTAGAGATGTTGAACATTTTTCCATATGTTTGTTGATTGCTTGTAGATCTTCTTCTGTGAAGTGTCTATTCATTTCCTTAGCTCATTTGTCGATTGGATTATTTGCATTCTTGGTGTAGAGTTTTTTGAGTTCTTTATAGATTCTGGAGATTAGTGCTCTATCTGAAGTATGATTGGCAAAGATTTTCTCCCACTCTGTAGGCTCTTTCTTCTCATTGCTGATAGTTTCCTTTGCTGAGAGAAAGCTTTTTAGTTTGAATCTATCCCAGTTATTGATTCTTGTTTTTATTTCTTGTGCTATGGGAGTCCTGTTGAGGAAGTCTGGTCCTAAGCCAACATGTTGAAGCTCTGGACCTACTTTTTCTTCTATAAGATGCAGGGTCTCTGGTCTGATTCCGAGGTCCTTAATCCATTTTGAGTTTAGTTTCGTGCATGGTGAGAGATATGGGTTTAGTTTCATTCTGTTGCATATGGATTTCCAATTCTCCCAGCACCATTTGTTGAAGAGGCTATCTTTTCTCCATTGCATATTTTTGGCCCCTTTGTCTAGTATGAGAAAATTGTATTTATTTGGGTTTGTGTCCATGTCCTCTATTCTGTACCATTGATCCACCTTTCTATTTTGGTACCAATACCATGCCGTTTTTGTTACTATTGCTTTGTAGTAGAGTTGAAGATCTGGTATTGCGATACCCCCTGCTTCACTCTTTCTGCCAAGAATTGCTTTAGCTATTCTGGGTTTTTTATTCTTCCAGATGAATTTCATAATTGCTTGCTCTATTTCTGTAAGGTACATCATTGGGATTTTAATTGGAATTGCATTGAATCTGTATAGCACTTTTGGTAGTATGGTCATTTTGACAATATTAATTCTTCCTATCCAAGAACATGGGAGATCTTTCCATCTTCTAAGGTTTTCTTGAATTTCTTTCTTTAGTGTTCTGTAGTTCTCATTGTAGAGGTCTTTCACCTCTTTTGTGAGATTGATTCCCAAGTATTTTATTTTTTTCGATGCTATTGTGAATGGGGTAGTTTTCCTAAGTTCTTTCTGAAGATTCATCGCTTATGTATAAAAATGCCTTAGATTTATGTGCATTGATCTTATATCCCGCTACTTTACTGAATTCACTTATGAGATCTAAAAGTTTTCTGGTGGAATTTCCTGGTTCCTCTAAGTATATAATCATATCATCAGCAAATAGGGATAGTTTGAGTTCTTCTTTTCCTATTCGTATCCCTTTAATTTCTTTGGTCTGTCTAATTGCTCTGGCTAGAGTTTCAAGGACAATATTGAATAGAAGTGGTGAAAGAGGGCATCCCTGCCTTGTTCCAGTTTTTAGAGGGAATGCTTTCAGTTTTTCACCATTTAGAATGATATTAGTCATGGGCTTAGCATAGATGGCCTTTACAATGTTAAGGAATGTTCCCACTATCCCTATTTTTTCTAGTGTTTTGAGCATGAAGGGGTGCTGTATTTTATCAAATGCTTTTTCTGCATCTATCGAAATAATCATGTGATTCTTGACTTTAAGTCTATTGATATGGTGAATGACATTTATTGATTTCCTGATGTTGAACCAAACTTGCATCCCTGGGATGAAACCCACTTGATCATGGTGCACTATCTTTTTAATATGTTTTTGGATGCGATTTGCTAAAATTTTGTTGAGAATTATTGCGTCGATGTTCATTAAGGATATTGGTCTGAAATTTTCTTTCCTCGATGTGTCTCTGTCTGGTTTAGGTATCAGGGTAATATTGGCTTCACAGAATAAGTTTGGGAGGGTTCCCTCCTCTTCTATTTTATGGAATACTCTGAGAAATATTGGAATGAGCTCTTCTTTAAAGGTTTTTTAGAACTCGGCTGAGAACCCATCTGGTCCTGGACTTTTTTTTGTTGGTAGGCTTTTGATGACTTCTTCTATTTCATTACTTGAAATTGGTCTATTTAAATTATGTATGTCCTCCTCGTTCAGTTTAGGCAATTCATATGTCTCTAGAAACCTGTTGATGTCTTCAAAATTTTCTATTTTGTTGGAGTATAGATTTTCAAAATAGTTTCTAATTATGTTTTGTATTTCAATCATGTCTGTTGTGATATTTCCTTGTTCATTCTGAATTTTAGTGATTTGGGTTTTCTCTCGTCCTCTCTTTGTTAGTGTGGCTAAAGGTTTATCAATTTTGTTTATTTTTTCAAAGAACCAACTATTTATTTTGTCGATTTTTTGTATTGTTTCTTTCGTTTCAATTTCGTTGATTTCAGCTCTGAGTTTAACTATTTCCTGTCTTCTACTACTTTTGGTATGGGTCTGCTCTTCTTTTTCTAGGGCTTTGAGCTGTAGTGTTAGGTCGTATATTTGTTGAGTTTTACTTCTTTTATTAAATGCGCTCCATGAAATAAATTTTCCTCTAAGTACTGTTTTCATAGTGTCCCAGAGATTTTGATATGATATTTCTTTGTTCTCATTTACCTCTAAGAATTTTTTAATTTCCTTCCTAATATCTTCTGTTATCCATTCATCATATAATAGCATATTGTTCAATCTCCAGGTGTTGGAGTAGTTTCTGTTTTTTACTCTTTCATTTATTTCTAACTTCAATCCATTATGATGTGATAGAACACAAGGCAGTGTCTCTATCTTCTTGTATTTGCTAACATTAGCTTTGTGGCATAACATATGGTCTATTTTAGAGAAGGATCCATGTGCTGCTGAGAAGAAAGTGTATTCGCTCTTGGTTGGATGGTATATTCTATAAATGTCTGTTAAGTCTAAATTATTGATTGTGTTATTGAGATCTATGGTTTCTTTGTTCAATTTTTGTTTGGAAGATCTGTCCAGTGGTGAGAGAGGCATGTTAAAATCACCTAGTATTATTGTGTTATGGTCAATTTGGTTTCTAAAATTGAGAAGGATTTGTTTGACATACATGAATGAGCCACTGTTTGGGGCATAGATGCTTATGATTGTTATATCTTGCTGATTTATGCTTCCCTTAAGCAGCATGAAATGTCCTTCTTTATCCCTTCTGACTAACTTTGGCTTGAAGTCCACATTATCTGAAATGAGGATGGATACTCCAGCCTTTTTGCTGAGTCCATGTGCATGGTATGTTTTTCCCCATCCTTTCACCTTTAGTCTATGGGTATCTCTTTCTATGAGGTGAGTCTCTTGCAGGCAACATATTGTTGGATCTTTCTTTTTAATCCAATCTTCCAGTCTATGTCTTTTGATTGATGAATTCAGGTCATTAACATTCAGGGTTATTATTGAGATATGATTTGTATTCCCGGTCATTTGGTTCATTTTTTAAATTTTATTTATTTATTTATTTTTTTGACACAACTTGGTTCCTCCTTTATTTGACAGTTCCTTTAGGATAATTCCTCCCTTTGCTGATTTGCTCTTTGTTTTTTATCTCTTCCTCATGAAATATTTTGCTGAGAATGTTCTTAATGCTGGCTTTCTTTTTGTAAATTCTTTTAGCTTTTGTTTATCATGGAATGATTTTATTTCATCGTCAAATTTGAAGGTAAGTTTTGCTGGGTATAAGATTCTTGGTTGGCATCCATTTTCTTTCAGAGCTTGAAAAATGTTCCAGGCCCTTCTAGCTTTTAGGGTCTGGATTGAAAAATCTGCTGATACCCATATTTGTTTCCCTCTGAATGTAATTTGGTTCTTTTCTCTCACAGCCTTTAAAATTCTGTCTTTATTTTGTATGTTAGGTATTTTCATTATAATGTGCCTTGGTGTGGGTCTGTTGTAATTTTGTGTATTTGGAGTCCTATAAGCCTCTTGAACGTGATTTTCCATTTCATTCTTCAGATTTGGGAAAATTTCTGATATTATTTCATTGAATAGATTGTTCATTCCTTTGGTTTGTTTCTCTAATCCTTCCTCAATCCCAATAATTCTCAAATTTGGCCTTTTTCATGATATCCCATAGTTTTTGGAGATTCTGTTCATTTTTTCTTACCGTCTTCTATGTTTGTTCAACTTTGTTTTCAAGGTTAAATATTTTGTCTTCAATATCTGGGGTTCTGTCTTCCAGGTGTTCTATCCTACTGGTTATGCTTTCTATGGAGTTCTTAATTTGGTTTATTGTTTCCTTCATTTCAAGGATTTCTGTTTGGTTTTTTTTCAATATCTCTAACTCTTTATTGAAATGATCTCTTGCTTCCCGTATTTGGTCTTTTAACTGTCGATTGGTGCGATCATTCAATGCCTGCATTTGCTCTTTCATCTCATCATACAATGCCTGCATTTGCTCTTTCATCTCATCGTTCAATGCCTGCATTTGCTCTTTCATCTCATCGTTTGCTTCCCTAATCATTTTAATTATGTACATTCTGAACTCCCTTTCTGTCATTTCTTCTGCCATGCTGTTGTTGGATTTTATTGATGTAACATCTAGATTTGTTTGGGGCATTTTCTTCCCTTGTTTTCTCTTATTGTTCAGGAATCAGTGGATCATTAAGATATTGCAGATTTCCTCTATTGACTTATAATGTCCCTGAAGATTGCTAGTATATCCCCTCTTATCCTTCAGTAGCCTGAAGTCTTGGAGGAAGTTGATAATGTGGTGCTCCACAAGGAAGCTGCCTCTCTAGGGGTGGTGACCCTCAGGTGGGGTATATTACCTGATAGTGGGCAGAGGTGCCTCCACTTGTTGACCAATGGTCATCCAAAGGGGAACTAGGCTGCAGGCTGAGGCAAGGCCTGTTTGTGCCTGTGTCTCTGGTTTTACCATCCTTGTGGGAAAACCTCACCCGGCAGGGAAGACTCACCCGGTGGGGAGGTCTCGCTGGTCAGTTCACCTCCTAGAGGTTCCCCTCAATCTACAGCTACTGCCTGGGCTGGGCTGCCTTCCTCTGCAATGTTCCCAGGGGCCCGGACCTACCTCCTGGGCTTGGGAGCCTCACCCTTCACAGCCAAGTCTCCTTAGGCTGCCTCTCCTCAGAGAATCTGCCCACAGTCCTGGAAACTTCGCTCCGTCCCTAAGCATGTCTCTGTGCGGCTCTTCCACCAAGAAGCCACCTAGCTCCTGGGACCCTGCTCTGCCCCTAATCTCCTGGCTATGCAGCCCCTCCTCTGAGCCGCCACCTGGAGCCCCATACAATAGCTCCGAGTCCCAGAGACCTGCCACACACCTCTTCCTCCAGACAGTCGCCCGGTGTTCTGACGCAGTCACTAGGAGTCCAAGGAACTCACTTCGCATCTCCTCCTCCCGCCAACCACCCGTAGTCCTAGGTAGTCACTCCGAGTCTAAGTGACCCGCTCTGTTCCTCCTCCTCCTCGGGGTAGCCCCCTGGGTGTTCAGGAGCAGTCGCTCCGAGACCAAGCGACCCACCGCGCTCCTCCTCCAGGCAGGCCACCGGTGTTCAGGAGCGGTCGCTTTGAGTCCAAACAACTCACCACTTGCCTCCTCCTCTGAGCAGCCACCTGGAGCTCTGATGCAGTCACTCCAAGACCAAGCGACCCGCCGCGCTTCTCCTCTTCCTCTGGGCAGCCCCCCGGTATTCAGAAGCAGTCGTTCTGAGTCCAAACAGCTCACCACGCAGCTCTTCCTCAGGCAGCCACCCGGAGCCCTAGTGGTTGCTCCGAGTCCAAGCGCTGTGCTGAGCCGCCTCCTCTACGATGATCCCAGTGGTCCGTGTTTACCGCTCCAGCGGGGGGGAGGGGCGTCTCCCGGAGCAACTCTACTTCACAAAGTTCCCTGCGTTCCGGGGCTACCGCCCCATCCGGGACGCCTCCCCAACGGGAGAGACTCACCCGGCGGCTTTGAGTTGGTCCCAAGTCTCTCACTATCTCCTCTTTTGAATCCTGCGTCCTGGAGCAACATGAAATGCAGCCACCCTCTAGTCCACCATCTTGAAACCTCCCCAAATTATTTGAGGTTTGGAGAGCAACCCTCTTCTCCCTTTTATTGCTCACACCTTCCCCAGCCCCATGCACTATACTATCCTAAGGTTTGTACAAGCTGCTAGACTCCTCTGCTCACCCCATTCTGTTTTTCTTTGACACTTTCAGAATAGCTGTTTGACTACAACAGAATAGCTGTTCAATTAGAAATTTGGGCATTTTTTTATTCTAACTTTACTTACTTACTTTATTTTTATTTTATTTTTTATTTTTGAAGTACTAGATGCTGAACCCAGGAATGCTGTACCACTGAGCTACATCACCAGCCCTTTTCTTTTTTTTTTTTTAATTTTAAGACAGGATCTTGCCAGGTTGCTGAGGCTAACCGTGAACTAAAGACCCTCCTGCCTGAACCTCCTGAGTCACTGGAACTATAGTAGTGCACCACCATGCCTGGCTCTAATCTCTAAATTATATGTGGTTTTGCTAGCCATATTTAAGAAACTAACTTTATGTAGTGTGGCTTAAACATTTTGGCTTGAGCGACCACAAGGATGGAGTTGTCATCAACCCAAATGGTAAAACTACAGGTGATATAGAAAATCAAGAGTTTGGTTTTGGATATGTTCTGATCAAGCTGTCTCAGACACCCAAGTGAGATGTCAAGTGGGAAACTAAATAATATAGTAAGAACTTGGGGTCAAACATCTGGATTGGAAACACAAATTTGGAAAGCGTGGTAATAAGGTTGCTATTTAAGTCATGAGGCAGATGCAGTCACTAATACAAAGTGTAGACAAAGATAGGAGAGCAAGAACTGAGGCTGAGGCACATCAGCATGAAGAGTTAAGAAAGAAGATGAAGAACCAGTGGAGGAAAGTGAGGCTGAGAAGAATTGAGTGGTGAGATAACCCAGGAGAGTGTCATGAAGACCAACCTATGTAACAAAGAAGGAGAGAAGCAACCACTGCACCAGATCCTATTCAGTCCCTAGGACTCACTACATTTAACCATGCGGGGATCACGTGGTGAAGAATAGTTTCCATGAGGTGGCAGGAGGGAAAGCCCACTTAGGACGGATTTAAGCAAATAGGATTTATACTCTAGAGAGTATAAATGTTTTGAATTTTGCTAAAAAGAGGAAGAAATGGAGCTAGTAGGATAAGTGGGGTAAAGGGAAGTTAATTTATATTTTCCTTTAAGATGAGATACATAATAGCATAGAAGTAAAAGTTGATGGGAGTGTGTCCAGTGGTGTGTGAAAAAGTATATACAAGAAAGAGGAAAGAATTGTTGGGGTGCAGTCTTGACTACACCCAGATTGATGGGAGGGCCTAGCTGTAGACAAGAGCAAGACAGAAAGTGTGAACGTGCTGTTTCTGATACAGATGCAGAAGTGGGGAGAGAGGAACATGGGGGAGTTCTCTTAGGGTTGCTTTCATTTCCTCAGTGAAATAGGAAATGATCATCCATCCACTGACAATAAGTGTGGGGAAGACTTGGAGATCTGAAAAGAAAGGGAAAAGTGTGAAATAGATACGCAGGATAAAAATCAAAGTAGTGGTCCTCTTGGGGTGGTAGTTCAGGAACTTTCTGGGATGATGGTGGTGTTCTCTGACTTATGGGGTGCAGATTATATGATGCATGCATTTGCCAAAGTCATAAAACTACTATTTAGGAATTGTGCATTTGGTTGTGTGTTAATCAGACCTCGATTCAAAAGAAATGAGAAATGAGTGGTGAGATAACCCAGGAGAGTGTCATGAAGACCAACCTATGTAACAAAGGAGAGAAGCAACCACTGCACCAGATCCTATTCAGTCCCTAGGACTCACTACATTTAACCATGCGGGGATCACGTGGTGAAGAATAGTTTCCATGAGGTGGCAGGAGGGAAAGCCCACTTAGGACGGATTTAAGCAAATAGGGAAGAAGAGGTGAGAGGGGAACGATGGAGGAGAAGCACAAAGTCACCCAGGAAAGTGCAGGAGTGAATGGAGGAGAGAAGCGTGGCACTAACGGCACTTAATTTCATTGACTTTAGGGTGGTGGTGCCATGATCAACTGCACAGTTGTGGGGCAGAGTTGGATCTCTCCAGGACTGTGATTTTGCTGCGCAGTTCATGTGAATCAAGAGGTACGGAAATGAGAGTTTGTAATGATTGACCATGAGGATTATAGTTTTCAAACAGGGGTTCATAATACGGACTATCCCTCAAATCTATTAGCATATAGAAATGGATGTTGTGACTCTCAAGTGCAGAAACATTCAGGTTCTTTAAAGAAAACACTTTCTTGTTGATCTGTCTTATAATCAGCATTACCAATGCTTGTAATCATCCCTACTTGCATCTCATTCTGTTAAATATATTCATGTGTTCTTCAGAGATGTCCTATTCCAAGAAAAAGGCCCTTCTTTGGGGAAGACAGGCAGAAATCCATGCCTCACCACATAGGCCAATGACGTGCTTTGCCTTGCTGGGTTTGGGGTGGCAAGTTCTCCCATTGCCGTCAGCAGGGCTGGCCTCATGGTGGATGAATTAGACATGGCCAGGGGATGACTCCAGGCATGCACCAATTTCCTTGCCCCGAGCATCCCCTTCTTCTGCCTAACTGATAGTGTCTGAATGTCACCAAAATAATTGTTTTCTAGCATAAGGCTTTGACCATAAATAAAAATTCAATGATCTTGTTATCCATCAATCATACACCACACTTCTATCTATCCAGTCCTTCATTTTGCACTCACTCCCAGGAGTGAGAGGTGGCGACTGGAGATTGTGGTGCATTTCCACTCCAGGAGTCATCAATTTATGATTTTATTTTGTAAATGAAGTTTTATTGGAACACAGCCATCACCGTTCATTCACATATTGTCCATGATTGTTTTCCTGCTGCAGTGATGGAGTTGAGGAGTCAGGATAGAGACCATATGAGCAGGAAGCCTAAAATACTTGCGATCTGGCCCTTTATAGAAAAGGCCAATCCCGACTCTCTTGCTCTCTTTATTATCTTCAGTCTGCCATGATTTGCATGGGTCTCTATATCCTGCCTCTAGAATGCAAGGTCCATGAGGGCAGTTTTGTCAGTCCAAATAAACCATCGGAGCAATTCTCCAAAGAACACTGATATTTACTTGAGAAAAGCAGAACAGTGGAAATAGCAGAACATTGCAACAGGAATACACGTCACAGTAAACTACAGGTGTATTCAGACAGGTTGAGGCAAGAGGAACATTTGAAAGACAGAAAACGAGGAGGATTACATCAGCTGCCCTCACTAAAAAAACTGAACATGCTGCTGATTTGGTCTTGGATTTCTCAACCTCCAAAACTGTGAGAAAATAATTTTTGGATTTTCATAAGTTACCCAGTCTCAGGCATTCTGTTATAGCAGCACAAAATGGAGTAAGGCACTAGTGGACAATATTCATTGTCCACTGACGGAGCTGTTTTTACTTTTAAAATAGTATGCATTAAAGAACATTGTCCCATAATTCATCTCAATATAATTAAATTATTAGATTGATTAGACACTTCAACTTTAAAGATTAATGAATTGTTAACATTCTGATAATGACATTTAATGCTCACTGATGAAATTTCAAAATCCACAACCTGTTAAATTTCTTAATATGATATGCATGTTTTTTTAAGATTATGTTCAACTTTTTATTTTAGTAAAATCAGAATAATACAGCACATGCAGTGCTAGCATCTAGAACTAATACAATAAGCAGTTGCTAAACTTACAGAGACTTGAAGTTCAATGTTTACATTCAGCAAGTTAAATCTACTCTTATTTACTGAAAATATTGCTGTTTGATAAAACTGAATGAAAAAGTCACTGATTATGGCAACAAAGATAACCACATGTTTGAAGATTGTAAAAAGATATGCATATTTTTTAAGAAAAAAAAAAGCTGGGAAAAATTACCTATTAAATGTTACTCAGTGGTACCATTATAACCTATATCCTAACTTCTCTTTTTTATAACTAGATAGGTTCTGAAACATTTGTCATGGAGAATAAGTAAGAAAGGAAGGGAGAAAGGAGTCTCCATCTATTCCTGCCAACAAATCCTAGACGGGTCCTTTTCAGCTACCATGTCTTGCTTATCTCTCTGGTTGGAAAGATCAAAGAGAAGTGAGGGGATAGTAAGAGAGTGGAATGAGGTTACCAGAGGTTGCTTCAGATGGAATAATCAGAGCACTTCCCAGTAAGGTCCCCCACAACCATAACTCAGATGTTAATAGAGCAGCTGCTACATGGGAGTTTTATGTGGTTTAGTTATGAGAGTCCAGTCTCCTCCAAAATAAGATCTAATATTCGGCCTTGACTGTCACCTCTGCAACACTATCACCTCATCACCTTTCATAAAGTCTACTTTGTCATTTAAATTGTCCTGGATTTTCAATTAAAAGATAGTTTTATGTTCTAAGACAGATACTGTTTTCCTCCTTTTTTTCTACCCATATCCCCTGAGTAACAGATTTTCTTATGTTCTTAATCTGAGTTGAGATGATTACCATAGTATATTTTCAAAGTTCTTAGCATACAAATATTTGACTTCAGAACATTAAGAAATAAATGAGTGTGGGGGTGGGAGGTAATATACTTTTAATTTTGTGTTTGCTGTTCCTATGTTAGGAATGCCTATTGTGATGGTTTCATTCAAATACGAGGTTCACTTCCCTTCCATGAGCTCCATGTGAAAGAAGTTCCCAGGGTTAGAGAGGAACAATACACAATGCCAGTACTTCCCCATGGAAGAGCCCCATGGAAACCAGAATACGCTCCTTATAGATTTTGCTTATTTCATGTTCTCTGACTATCCTACTTAGTATAGCATCTCTGGTGATTCTCTATGCCCTTGCCCTGCTTTTTATTCTTCGTAGCATGGATTATTGTGTTATGATCACAATCTTCATGTGCTAGTTTATTTTTTATGTCATCTGTCTTTCCGTCTGGCATGGAAGTATTACGGTCCACTGAGTCTCCAGACCTTTGAACAGTGCCCAACAGACAGTAGGTGTTCTGTATAATACTCCCTTTGTATCTATGGGGATTGGCTCAAGGACCACTGGCAGAGGATGCTCAGGTTCCTTATATAAAACAGCATAGTGTTTACGTATAACCTATGCACATCCTCCTTTTGATTAAAATGTGCTTCATAATACCAGGTTTGCTTCTTCAAATACCCATCCCTGTATACTTAAATCATCTCTGGGCTACTTATAAAACCTAATGCTACATAAACGCTCTGTAAATAGTTTTTACATTATTTTGTTTAGGGTCTAATAACAAGAGAAATAGTCTATAGGTGTTCAATAGTAATGCAATCTTTTTCCAAATATTTTTGATCCTTGATTGGGTGAATCCCAGGATGCAGAACCACAGACACTGAAGACCAACTGCAGGTTGAGCATAGAAGACGCCATTGGTGCTCCTTCCTCATCCCATCATGTCATTGTTACTTTTTGTTTGTTTCTGTGCACCCCCTTCTGTGCCATTTGGCCCCCAAGATCCCACCCAACGTGCCTTCACGGCACTGCTCTGGAGCCCTGGGGCTGCTGCTGCCTTGGGCCGAGTGCATGGTCTCCGGCAGCCCACAGCCAAGGACTGACCGCTGTAGGCGCGAGAGCCCTGCTCACTTACCCACAAGTCCTCAGCTCAGGCTCTGCTTCTGAGGAGCCTGGTCTGAGGTGCTGAGTGACTGTAAGTGCACCCAAACGCAAGCCTTCCTTGAAAATTTCACCATGATAACAGAAACTTCCACCTCATTTCTCTTGATTCTATTCAAAACAGTCATGGATTGAGATTTACCACCTGAATCTACGGTATAATTAATTACCCAGAGAGCATTTTAGCAAGGACTCAGCTTCAAAAGTAATTTCACAAACAATAATTATAAATCACTGGAAAAAAGAAATGAGTGAGTCAGTTCCCATTAGCCATCCAGAATAAAACTCCTTTGAATTAAGGCCATGATTTGAAAAGCATTGCTCTTTTAACAACAGAACTATAACAAAGAAAAATTTAAAATTCACTTGCTTTTAGTGCCACCTGCTTCTCATAACTCCCTACTAATATCTTTATCTCTCAGTCAAAATGTAGGTAAAATAAGTTTACTTTGTATTCTTCAGAATATCGTTAGCAAAAATGCATACTATTTGCATGACTAATTTTGATTAAATTGTGCTTCACAATACCAGGTTTACTTCTTCAAATGCCCTTTACTTAGCTTGCACTGTCTCTAGCAATTCACAGACTTTCAATTTCATCATGATTTTTCTTTATCATGCATGGCTCCAAACTTCCTCATCTGATTCTAATTGCTTAAAAGATCTCTGCTTGACCTCTTTTTTTTTTTTTTTTTCCATCTTAGGCTGCATTTCTTCTGGGAAAAAAAATATTCCTGTCTATTGTTCTACTAGGACATTTAATCCAGGGACTTGAAGCAGCCAGTCACCAAGCTCAGGACCCTTCGTGGTGGAACACCCTGCTACTCACTAGTGATGCAGTGATAGGAACTTGCTAAAATGAGAATCTAAGTAAGACAGATCAGCAGCTTCATGATACCTGGAATTCACAAAAAAAGAAAGTGATTTTGTACGGAAATGTTTAGAGTAGTACATACATATTTAACTTACAATTTTTGTGCACACTTAGTTTTCTCACTAATGCAAAAATTTATACATTTCTATATATTTTATGTTCCCATACACATGCTTACATATACACAAGTGATCGTTAAACAAATAGTTATTACTTATTTCACACTTGCAGGCAATCTTACCTACCAAGTTACCCTTAATTATAATATATAAGTATATAACAAGATGCATAGATTTAAGAATTGTTGGGGACAAGGTCAGGAAATTGTTTAGGTCACAACCCACAGAACGACTTGGAGATCTGCTTTTATTCACTATCTCCATGACTTGACACTAACGCAAAATATTGAGGTCATCTCACAACTAACGTACCTCAGCTCCATTAGATAATATGAAGAACCAGGTTGACTCTGTAATGACAGTGAAAAGATTAAGCCACAGTGCCATTATATTTTTTTATTGGATTATTCTCAACACTTTATAAACATAATAATAACAGTCTAGGCCCTTCTATTCCACGCATACACCTCTCTCACTCTCCGCTCTTTCCACCAAGCCCTGTGGTTGGGGAGGGATAGGAGATAATATTTTTCAGTTTGGACTGAAGTCTTTCCTGCTACTATTATTTCTGATCTACACAAATTGTCTTTTTCATGACCCATTTTGTACTCTGCTGCTAATGTTTTGGGAATCAAATCAAGTGTTTCTGTTCTCTCACCTCCATATCCCTCCCTTGAAGCAATGAGCACAAAAAAAATTTCCTGGAAATATGCCCCGTAATATCATAATTGAACCATAACACGACTACCAGGAACTGCAGGTACCCAACAAGTCCCCATCTCAAGCAGTGGTAGGCTAACCACTATCACTTCCTAGGAGGGGCTGGGGAATCACTTGGAAGGAAGGGCATGATGAATGGATGGATGATGGGCAACCCTAACTCAGAGGGTAGAAAGGCAGATGGTGACTTCTGCCAACAAACCTGGAAATTTCTGCAGTCACCATTACAATCCCGGAAGTCCCAGTCAGCACAGGATACAGAATGATCTCCATGCATATTGAACTGTAGTGAACCACGACCACCATAGTCAGCCAGACCCAGGAAATTGCTGACCAGCTAAACTACAGACTGGTCCCCAGCATTTCATCAGTCATGAAATAATTTGACTCCACAACTTCAGTTTTGAATGTTTAAGATCCTACATTGCCCATTCTTTTTAGAGGCTATTCATTGTAGATATTGTTATACATGATTAAATGTGAAAGGGGAAAGGAAGAAATATAGACATAAGAGAAATATATGTTTTTAATCTCAAATGATATCCAACAGGAAGAAGATGCAAGGAGACCAGATAGTATATCAGGTCACACAGGTGTGACATAGCAGCAACCTGGATTGAACCTTTACCTATGTGACACAATGAAGTGAACATATCCCAAAATTATTTTGGAGTTAGAATCAATGGAATCTAAGGACAGTTGGATGCAACTGTGAGAAGTAGAAATGGTCAAAGAAACCCCAGGTTTCTGGCATGAGCAGCTGGACAGATGGTGGTGTCGCTGACTAAAATGGGAAGCACAGTAAGAAGAGAGGATTTGCGTGGGAGGAATGATGTGTTTAGCTCTGGACCATTGGTTTTGCCATGGCTGTGGGACATCTCAGCAGATTTCAAGGACACTGCTGCGAATCAGAAGAGGAAGCCACCAGCTGTGTGAATAGTGACAAATGGTGCAACCCTTTGTGTCCAGCAGCCAGAGAGGCCTCTTCCGGATGGGCTCACTGCTTGGTGGTAAGTACATGAGACACACATCTCCTACGCAGTGGCTGTGGGCCCTTCACATCCTGTGTACCACACTTTACTTACAAGGCTCTCAAATGGCACCTCTGGCAAATTAAATGCCAATTCCAAATCCATTATGCTCTGCAAATCAAATTTTGTCTTTCAGCAACATGTAGAGCAAAACGAAATGGCATTCAAGGGTATTCTATGCTCAGTGATATCAGGACTGATGGGTTTATTTTGCTATTCATGAATCTGATGAGGCATATCCTTGTCATTGCTCATTAGCCAACCTGCCTCCCTCCATCTGTGATTCTAAACCCAAGGCTAGGTTGTGTTCATGTCACCTTATGAGGGAAATCAGAGAAAAGATGCTGCTAAAAGCTGATTAATAAACTCTTTGCATTGTATTATCTGTTACATCCTCAACAGTAACTGATCCTGTGCAGACTTGAGTCCTGACAAAAAGAGTTGCTTTTTTCCTGAAATTGTAATCTGAAAAATATGTTGGTGATGCTTGTATAGACCAGGGATGTTAACCTGTGCTGCAAACCTACCAAGCTAATTTGGTCAATTAGCAATTACCGATTAGAAGTAAGTCACCTCTACAAACTTACTTCCAGGTGACTTACAATAGAAACTTACAATTGAAATCTCAGATCAAATTGTTGCATGTGTGCAGATTTATAAGTAATTGGGAACAAAGCCTGATTACTCTAAAAGTCCCTGCTCTGTTGATAATATCCTTGTTTGAGAATCGATTTAAGGCAATTTACAAGGATATGGAAAAAAATGACTGAGGGTTGACCCAGCAGAAGTGTTGATGAGGGAGTATTTGAGACAAAAGAAATAACACGTATGCATGCATGCACACACACACGCGCACACACACACACACACTCACAACATGTCTAAGGAAATGAAAAAGAGTGGACTGTTCAGAAAACTGTGAAGAGTTTTGGGCAACATGGTGGATGTTCCAGGGCAGGAAAGGAGTGAGAAGTTGCATGAGATCAAGCAATATGAAGTCTGAAGCATGGAGCCTGAGAGCTGCTCAGCACTGGTGAAGACTGTCCAAGCAGTTATATCCAGATACCCATGAGGATTATTCCCTCACTTGCTCCAGATGTCTCTTCATCTGTGACCACGCAGAAAGCTCTTCTCTAATCAAATGACCTAAAATGCCAAATCCCTCCATCACATCTTATTCACTGACTGTTTTTATTTTTCTTCCTAGCACCGAATACAGCTATCATCATAGATATGTTGTGCATTACCTATCTTGCTCCACTAAGTTCTAGGAGCATCTGTTGCTATTCCCAGTGCCTGGCACACACTAGTCTCATTTGTTGAATTAATAAATTAGAAAGAGCAGACAAGTAGGCGGATGAATAGATAGATAGATAGATGTAGAATCTGGGATATCCGGGAAGCTATGTGATTTTCCAGGAAGAGCATAAAGAAGAAAGCTGTGACTGTACTAGCAGGGAGAAAGCACCCTCTAAGGGACTGGCAGAGAAAAAGAAACCAAGGAGTCTTAGTGAGGATAGAAAAGTAGAAAACCAGAGAAAAATCAGCACCAAATGAAGCAAGGGAGAATATTTCCAGTTGAGAAAATGGCCAATTTCAGATGCAACACAAGGCTGTAATGCGAGGACTAGTGAGGGAACCCTCAAGATAATTTCTAGAATATTCCCACAGGGACTCTTACTATTTAGCATTGTGTACAATTTAGAGAATTACTGTAATCTCTATGACTTGTTTCCATTTTAAAATTTTTCTGCCAGGCTTGGAGTAATAAGATTCCCAGATCTAGAGACAAAAAAATCCTATTTCAGTAACTGAGAGCTCCTGTTGTCTCTATGAACTGATAAATCCATGTTAAAGGGGATATTAATCCAAGTAATTTTAATAATACCACAACTGCAACTATTTGGGCTGATCATCAGTGTGTACTCACTAGCTAATGAGCTCCTGCCTTTGGCAATTAAAGAAAACAATATGAAGTCATTGCTTTGAGTATGATTTACAGACACTAATTGTTTGTCATTAATTGAAGTAAATGAGGCATTTCAAGGGAGTCAGTTGTGAGCTCTTAGCTAAAGGTGATAAAATGTTCTCTGAATTGAAGCCTGTCTTTACTCCCTTTCCTCTGTTCTCTCACATTCACTCTATGCTGCCCCCCCCACCCCCGTCCTATCCCCAGAACCTGCTCTCTCCACATCAGGACCAAACCCTTCCTGCCTGAGTTCAGTGATTTGCTGAGCTCTTGGTCTGCTGCTTCTGACCCTGCTGATCCCCATCCTCCTTCACCTTCTCCTCACAAGCTCTTCTTCAGTCTCTCCAACACCAGTGCTATGGTCTGAATGTTTGTGTCCCTACCCTCTGTCCCCTCACCAAATTCTGCTGAAATCCCAGTCCCCAGGCATTAGGAGGAGGGACCTTTAGGAGGTGATTAGGTGGAGTACTCATGAATGGGATCCGTGCCCTTATGAAAGAAGCCACAGAGAACTCTTGTTCCTCAGTCATGTGAGGACACAGCAAGAAGATGGCCACTATCAACACCAGCCCACACCAGCCTCGCCAGATGCCAGATCTGCTGACTCCTTCATCTTGAACTTCCTAATCTCTGTAACCATGAGAAAAAAATTTCTATTTTTTAATGCGATTCAGCTTGGCATATTTCATTATGTAGTAACCAAAATGGATTAAAACACCAGGGTTCTCTTGGTTCTTGGGATTATCTATACATCTCTTCTTTATTTCTTTGAACACCTGGATTTTCCTTCTTCTACTCCTAACTCTAGATGTTTCCTAAAATTCAATTTCATTCCTCAATCTTTCTTCTATATTCATCCTTGTCTCCCCTGCTTCTTGTTTTTTTCTGTTTTTAAGCAGTTCTGACAGTTTATACCTTCTTTGAATGTTGTTGTACCCAACACTAGCATATATGGTCATATACAAGGTACACAATGTCCAGAAAAATGGGGCCTATTCAAGTCACTGATCAGTTTAGATTGTATTAGAGATAAAGAAGATATTCTGTGAGGGTACATATAAAGAGAATGTTTTGATAAGGAATATCTGAGGATTACTTAAGGATGAGATCGGTCAGAGTTTAATTTAGATTGAGGACACTTCTAAACTCTTTCGGTTATGAAAATGTTAACTCAGAAGTAAATTTATGTTAAAATTAACAGCTCACCTTGGAGCACTAGATTAGGTGCTAATTTACATGTGTTTTAATAAGCACTCAGGTTGAAGTCAGTTAAAACTGTTTCTAGAGAATTCATCGCAGAGGTTAAAAGTTTATTATTTATTTCACACATTTTACTTAATAAGAATTTAATTAATCAAATATGATACCCACTGATTTTGCTGCATGTTTAAATTATATCTTTTGTCTAAAAGCTTTAAGACTCTGA
Source organism: Sciurus carolinensis (assembly GCF_902686445.1). Lineage (NCBI taxonomy): Eukaryota > Metazoa > Chordata > Mammalia > Rodentia > Sciuridae > Sciurus > Sciurus carolinensis. Next base: position 67,576,184 of record NC_062220.1, read on the forward strand.
AGTGTGAAGTCTAGAGGTGGTGGAGTCTTTGAGAGGTAGGGCCTAGTGGGAGGAAGTTAGGTCACTGGGGTAATGCCCTCAAAGAGGACTGTGGACCTTCAGTGGATGAATAGATGCAAAACTCATAGAAGAGTCCCTGGTACGTGGCAAGCAATAGGTACGTTTCAGCTATTAACTACTACAGATGAAGGAACTCCAGTCTACAGGTACTTGGTAACTTTCCCGAGGTCATGTCCTTAACTTGTAGTGGAGTCCAGACTGGAACTTGTGTCTTCTGATTTCTAGAGCAGTTTGTTATTTTTTCGGTACAAGTTACTGAATGATATGAGACAATTCAGGTAACCCTGAGTCACTTTTTCGGCGTCCTATCATGTGGACAAAACATCCATATGAGGTTCTCATTGGAGCCCAGCTAATACCAGTGCTATGCCCCTGAACTTCTAGAACTATAAGATAAATAAACCTCTTTTCTTTATAAAGTTACCCAGTCTACAGTATTTTATTATAGCAATAAAAAATAGACTAATACAATGCCATTTGTTCACCAGAATGATTTAGAAACATGGTTAAAAGAACAGATTCCCATGACCTTTTTCTGGATATTTTGATACAAAGAAACAAAAGTGAATCCTGAGAACTGATGGTTTTAACAAGTCTCCTAGATAGTTGATGTAACCAGACCAAATACTGGCACATAGAACCACTAGCATAGCCAATCATATTTCCTACCAAGCCTTGAATTTCCTGCTCTACTAAAAGGTAGGAAAGACCCATACCCTGTTGCCACATGTGAAGGTGTGCTTACATAACTCAATATTGTCATTGTCAATATTCATTGTGAGGCCTAATGGGACAGAGATTATAAGACAAGGTGAACCTTAGCACTAGTAGCAAATATAGTGCAATCATTTTTCTCCCTTGGTATTTTTTAATTTTATCTTTTAACTGATACATAAAACATAAAATTTTACATATTAATAGGGCATCTTATAATGTTTCAATACATGTATACATTGCATGGTGTTTAAATGAGATGGAACATATTTTTATTCAAACACTTATCATTCCTTTATGGTGAAAACACTCAAAACCCTTTCCTCTAGGTTTCTGAAATGTATAGTACATTATAGTTATCTGTGCAAGTTCGCCAGAAGTTCTTACTCCTGTCAAATTGCAACATAGTACCCCACCAGCCCCAGAGACTGTCCCTGGCCTCTGGCAATCCCCATTCTACTCTCAACTTCTATGAGATCAACTTTTTTAGATTCCATAAATGAGTGAGATAATGCAGTACTTATCTTTCTGTGCCTGGCTCATTTTATAAAGATCTCCAGTTTCATGCATGTTGCCACAAACAACAGAATTTCGTTACTTTTTATGGATAAATAGTATTCCACTGGATACCACAGTTTCTTTATCCCTTCATCTGTTGACGGACACGTAGGTTGATTCCATATTTTGGCTATTGTGATTGGTGCTTCAAGGAACATGGCACTGTAGATGTCTGACATTTCATTTCTTTTGGATATATGCCAAGTAGAGGTATTGCTGTGTCATATGTTAGTTCTATTTTTAATTTTTCGAGGAACCTCCATACTGTTTTCCAGAACTGCTACTAGTTTATATTCCCATCCACGGTGTGTCAGGGTTTCCTTTTCTCCAGATCCTTGCCAACATTTTTTTTTAGACTTTTTTTATAATAAGCATTCTCACTAGAATGGGCTGATATCTGATTTTGGTTTTGATTTTCATTTTCTTGATGATTAGCAATGTTAAGCATTTTTTCATATACCCATTGACTATTTATATATCTTCTTTTGAGAAATATCTACTTAAACCCATATTTTAAGTGGGTGTTTTGGGATTCGTCGTTGTTGTTATTGTTGTTGTGTTGTTGTTTTGGTTTGGTTTGGGTTGTTTTGCTATTGAGTTTTTGGAATTATATATATTATATATTCAAGATACCCACCTATTGTCAGACGCATAGTTTGAAAATATTTTGTCCCCTTCTATAGTTTGTAGTCCATTGTTTCCCTTGCTGTGCAGGTTTCGTTTGATGGAATTACGTTGGTATATTTTTATTTTGGTTTACTGCACTTTTTGGACATTTTCCAAAAGAATTTTTGCCCATTTCAGTGGCCTGAAGCATTTGCCCTATTTTCTTCTGGTCATTTTCATAGCTTCAGGTCTTACATCTGAGTCATTAACCCATTTTAGATTGATGTTTGTAACTGATGAGAGTTACTGGGTATGGATATCCAATTTTCCCAGCACCATTTATTGAAAAAGCCATTTCCCCAGTGCATGTACTTAGCACCTTAGTCCATGTACTTTCAGGCTCTCTGTCCTATTCCATTCATCTGTGTATCTGTTTTTGTTTATACCATGCTGGTTTGGTTGGTATAGCTTTGTAACTTTGGAGTCAAGTAACACAATGCCTCCTGCTTTATTCTTTTTGCTTGAGATGGCTTAGGCTATTGGGAATTTTTTGTGATCCCATATAAATTTTAGAATTTTTTTGTTCTGTGAGGACTGTCATTGGCATTTTGATAGGGATAGCATTGAATCTGTAAATCACTTTTGGTACTATAGACATTTTAAACACGGTGATCCATCCAATCCTTGAACAGTGAATGTGTTTCCTCTTTTTGTATCCCCTTCAATTCTTTCATCAATGTTTTATAATCTGCATTGAAGAGATTTTTCACCTCTTTGGTTAAATTTATTCCTAGGTATTTTAATTTTGTAATTATTACAAATGGGATTATTTCTTGATTTCTATTCCAGATAATTTGCTATTATCAGACAACAGTGCTACTGATTTTGTGTGCTGACTTTTTACCCTGCAGTTTTGTTGAATTCATTTATAGTTCTGATAGTTTTTTAAGATTTTTCTCTATATAAGTTCATATCACCTGCAAATAGTGGTAATTTGACTTATTTTCCAATTCAAATGCCCTTTATTTCTTTTGCCTGGTTATTCTGAACAGGACATCAGAGCTATGTTGAATAAAAATGGTATAAGTGGACATCCTTGTCCTGTCCCTAACCTTAGAAAGATTTCAACTTTTTGCTACTCAGCATAACGTTAGCTGTTGGTTTTTTGTAAAATGCCTTTATTATGTTCAGGTACGTTCCTTCTGGACCTAGTATGTTCATCATTATCATGAAGATGTATTGAATTTTATCAAATCCCTTTCCTATTGAGATGATCGTATGATTTTTGTTCTTCTGTAGATATAATGTATCATGTTTATCGACTTGTGTATATTGAGTCATTCTTGTGTCTTCGTCTGAATTCCACTTGATGATGATGGATAATCTTTTAATATGCTACTGGATTTGGTTTGCTAGTATTTTTTGAGTATTTTCGCCTCTAGGCTCAGCAAGGATATTGGTCTAAAGTTTTCTTTTTGTGTTGTGTCCTTACTGGTTTTGGTATCAGGAAAATGCTGGCTTCATATGATGTAGTTGGAAGAATTCCTTCCCCTTCTATTTTTTGGAATAAGTCAAGGGGAATTTTGATATTGGTTCTCTTTATAAATGTTTGGTAGAATTCAGCAGTGAAGTCATCTGGTCCTGGGTTCTTCTTTGATAAGAGGCTTTTTATTACTCATTCAATCTTGTTATTTGTTACTGGTCTGTTCAGATTATCTATTTCTTTATAATTCAGTCTTGGTAAGGTTGCATATGTCTAGGAATTTGTCCATTGCTTCTAGATTGCCAAATTTGTTGCACATAGTTGTCCATAATAACCTCTAATGATTAATTTGCATTTCTGTGGTATTAGTTGTAATCTCTCCCTTTTCATCTTTGATTTTATTTATTTGAGTCTTCTCAGCTCCCTTCTTCTTGGTCTGTATAAGGGTTTGTCTATTTGGTTTATCTTTTCAAAGCTCTTCATCTTATCTTTTGTGTTAATATTTTAGTCTCCATTTTATTTATTTGTTCTGTCTATATAATTCATTCCCTTCTATTAATTTTGGGTATGGTTTGTCTTGTTTTTCTAGGTCCTTGAGATTCAGTGGTAGGTGGTTTATTTGAGATCTTTCTACTTTTTTGAGGTATGCATTTATTGCTCTAAATTTTCCTCTTATTACTGTTTTTTGCTGTGTCCCATAGGTTTTAGTATATTGTGTCTCCATTTTCATTTGTTTCAAGAAATTTTTAAAGTTTTTTTCTTGATCTCTTCCTTAATTTTTGTTCAAACATAAGTTGTTTCATTTCATGTACTGGTATAGTTTTAAAAAATGTTCTTGTTATTGATTCCTAGCTTTATTGCATTGTGGTCAGAAAAGGTACTTGATATGATTTGAATGTTTTTAAATGTGTTGAGACTTGTTATGTAGCCTATCAAATGATCTATTCTGGAGAATTTTCCATGTGCCTAGAGAAAAATGTGTATTCGGTAACTGACGAATGGGACATCTTGTAGCTGTTTGTTAGGGTATATCTTATCTCTGCTGTTTCTTTGTTGATTTTCTGTCTGGATGATCTGTCTATTGCTAAAAGTCAGGGTTAGCTTCACCAGCTACAATATTGTATCAGAGTCTCTCTTTAGTCTATTAATATTTGCTCTGTATATTATATGATCCAATATTGGGGCATGTATATTTAGAATTATTGCTTATTTTTGTGAAATTGATCATTTTATCATTATATAATGACCTTCCTTGTCTCTTTTTATGGATTTTTATTTAAAGTCTATTTTATCTGGTATCAGTATGACTACTCCTGATTTTTGACTTCCATTTGCATGTGACATCTTTTTCCATTCCTTCACTTTCAGACTATGTGCGTCCTTGGAGGTGAAGTTTCTTGTCAGCAACATAGAACTGGATGTTGATTTTTTTTATCCATTCAGTCTCTATCTTTGAACTAGATAATTTATTCCATTCACATTTAAGGTAATTATTGATAGGTAAGTTCTCACTACTGCCTCTATACCACTATTTTTCTAGCTTTTTGTAGTTCCTTTCTTCCTCCCTCTCTTACAGTTTTCCTCTGTGGTTAAGTAACTTACTCTAGAGTTTGTTTTGTTTATTCTTTTTGGTTTGTCTATTATAGATTTTTGGATTTCAGTTACCATGAGGCTTACAAAAATTCTTTTGATTATAAACAAGCTATTCTGAAATGATAGAAAATTAACATGATTGAAAGGTAAGTAGAAAAAGAACAAGAGAATCCATATTAGTAAGAAATCTCTATACTTGCACTACATTCCTCCCCACATTTTGAATTCTTGATATTACATCTTATTTCTTTCTATGTTGCCTATCTCTTAACATATTAATGGAGTTATTTTTTTTATTTTTTCAGTCTTCATACTAAAGATAGGGTTTATGCACCATAATTCAATATTAGAGCATTCTAAATTTGTTTACGTAATAACTCTTGTCAGTGAGTTTTATACCTTCTCATGCTGTCTTCTTACTCATTAGTGTCTCTTTTGTTTCAGTTTGAAGAACTTCTGTTAGAATTTTCTAATAGGTCTGGCAGAGATCTATTCTCTTATTGTTTGCCTGAGAATGTCTTTACTTACTTCTCCTTCATTTCCAAAGGATATCTTTGTTGGATATAGTATTATCAATTGAGGTATTTCAATATTGTGAAAATATGCCGCTCTCTCCCAGCCTATAAGTTTCTGCTGAGAAGTCAAGCAAGCTGTGTTATTATCTGTTATTTGTTTCTTTTCTCTTGCAGGCTTGAGAATCTTCTCTTTCACCTTGGAAAGTTTGATTATAAGATGTCTTAGGGTAGAGAAAACTTGGAATGGACCCACCATTTGACCCAGCTATCCCACTCCTTGGTCTATACCCAAAGGACTTAAAATCAACATATTACAGTGATGCAGCCCCATCAATGTTTATAGCAGCTCAATTCACAATAGCTAAACTATGGAACCAACCTAGATGCCCTTTAACAGATGAACGGATAAAGAAAATGTAGTACATATACATAATGGAATATTACTCAGCATTAAAGAAGAATGAAATTATGGCATTTGCAGGTAAATGAATGGAACTAGGAAATATCATGTTAAGTGAAATAAGGCAATCCTAAAAAAAACCAAAGGCCAAATGTTTTCTCTGATAATCAAATGCTGAACCATAGTGGAGAGTAAGTAGGGAAGAATGAAGGAACTTTATATTGTACAGAGGGAAATGAGGGGGAGGGGAGGTGGTGGGGATGGGAAGAACAATATAATGAGACAGACATTATTACCCTATATACATGTATGAAAAAATTTTTTAAGAAAAAAAAAGATGTCTTAGGGCAAACTTGGTTGAGTTAAATTTGACTGGTCACTGGTAAGTTATCTATTATTTGTTTGAATAAGCTTTCTTCCTTTTGGCATCCTCAAGTTCTTCTTGAACCCCAATAACCTATTTGCTCTTCTAATACTGTCCCAAAGTTTCTATAAGATTTTTATATTTTGCTTGTCTCCAAACTCACTGATTCTTTCTTCTATTTGATCTGTCTTCCTATTGGTGCCTTCTACCTTGCATTTTTAAAATTTTTTGCTAAGTGATATTTCAGCTTAGGAGTTTATTGGATTTTTTAAAATTACTTCCATTTTTTTGTTAAATTTCTTTGTTGTAGTACTGAAGTGTTTCTTTGTTTTCTCTAGGCTCATTGAGTTTCCCTAAAACTGTCGTTTTAAATTCCCCATGAGTTCTCCAATATTGATTATTATCTGGTCACTTTCTGGAACCTTATTAAGTGATGTGTTGGTGTCCTTGAAAGCTTTGAATATTTGCTGGTATAACAGGTTGTCTTGTCATTGAAAGATTCAGTATTTATTCAGTCTTCCTAATCTCGCTTTGTTTGTGCCCAACTTTCCAGAAATTCTCAGCAGTCTGCTTATTTTCCTAAGTCTATCGTCACTTCCACTATTTTAGCACTGAATGGTGCCCAGGTCCAGATTTGCTAGGAATCTGCTTACAGTGTTTTGTCACTGTTTCAGTACCAGAGGGCAGTTCAAGCCCAGATTTGTCCCAAATACAAAGTTGGTGTGTTGTTCAAAAACAACCAGGAGAGTACCTAGAAAGAGTAATTGTCCCCACAAGCTTCTCTCTGTAAGTCAGGGAAGGCCCAGATATCATGTCTATAGCTACTGATCTGTGGTCAGACACCAACAACTTTGGGCAGAGTCACCATGGATGGAACAGACCCATACTCCTATGTCATATATGTCATATATATGGCCACCAATACCATCAAGCTGTGCGTGAGCCCATAACCCACCAAGACCAGCAAACACTGGAGTAGGAAAAAGGCCCACAATGTTATGGGCTGCCTATTGCTGAGGTGGACTCATGGCCCAAGACCATTGCAACTAGTCATAGGTGATGTCAGCTGGAATAGAAATCCAACAGACTGAGTTCACATTTCTTCCCCTGACACTGGTGCTTTCCAGAGGCTCAGTCCACAGGCAGGCAAGGAGAAGGGAGAATCTGCCCAGTTTTAGGTTTCAATAGTCCAGCACTAACTTCCAAGGCAAAGTCTTATGCTTACTACCTGTCCTCCCCACAGCAAATGGAGTCTTACACCATGCCATCCCAGGTTAGGGTAGTAAAGGGTAAAGGCTGTCCCTTGGTCATTGAGGCTGGCACTAAGCTGAGTTGCAACAGAGTCTCACAGTCACAAGGTTTTGCACAGTCTCAGGGGTGCAGCGAAGCTGATGCCACCGCTGGCAGTGATACAAGCTGAAACGTGAGTCCATCCCACTAGGGTGTAGGCCTCTGCTTGGTGCCAGCACAGTTTTAGAGCCCCATCTGTGACCACTGACCTAGTGATAGCTGGGTAACCCAAGGTTGGGGCATGAGTGGTGGAGACAGTCCTTTGGCTGATGCTAAACTGGGTTATACTGAGTTTTACAACTACAGAGGCCCATACAGTTTCAAAAAGAGGGCCGGTGTGTCCAGTCACACTCCAAGACTAGACCCAATGTGGACTAAACCTTTAATCTGTCCCACGGATCCACTGGTCTCTACCTTTATGCCACAGCTAGTCCAGTCTCTGTGTGCTCCCACTTACTTTTGGAGACTTTCAGTTTCTGTAAGATGCTGGGTCTCACCACAAAGGGTCAGGCACTGGGTTCCAAGACATAGCCCCTTCCTAGCCTTCCTGTCCTGCCCCTCAGCAGGTGGAGTCTTGCTCCCTGCTCTACCACCTGAGGTTGAGGGAGGGGTGTTGGAGGCCATCGCCTGCCTACTAATTCCAGGCGTGGGTAACAGGGTTTCTTGGGTATCAGCCTGGTGGTAGGGTTCATGGGGCTTTGCCCAGCACTGTGTTAAAACATGGTGGACCTGATACTGTATCTCACGTTTAAGGCCTGGATTTAATTCTGTCTCTATTCCCCAAGTGGGAATTATCGCTCCACTGCTTCAAGTTGGGGGAGAGGCAACACAGCAACTCCTTTCTGCCTGCCTTCTTCACTGTGCCTTTCATTTTGTTATACTAAAAGCAGGCACCATGGTCTCTTCCCTTATTTCCTTAGCACTTGTGAAAGTGGTTTAGTGTACGAATAGCTGTTCAATTTAGTGTGTCTATGAGGAGACTATTGCCAGAGGATCTTAGCCTCCATCTTGCCTGCCCTTGATGCTGCAATTTAAGTACACTAATCATAGAATTTTTAAAGCAGAACTGGGGAGACAAAAGGAGAAAAGGCTCCTCTGTTATTAATTCTGGTTATTTCTATACCATTAAGAAGAAGGAGATTCTAAGAAAAGCCACATAAAATCCCTGAGGGAGGAGGAAAGCTTTCATGAAGAAAGACAAAAAGAATTAAGTGTAATTTACTTTTACTAAACAACTATATATAAAACCCTAAAAATTATATCTCATTTAAAAGTCACTGGTAAATTGTACCTTAAACATTACATAGAATGTTTGCTGTTTCTCTGATATTTATATAATGAAGAAGTATATAGTCATTTTTGAAGCATTTTTAAACTGTGTTGTATTTAGTGAATAGTCTTTATAAAACTTAAATTTGATTTCAAAGAAATCTCCACTGAAAAGGTTTCAAATCCCACTGAGTAAAGATTAATCTTATAAAATTTGATACAAAATATCATGCAGGCTATTTTTTCAAAAAGACCCTTAATCTGTTGTAACATATTAAGTTGAATTGTGGTTACAAAACAACCCAGGATTTCAGCAGTTCAATGTATAGACAAAATGTAATCGCATCAGTGACTGCCTCAGGTTACAGGGCCACGTTCTAAATGTCTCAAGATACAAATAATTCATGATACTTGAGATTAGATATATGACAGTGCTTAGAGCTTATCGTGCTTGTTGAAGTTTTATTATCTATAAATAACCATAATGCTTTGGGTTTGCCAAAACTATTTTCTTTTTTTTCTAATTTTTTATTTGTTCTTTTTAGTTATACATGACAGTAGAATGTACTTTGATGTATCATACATACAGGGAGTATAACTTCCCATGCCAAACCTATTTTCTTTGTCCTTATGGATACATGGATTAGGTTTTATTTCCAGCCACCCCTTTGGTTAGGTGGGTCACATATCAGAATTCTAGTCAATGGGAAGTGGGCACAAGAGATGTGAGTCATTCTCAGACTCAAAGGAGGACCCGAGGCCCAAGAGGGGAGCAGCACCACAGTTGGAGGGAGCTAGGCCTCAAATAAATGCTTAGAGCAGCACCTCCCCTATCCTGCCTGCATGAAGCAGCAAGGTGAGAGAGAAAGTGCTCTGGAGAGCTGTTACAGTGATCAGCATGCGGCATATGCTAAGGAATGTATTCGTCTCAGAGAACTATGTCAAGGTTGAAACGGGAGGGGATGATATGCTAAGGATACCTTAATAACATCATTAATTTAAGAAAGGAAGCAGAGGTGGCCTTGGAGATGTACTATGACAGCCCCCCACTTCCACTCCCACCCTGTTCATTTGTTTCTTTGTAACAATTTAATAACATAAAGGCCCTGCTTCTTGCCTTGATCCTGTCCGGAACCCCAAGACTTAGCCATAAACCATCCCCTCTTGGCCTTTCTTAGGTGAACTTCCTTCTTTTAAGCTTTGACTGCCTTCCACAGTTCCCTCTGTTAGAAAGCTCTTTTCCATCACCTCTGCCTACTCGAATTCTACTGCTCTCCCTGCCACTCTTACCAAGGCTTTCCCTCTGGAAGGCTCAGCTGGGAACGACAGCATCCTGCTCCAACCGCCTACAGCCCTTTCCCTGTATGGTTCTGAGGGCACATTTTGTGTTCCAGGCTTCCTGATGATGACAGGCAAACTGTCCTGCTAAGTTGCAGGTTCCTTGCAGACAGGAACTTCATGTGCCAGCACATAAAAGAGATGCAATAATAAATGTCATATGAACTGGTGAGCAAATGAGAATGAATGCTCAAGTCAATGAATAAGTGAATGGAATTCCACAACATCCGCTTGAATGGGAGGCCCCTTTCCTTCCACATGAGTCTGAAAATAGCCATGCTTCCTTATGACTTTCTGCTTGGGTGGGTGGCTCTCCAGCTAACCTAAAGATGAGCGAGAGGGCAGAGATCAGAGCTTGTGAGAGGGAGACACAACAGTCCAGAACATGAAGGCGAGAGTGGAGAGGGGCAGGGAAAAGAAAGAAAGAGAGAGAGAGAGAGAGAGAGAATATGAAAGAAAGAGAAAGAAAGAAAGAAAGGAAGGAAGGAAGGAAGAAAGGAAAGAAAGAAAGAAAGAAAGAAAGAAAGAAAGAAAGAAAGAAAGAAAGAAAGAAAGAAAGAAAGAAAGAAAGAAAAGAAAGAAAGAAAGAAAGAAAGAAAGAAAGAAAGAAAGAAAGAAAGAAAGAAAGAAAGAAAGAAAGAAAGAAAGAAAGAAAGAAAGAAAGAAAGAAAGAAACTAGGAAGGGCGACTGCTCTGGCAGCTGTTTGAAAATAATGGGACACAGTCACAGCAGGGGGACACATCTCCGGGGAACTCAAGTCTTCACCGGGACGCACCCAGTAGGGCATTTCTTGATCTGCAAAACAAACTCCTGTGATTAAACAGATTCACACAAAGGGTAAATCCAGAAAACGTCGACCGAGCTGTGAAGGCAAACAGGGCTTCTAGGTACGGCAAGGGGCAAGACCCGCAGAAAGAAGATCCCTGTCCAGCCGGGGCCCCTCGCTTGGTGTCGGCCAGGTCCCCGCGGAGGCGAACACAGCCGCCCGGCCGCGAAGTCCCCGACCGACGGCTGCACATGGCTGTGCAGGGCTGTGGCTCGCTGCCCGGAGAGGACTGCTCCCGCAGCGCCGCCGTCCCCTCCCAGCCCGGCCCGGCCCCGCGGCCGCACTCCTGCGCCCTTCTCTGAACCTGGAGAGGCGGAGCATCCTCTGGGCTTCTCTCCCGCGGGACGTGACTCTTGCCAGATTCTAAGCTGAGAACGCGAGGCAGGAAGGAACAATGTTCCATAGACAGACCTGAGAAGCAGCTCCATTTTATGTCACCTGCGGCCTCAGGATCAGAGCGTTGAGAGCAGGCTCCATCCAAGCCCGTGCACTAAGTCTTCCTCGCCGCTGGGACCCCTCTACAATACCCCTGAACACGAAAAAAAAAAAAAAAAAAAAAAAAAAAAAAAACATGATTGAAGGAGTCATCCTTGATTTGGAAATTTCTCTCCCTTACTGCTTCATCTCTGGCAGGATCATACACGGGAAGGGAGGTAGAGGCAGGTAGGTGACTGTGTAGGTGTGTGAGCAGATACGTAAAAACCCTTGACAGTCTGCAGATAACTCTGAACAGGGTCCCAGAATGGGTCTGGAGAAGTCGTTATATAGAAGTTCTTGCTCACAAGAACATGGTAACAGGCAGCCTTTGGTCTTAAATTTCAGTCAATATTAGCAGAGAATGTGAAGACAACTGACAGGTTGGATCAACAGAAGGGCAATAAAGGGCAGCTCCTTATGTTAGTCAAACTAGGATCCTTCCCAAGTCCCACACTCCACAGACTATTTTCCTCTCAAGTTTCCCATTCTGATGGTTGAAAATGTGGCAGATTGCAGGGCTCTAGGTCAGGTGGTTAGATAGAAGGGAAGGGTTCTGTCTGAATTTGGGTTGGTCTGCACATCTTCGGCAGCATCACTTGTTATTCCTGTAAACGCAAAGGGATCCAAAGATTTTTTAAAAAAACAAAGGAGACACCCTATACAAGTGACCTTTCGAGGCCTATCTTCCTATGTGACGAGCCCTGAGGAACAGAGGGATAATGAACACAGCAGTATCCCTAGTGACTGGTGTAGGAGGCAGCCTGGTGCACAACTGTTCTCCCCTAGAACGAGCATCATGGATAACTGCCACTGGCCAGTTGTGGGACCCAGGACAGCCACATAACCTCTCTGTGCCCTGATTTCAGTCTGTAAATGAGGAACATGGTAGTACCCTCCCCCTGAGACGATGTGAGAAATAAATGAATAAGTGGGTTTTAAAGTACTTGGGACTATGCAAGACCCACAGACAGAGCCATATAAGTGTTTGTTCTTGTGATGGTGACACAAGATTGTTTTTGTGGTGGTTAATAGTGGGGAAAATCTTCTCTGACCCTGTGCTTTCCCACACCAGAAAGCTCTCCCAGAGGAGGTCACTCAATCTGAGTATTGACACAGCAGAAGTTGATCAGATGGCTGAGGGGCATAGAAAAAGGGAGGTAGAGGAGAGTGAAGGATGCAGGGAAGGGGACAGAGGGATCAGCATACAGAGGCACATAATGTGGAGGAGCCCAGCAAAAGTGAGATCAGTTTCATTTAATTGTGGATGTGAAAGATGAAACACAATAGACCATAAAGGGGCCAATGTACGTAAGGGATTTGGATTTTTAAAAGTCAATGTATAGAAAAATCATTTCTAGAAATTTCTGAAAGTGCTTCCTAGAATATGTTGGTAAAATGTAACTGAATAGGGAAATCTAAGAAAAGTGCAGTCAATGGAGGATGAAGTGGAATGTCCCATAGGCACCTGGACCTGGCTGTAGATCCCTGGAGTTGGGTTGACCATGACTGATTTCCTGCAGCCTCTTTTCTCAGAATTTGCAGTACTCCTCTCTACCCACAGGCATGCTAATAACTGCCTCCCCAGTGGGCTTCAAGGCTGCTTTGTTCTTACTGACAGAGCCCTGACATTTTGTTCTGGTGTATACCATTCCCTGGCCAGCTGAGAATGCAGCGGGTACATTCTGATTAGCTAAGACCATTCTCATAATTCTATCCTCTTTCCCATTGATTAGCTGAGGTAGGGATGGGCACTTGCCACAATTCTGGATGAAGCCATAAGGGAATCCAGAAGGCTTCTGAGTAACTTTTTCTCTCTCTCTGAAAAAAAAAAAAAAAAGCACACAAGATGACATGTCCTCTTCTTCCTCTGTATGTTGTGCTGCTGTGTGACACCCAGAATTGCATGTCCTCTAGAGCATCTAACACAATATCCTTCATAGTATAGCTAGATAAGTTTTCCTCCCGTTGAAAATTGAAAATTTATAGCAAGTTCCTAGAAGATAAGTAGGGTGTGTTATCCTTTTGGTAGATTAGGAAGTTGAGAGAGATGAACTGGCATCTGTTACACCTAAAGAATGAGCAGGAATAAACCTAGGTATCATGATTGCTGGTGCTTCTATAATACCAGGATGCTGCTCTTTACTCTTACCAAATCCCAATCAGAAAATATCGAACACAGCTTTATAAAGGTTTCCTTTTGTGCTCAGACAACAAAGCAAGGCATGAATGTGCACTAAAAATTAGATTAGACTAAAATGCCTTTTTGCATTTTTGTTCATTTATAAACCACCTGAGACTGAGCTAAAATTTTCAAAAAGATGGATCTAGTGCTTTTTCAAGCTGAGGGCTACCCTCATGTTTAAGTCAGACAGCTACTCTACTCAGGAACAGTGACCAGTTAAAGAGCTTTGCAACCAGTGTGCTCCAAGGGGTTGGGGAGCCCTTGGGGATACAGGCATCACTTCATACTTTGAGAAACCTCTTTCATTTACCCCAATGCGCTAACACATGTTGTTACCCTTTACATGTGCCAAGACATAAGTTTGGAAAGTGTATGCTTGTTAGGCCGTGTCTTTCCCTATAACCCCCTCAGCTCTTTTTCACAAACTCCTTTTCAGCAAACTGACCTGTGCATATCCCACAAATATCTTTTGACCTGAGGCATTTACTTGCCTTGTGATTCCTCTTGCCTTGAATCCTGGGCTTTCCCCTTCATATTTAAAACAGAACTTTAAATATCCCACCAGAAATTACTTCCTCCAATAAACTTTTGGATTGCATAATGACAGTTACGTAATACAGTTAAACCGCGGGGACTATATGTACTATCACACTGCACACATTTTTTTCATCCGCATGATGAAACATATGCATCTGCATGATGTTTTGTTTCTCTAATTGGACCATAAATAATCTCTCTGAAGGTCACTGCAAAGAGCTTTCTTCATAGCAAATAGCTAATTCTTTTTTGAGGGTATACTAAGAATTAAACCCAGGAGCACTTTACCACTAGGCTACATCCCAGGCTTCTTTTTTCTATTTTTATTTTTTATTTCTTTTTTTTTTTTTTTTTTCTGGAGATAGTCTTGCTTAATTGCTTAAGGCCTCACTAAAGTTAAGTTGCTAAGGCTAGACTCAAACTTATGATCTTCCTCCCTGGCCCCTGGGATTTACAGGCATGTACCACCATGCCTGACTGCACAAATAGCTAATTCTTTATCTGTTTCTCTATCATGGACACTTCCTATTGTGTTTTTGTTTTCTAATTTATTCCAGCTTGTCATTCGTATGATGGTTGGATATGATATGAAAGGTCAGACTCTATTTTTTTCAACCAAGATGACTTATATGTCTATGATGCATAAAACACCATGCTAGATTCATGGAGATTCATAGAAGGGAAAAATAAGAAACATGTTAGTGGACTTGGGATATAGCTCAGTTGGTAGAGTGCTCGCATCAAAAGCACAAGGCCCTGGGTTAAATCCCCAGCACTGAAAAAATATATATTAGTAAACAAAACAATGATGAGGCCTAGGGGTCTTCTAACCTAAAAACTCTGGGAATAAAATATTCTTATTAATGAAGACAACCCTGGCATGTGTAAATACCCACATAGCAGAAGGAGACATTGACCTTTACTTCTCCCTGGGAACCCTCACTACATATATTCAAATTTGGGTGGTTATATTAGGATTGGGGGAAGATCAGGGTACTTTTATTCTCAAACCACCAACAAAGTTGCATAATTGAACTTAACTGACTAGTTCCTTCTGAAGCAAGGAGACCCAGGAACCTGAGTCTAGCATTTCTGGGAAAAGGTGTGTGTGTGTGTGTGTGTGTGTGTGTGTGTGTGTGTGTGTGTGTTTGCTGTCAGCAGACAAGGGAAGAAATTTATTGAATGGTTTAGGGGCACAAATGGCCAAGTTGGTGGTCCCTCTGAGGTTAGCCCTCCTACTCAAAACCCTCCTCCCACTCACAGACCACCATGACCTGTCTGTCACACGCTCAGTGAAACACAGCTTGGCAAGCTCCTACATTGTGACTTGATAACTAGTGTGGTGGTTTTCCCTCAAACCAAATTTAAACAAAACAGTCTTGAGTTTCTAAAGCTGTGAGCCTCCTAAGGGAATATTCTTATACAGGAATATACTTTGGGAAGCTGCTAAGCTCCCTTTAACTATTTGAGAGGCAACCTTTGAATTAAATATTCCACCTTGTGATGTCAATTATTGGAGTGTTATTGAAAAGTTAAGACCTAAGGGATTCTATATGAAAAGAGACAGATCAGGTCAAACAACCAA
Organism: Sciurus carolinensis; assembly: GCF_902686445.1. Classification (NCBI taxonomy): domain Eukaryota; kingdom Metazoa; phylum Chordata; class Mammalia; order Rodentia; family Sciuridae; genus Sciurus; species Sciurus carolinensis. The sequence goes on from NC_062220.1 coordinate 67,591,982, forward strand.
TTATCTTGATATCAGAGTAATTCCAGGAATTCTTAACTACATGCTTCTAAGAGACTTGTGAGGCCAACTCCATTCTTCTGGTTATTTCTGAAGCCCAGCTGCGGTCCATGAGAGCCCCACTTGGAGGACAAACCTTAGAACCAGGAGATGTATAGGAAGAGGAACTCATTCAGAATCAAGGTGTGCATGGGGGTCTTTGAAAGAATTGAGTTTAAGTGGAATATATAGACTTGCCCTAAAAATGACTTATGATGACTTTTCTGTGTTCTCTACTCCCAGGGGAACCAGGAGCCATCTCCCACTGATGATCTGCCCGACTCTGTCTCAGTCTTCAGCTCCCCTATTTCCCCAGGATACCAGGCAAACTCCTTCTATTTTGTCTGCAGTCAACCTAATCATTGTTCACAGTATGCTTCCACCCTCAACACACACACACACACACACACACACACACACACACACTGCAGGACTTTCAGTTTGAGCTCATGATATTTTCGGCCCTAAATGCTCTGAAAAAAAAAAAAAAATAGAGAAATCTCTCACCACACTGAGGAAGTGAGCTCCCAGACACTGCCTTTGAAAACGCCCAACTTGATAACTCAGTCCTCTAGATCACTCGGTTTCTCTTCCCCTAGCCCTCAGTTAAGTCGCATGAACCAGGGTTTATGTGAATTTCCACAAGAGTAACAGGTCTAATTTAGTACTTACAACTCTCCCCAATGAGTTATCTACAATTGCAGCTGTGAGGCCTTTTCATCTACTTATAACTAACTACAAAAATATTTCACTTATTTATGTCTCATGTATATTTTAGATTTGGATCTCTATAATTTTAATTTGTCTCAGTCTGTCACAATTTTTGAAAAATTAATTCAGAGTAAAAAGAAAATAAGGCAGATGCTGCTCACTCTCCAGCTCATGCACGCACTTGCTCTCTCGCTCTCTCTGTGCTATAGCAGGAAATGCATTTCTGACACTTTTAAAATGAGCAATCACACTTATAATCAACTTGGTTAAAACTTCCTTCCTGGTAACTGCAACACTTCCTCTGCATCTGGATATGAAGGGAGCCCCAGAAAAGCGGAAGAGTTGAGAGGCACACTGGGTAGGTTTGAATTTGTTTTGTTTTCAAAAATTAAACAAATGATCCTTCAGCATCAGCACCTCCGCTGCTCTATCAGGTATTGCTTCCTTCTATTTTTTGCTTTTTGTTGGGTCTGACTCGAAATAGAGACACTTCCTTCTCAGCTAGAATATTTTTATCTGGAACCGTTGTTGGTTCTTCAGATGCGCCTACCACTGAACGTCCGAGTTTCATTGTCTGGTCCAACCTAGACTGTGGATATCCACAAAGTTCCGGCAATAGTTTGCAGGTGCATGGATTCTTTTTTGTTTTTGTTTGGGAGGAAGAGGGAGGGCCTGGGAGCCTCTGCCAGCCAGGCTTCATATTCTTACAAATGCATGTAGAAATTACTGTACTTACAGTGTTTCTAACATCTTTTCGTGAAAGGAGAAAACTTCATAACCTCAACCATGAAGAAAACCAGTGAGTATTTACTCAACCTGTTTTTGCATCTTCTAGGATTGTGTGGTATCGCAGAGGTGAACAGGGCCATGTATTTGTATGCTGCCTAATTTGGACATGTTTCATTTCAAGTTAGGGTCAATATCAGTATACCTTACAATTCTCTTCTTTCTTTGTTATTCTATAATGCAGCAAAATTCCAAAATGGATGTTTTAAGCCATAAGAGACAGTTGCTTGAGGCTGTCGTGATTTCATTTACTTACTAACTATAACTTCATTATATTTTAAGACAGGGAATATTGACTTTAAAAATAAGATAAACTAAGTTAACATAAGTTAAGGTCTAATGAAACTCACTTTCTTAGCTTTTAATCAAAAATATATACCACCTTTTTGGTGTATATCAAGTGCCCCACTATTTCTTAAGGGAATAAATTGTTGTGAGTCTCATTAACACTAGTTATATAAGAGTGAATGATGATCTGAGAAACTAATTTTTGTTTCAATAGTGATTTTTATTTAGAATATAGTGTATTATGAGGTAGTGATATTAAATGTTAAAATACCTAATTATTCATCTTTCAATTTTAATACTTATTTAATTGCAAACATTTGAAGGTTTTCTTACTACAATATGTCATATTTATACTTAAATGCTTTGTGAAGGGGAGGATTTTATTAAATGCTTGTTGAAAGTAGATAATTTAATAGGAATAAATTTGTGAATTCTTGATATACAGATGAAAGATTGGAGCAAAAGAAAAGTTAAGTAATCTTTTGGGGCCAAAATAGTAGATGATTGGAGTCCAGAAATCCTGCCTCCCATTCTGGGGTCCCTCCACTATCTAAAGCAGAGCCAGATCAAGTGGATTGGTACAGAGTTAAAAGTACCTAGATGTTTATATTGGGAGAGTACTCTAAAGGCAGTTTAATCTAAAAGGGTGGATAGCTACAACCTTTACACATTTTGTAATTCAAAATTTTGTAGACCTTTAAATGGTCTTGATTACTACTTTACAATTTCTGGTATTTTTGAATTTAATGAATGAAATGACTACTATTCTTAAAGGTGAGGTAGGAAAAAAGAAAAGAAAAAAGAAAGACAGGAAGTTGACTAGGGAGTAGCTGGTCTAGACTGTTTGAAAATAGAGAACATGAAGTGATGTTGGGTAAGGTGTCTGGGTTAGAGGAGAAGTGTGAGACTGAACAAAGGACAAAGTTAAGGGCTTGTTTTCAAAGCGAAATGTTTCAGTTGTACCTTGTAAACTAGAACTTGATCCTTAACTGTATTATTTTACTTATCTGTATGTTTCAGTATGCCCAACAACTGTTACCATTTTGAACGATTAAGTCAGGATCTGCACTAGATTATTCTTTTGCATATTTCTTTTTTAATTAAAAAAATTCAAACACATAGCAAAGTAGAGAAAATTACTGAGGAATTCCCATTTGCCCACTGTCCATACAAAAAATTATACTACCTAATTTAACATTCACCTCTACCCCCTGAGGTATTTCCAACCAATTTGACCCATTAGAGAAACAGGCTCAGAGATTAAATAGCCCAAGTCACTTAAATAGATGGTGAGTGGCCGGACCAAGATTCACGCGCCTTAACTTCAAAACCCAAGCTCTTAAAAATTGTGTTGCATCCAACTTGAAGTACGTGGTCCCTCTGGGTCCTCAGGGTCCTCTGGGTCCTCAGTGTCCTCAGGCGCATGTCAATCTACTACACCTTTTCTTCTGCCATCTTGTAGGAAAGGGAAAGGGTAAGACGTGTCTCCTGACGAAGCCTCTGTTTCTCTGCTCCCAGACCGTGCAGGGCATGGAGCTGGAGAACTATGAACAGCCGGTGATTCTGAGAGAGGACAACCTCCGCAGGCGTCGCAGAATGAAGCCACGCAGTGAGGCGGCCAGCTTGTCCTCCATGGAGCTCATCCCCATAGAGTTCGTGATGCCCACCAGTCAGCGCGACAGCAAGATTCCCGAAACCGCGCTGCTGCATGTGGCGGGCCACGGCAACGTGGAGCAGATGAAAGCCCAGGTGTGGCTGCGTGCCATGGAGACGAGTGTGGCCGCGGACTTCTACCACAGGCTGGGTCCCGACCACTTCATCTTGCTCTACCAGAAGAAGGGGCAGTGGTATGAGATCTATGACAAGTACCAGGTGGTGCAGACCCTGGATTGCCTGCGGTACTGGAAGATGCTGAATAAGAGCCCAGGTCAGATCCACGTAGTGCCGCGACATGCGCCCTCCGAGGAGACGCTGGCCTTCCAGCAGCAGCTCACTGCCCTCATCGGCTACGACGTCACCGACGTCAGCAACGTGCATGACGACGAACTGGAGTTCACACGCCGCCGCCTGGTCACACCTCGCATGGCAGAGGTGGCAAGTCGCGATGCCAGGCTCTACGCCATGCACCCCTGGGTGACATCCAAGCCCCTCCCAGAGTATCTGTCAAAGAAGATTGCCAACAACTGCATCTTCATTGTCATCCATCGCAGCACCACCAGTCAGACCATCAAGGTATCAGCCAATGACACCCCCGGGGCCATCCTCCAGAGCTTCTTCACCAAGATGGCCAAAAAGAAGTCACTGATGGATATCCCCGAAAGTCAAAACGAACAGGATTTCGTGCTGCGTGTCTGTGGCCGGGATGAGTACCTGGTTGGTGAAACGCCCATCAAAAATTTCCAATGGGTGAGGCACTGCCTTAAGAATGGAGAAGAGATTCACCTAGTGCTTGACACACCTCCAGACCCAGCTCTGGACGAGGTGAGGAAAGAAGAGTGGCCACTGGTAGATGACTGCACAGGAGTCACTGGCTACCATGAGCAGCTGACGATCCACGGCAAGGACCATGAGAGTGTGTTTACTGTATCCTTGTGGGACTGTGACAGGAAGTTCAGGGTCAAGATCAGAGGCATCGATATCCCTGTCCTACCCCGCAATGCAGACCTCACTGTTTTCGTGGAAGCAAATATCCAGCATGGGCAGCAAGTCCTTTGTCAAAGGAGAACCAGCCCCAAACCCTTCACAGAGGAGGTGCTCTGGAATGTATGGCTTGAGTTCAGTATCAAAATCAAAGACTTGCCCAAAGGGGCTCTACTGAACCTCCAGATCTTCTGTGGCAAAACTCCAGCGCTGTCCGGCAAGGCCTCTGCAGAGACTCCCAGTTCTGAGTCCAAGGGCAAAGTTCAGCTTCTTTACTATGTGAATCTGCTGCTTATAGATCACAGGTTCCTCCTGCGCCATGGAGAATATGTGCTCCACATGTGGCAGATATCTGGGAAGGGAGAAGACCAAGAGAGCTTTAATGCTGACAAGCTGACATCTGCAACCAACCCAGACAAAGAGAACTCAATGTCCATCTCCATTCTTCTGGACAATTACTGTCACCCAATAGCCCTGCCTAAGCATCGGCCCAGTCCTGACCCCGAAGGCGACCGAGTTCGAGCTGAAATGCCCAACCAGCTTCGAAAGCAACTAGAGGCGATCATAGCCACTGATCCACTTAATCCCCTCACAGCGGAGGACAAAGAATTGCTCTGGCATTTTAGATATGAAAGCCTGAAGCATCCCAAAGCATATCCTAAGCTATTTAGCTCAGTGAAATGGGGACAGCAAGAAATTGTGGCCAAAACATACCAACTGTTAGCCAGAAGGGAGGTCTGGGATCAAAGTGCTTTGGATGTTGGTCTAACAATGCAACTTCTGGACTGCAACTTTTCAGATGAAAACGTTAGAGCCATTGCAGTTCAGAAACTGGAGAGCTTGGAGGACGATGATGTTTTGCATTACCTTCTACAGCTGGTACAGGTAGGGGATGTTGGCTTTATCAAGGAAACTGTCCTCAGGAATTTATTTGCATGTACACAGGCACCCCATTCAGGCGTTATCAGATACCCTTTGTTCCCAGCTTCATGATTGGTCAAAACAGACCTAATGAAGCCACCTCAAAAAGCAGTAAACTCTTCCATTTACTATTTTACTGTCTTCGAGGGTTTGCCGACAAGCATTTTAAAGACATTAGTACAATATTTTGTTTTGTAGGAAAATTGGTCCAGTAGAAATACTTTGTTTTCATTTATTATTTTAAGAATAGGTTCCTTATTGAATGCTTTCTTGTGTCAAGTTTGTAAGTGATTAACATGCTTTTTATGTATCATCTCATTTAACTCTCCCAAAGACTGTGATGGTGGTCATATTAGCATTTGCATTTTACACATAAGAAAATCAGGGAACAAAGGGGCTAAGTAATCCAAGACCACATACTTTGAAAGAAGTAGACCAGAATTCAAACCTAGGAGGTCTGACTCCAAGCCCTGCCCTTTTTACTGCCCCTAAAGAGTTTGAGTTTAAAAAGATCCTCCCCACTGCTAAGAGTACTGCAGTTCATAGAATAACTCAAATAGCTGGGTGGAGTCTTGAAAGCTCCTCTCTTTAGACAGGTCCAGGGGTATGTTTCCACTCCAGTTCTCTTCATAGTCCCTGGGGTCCTGAGAGGCTCAAGTGAGGTGTCTGAGGTTTAGCTAGGAAGTTAAAGACCAAAGGAGCAGCTGTTGTGCTCACTATCGCATTCTCAAATGATGTTTTGCTGCTTGAAAAGATAAGGAAATAAAGGAAATGGAATAGAAGTGTCATTTTAGAGCCCAGATGCATCCATTCATTAATTCAACAACCCATACTGAGAAGACTGACATTAAATGAGTACACACACAAACATGTTTCATAACAGATTGTAACAAATGCTTCAGGAAAAACAACGGAGTATTACAAGAAAAAAGGGAGCAGGGATGCTTAATTTCAACTGAGGGATCCAGGCATAGTCTGGAGTAGGTGATATTTGCCACAAGATCTTTAGGATCAGGCTAAATTTTAGACTCCAAACTGTCTAATCACTATAAATATTTATGGGAAGTCCCTAGAATTTTCTAATAAGCATTTTGGATATTTTCAACTTCACCTTCCCACTAGTCAGATACTTGAAACATTACCTTTGGCCCTACCTTTCATCTATTAAATTTATACATTTTTTTTCTGCCCACTAGTTCAGATATTGGCATAACAGTAGAGAATTTTAGAATAGTTAAAGGAACTTAAATTTTCTAGCTCTCCGTGACAAATCTAACATGAAACAAACTTTCATAACCACTATTCTAATCCCTCGACTACTATGAATTATTTTTCATTATATTTTTATAAGTAAAACTTTCCAAATTAGAGGATAAATAGTGTTCTTCTTGTCAATGTTCTAAATGAAAGAGGTCAATAAGTTATGTTAACATTGAATTTGTGGTCTTCAATTTGAAGAAGAGTAGTCATTTGTAAAACTATTTGAGACATTTTCACGTAAGACTAAATGACTCATTCCTAATTAAAATGGTCTTCTAGCTGACTTTACAGAAGTGAAACACAAAGGTCAGAAAGACTCACGTTCAATTTAGAAACTTAAAATGTATTTAAAGTAAGTACTAGTGGCTAAATAACCACATTCTCAGAACTAAGGTCTTAGATACAGCTATTAATAATGGCACCTATTTGACCACACCCATGAAAAACATTTTCAAAAGCATAGATATAATTGAAACTTTATGAAGTTAGTATTGATCATTTCCAAATTGCAAAACCAGAGTAAGAATTATAAATCTTACCAAGAAAACTCCAGGCACCAAAATATAAACTACAATGGGAATTTCTCCTGTTCTTGGAAAAAAAATAGATTGTTTCTGTTTATAAAAAGAATATACTCTGAGATACTCAATTTTAAACCTCTTCAGTTTTACACATGTACCTTCTAACTTTGTATATATAGTAATAATCTTGGCAATATTTGTTGACTTTAAAAAATTATGAACTTTTAAGCCTATCAAAAAGTAAAGCAAATAATTTAATAAACATGTAATTTAATTTTTTTTTACATGTTATTGGTTTTCTTTTCTTCAGCAATAGCGCTATCACTTAAGTCAATGTTCTCTACATTAGGGGTTGGGGGTGGTCGCTCAGTGATAGAATGCTTGCCTAGCATGCATGAAGCCCTGGGTTTGATCCCCAACAAGGCACACGAAAAAAAAAAAATCAACCAACAACCTGAAAAATACTAAATGCTAAAAATGAAAATCAAGCTCAACCTGAAAAAGCACATAAGAGCAGTTATTTTTCTGGGGGAAAAAAAAGAAAAAGAAAAAACTCCGTATATACACAGTGTGGCAGCAGGTGGTGATTGTTCTGTGTGGATTGATCTAGACCTGCTCTCTACTTGCAATGAGAACCTGTGAGACAGCTCAGTGATTTGCCATGAGTTGCTAAAAAAGAAGCTAAAGGGTTTTTAGGATTTTCACATCTAAAAAATACTCTTCTCTTTAAATGCACAAATCGCCACTGTCCTCTTTTATAAGAAGTCTCCTTTCTTCTACTTCATGGGTTTCTTCTAGCCATCTCCATCTTTTTGCTCTACCCTTCCATGAATCAGGTCAACCCCTAATGGAGCAGATGCCCCTGCCTCTTCACCTCTGAAGTTACTAAAAGCACGTGACTCTGAGTTAAGACATCTGGTCTCTAATCCCACTTGTTACTACTCTGTGATCCTAAGCAAGTGGTTCATTCTGGTCCTAAGAGTCTTCTAGAAGAATGGATTTAATTTAAGTGGCTGATCAGATTCTCATCACCCTAACCATAAAGACCCACTAAAGCACAGTGCCTGTTTTTTCCATTCCTTTTTCCTGATTTACCACCACAGAATATAATCCTACTAATACCAATGTGTTCTTCCTTCAGGCTGTAAAATTTGAACCATACCATGACAGTGCCCTGGCAAGATTTCTGCTGAAGCGTGGTTTAAGGGTAAGTATTTCCACCTTGATAATAGTGTGACATTTTAGGTCACTGAGAATTGACCCATAGTCCTAGAGAATTAGTCATAATAATTTCAACCTTCTTGTACCCACCTCAGAACAAAAGAATTGGTCACTTCTTGTTTTGGTTCTTGAGAAGCGAGATAGCTCAGTCCAGGCACTATCAGCAGAGATTCGCCGTGATCCTGGAAGCCTATCTGAGGGGCTGTGGTACAGCCATGCTACAGGACTTTGCCCAGCAGGTCCAAGTCATCGAGATGTTACAAAAAGTCACCATTGATATTAAATCACTTTCTGCTGAAAAGTATGACGTCAGTTCCCAAGGTACAGCGGCTGTATTTTCCCAGTTCTCTTTCCAAATACCTTCATCTCCAAATGCCAGCATCATTATGATTCTTCTTTCTGGAAGCCAAGTTTTAGTTTCCTAAAGGCAGCCAAGAACACATTTTTTTATTCTCTTGTCTGCATGAAGTAAGCAAATTTCAAGTTCTCCTCTTACAAGCTAATGATTTTTAAAAACTGCACATATTGTTAATGATGAAGTTATAATAACAAACATTAAAATCTTTGAAAATTAAAAATCATTATGGAGATTTAGGATGTGATTTTTAAAAACACCTTCACACCATAAAAGAATAGTTATTTTCAAATTTTTACCTGTTTCTCCCCAACTTTGAATATGTACATATCATTTTTAAATGTTCGATCTTTTAAAGTAACAAATTCTGGAAGAGCTATGTTAAATATTTTTACATTTCTTCACACATATATATAACTCAGAGTTCTATATGTATATAATAACATATAATGTTATATATTATATATAATATGTAATTATAATATGTAATATATGTTATACTTAATTATAATTTAATAATATAATATATTAATTATATATTAGTATATGTAACATATTACATACTAATGTATAATAATAATAAAATATGTAAATATATATAATCCTTTGTATATACACACACGCAGGCTACATTCTCTCTAAAGTCATTTCCAACGTCCTCTTATCCCTACCCTAAGAAGTTCTTTTCCTGCCCTAAGAAAATTAACCACTTCTTCTCTATAGGCCCATAGGTTAAATTGATACCACATTAAATCATGGTCATTAACACATCTTTCTTTCTTTCCTTTTTCTTTTTCTGTTTTTTTTTTTTTTTTTTTTTTGAGATGCAGTGCTAAACATTTTTTTTCAATAAATATTCATTAGCAACTGATTATGTTCCAGGCATTGTGAGAATAAGAAGTAAAAAATAAATGGGGATAAAAATGGGAAGAGGCTCTCCTCTCCCCTTGTTTCTCTACTCGACTTCCTTTTGCTCATCTATTAGTTTGCATTTGATTGGTTCTTTATGATATCCTATCTTTCCTTCACCATTTCCTTTATTTTGCTCTAGCTTCCACATATGAGAGAAAACGTTCGACCTTTGAGTTTCTGAGTTTGACTAATTTTGATAGCATAACACATCTTTCTGACCTGATAAGCTGTATGAACCTAGAAACCAGGAAATATCTCTTGATTTTCTACACCAAGACCTATCCCTGTGGCTCACAACAGACACTTATTCATTTACCCAGTGATGTTTTAAACTTTTGAATATTTTAAATATCTGCTTTCTCCTTTGACTCTTTCCCAGTACACCAATAATGCTATCTCCTAAAAATGACAATGGTAATAACATTAACCTTATGTCTGTGCCTCCATCCTCTCTGCTATCCAGAGAGTAATTTTTGATGTATGTATTTTGCCTTAAAAATTTTGAGGTTGTCCCATCTTCTACACACATCATAACTTCCTCTTTTGAAAAGAATTTACAGAACCTTAACCAACTACTTAATGTTGTCTTCAAATGTCTGTTCCCCAAATCAGATGGCAGTTCAGTTTCACATGCTACATTGAATCCTTGGTAGTACCCTCAAAAGCTCCTCCCATCTCCTGTATGGCATGTGTGTGCTCTCCCACATATGTTCACATATTTCCATCCCCCGCTGTGAAACATGTACCTGGTTGTGTTGCTCACAGCAAGCCTAACTTGTCTTGCCACGTTAAGTGGTTAGTTCCTCAAAGGCAGGACTCTACCTGCTTTTCTCCTGCTCTACCTGAAAACAAATATACAGAATACTGTAAATAAATATGGCCTCAGGAAACATTGTAGATAGTGTTGGTAATTTCTTGAACTCATATAACTCTTGTGTGCTTTTGACAATTACAGTTATTTCACAACTGAAGCAAAAGCTTGAAACCCTGCAGAATGCTAATCTCCCAAAAAGCTTTAGAGTTCCGTATGATCCTGGTCTGAAAGCAGGAACCCTGGTGGTAGGTATCACTTGGATGTCTACATGTGGTTTATATGTCTTGCGACATCTGGCATGCTTTCTAGGGTACAGTGCTTAAAAGTTGATGTTCATATAGAGACAGGAAAGCTGGAGAGTCCATGGACGAGCTTCTGCCAATAATCCCTAGCTTCTGAAAGCTTCAAAACCAGGTAATTTCCCTTCCATTTTGTTTCAGATTAGCTTATTGAAGTATCCTTTACATACAATAAAATTGGTTCATTTTAAGTGTATAATTTGATGAGTTCTAACAAACATATGCTACCGTATAACCACCACAGTAATCAAGATATTTTTAAAGAAATATTATAGAAAAAGTTCTTTCAAGTCACATATCAAAGGACCATATTATATGTAGGTCTACATACAGGCTCTCTTTTCTCTTGCATTAATGTAAATGTCTGACCTCACATGGACACCACACACCCTTGGTTACACTCAAGTAACAAACCACATTTTGTACATGTGGAATCTTACAGCAGTATACTACCATTAACCCCCCTCCCAATCCTTTGTACTTTTTTGTCATGTTGTTAACTTCTTTAAGTGTTATAAACCCCAAAATGCATTGTTATTATTTTTGCTTTAAACAAAAATAGATTTAAAAGATTGAGCCATGTTAAAATATTTACCCACATGTTATCATTGGGGTACTCTTCACTGCTTTGCATAGACCCAGACTTTCCAGCTGACATCATTTCCTTTTAACCTTTAACATTTTATACTGCAGGTCTGCTACTAATAAATTCTTTCAGCACTTCAGCATTTGTTTATATTTTCACTAAAATACAGAATTCTAGATTGACTGGTGGTTGTTGTTGTTTCATAACATTTTCTTTTGGTTTGCATATTTTCTGATGATAAGTCTCTGTTCTTTAACTGTATATAAGTCTTTTATTTTTCTCTAGGCTTCTTTTAAGATTTTATTTAATCACTGGTTTTCAAAAATCGAATATGATGTGTCTCCTTCATGTTGAATCTCCTAGAGACTATTGAACTTCTTTGACTTGGGGGTTGATAACCGATCACATTTGGTACTTTTTCAGCTGATATTTTTCCTCTCTCCTTGTTTCTCTCCTCGCTTTGTGAGACTTCAGTTGTGTTCTAGACTGCTAGCCTGTGGACTCAATCTCAGTTGCCTTTCTCTGTTTTCTAGCCTCAAAAGGGCCCTGAGCAGTAAACTGAGGTAATAACAGGGCTCACTTTATTTGTCTTCCTTCTCTCAGGGGTCACAGACCTCCATTACCTGCCACCCGATGTCTGAAAAGAGTTATTTCATATATTTTGCCTAGTCCCGTAGCTGCATGTGACAGGACAGCAACTCCTATTACAGTTAAACCTCAGAGAAAGGAGAGCCTTTCTCCCGTGCTTGATTAATTTTATATGCAGTTACTAATAAACTGGTCCTATGACATTGTCTACTGTCCTTCATTTAGAATTGTGGTGGGAATTATGATATGTTAATACAGATTTCAAAGTGTGTTTGCTTCTTTTAAAGACCACATCAGTGAATTCACCACCATGTACATCCATAAATAATTAATTTAACAATAAATAAATAAATAAATAAAAATAACTATGGGTAAATGGCAGAAAGAGGGAAGGGGAAGGAGAGGTATTGGGTCCTAATTAGAATAAGATATATTCCATGCTTGTATGATTATATCAAAGTGGGTTCAACTGTCATGTATGACTAAAAAGAACCAATAAAATTTTTAAAAAATGTTTTGATCCATGATGAATTCACCTTTGGCTAAAACGCCTATGGTGTTTGTTTGGTTTTGGTTTTGGCTTTTGAATGATGCCAAATCACATTTCCCCTACCTTAAATTTGTTTCAGTGTGTTGGGTGGAGGGATGAGAGAGGAGTGTTGTACTTGATTACCAAATTTTCCATTGATTCCTGTTAGACTTCCTGTTATATTTGGCCTACTGGGCATCTGATTCTGCAATAATAGTTTTTAAGACACTGTGATTGTATTAGAACTCTTCTTTCAAATTAAATCTTAGAGGGATGCCAAATACATAAACAGATAACAGTGAAGTTGCTCTGAATTAAATAGGGGGTACCAGTGTCCTGTGGGAGAAGGACAGGGCAGTATCTGTCACCTCAAGGCATCAGCATCTCCAGAGACCCTTGAGCTTCCTTGGAATACAGTTTAAAACCATTGACTGAAGTGTGGTGAATTTACCCTCAAAAAGCATTTCTGAATTTTGTGAGAACATCTGTATTTTTATCCAGAGACTGAAAATAATTTCCCACCTAAGACTTTGTCCTGGTTATTTTCAGTGAGGCTTTGCAAGAGAATTCGTGTCTCCACAGTGCGTATGCATTGCATGTAGGAAAATGTGACTGCTTTCTTACAGATTGAAAAATGTAAAGTAATGGCCTCCAAGAAAAAGCCCCTGTGGCTTGAGTTTAAATGTGCCGATCCTACAGCCCTCTCCAATGAAACAATCGGAATCATCTTCAAACATGGCGATGATCTCCGCCAAGACATGCTTATTTTACAGGTATGCTGATGTTAAGAAATATTTTCAAGTATCTGAAAAAATAATTCTATATTCGATCTAAAACATGCCTGCTACCAATTTCATTCCCATTCTGTTCTTTCACATGATTAACACTCTTCAAAAGTTACATAACATAGAGTTTTAGTTTGAGGAATATGACTGTGGAACATTAGATACCCAAACTAATGAGCATCACAGTTTTATCCATTTCTTGAAGATAAATATCCAACATTCCCAAGAAGTCAGATACACTTCCATTACCTAACCTCTTTTTCATACACCTCCTTTAGAGCTTGGTAACATCCAGTGGAACCACATTTACCTTCAGCATCCAGTTAATTCATAGACATATCTACACACTCATAGGCACTCTCTTTAGATACCTCCCCTCTGATGCACACACACAAACTTGAGAGAATTGATTGGATGGGAAGGAGGGAGAAGATGAACAGATGACAAGAAATCATGCAGGTAAGTGAAGAGAGTGAACGTGTATTGTGGCAAAGCTGAAGGGCCAAGGTATCAACATTGTATAGGTAACAATTTCTAAAACTTAATATGGTTTATTTTAAATAGAGAAATTCTATTGACTTAAAAGTAAGCTTTTTAAGAACTGGTCATGTTTTCAATTCTAAGATTCTGGTTTTACTTATTGGAAACAATAATACACTTTCTTTGCTTTCTTTCAAGAAAGGTATGAGTATTATCCAACAAGTATTTTTCTAATTCCCTTATTGTTTTTTTATTAATTTTGTTAGTGCATTATAATTACACATAATCTTGGATTTCATTGTGATATATTTATACATGCACATAACATAATTTGTTCAATTTCATTCCCCAGTACCTCCCATTTTCTCTGTCCTCACTCACTCTGATTCCCTTCCTCTACTAGTCTCCCTCCAGGAAATATTTTTAAAAAGAAAACAAATAATAAATCTTTCAATTCTTTTTAGGTTGATTCAACTTCAGATTAATCTGTAGAATTTTTTGAATTGCTCAAAGACAAGCACTTCAAAAACACAAAAATTGGTCTGTTATTTCTCCCATTTTGAGGGAAAGTTCACCCTTGTCTTTTGAGTCTTTTTCTTTATTATTGAGGTGCAAGTTTAGCTAAGGAAAGTTCTTTAAGTCTCTCTAAGTCTTTGTTCCTTTGCCTGCAAAACAGTACTAGTAATCATATTCCCAGTATAAGGTTAATGCAAGAAACACACATTAAAAAAAACACCAATCAATGTCAGCTATTATTATCATCATTGTTGTTATTGCTATTTAGGTTTAGCCTGAATGTCTTATGGATACTAGAGTAATAGATATGTGTCAGGATTTTAGAGTTGTTGTGAGAAAGTATCCATGACAGAGTAGAACATTTTGAACAGGTAGATAATGAAACAGGGCTAAAACCTACCCCAGAATAAATTCATTTATCCTCTTCCTCAAAGTACATCTCACACTGAAATTAATAGATGTGCAATGAGGGGAAATTTTAGAGTACCAAGGTGATCAATAAAAGTAGTTTTTACTTATATATTTTACATTTAGTTAGATATTTTGTTACCAGATAATAAGACTGCTGGATTTTTTTTTTTAAGGAGAATAAAAATATATGAAGTAAATATACATATATACATATATATATATATATATATATATAATAGAATCTTTTCTGTTTTTGATGCCCAGATTCTACGAATCATGGAGTCCATTTGGGAGACTGAATCTTTGGATTTGTGCCTCCTGCCATATGGTTGCATTTCAACTGGGGACAAAATAGGTATGTGATTACCTCAGGAGATGAATATACCATTCAGCTAATTTTAAAAGATCATAGCTCCCTTGGTGTAGGCATTTAATAACTGAAAAATTAGGATCATCATCCCTATAAAGGAGAAGAAAATGTTCCCAGGCTGGTGAATGTGCCTCTCAATTTAATACGGATATGTTGAAAATACATGAATGCATGATTCAAGTCCTTGTGACTGTACATGGAAATGATTTCAGTAAGAACTTGTTCCTTTCTCTTTACTTCACCTCTAAACTTTAACTCATTTCATTACACATTAAATTTTTCTCTCACAAATAACATTTAAAATTAGACAGAAAGATCTGTCACTTATTTTTAAATTCCAGAATTCACATTATTAAAGCTATTACACACTCTACTCTTGGGTACCTTTATAGACATTTAAGATTTTAGTTTCAATCAAACATAGTTTTATGTAAGTTTCTGATATGAGAACAGTACAAAACCATTTACATTTGACCCTGTAATTTATAAAGGAAAAGGCACAGATCACTGGGTGAGGTGGGTTATTCTCAGCACATAAATGCCTTTATTCATTGCTGATCAAAACCAACCCTTTTCCCTTTCATTCTGGGATATTGCAAGAATATCCCATTCAACTTTCTTTAAAAACAACAGCACAAATCTGGAAAACAGCCCTCTCATTTATTTAAAAACAAACAAAAAAGACCCCACTGCCCCCCATTCAACAAAGACAGTTTACTCCCCCTCTGGCTCAGGAGGCACTAAGCCCCCATCTCCATCAAACTCCTCATCCTCAATGTAGGAATGATCGAGATCGTGAAAGATGCCACAACAATTGCCAAAATCCAGCAAAGCACAGTGGGCAACACAGGTGCATTCAAAGACGAAGTCCTGAATCACTGGCTCAAAGAAAAATGCCCCCTTGAAGAAAAGGTGAGCTGGGCCTCCCCCTGCAGAGGCCCCTTACACGTCATCTATATAGCAGCAGTGGTTCCAGGTTTCCAGAGGATCTTCGAGGGTCTTGCATCCCCATGTATTGTTGAATCCTTTACTGGTGAGGAGGTGGGGGGTTCGAGGACTTTTCCCTGATGACATAGCACATCTGTATAAAACAGAAATGCTCAGTTCCCAACCCCATGAGCATTATTATCTTTTGCTTTGCTTCCCAAGCACATTTTGTATAAAATTTGGTTCCATAAAATCATCTGCTAGCACTTTTTATGGCTATTTTTTGTTCTCATAAAGATTTAGTTACCACGTATAAATTCTTTCCTACCTAGGAAATACCACATAACCAACAACATAATTTATAATTTACCACTGCACTCTAATACAAATGGTAAATTATGGATGCAGAAAATGTCAGTTCCACCATCCTCTGAAGTGCATATGCCGAATCCCTCACAAGCTGTGTGGTTGGGCTGTTTGGCTGTCATCTAAAGTTCTACTGCACAGGATTAGCACTTCTCATTTGCATGGTTAGCAGCTTTTTGGGGAGGAAATATAATTAGCAGTACTTATTAATCTGTTATACATGTGGATTTGTGAACCCATGCATACTCATAAATGGTCACAAGCAAAACATGTTCACTGATGAAGAAGAAATTACTGTGGGTTCCACATTCTTGTGAGCAAGTGATGCATGGAGAGGAAGCAAACCCTTTGATTAAATTTCTGTTGCCCTTTGACTCATGTGTCCCCCTTGTGCTGTTGTGATATATTGAATCTTCACCTAAAATATAAGCAGAGCAATGTCAAAGTTGGCACTTGTTAGATATAATGCTAATGAAATCAGGTGCAAGTAACTTGTTCTCTAAAAATGGTTCCCGGAACAGTGTCTTTCTAGAAGTCATTTATAAGAGATTCATGCTGCTCTTTGAAGTTAGAAGACAATTAATATTCAAATTCATTTTAATTAGTTTCAGGCAGCAGTGGAGAGATTTGTTTATTCCTGTGCAGGCTACTGTGTGGCAACCTTTGTTCTTGGAATAGGCGACAGACACAACGACAATATTATGATTTCAGAGACAGGTGAGTTTATCTATTGCAGAATAGCTTATTTTATGGTGGTAAAACACACATAACAAAATTCTCTGTCCTAACCATTTAAGTGTGCAGTTCAGTGGACACTGAGCATGTTCACATTGTTGTGCAAGCATCACCACCATCGATCTTCACAACTTTCTCATCTTCCCCATCTAAAACGCTGTCCTCATTAAACATACCCACCCCCTTCCCCCATCCTCCCATCACAGAGAAACTTTTGAAGCAAGTTCAAGACCAGAGCACAGATTTAGAATTTATTATTATGTAGGGACACTAGTGCTGTGATCACTCTACAGACACCACCCACCTTGAGGGCTGAGGACTGAGTAAAGGAGGAAAAGACAGAGTTAGAAAAGTAGGGTAGGGTATCTCAGGAGCTAGTGAAGGTAGGGGTGATCAACAGTATCAGCTATTTCACAGAAACAGTAAAAACAAAACAAAAACCTCTGAAATACCCTTAAACCTGAAACGTTCTGGGCGTGGTGGCGGACAACTGTAACCCAGTGACTCAGGAGGCTGAGACAGGAAGATTGCAAGTTCAAAGCCAGCCTCAGCAACTTCGAAAGGTCCTAAGTAACTTAATGAGACCCTGTCTCTAAATAAAAAATTTAAAAGGACTGGGGATGTAACTCAATGGTTCAATCCCCAGTACCAAACAAATAAATAAATAAATCTGAAAAGTTCTTTCTGCCTAACTCACCCCGTCTTGCCAGTTCACTGTCCAGTCTAACAGTGCCCAGTAGTGGTCACCACACCATGAGACTTTTCTTTATGTAATTTGAACCAATTTCAGAATAGATTCTGGAAAAAGCCCAACAAGGGGGCAAATTGCTTACTCCCCATGAAGAGCAAAAAAATACAAAATAGGCAATGCATTTTTGGACTACAGAAATGATAGAAGATCAAATAAAGGAGAAGAAATGATGTGGTGGTAGATATTGACCCAAAGGAGATTCAAAGTGATTTATTTCTATTGTGCTGCTTGGAAGTACAAGCCAGAGTGCAATATCAGGCTATCTGGAGTTATGTGAAGGTATAAGGGAATCTTAGGGATAATGGTGACTTATTAGCCAGAGAGTTTTGATTTCTATTTCTAAGAATAATTTCGTGGTGATCATTTTTAATTTTCTTAATGCCACTTGTCTGTCATCTAGAGAATACCATAAAGATATCAAAAACAAACATATTTGGTTCAAAGATTTCTTTGTGGTTACTACTTTCACACACCTGCGAAGACCGAAAATATGACAGAATAATAAGACATGTAAAAGATGCTTTAACCCAAGATAGCTCATTTTCAAGCAACTTAAAAATTATCTCAAGAAGCAAAGTGTTTTTCCAAGCATGTATGTTGGTATAATAATGTCAGATTTTTTTTCTTTTAAGGAAACTTATTTCATATTGACTTTGGGCACATTCTTGGGAATTACAAAAGTTTCCTGGGCATTAATAAAGAGAGAGTGCCGTTTGTGCTAACCCCAGACTTCTTGTTTGTGATGGGAACTTCTGGAAAGAAAACAAGTCCACACTTCCAGAAATTTCAGGTATGTCATCTCCCTCTTTATCTCCTACTGAGAGTACCAAACAAGCAGGTGGTGTGTGCAGCTGTTCAGCCTTCACCTCTCACCCGACTTGGAGGCTCATCTAGCCTCTCTCCCATCCCCTTCTAGTGAGACCAACCCTACCTCCTCTCTGTCACCTCTATTCATTCCCCAAGTGCAAAACAGTGCTTCTCAGCTATCCTCCCACCTAAAACCTATCAGTAAGTAAAAATATTCCATAAACAGTGGGACTGGCAAATACAGAGCTCCAGGATGATGCTGGTACTGAAGAGAGGCTTTAAGGAGGGATGCCTGGTGAGAAATTTAGGCTTTGGATATTGATCTGTTGAAGACACTGACAAAAGATTCAAACGTGAATATTGAATACTGAAATATTTTTGGGGGCACTCAAACAATTGTGAGCTCCCTGGGTTTTTACTACGTGTGTATTTATCACACTACTAGCATAGAATTCTTGTTGTGTCACTGTGTGTATCTTGCTTTCGTATTTGTTTTTTTGAAAGGATAGTCCCTTCTCTCATTGGAAATCTCATCGGTTTGACCACAGGTTCTACATACAACTCTGGTTTGTCCTATTTCCCTTACGAGTCTACCATCTCCCTGGGAGTGTTCAGATTCCACTTCCTTTCTCATTCCTGCCCAGTCTGTACCCAGCGTTAACTACTGAATGAGAACATTTTGCACTTGCAAACTTAATAACTGTTCATGGAAAATGCAAAACAAAGAACCACGATTTGATATGTCCATTTGCCTTTAAATGACCACCCCCCATGGCATGTCTTAATCTTGGTTTGATCTGCACTGTACAACCCTGGGAGAAGTCCTTTTCCTGAGTCTCCTCTTGAGTCCACTGTGACCCTTGGGAGATGACATGGGCCTTGAACTTCAGTGGAACAGGTACTCGGATGTATTGATTTATAACCTGTGTGTTCTTGTTTGTTCTGGCTGGTGTTCCATCTGGTAATTACAAGACTCACCCTCCCACAGTTCCAGCAGTGTTGTCAGAGAAACTGAGATCTCTGTGGCCAGATGGTCTTAGGGTTTTTACAGTGTGTTTTCCTGTATAAACTCAATTGAGTTTTAGACTGTTTCCAGAGACTTGACACATTTCAGTCCTGTTTTTCCTTAAAGTTAAAAATCATATATTTTGACAACTTACTGGAAGACAAAATGCTTCAAAAAAAAGAACATGGAAGAATTTCACCATTTAAAGGGGAAAAACACTCAGTTCTACTTTCCTGCAAGGGGGTTCTTCTGACAATCTTTGTACAAACACAGCAGTGATAAACTGTGATTCAGAGAACCAAACAAACTGAGAGCTTCACCTTATCAACAGGCTCTCCTTCTCTGTATGTACATTCTCTTCCTTTTGCCAGTGATGTTCCCTAGGCTAACTGCCCATCTATCCTGTTGCTGTTGATGTCCCCGTAGACCCCCACAGTGCCCAAGTCACCCATAAGATCCCAGCAAGTACCTCCCCTTGACTCTCTTTCTTGCTGCTTTTGTTTTCAGTTTCAAAACATTTTTTAATGAAAAGATCTTTGGTGTGAGAAGGCCAAGGAAAGCTTTCCTGCCCCTACCGGCAACTTCCACCCAAAGCAACACCCATCTGCAGTGAGAGTGTATATATATATTTTTTTTTTCTTTTTTTTTGGTACCAGGGATTGAACCCAGGGACACAATCACTGAGCCACATTCCCAGCCCTTTTTTAATTTTTTTTTTTTATTTTGAAATAGGTCTCAGTAAGTTGCTTAAGGCCTTGCTAAGTTGCTAAGGCTGACTTTGAACCTGCAATCCTCCTGCCTCAGCCTCCCAAGCATCTGGGATTGCAGGCTTGTGCCACCATACCCAGCTTGCAGTGAGATTTTATCTAATCTGTCCTCTTGGATATCCTTTGTCACCAAGGCTTGTTTCTCAGGCTGTTAAAACTTCTTTCACTAAAGCAACACCTAGTCAGTGGGCACCACCGAAACACATCATTGTGAATTCTGTTGTCCTTCGATGTACCTAGGTTTGGGAGGACTGTCCTATATTTTCAGTGCCTGTGAATGTACCCATGTTCAGCCTTAAACACTGATAGAGAGCAGAGCAGAGCATGGTGGGAAAAAGGATAGCTTTTGCAACAGACAAACTTGAGTCTCAATCCTGGCCCTGCTTCTTAATAGCCTGCATATAATGAAAATTACTTTCCCTTTCAGAACCTTGCTTTCTTCATCTGAAAAGGGAATCAGATCTGCCTCATGTGGTTTTGCCAGGAATTATTTTTTTTGTTTGTTATCTTTTAATAAAGAGAAAAGTGGGGGCTGGGGTTGTGGCTCAGTGGTAGAGCACTTGCCTGGCATGTGTGAGGCACGGGGTTCAATTCTCAGCACCACATAGAAATAAATAAAATAAAGGTCTATTGACAACTTTAAAAATATTTTTAAAGAGGGAGAGAGAGAGAGAGAGAGAAAGGTTATTTAGTCCACAGTTCCAAGGGCTCCTGCCCAGGTTCAGGCAGCCCCATGTCTCTGAGCATAGGTGAGGGCACTGGGTGGCAACGGCAAGGAACACTTGTCAGAGCAAACTGCTCACATCTGCAGGCAGGAGACAGAGGGAGGGAGGGATTATTTAAATGAAATAGGTAGCATGCTTAGCCTAGACCCTAGACCAGAGCAGACACTCGGTAAGCCACTGCCAGAGTCTTCAGACTCTGAAAACTTTTAAATGGAGAAAGAGTTTTCAAAACAAGGCAACATGTAAAACATGACCAAGTGACATGTCCTGGTTAACAACAGGCGGAGTCCAAACCCCACCTTCTGCTTCCCCTTCCTTACGCCCTTCTCTGACATCCTCCCTTCTTGCCCCCCATCTTCCTCCCTCACAACAAGAAAAGGCTGAACCAGCTGTGTGTGTTAAATTATACACACACAGAATTTCCAAAGTTTCCTTATTCACAAAGACCAGCAACTTTTCTTCATCGTTCAACTCTGACCTTGGACAGTTTTTTTTTTTCTTTTTCTTTTGTCTTCATTCACATACTGTTAATCCAGGGGTTTCTCTTTCCAAGTTGTATGTTTCCTTTTTGAATTGAAGTTATTCTTGCTCAGGGCCCGCCTCTCTAAACTCTATCAGCAGTGTCTCATAATCTCATATAATAAGCAGCCGGGTTTAGGGAAACCTTGTACCCAGTATTTTGAATTAAAGGTGTCCTCATTTCCAGTCAGTTGCTAAGTTTGACCCTAGAAAGTTAATTAAGACATACTGTTTATCTGATTAATCTGTTAAAAGGGTGGAGAAAAGTTGACCCACTTTTTGTTGAGGGTGAGGTGAGCTTTCGCCACGAAGAAATTAAAAACATGGGTTGCTGGTAGTCAGCAATACAGGAAGTAAGGGAACCGAAAGAAGAAGGCTATGCTTTATCTCATCTCTCCTTTCCCAGGTAGATAGTTTAGCCTGGAACTGTAGTCATAAATTACTTCTTGAACAGGGGTAAGTTCAGGAACAAGCTAGAATTAGAGAAAACCAAGGCCCACTGTGTGAACCTGAGTACCTGGCAGTTTTTGCAGCATCCTACACATAGGGTATTAAACTGACATATTATAGTGATGACAATTTTGATAAATTTTCTTTAGGAAATTTTCAGCTTTACTGAAGATATTTTTTAAAAAAAAGGTAAACCATTGTTAACCTGCTAATAATTTACTTTAGACCACTTAATTCTAAATTTCAATTAACAGTTGTAGAACCTATATGGCACACAAACACATTTATATCAACAACAAATGAAACATTATTTCCCATTTATTTGTATTTATTCATTGGCTTTTTTCTGTTTTAAAGTAGTGAATGCTTCTTTACTAAAAATGAAAGACAGCAATGTATTTTAAAATATCAGTAAACTATCAAAATCCTGTTGTCCCACCGCTTCAATGTTTCTCCTTCATTCTATTAAGTAGTATTTGGTCTTTTAAAAGGCTGGAGATAATCAGGATTTTCTGAACAACTGAACTTAAGAACTTGATTTGTTAATCCCTTACTTCAGACTTCCATGTAATGGTAGTTTGTCACCTTGAATAAAATCTGAGTATGCAAGTTTGGCCTGCAAGTCCCATGCCAGGGGGCCTGCCCACTGCAGCCTCACTCGTGGTCAGCCCACCACCCTCTCTGCTGGCTCCCCTCACCCCTCATGTCAGTCACAGCCTTCTGCATCTTCCACCACCCCAGGTGGTCTCACTGGTCAGGCTTTCTGTTCAGAAGGCCCTCACTGGCCTTTAGTCTCACTTAAGTGCCATTCTTCAGGGAAGCCTTCCAACCTAGGTCCCCTCCTGATAGGCTTTGCCACAGCCCCTTGCTCATCTCCTGCACTATCACAGTTTATAGTATTTGTGCCTGTTCACCGTTTGACTCTCCCTTCCCAGACAGGCTACATGCAGCAGGGCCACGTGTGTCCTGTGTCCCTTATGTGGAGCCTGAGACTCAGTAAACACTTGCTGAGTAAAGGAGCAAAATGGGAAGGGGCAGTTTCTGCACAGGGAGGAGTGGAGTCAGACAGGACCCCTCCGGGGTGTCTTCCTTCCCTACCATACACTGGATTCTGAATTTATGAAATGGTAACTCTGGCACTGATTGACAAGCTACCATCACATGGAAGTTAATAAGACTTCGCAGTGCAGGTAACAACACATCCACACATCGGATGAGGAACTAACCCTAATTATGCAATTGAGTGTTTTATTAAATAACACAAATATGGAAGTGTCATTGGATGTCTATGGATGTCTATTCACACCTGTGTAGAGATTTCCTTACTGAAATAAATATTACATTCCCCCACAAGCAGGACAGTAATCTATACCCAGAGAACGGGACTCAGAGTACACACATGTAGGGGGCGTCCACTAGGGGACAGATTTCCAGGAGCATGAACATCTTATTCTCTTTAAAACGATTATTTTAAAAGATGTTCTTTGCACACAGTAGACCCTAAGCACATGTATGTCAGATACATCTGGTCCACAGGTGAGGTGAGTAACATTTGCAGCCACATTCGTGCAAAGCAGGCAGTTTGAAGAATGTCCCTAAATGGTGCTTGCCCCTAGATGTCACTGTTAAGAAGCATTTCATGGGAGAGAGGTCTGGAGTCTATTTATGGTGTTATTTTAACCTAGACCGATGATAGTTTTCTTGCCAGTTTGACCAGACCCCGCCCTGTTTCCAGTGCCAACAGTCTCCTCACCAAGCCAGGTTGCACTTACAGGCTCCAGGCTCAGCTGCCTGCCCAGTCCTTTTGCAGAGTCCTGACCCAGGAAGGGCTTTCTTGAGTGTTTGTTTGTTTTTAGTTGTAGATGGACACAACACCTTTATTTTATTTATTTATTTTTATGTGGTGCTGAGGATCAGACCCAATGCCTCGCACATGCTAAGCAAGCACTCTGCCACTGAGCCACAACCCCAGCTCCTGACTCGGGAAGTTTTTAAGTTTAAGACCCTTTACCCAACTAACCCATCTCTACTATAGCCTTTTCCACCCTTGGAGCCCAGGTTGCTCTGTTTGTGCCTCAGTTCCTCAACCAGAAGCCTAACCTGCCTACCTCTAGGACTAGGGCTCCATCCCCTTCTAAGGCGAGCCCCAGGGACCACAGAGACCTCACCACCTGACACTCTTCTAAGGACTGCAGGCACTCACCATTACTCCCTGTTCTCCGTCTCCCCTTCCTTTAGGTGGAAGTCTGCACACCTGTAAACTGTAACCTGTAGCCTGTAACCTGCCAGCTGGCCTTTCCCAACCTCCTACTCCATCCTGTTGCAGTCACCAGGCCCTGTTCACCACATCCAAAAGAGAACACTGATTCTCATACACTTACTAAATACCTGCTCTATTTCAGGAGCTGTGCCAGGCACAAAGAAGGGTCAAGTATCACCCTCAAAAAGGCAAGGTACCTTTCCAGCTAAATCCCCTTCAGATATAACTGTTCTCCAGTTTCTCCTGATTTTTAAAGAGGTGAATCTTACCCAAGACTGACCTTGGCTACTGCACATCAAGCATCCGTCCATCTCACCTTCGTAGCTTAGCTACAGTGTGCCAGACACTGCTGGGCAGAGGCACAGCCCCAGAATGCAGCAAGACCTAGACATGCATAACTTTGTGCTAAGAGTGGTTTGCAGAGGGAGCAATTAATCCTGCACTGGAGGATAGAAAAAGACTATTCAGAGAAGGAAGTGTTTTTTACAGTTCTTTGGGGCTGAATTCAATTTCATTTTGTCAGGCAGATGCAGGGAAGAGAAAGAACATCTAGGCAGAAAAAACAACATGAGTGACTGCATAAAGAAAAGTACACACAAGCAGTGTTTATGAAGAAAAAGTACAATACCCCAGTACAAAGGGAACATAGGTATCTATGGAATGTGTAATATAGAACTTGAGTCAAGAAAGGAATTTTGGATCCAACTTAAAATAGTGATGGACCAGACTAGGGGGTGGAGAGCAGAGCAAAGCAACGATGTCATTTGATTAACCACAATTATTCTAATTAAGGTCTATTATAGGTCAAGTGGGAGATGACAAGTTCATCTGTCACATTACACAAAATGTGCTGAGCTGATTAAGAATTCACTCTTGGAATTTTTTACCCTGGCCCACTAGTTAGGTCTCCTCAATCCCAGGAAGGAGACTCTCAGTACTTCACTTTGTGTTGTGGATTGCCCAGAGGGTTCAGCAGCAGCTACATTTAGGGGTTTGAATATATTTAGGGGGTCGAATATGTTGAATATTCAACGCCAGATACAGACTTGCATGAGCTTGTCAGATTGTTAGGACTTGTTTAGTTTATTGAGTTTGATTGCTATTCTAGAAAAGATAAGAATCCAAGACTGGAGGTAGCCTTGGATTGGATGTACAGGTTAATGGACCAGCATGCAGCACCCTCAGTTCCTACTACTTTTAAACACTAATGAAGAAAAATCCTTCGCCTAGCATCAGCCTCTTGATTTTAGTTTCTTTTAGAGAATTTTTTGTTGTCATGAGAATATGATCGAGGACTTCATTTGCCACATTACAGAGTGGTACTCTTCATAAATGCCCTGGTGAATTTTCTATTGAGTTTGGTTTCTAGAAGAGTGGTGCTTCTCCTATACAAATCCTCTAAGCATTGGATGAAGTTACAGATTAGAGTTTCCTCTTGGTTAGAGATATATTTGAAGACCACCCATACAAGTCTACAGTGTTTGTGACATGTGGTTTTAAATTAGTGTCTTTCTCCTGGCCTTTGTGGACCATTTCCTTTGTTATTCCCTTTCCTTTCTCCATCCACCTTTCACTGATTTCACGGATGTTGTTTTGACTTTTATCTATCCAAATAGTTCACCTTAAATCCTTTTTGGAGCAAGACTGGAAGATATATATAACACACATAAACCATGCCCCCCCCACACACACACACACACTCCCCTACATATAGGCTATTCTGAATATTGACTGAAATAGAACAGTTTAATTGTAGCCTTTGGGTTTCTAATGAGTTTCTAGCTAAATATTTGAAATAACAGCATGTACTTTCCCTGGCAAAGAGCTAGTCTCAGAATCATTTTTGAGTCTTTGAAGATATGAATCCTAATTCAAACTCAACAAGTGCATGGTCAAGTGCTGGGCACCCTCTAGTTCAGATTTACCAGAGAGTGATGTTTCCTGCATTATTAGGTCTACTAATCAATGACCTTCTCTGGTTGGCCAAAGTGACTCCCAAAGACATTGGCTAGTCAATGTCTTGGTTTTTATTTTTAAAATAAATAAATAAAATCCTTTACTATAGACTGAAACTTTTTTTCTCTCCTGTGTCCTTCCTTTGGCAGACAGAAGCCACATTAGCAAAAGTAAGTGGATGGGAACATTTTTTTTCATTGACGAATTTTTGTGAGCTCGCTCTCCCCTCAGCCTCAGAATCTTTCCCTAGAGTTTCTGTTTTATGGTTCTAATATTACTTCTTCATTTTTGTATATATGTTCAAGAATACTTTATTTCCGCTTCATTTCTAGATGAGAATGGAGGATTTACTGT
Source organism: Sciurus carolinensis (assembly GCF_902686445.1). NCBI lineage: Eukaryota > Metazoa > Chordata > Mammalia > Rodentia > Sciuridae > Sciurus > Sciurus carolinensis. The sequence goes on from NC_062220.1 coordinate 67,618,634, forward strand.
AAGAAAAGATATTCCCTATGATCCTGGATAGTCCACGGCAGTCATGGCTCATCAGTGGTTAAGAAACTAGGAGATTGTGTATAGAAGTAGTTTGCTTCCTCTTTAGCAAACTGATAAGTGGGCAGTTAGCAAATCAAGTCAAAGGTGGGGCCCTGAAATGGGAATAAATTCCCTTGTTTCCAAAATTTATGGGGGTGATAGCTTTGTAAAAACAATCCTTTCTTTTGGTACTTAGCTGCTGGAATTAAGGCATTTAAATCAACAATGAAATTAAGAGCAAAGTACTACATAGGTTTTGACCTATTTACTAGCTACTAATGGAGAGTGTTCCAGCTAATGACATTAATAATAATTCACTCGCATTAACAAGTACATTAAGTCCCCCAAATCAGATTCTTCCGTCACCTATTCTTCTTCACTCAATTATACAGAGCCTCAAGATACAGTTGAAAGGAATGTGTGAGGTCAAGGACAGGCAGCCCTGGCAAAAGGGAAAATTCTGTTTTGACAGCCAGTAACTTCTGTGTTCTGGATTTTCCCCTGAGTTCCCAAGCCACATCCTCACAGTCCCGCAAACCACAGGCCCCTGGGCCCAAGCTGTATGGTCAGGCCAGATTCACAGATGCTATGGCTGAACTCAGAGGACAGAAATGAAACTTCTGGGGCTTGAGTGGGTGGAGCAGGTGCTCAACCAGGCTCCTCAGGCAAGAGAACCAGCTGCAGATGTGGCCAGGTGCCCCAGGCTTCCATCCCACCCACCTCAGGGAGCCAGCATGAAGTCAACCCTGCCCCCAGCACTCAGTGGGTTGAGGCTCATCTCCCACTCTGACCCTCCTCACCCCCTACATCTTTGCCATCTAAGGAGACATTTTGGACAGATGGTCTAGATGGGAAAGTGACCTTCTTAGCATTGATAAGTGTGTGTGTGTTCAATAATGCAACTTGGCAAAGTATTTAGTAGTAATAGCTAACCAGCTACCTAGCACTTAAATCTTACCACAACCATATGAAATGAATGCTGTTACTGCTATTGCTATTATTCTAATTCTACAGATAAGGAAACTGAGGCCCAGAGAAGTTAAGTGACTTGCCTGATGACAGCTTGTCAGTAAGAAAGCCAAGCTTTGAACTTATACACCAAGGTGTGACTCTGCTGTTAACCACTGCTCCACAGTCTTAATCTAAGCAAAGGAAAATAAAATCTGCTCTGAATCTCTAAGTCTGTGCAGTCAGTTAGACATCGTGTCTAACAAGTAAGGGGTATATAGTTAAACTTGGGGAGGAAGTTTTTCTTTCTCAAATAAGAGACCCTTGTGTGTGAACATCAGAACTAGCCAAATACATTACAGCTAAAAATTATCATTCATATAGATAGGGGATGTAGTTTAGTATGAGGCCCTGGGTTGTCCATCCCTAACATCACAAAAATAAAAACAAAAAATGTCATTTGCATGGTTGAGGGGGTCTTTAAGAGAAGCAGGACAGTTCCTTTCCCTTAATGCGTCTCTTTGGGTACTGAAGGAATCAGGATGGTACCATCTAACAATTATTTACTGAGCACCTATGGATTGGTGTGGTAATAACTTGGCCTCAGGTTAATTTTCCTCCATGAAAATTTTCCATTAAAAAGAAATTGACCACACAGTGGGTTCACCCAGCACGGGATTTGCCTGGAGCCCCCAGTATGTATGAGGATAGAAAATAATTAAAAATCAGAATGTACTCTAATTCAGAATGGAAAGGCATCTCCACAAAGCCTGTGTGAAAATCTCGCAATTTGGCATATTAATGAGACTCTAGCCTGAGGTGAAGTCTGCACTTAGCCTCTGTAATTACCAAGAACTACAGAGGAGCAAAAGAAAACGATTTCCGGACATCAGTGGAGTCATTAAGAATGCAAGAGCACTAATGCACTGGGGCTGTGGCCAGGGGACAGCTGAGGCCTGGGCTGCAGCAGGAACAGTCCAAAGAGACTTCTGAGTCTCTTCACAGTAAGCAGAGAAGAGACGGAAGGAGAGGGAAAGGACTGACTTTTCCTGAGCTCTCAGAATGGGCTGCCCTCTGTGCCTTAACTAGGTCTTGTTAAGTTGCCCAGGCTGTCCTCAAACTTGTGATCCTCCTGTCTTAGCATCCCAAGTAGCTGGGCTCACGGGCATGCACCCAGCTTAATTAATCAAATATTATGTTTTGATAAGGTGCTTTAATATTTACTATGAAACCATGGTTTTCATTACTGTACTTTTTCAAAATGTTCTCTCAGGTCCTAACTATTCTGGATAAACTTAAAACTATATCTGAGTTTAAACAGCAATAAAAATTTTTATCGAAATTTCATTATGTTTATAGATTAATCTGAGAATAATTTGCATCTTGTTAATTAGCAATTTTATCTCTTAAGAACATGCCATGTCACTCCACGTATTTAAGTTTTACTCTATGTGACTCAGTAGTCTTACCGTTTTTTTAAAATGTGTTCCTCCTGTTTTTGTGTATTTGTTTATTCTAGGTCTCATGTTCTCATGTTATAAAATTGGGAACCTTGCATCTTTTCCTATGCTTTGGGACAATTTGAATGACAATTGTACCTGTCGCTTACTAAGCAGGCATAACTCACCTGTAGCACCTACTCCAAAGCTTTTTTGAGGCAGCATCAGCCATCATATTTTTTAAAGCCCTCTGTCTCCGTATTCAGAATTTGTATTAAAATTTCAAAGTTCCCTGAACAATTTCGAGAATCAGGCAGTGAAAAGCTAACTCATCTGCTTTCTTAGAATAGAACAAAGTGCAAAATAAGGATAAAACTAAATCTCAGACACCATATTTCTTTCACTTCCTTGGATTTCATTAGCTCTTGGCAAACATTATTTTGCTTACATAAAGTTTATTGATTCCAGTATGGTATTCAAAAAGTGACTCATTCCTCTTCAGAGACCCTGGATATTTCTACCCTCAATTTCCTAGGAGGGAAATTGGATTTAAAAGGTAGAATAACAAACAACAAATACCTGAATCAATTAGCTTTTCTTGGGCACACCCTGCTTCTATGTGACTACACTGCAGTGTTGAAGAAATGATAAAAATAGTTCTCACTGAGTTTTTCTTCTGGGGCAGAGAGCTGTCTTTTGGTGATGGTTTCTTCTCAGGGCAGTGAGACTATGTAAATGCCAGAGCAGTCCAGTGGTCTTCAGCCTGAAGTCACTCTGACACCAGTAACAGCATTTTCTTCTCCTTTGTCCAGGATGTCTGTGTCAAGGCCTACCTAGCCCTTCGCCATCACACAAACCTGCTGATCATCCTGTTCTCCATGATGTTGATGACAGGAATGCCCCAGTTAACCAGCAAAGAAGATATCGAGTACATCCGGGATGCCCTGACAGTGGGGAGAAACAAGGAGGAGGCCAAAAAGTACTTTCTGGATCAGATCGAAGTCTGCAGAGACAAAGGATGGACTGTGCAGTTTAACTGGTTTCTGCACCTTGTTCTTGGCATCAAACAAGGAGAGAAACACTCAGCCTAATATTCTGAGCTGGAAAGAAAAACAACTTCGTGTCCTAAAGCTTTTTAATCAGCAGGTCATCGTCATCAAACTTGTATTTAAAATGCAACAGGACATTGTGAAAGCTGGCACTTCAGAACAGAGCTCCTTCCCCAGCTGAACTCCTCACTGCAGAAAAAAAGGTTGGCATGGCTGACTGCTGACGTCATGTTCAGCGCTCAGCTTTATTTGCAGGTTTGTTTCTTCTCGTTTGTCTCAGTGATGCTGGAGGATGTTTCAAATTGAGACAGACTGATGACATCCTTATCGGGCCTGATATTTTGACTATCTTAGTGAGTGCTTCTGGAAATTCTTTAGAATAGTTGGTTAAAACAGTAAACCTGTTTTCATCTGAGTTTACTCTGCATGTGGGTTCTCCTCCTGTGCTTTAAGCTCCCCGAGAAAAGGAAGCAACTGTTGTAACCTTTGTCTTATTCTTCAAACGATGCTTCCAAACCTCCCCTCAGTGTTGGCAGATGTCAGTGGTGTGCTAAAAGCAAGGAAAGCATGTTAGTCTTTTCAGTGTCTTTTGCATTTAGATTCTTTTACAGTGTGCAGCTGAGATGCACAAAGAGGGTATCCTGAACCTTGGGCCCTGGCCCTCCTCTGCTGGTCTGCCTCCAGGGTCTGGATACCAAAAACAGAGACGAGACCTTTTTTGATCCAGTACAATTAGAGTGGCCTCCAGCACAGCAACAGGAAGTCGCCATCATGGCTCTGCTGGCCTGCACCTGCTCAGTTCCTCCCTCCCTTCTTCGCTCACTGCCTCCTTCAATTGCCACCCTTCCACAACCCTTTGTGGACCTGTGAAAACGTCAAAGACATCTTTACCTTAGAACTCAAAACTCAGCTGAAAAAGAATTTGTGTTCTAGGATTACTAGAATTATAAGTACTAGTTTATGAAGATATTTAGTGGATATTTTAAAAAGTATTATTAAGGGAGGCATTCTAGAAAATATGATTTAGTTTCCAAATGCCTTATTTTAAATTTTTGGTCTCAATAGTTTTTTTTTTAATTTTTTAATGGAGAAAGATATTTGTTATTTAAAGAGTTTGGAAGAACACTACTTGTCCTACCCATTTCTCAGTTTCAAAGACTTTTAGGCTTTGACACATCCTATATTTCCTAAAAACAAGTAAAATACCTTCCTTAAAAAAATTTCATCTCCTAAATGTCTTGCCATGATTAACCTTAGAGATCATTAAATTATTTATATATCTTTAATTACCTGTAGTTAATAAATTACATAGAAGTAATTATGTTGATGGTGTCTACATTTAAGTATAATCAGATGTAAATATATTTCTATTTTTTTAATGTTCAAAGTAGATACCTTATGGACTTTGATATGTGAAAAAGTCAAGGGATGCTCAACCCTGCCTGCAAATAAGAATCACCAGGGACACTTTAAAAAATACCCTTGCTTGCTGGGCACAGTGGTGCACATCTTTAATCCCAGCTTTGGGAGGCTGAGGCGGGAGGACCACAAGTTCAAAGTCAGCCTCAGCAACTTAGCAAGGTCCTAAGCAACTCAGCAAGATAAATAAAAAATAAAAGATTGGAGATGAGGCTCAGTGGTTAAGTGCCCTGGGTTCAGTTCTAAGTACCAAAAACAAAACAAACAAACAAAAACCCTTGCCTGTGCTCCACTCTCAGGTTAAAATTTAATCAGCATCAGATGAGACCCAGACATCAGTATCTTTTTAAGTACTCCAAGATGAATCTAATACTCAGCTAGGGTAAGAAGCCCTGCATGGTCTTTGAGGGTCTGGGTAGCTCATTGTCCACTGAGCATTTTCCTTGTTCCTAGGTATCTACAAAGAAGTCTTCTTCTTTGGCAACTCATCCTTTGTGTATATGTGGTGGTGGTAGCGGGGAGGGGTTTACCCAGGGGTACTCCACCACTAGCTGCATACAGCTCCATTTTCAAAAAAAAAAAAAAAAAATTCTTTTACTTTGAGACAAGGTCTCACTAAGTTTCCAGCTCTGCCTGGATTGATCCTCCTGCCTCAGCCTCCGCAGTCGCCGGTCCTACAGGTATGTGCTACCACACCCAGTGCAACTCATTCTTTCAAAATCACACTCTGTCCCCCTGTACAAAGGACCATGTCCTGTACTGAATTTCATTTCTCTTTATAAATGGAGGTTAGACATCTCATGGCATCTCTAGACCACAATCCCCTACCATTCTCTTGAAGAAGAACTGGAAGAAAGATGCTTCCTAATTTAGAACAGACAGCTTTGTGTTTCTAATGAACAGCCATGCCCAGTCCTTGTACAAATCCTGCTTTTCATTTGAATTGCTGAAATAATCACCTTGATGATAAAGGAGAGAAGAATGGATTTATATTTAGCTTATTGGCACATATGCATACATACTTGCTCTTCAAATGAACCAGTTATTTCGTGAAGCTGATATATACGCATGTGTGTGCTTGCGTGCGCACGTGTATATACATTGAGTTTTATTCTTCCATATTCCAACGAGATCTTAATTCAACTCTATGGACTTGCAGATAAACAAAAATCAAAAATCATCTTCGTATGTTTCCTTCCCTTACTGTTTCCAGTGAATACATGACTAAGAATTTCTACACTTTTGAAAAGTTTCTAGAACTAGGGTCATCCTGCCACTGGGGAACTACCCACAGCTCTATCTTTAGTGCCAAATGAAAACACAGATCACAAGCAAAATGAATCAGGACAAAGCAACTTTTATGTGTGTCTCAGACTGGCAACATTATTTGCAAAGCCCAGTGTAAATGAAAACATGGGAGCCGTTGTTAAAAATGATTAAGAAACTTGAGATGGCAACAGCAGCACATTAAACCAAGTTCAGTGCCCTTCTGAGTGTGAGGCACTGGGTATCTAGGTCACACATAACGGAAAAACGCCTTTGGTGTATATCTGAAGAATGGCTCTGGTGCCCAGTTTTGCACACGTAGGCCGTGTCTGCATGAGTGCAGAAAAAGTGCCCCGATCAGAATGTTGCTTCTGTTGAAACTGAAATACCTCATCTTTATTGCTGTACACTAGGACCTAAAACTTTGCTCTTGGAGTGGAACTGTGGTCACTGAAAGTAAAGCAAAGCAAAGTAGATGTTTTAGACGTAGCCCCATAGAACTGCATTTGACTAACTTTAGTTATGCTTTGGAGAAAGTAGGAGGACAAGGTTATAGATAACTAGAAAATACTCTTGACTTCCAAAAAATTGATTATAGTAATTATATGATATCTACATAATTATTTTTTAATGGGGGGGGGTACTGGAAATTTAACCCAAGGGCATTTTACCACTGAGCTACATTCTCAGTCCTTCATATTTTTTTATTTTGAGACGGTCTCACTTAGTTGCTTAGGGCCTTGTTAAATTGCTGAGGCTGGCCTCAAACTTGTAATCCTCCTGTCTCAGCCTCCTGAACCTCTGGGATTATAATAAGTATGTGCCACTGTGCCTAGCTTAAATAATAATCTTAAATAATAATTGTTTTAGAAAAGTTTAAATGCAGAAATTCTATACAATAGTTTGGAAGTGTTTGCTATTAAGGGAAATTAATTTTTTTTTTTTTTTTTTTTTTTTTTTGTGGTGCTGGGGATTAAACCCAGGGCCTTATGCTTGTGAGAAATTAATTATTTTTAAAATAAGTTCAAACAACTTAGTTTCTGGAGCAATTTCTTATCTTTGGTATGCCAGGCTCTGCTTTCCCTGATTATGTAAAAAAAATGGTAATTATATTTAACACTATGAAGAAATAAAAGAAGTTGGGATTTCTTAATGGTTTTGTTGGCTTATTTTCAGTTTCATCCAGCTCAATAATTCTGGTAAATGAATTTGATTTTAGAGAAGGCTTGTCTGCATCACTCATTTTAGGATAAGTGCCAGGGAAACCTTAAACGCACATCTTGGCTAAAGTGCCCACCCAGAAAGCTGAGACCATCTCTTCAATACAGTCCATGTAACTTCACTTGCAAATACTATAGTTACAAATGTTAATTTAAATAAAGGAAAGAATCTGTTATCTTCTGTATCTTTTAATATTGAAAAAAATAGATATTCTTGAAACTTAAATTCTTTCTTTTAAGAAACCAAAGAACACCTGGAGGCACTAGTAACTGGAGCAGGCAAGGAAGGATCCTCCCTTAAAAGTTCCAAGGGAGTATGGCTCTGTCAACATTTTAATTTTAGACTTATAGCTTCCATAACTGTGAAAGAATAGATTTCTATTTTTTAAGACATCCACTCCATGGTGCTTTGTTACAGCATGCCTAGGGAACTAAAACAAGAACAAGAACTAAAAGTTTTGTGGTAGTTTTTCTGTTTTGGAGGATGAGGAGAGAGATCAGAGTGTTACGGTTCAGATATTAACTCATGTTAGATATTAGCCCAGAAGCTCATGTGTGAGACAATGCTAGAAGGTTTAGAGGTGAGATGATTGGGTTATGAGTCTTAACCTAATCAGAACAATAGTGCTGATTGGGATTAACTGGGGTAACTGTAGGTAGGCAGGGTGTGGCTGGAGGAGGTGGATCCCTGGGGTTTGCCTTTGGGGTATTTATCTTGTCCTTGTTGAGAGTAACTCTCTCTCTCTCTCTCTCTCTGCTTCCTGTTGGTTATGTACTGAGTCATTTCCTCCTCCACACCCTTCTGCCTTACTTCAGGTCCAGAGCAATGGAGTTAGCATCTGTAGACTGAGATGTCTGAAATCATGAGCAACAAATAAACCTCTCAGTCTCTAAAATTGTTCTTGTCAGGTCTTTTGGTCACAGAGATGAAAACAGTTTATGTAAGTAAATCTATTTGATATTTTCTGCTGTTACCAAAAATATTTCATTGCATGCAAAATATGTGATAATGATATCCTTAGTATAAGAAAAGTTTTAACTCAATAATTAAAACTTAAATATATCCTCATAATATATTGAGTTTTCAAAAAAAGAAATACATGGGGCTGGAGTTGTGGCTCAGTTGGTAGAGTGCTTGCCTATCATGTGTGAGGCACAGAGTTCAATTCTTAGCACCACATATAAATAAATGAATAAAATAAAAGTCTATCAACATCTCAAAATATATTTTAAATAAGGGAAATACATGTGGCCAGCATGTATATAACATAGACCCCAAGTCATTATTAACTAAACAAATGCAATTTAAAATAATGTAAGTTCATTCTCCCCATCAGTTTAGCAAAGATTGGTACTACCTAGAGTTGATACTATTTTGAAAGAAAGGACAGTTTCACACATTGAAACCAGGGCGAGTTAGTAAAGTCATGCATGGCACTTTGACAAAATGTATTAAAATTGAGAAGGTATCTATTCTCTGACCAGCAAGTCCACATCCAAGGATTTATCCTTTAGAAATTATTGCACAAGTGTGCCAAGACTTGTGATCAGAAATAGTTACCAGAATTCTTTGTAGTAACCAAAAATAAGAAATAGCCCAAAAGTCTTTCAGGGAATTAGTTAATTAAACTACATCCATAAGAGGACTACCATGAAGTCCTTGAAAAGATAAAGTGGATCAGAATGTACTGACATCTGTGTACAGCCATGACATTGAGGAATGAAACAAGGTGGTTACAGGCCAACATCGCACTAGACCATATTCAAGGTAAAGGTAGGTTTGTGTATGCATTAAAAGTCTAGGAGGGTCTGCCTGCACCATAGCATAGATGTTCAGAGATGGGAGTCCGCTGAGGGTGAGGACCACCGATGTCTGTCTACCCCAGTGCACTCAGTCAGACATCAGAGATTGAACTCTGAAGGCACGGATCTAATTTTATTTAGGGTTGTACAGGACATATATAGACACATTATCCAATCAGGTTAACACGCTTGTTAAAGCATAACAGAGTCAGCCTATAGGTGAACTATACATTGACGTAGTGTAAACAAACCAAGCATCCCTAAGCAATTCTGCCCAGCAACAGGTCTGAGACAAAGGACTAGGGAGATGGCAAGCTCCTGCACACAGCATGAGGCAAGGCAGAACGGAGGCGAGTTCACATCACAGCTTGCTGAGATGCTTGACAGAGCGAGGCCTCCCCTCAGCTCCCAGCTCAGACTCAACAGCTGCAAAGACCTTCATTCCACGGCAAGTCTTTACCATTACGCCAGTTTCTCTGTCCAGACTATTTGGCTTACTTAGACCAAGGTGTCAGCGACCAATGTCAGATAAGCTTGAGGAATATTCCCTACACCATAGCATTAATCTTTTTCTTTTTCTTTCTTTTTTTTTTTTTTTTTAACCTTGCACCTACTTTTTCTCTTAGATTTTGGGAACTTGACTTTTCTTTATTTAAGTTTCTTATCAAGGAGAGAAAATTTAAGTATTTTCATTTGGGGGAGGGAATGTAGCTTGCATAAAAAATCATATTCTTTCACCTATATCATATTTCATTAAAAGCTCAAAAAATTGTTTCTCAAAACAAATCATGTGAAGTCAATAATTATCAAGCAGTGACATCAAAGCTATTGTCAGAATTTTTTTTTTTTTTTTGGCATTAAAAAATGACCATGTTAAAGTTTCCTGCTTTACCTGACCCTACCTGTTGTGATGTACTGCTAAGGCTGGCCTTGACTTCTCCCTTAGCATAGTAACGGGAGGAGGGCCTCTAAGGATGCTGCTTGTTCAGTCAGCAAGGCATGCCTTAGCTGGCATGGCTCTTCTTATCTTTGCAGCGTCTGTGGCCATGCTGAGCTCTCCAGCTCACATTTGAGGTCCCCCTTGGAGGTGTAAACAGCCTCATTTTCACTTCATATGAATGTCAGTTTCTTTTCTAAGCATTTGCTCATTAGTACAAGTGAGTAAACCTCATTTCCTGGGGCTTTGGTAAGAATCTTCCCATCTGGGGGCTGGGTTCTGAATCTGGGCTCATTATGCAATTGGCACTCTGACTTGGAAGCTTAGAGGACAGGGACACACCGAAGAGTGCCGAGCACACTTGCAGCACCCTCACAGTGCCTCTTTGCCTCTCACAGCAGATGGGCCTTCTTCTGAGAATCAAGCTCAGAATCTTTTGATTCGTATATTTAAGAGTTAAAATGGGATTCTGCTCTCTAGCAGAGGTCTGCTCACCATCACCCTCACCATTTCCAGTCATGTGCCGGATGCATGGTTGAATGGTGCCTTCCATCTCCAGATGTGTATGGTGGCCAAAGCATCTGATCCCCAGTACCTCCCACACATACTCTGCACCTTTCCTGTGCATCATCACTAAGCACCTACTCTGAAAACAACCAGCCCTGCAGTTACTGAGGAGGTCCCCTGGGGATATCCCAGGGCCATAACCCACTGCCAAGTCTCTGACTTCTCCTGGGTTCTGCTCTGCTAGAAACCAAAGAAGACAATTCCTCATATTTGAAGCAATACCTTGCCCAGGCACTAATTACTTGAAGTGGCAGGTTGTGGGGAACCATCCTTATTTAACAGAATCAGACTAGGTTGAGCCATGGGACACAGATGTCTGGCTTCTAGGAACTGGCTACCACAGAGGAATGTCCCAGATTGCAGGGGCTGCGTGGGAGTGGTTCCCTGTCTGCTTCCGCCATAGTTCCCCTAAGAAAATGGCTCCCCTAACTCCACCCTATCCTGTTCATCACAGAAGAAGCTCCTCCCAGTCTGGGCCCCTTTACCTGTGTGACTATAAAATAAAGGAAAGTTGGGCTACTCCATGTTGTTAGAGGCCAGAGCTGGTATGGCCAGACCTGTCATACCCACTCTCATTTAAAAAGAGTATTGGCTCTTGTGTTTTTATTGATTAGATAAGTTTATGGGTAATTGATTTATAGCCAACATCATCCTCCGGCAGTTAACCCTTTTCTCATCCACAGCAGGGCACATCTGCAAATTTTCAACAAGTAAATGGGTTTGACTTCTTTAATCTATGGAGATTTAAAGGAGTGTGAGACAAGAATCCAGAAGAAATGCAGAGTAAGGATGTCTGATTTTGGACACAGGGTGGATCTTAAGCCAGCAACTTTGGGACAGTATATTTTAGAGTCTAAGCAAGATGGTGCAGGAACAGTTAAAAAGAGATGGGAAGGAAAGAGTAGGTAAGTGCCTTTGGCCTTAGGTAATCCCAATCCAAGTGTTAATTGTTACTTGAACAAGTTGTCTAATCTCTCTAAAGCTTCAGCTCTTTCCTCTGTAAACTAGGGAGGACAGGAGAACCTACTATACAGAATGTCTGCGCTGATTAAATTAGATAATAAAAATCAAACACTAGTAGGCTTAGAGTCTAGCCTGGAGTCATTGCTCAGTAAATGATAGCTATCATTTCTATGTTCCCTTTCAAGGAAGGCTGAAGAAATCTCAGGAAATCAAAAAGTTCAGTGGCTTCATCCTTGAAACATGACTTTAGGAGTACTTTAAATGATGGAAATCTTAAAATTTTCTAGTATGGTATCTTTCCAGGAGGATTTCAAAGGAGAAATAATTTCCATTTTCTGTCAACATCAGATACTAAGAAATCTTCTAAATAGCATCCTTCTCTGATGAGTTATTCTAATCAATGCAAATTAGCTCCTGGGTTCTGGGCCTAAAGATAATTAGACTGAGAAACTATAATCAATTGACAATGCTACTGACTCCCATTTACTTTTTTTTTTTTTTTATAAAATCAGTTTTATTGAATATTAGTTTACACAAACTCATCAATTTTAAATGTACAATTTCATGAGTTTTAATAAATGTATATGCCCATGTTTTACCACTATGCTCAAGATAAAGAATAATTCCATCATTCCAGGAAGCTCTTTCATGTCTCTGCAGAAAATTCTCTTCCCTCTCTCTTAACCCCTAAGAATCACTGAAATGCTTTCTATCGCTATGGTTTTGACTTTTCTAGATCTTCCTATAAATATTCTCACACAATGTGTTATCTTTTGTGCCTGGCTTCTTTCACAGAGAACAATACTTTTGAGATGTATCTATGCTACCTAAATAAAATAAAATTTAGGAAGGTTCATGTCTGAACACCTTTGCTGTGATTCACTTTAGAGCCAAATACCAACTTTCATTTTTAATTGTTTGCTGTCGATGACAATCTATGCCAATGACTCCTGTTCTATCTTAGATTATTGAGAGGGACCCCATTATTACTCTTACTTTATACTGCTGTTTATACAAGATGGAAAAAGATAAGAAACCTGCATTTCAGAGGCTTCATTTCCTCTGTTATTGAAATAGTGCAGGGATAGAACCTAATGTGCTCCACCACAAACTAGCAGGGCCAGCAGAGACCAGCATGTGAACCCCCAAAGTCAACAATGAGTCCTAGAAAGGAGACCACCAGGGCAATGTTTCTCAAACTTAACAAGCACATAAATCTCATAGGCATGTAGATTCTGATTCCATGGGTCTGGGATGAGGTCTGAGAGTCTGCATGTCCAGCAAACTTCCTGGTGAGGTCAAGGCTGCTGGTTCCTGGAATATACTTTGCACAGACATAGACAGGACATTTGACAGGACATAGAGCAGATTCTGTGAGTGAGGAAAGTCAAACAAACAAGAAGACTGAGAACAGGTGCCAAACTGTGCTTGAGAAATACTACTCAGAGACAGGAATTGTTATCATATATGATGAAATGTATATGTACATATCTCCTTAATCATCTCTGTTTCTTTGAAGGGTGCCTCAGTTTTCTCATCTGTAGATGAGAATTATCTCTATCTCTGTGGTAGGGAGACCTCTAATACCATCCCCAGAGATTTCTGCCTCCTAGTACTCATGCCTTGTGTGACCTCCTACCCTTTGAGTGTGAACTGGGCCTACCCAAAAAACTGGCTTCCAACAAACAAAATATAATAAAGGCATATAATGTCACTTCCAAGACATCTATTATCAAAATCTGTGTCTTTTTTCTTGCTGGCATCCTTTGGTTCTCTCGTTCCCAAATTCTCAGCTTGATAGAGGTTATGAAATGGCTATGGACAGATCTATGGGGCAAGGAAGCCAGTACAATCTCCGGCCACCAGCTTATGAGTAATTGAACTCTGTCAACAACCACATCAGTGCGTGAGGACAGGTATCCTTTCAAGTGGAGCCATATGAAAGGTCAAATCAAAGGACCCAAATGGGTTGTGCCTGGATTCCTGACACATGGAAAAAATGAGATCATAAATATTGGAGTTTTAAGCCACTAAGTTTGGGGGCAACTTATTATATGGCAATAGATAACTAATACAGTTCAGAGTTGCTTTGAAGATTAAAGAAGAATAAGTAATTAATGTGTATGAGAGAACATAGCACCATGCCTGAAAGAGAGTAACTGCTTGGTAATCAGTCAAATCTAGATACAGCAGAGTCACAAACATCACCAGGATTTGTAAACAGCAACTACAGACACTAACCTAAGAATAATCTGTGTTTATAAAGTCCTAGTTTTACCTTGTTAGGAAACCTTCAGACCGAAAAGCCTGCCTTGTACAAATAAATACAAAGACACAGCTAAATGCCCTTGTGTTTTGCATAGATATATACACAATCCCACTTGCATCTACATATATCCCATACAATCCCACTTCTGTAAGTTTTTTTCCTCAAACTTGGAGCTGGATCATGTGCCCCAGGAGGCACTCAGGTGGTGAGAAGTGTCAACTCCCACTGAGCCGTGTTCTATGAAATGTTGATCCTACTTTTTTCTGATTCTCTCTCTTCTACCTTCTTGTTTTTTCACAAATATGCTTTCAAAGGCAAGCATCAAACCAAATGGACACTACCAAGAAACATTTAATGGAAATCAGTCCCAGGCTCAGAGCTACCATTCTCTATAGCTATCACAGCTCTTCACTCTCAACTACAAAGAAAGACTATGCCCAACAGTCACACACCTCTCAGGCCTTGTTGGCCATGTTTTCACTTTTGCCTGCATTTAGATTTTAACCAACAACACTGCAGATCACTCCAAGGCACCTAGAATTAATGAGGCAATCCTGAAGGGGCTGAGTGAAAAGTCACAGCTGTGAGCACTGAAACCAGTCATTGAAACTGGTTCAGTACCACCAAAACCTATATGGAAATGACTGTGGAAGCCCCTGAGACCAAATCCACTCTTCTCAGCAGAACTTTGTCAGGGTCTACTATGCACATGATACTCAGAATACTCGATTCTGGGAAACTAACCTAAGTCAGGCACCATCTGGTGGATGGAACAGGTATATTTGCATCTGAGTACAAGTGAGGGAAACCTGTGATAAGTCTTTGTTAAGGATGCCTGCTCTGTTCTTGTTTGTGCCTAGGGTTCCATCAAAAGCCTGGGGATGGATATCAATGGAAAACTTGGGTCACCCAAGTTTATGGACATTAACACTATGACCAGGGGAATAGAGTACCCATGCTGGAGACAGAGGGTGGGATCAGCACACCCAAATGCCATTCCCTGGGGTAAAGGGGTCCTCAAAGAAAAATCCAAGGGCTGTTTTCAAAAGAAGGAGAAACAAGGGCCAAAATTACTCCCCTCATTACAATTTGGAAAAATAATTCTAGAAACAGTCTGTTGGAGAATATAAGGAAGAGGGATACCCAGAGGCATGAAAATTTCTACAACAGACAAGGCAAAACTGGAAATGATATGAACCAGGACAGAAGTAGTGGCGCAAAAATATCACAGAGTAACCAGAGGTCAAGAAGTTCTAAAAAGTAGATTTGGGGATCATCTGTGTAACAAATATGATTTAGGTGGTATATTCTCTAGAGGAATAAAATCAACAGGAAATATGATTATAAAAAGGGAATTTAATAAAAAAAAAAGGGGGGATTTATTAGATTGGCTTACATGACCACAAGCTGGATAGTCCACAATAGCTGTCTGCAGGCTAAAGAACTGGAAGAACCAGCAGTTGTGCAGTCCAAGATACAGAAGCTCCAGAACAAGAAAGATCAACAGTGTTACCCTAGTCTGAGACCAAGGCTTCCGGAAACTCCTGGAGAATCACTGGCAGGGTCCACTTTGTAAGTGTGAAGTGAGAGTCTGAGATCCTCAGATGATCAAAGCAGAAATCAAAAATCCATTCAAGAAGAATTGAGCTTGCATCCGCATCTGCTTCCTTGTTCTTCCAACTTTTATTCCATCCAAGCCACCATCCTATTGGGTAGTGCTGCCCACACTTATGGAGTATCTCCACTTCAGTTCACTATCCCAAATTTCAATCATTCCTAGACACACCCTCATTGACACACCAAAAGGCCTCTTAATCATTGGTATCACTTAATCCAATCAAGTTGACAATTCAAATTACCTATTACAGGGGGCATGTGGTACAAAAGCAAAGCTTAAGTTGATATCATATTCTTACCCATGTGTTATGATTTGGATCTAAGATGTCCCCCAAAGGTTCATGTGTTCAGAGGTGGGGTTTTTAGGATCATGAGGTTTCTGACCTCATCAATGGATTATTGCTTTTATAGCTGAAAGGACTACTGGAAGGTGACCTAATTGGAGAAAGTAGTCACTGGGGGCGAGATCTGCAAGTCTTTCTCTCTCTCTCTCTCTCTCTCTCTCTGTCTCTCTCTCTCTCTCTCTCTTGTTCTCTTTCTTCTTTGTGGCTTACCATGAACTCAGCAGCTTTCCTCCACCATGCCCTTCTCTCTACTGTTCTACCTCATCTCAGTCCCAGAACAATGGAGCTAGCTGATCATGGACTGAATCCTCTGAAACTGTAAGCCAGAATAAATCATTCCTCTTTCAAGTAGTTTGTGTCAGGTATTTTGGTCACAGCAATGAAAAGTTAATCAACACACCATGTTAACTAAGTTCAGGTGACCATGGTATGTTATCATGGTTAACTGGATATCAGAACAAGCACAGCCCAAGTTAACTTGGGTTGAAATTAGACAAATACCACACATACAGATTTACTGAAAAAATTCATTTGTATTACCTGTGTACTCATATTTTTCTTTAATTTGCTTTAAAAATAACTTTAATTTCATCACAATAATATAAGACAAATAGCCACATATGTGATATAAGGCATATCATTCTGAACTTCGGCAACCATAGCCCACATATATTTTGTATATTACAACCACAGCCTAGAAGCAAAGATCCCAGGAAACAGCACTTTTCATTGAGAAAGTACTAGAAGCAGAATAAGGATGAGAAAGAATCCAGGAAATAGGAATTCAGGCTCCATCCAAGGGTAAGTCATGACTGCCTCCCTCGGTTTCATGATTCTCATCTGGACAAAGAAGAGGTGTAGTGGGACTCTGAAAGATTTCTTCTATATCTACCCCCAATGTATCCCTAAACCTTGGAGTCTCCCTCCTTGGGAAAACTTTGAATCTCCTCAACTATTTCCCTGTTGGGCCAACTTGTTCTGTTTCAGTTCTATTAAAAGCCCAATGATGCCCCCATCAGAAACCAGCACATGCTTAAGGAAGAGGATTCCTGTGTAGGTTACCTAGTCACACCCAATGGAAAGAGCAGGACTAAAAGGCCAGTGCAGGAGGACAACTTCTTTAGTGATATAGGAGACAACATCAGCCACAGCACTGGCTTAGTTCACAAATGGTAAGACTACAAACCCGTTTGGAAAGAAATGGTATAAAAGCTGATTCTAGGAAAACTGGGTGTTCTATAAGGAGTATTTTGATTGGAGGTAACAGACAACCACTGTAACTGAAAAACAAAGAGGGATTTATATTGAGGATATAAATCTGTATCACAAAACCTTAGATCAGAAAGTACACCCAGGTCTCCCTATGGGAAAAACAGAAACTAAAGCCATCAAAAATCTTTCCACTCTGTCTCCTCTCCCTCCCCTCTCTGCCTTATCGTTCTCTATGTGTTCTTCAGTCTCCCTCTTCCTGAATGCTAACTTGCTTCTTTGGGTTGAGCAAGTCATTGAGCACAGCTGCCTCTAAGTTCTCCTCTGGTTTAATTACCTAGTTTAAACCTCCTTCACCTTTCCATTCCAAATGAAATAGCTGTGGCTCAGTTTGGTCAGGAATCCACCTCAAGACCAATAAGTTATGATCAGGGATATGGAATCACCTGGAAGAAACAAGGCTCCAGGATCTACCCATACTGGAAACACAGGCAGGTAACAGACCAAGCATCTCAATATCTTTCACCATCAATAGAGTTATGTAAAACTATTTTGGCCAATTTTTCTGTGATTTTCTTCCTCAAGGTTTTTGTTTTGTTTTGTTTTGTTTTTTTGTTTTGCTTATTAAATAATGCACATGAAGACATTCTCTGATACTCCCAATTTTCTACTTAGCTTAATGTACATAATATCCAGCTGGAAAGACACAACTGCTCAATCTGAACATGACTATCACTCATTTGTAGCCAGCACAGTAACAAAAAAGAAAAGCAATTCACCCAATGGGAGTTAATCCTCCCTACACTTTATCCCACAAATGAACCCAGGTCATTTAGTTCTCCCAGCTGAGCATGCAACTGACATTTTGTGAGGGAAGTATAAAAATGATTTCTGGGTATGTGGGTGTGTTTCAGGCAAACACTTTTCTTTAGCAGCTCCTGATTTCAAATGAGAACCCCAGGCACTAGCAGGCACGTTTAGTGCTTAATAAATTTCAGAAAAAAAAGAATAGAAGTGATATGGTTTCCCTGGAAACCTTTTCTAAAGGGCTTGCACATGCATCATCTTAGGAAGCAGGTGCTGCAACCTGGGGGTTCTTTCCTGCTCTAGGCCATTCATTAATGGGTCAAGGCCAGGGCTACTCAACTATAGCTCCAGAAGCAAAGATTGGGTCTATTTGCTTAAGATTATCTAATATCGAGTCTTTCCTTACCAGCTGGATCCATGAAAAAAAATGTGATCAGATCATATTGGTATTTCTTGAAGCAGTTTCAAGTTCTGGCATATCAAAGAGAAGCAGAGTAAGTCCTATTGTGTGTGTATCAAAATGGGTGATGGGGATTCCCTGGGGAACAAGAGAAGCTCACTCAACATTCAATGATTTTTATAAATTAGTTGAATCTGAATTCTCAATGCAGTCATGTTCAGATTGCTTTGAATAAAATAAGATGAAAATAAAAAATAACTGGGAAAGGGGTCATGCATATAGTTATCTGTCCCAGGACCTTTTTCAATAGCTATCATCCTACACATTTCTTGAGTAATGTGAAAGAAAGAAGGAGAGGATGAGAAAGAGGGAGGTAAAAAAAAAGAAAGAAAGAAAGAAAGAAAGAAAGTGACGGAGAAAGGAAGAAAGGGAAAGAGGGAAACAGAAAAAAGGAAGGGAGGAAGAAAGGAGACAAAGAGCTATCGGATTTTCAGGATTTAGGCAATTATTGACACCTCAAAATCAATAATTTGACTTCAAAATCTAGGAAGGGAAGGCTAGAGATATAACTCAGTGGTAGAGTGCTTACCTAGCATGCACTTAAATTCAAACCCCAGCAACACACACAAAACCAAAGTGCCAAGGGAGCTAGGTTGGGAATCTTTCTTACCTAGCTTAAGGGGATATATTATGCACCACCAGGCTTATATAAGGGTCTCGGTCTGTTCAAGTTACTATAATAAAAATACCATACACAGAGTAAGGAAGTACTCACAGAGTGGGAAGTCTAAGATCAAGTCACCAACAGATTCAGAATCTGGTGAGGTTGTGTTCTCACCATGACCTCATATGGCAGAAGAGATGAGAAGTCTCATTTGGGTCTTGTATTAGTCAGGGTTCACTAGAGGAACAGAACCAACGGAAGATAGATAGATTAGATAGATAGATAGATAGATAGATAGATAGATAGATAGATAAATAGATAGATAGAGAGAGAGAGAGAGAGATAGGATTATAATAAAGAGAATT
This sequence comes from Sciurus carolinensis, assembly GCF_902686445.1. Taxonomy (NCBI): domain Eukaryota; kingdom Metazoa; phylum Chordata; class Mammalia; order Rodentia; family Sciuridae; genus Sciurus; species Sciurus carolinensis. Next base: position 67,637,959 of record NC_062220.1, read on the forward strand.
TATTAGTTTGACTTACACAACTAAAAGTTGAATAGTCAAATAATGGTCATTTGCAGGCTAGAGGAATGAGTAGTTATTCAGTCCAAGAAGTTGAAGCCTCAAAACAATAGGAATCAACGATGCCACCCCTGTCTCCCTGGAGAGTCACTGAGCAAAGTCCACTTTGGAAGAGTGAGAGAGAAACTGGAGACTGATGTCCTCAGGCAATCACAGCAATAATCTAGATCCCATTCAAGAGGAATCAAACTAGTGTCTACTTCTGCTTCCTTGTTCTTCCAACTTTTTGTCCATCCATGTCTCCAACCTATTAGACTGTGGGACCCACACTTATGGCGGGGCTCTGCTTCAGTTCCCTGTACCACATGCCAATCATTCCTAGAAACACCCTCACTGAGACATCCAGAAGCCTCTTAATCTTAGGCATCTCTTACAATTCAGATTAACCAACACAGTCCTCTTTGATAAGAGTATTAATGCCATTCATGAAGATTTCTCACGACTTAATCACCATCCAAGGTCTCACCTTCAAATACCATCACACTGGGGATTAGGGTTTCAACTTATGAATTTTGGGAGGGCATAAGCATTTAGATGCTAGTAATAAGTAACCCCTTCTTCCTCTACAACATTTCACAATTCTCTTCCCATTTCCTTCCCTATCCCATCTCCATAACAACCAGGATTTTCATCAGAAGAAATTACCCTGCCTCTATTGCCTCTAATTTATGATTCCTTATTTGGGATTCATAAATATTATGTTATTTCCAGTGTTTGGAAACTCTGGCATTTTAAGGCATCTGTTCTATGTCCTGGGATGGAAGTCTGCCCTGTCCCATGTCTAGCACCATAGAACAGATGAAATTCAAGCGAATCACATAGGAAAGGGGGTATCATTCTAAGACATGGAAGAGACTGAATAACACTATTCAGTAAATCAGGAAAGACGGTGCAACTATGACTTTGACAACTCTTGACTAGGCAAGGTAAAGAAATATCAGCCAAGGTAGTGCCTACTCCAGATTCCTTTATTAATCGAGACCTTCAAAAAAATATCCTTGTTTTCACTTGAAACCATCCTTAGCACGTAGGATTCCATGGAGCCATGACTAAAATTACTCAACATTTTCAGAAAAACATCCCTTCTCTTTCAGTGTGATTATTAAACATTTATGCACCCAGAGCTATGTTAAATCTCTGAAATTCAGAATTAATAATACAATTCCATCAGACACAAAGAAATTTTAGGTCTCTTTCCTCTATCTTTTCTTTGCTCCCTTTTAGGGAAAATTTAATCATGTTCCCAGTTACTCTGGATAAAACTTTCTCAAATCAACCTTGGTCTGTTAAATTTTCTAAAACATAAAATCTTGGGTTTCTCAAATGTTTATGAGTGGCGAATGATTCTTATCCTTCCTGGTCTTCGCTTTTAGCACTAAAATGGAGCCAGCAATTCAAACTAACATAGGATTTTTGTGAGCAAGAACTGCTGTCTGCCCCCTGCACTCCCCCCAAGTTCAGTTAAGGTTCATCATTTTGTTAGCGACCCTGTCCTCTAAATAAACCTTTGGTTTCTAAATCACAAATAAGATATGCACTGGTTCATAATGAAAGGTTATATATCCTTTTTCTCAAAATTCCCAGAACGCTCTTAAATTCTTATATTTATCCTAGATAAGTAGGGCATATTCTGAATACTTAAAATATTTTGTCTTTATCCAGTATGTCAATTGAGTCGAGGATATTTTAGTTACATAAATCTGGATACAAAACTACAGAATACAATGAAAGATTTCACAATGTCTAATTAATTGGGCTATGCAATCAAGTGGTTGCAATTACTCTGACAACTAGAAATACTAGGATCTAAATAGATGCAGATTTTTTTTTTAATGTTTTCTCTAACCTTTCTGAGACAAACAGAAAGTGTGTCATGGACAGTTGCAGATCTAATGTTCAAAGTTTCAACGTTGAAGAGCAACTTTTAGGTCCATGAGAAGTATGAACTGATGAGTTTTTGTAGGAAAACAACTTTGAATCCAGGCTTTGAGGCTGATGTGAGTAAGGGTTGAGGTCTTTAGCTAATGAGTGAGTCTTTCTGACACATCATATTCTTATTCCTTACAATTCTTTTGGGTGTGCATCCCTCCTCTTGAAGTGATTTTTTAAAAGTTGTTGTTGTTTTTAAAAAACAGAGGGTCACCTAAAGAATACTAGATACTGGTGCTGGCTATGGGGCAGAGGAGAGTAAACATTAAGAAGACTTAAGTGTTGACAGTTCTCAGCCAAAATTACAGATGTAGGTGGAGATGTTCAACTCAGCCTTGGCTCAGATACGTGATGTAAACAAATCCATGGCCCATACTCAATACTGCACTGTTTAGCTCTCACTATGGCAAGGATCTCTCTATCCTTTCTATTGTAGAAACTTGATGTTTCTTTTAAAGACCTCAAGTTGTAACTCTCTCAAATGTTGACTGATTATATAACAATAAATGAGTCAAGTAATATGTAGATTAAGGCTGTTATAACCAGATAGTCTCATTTAAAAAAAAAAAAAAAACCCCAGTTGGCTACTCCAGATGCAACTGTGAAACACGTAAATCTTGACCTAAGACTCCACATCGGAAGCAGAGACAAGTGTGAGGTCAGTGTCATTTGTTTATTGCTTTACCATGTTTACTGGTTTTCTATGATAAGTCTTTGTTTTTGGAAAATCTCTTTATTCACTTTACACCAAAAACATTTAGAAGGAACCACTATGTGACTATGCGTCAGTCACTGGGGATTCTTCAGTGAACAAACACTGAGCAGGGAAAGGCTCTGTTCCCATGAAATTATCCTGTGGGGGAGAGAACACTAAGCAAGACAATTAACAGATCATAAAAAGTATGATTGAGAAAATAAATTCGAATGCTACCAATTTTCATTGCATTTCCTGTGTTTATACAGGAGGACAACCATACATAGATAAGTTGGGAAAGGCCTTCTGAGGATTTAAGTTCTGAGTTGAGACCTGAAAGAAGAGAATTAGAATGACAATAGTTATTTGCTGTTACTAGAGAAAATTAAGTATGTATAGAAATAGACAATGGTATTCACATGTTTTTACAGTATTTGAGCATTAAAAACCCTCTGTAGGATGGATATGCTGTGTTTAAATGCCTTTGCATTATATATCCACTTTTTAATGACATTTTTGAGTCCTCAAAACAAAGTCACTATTTGGGCTATAATGTGTTATTCCATCATCACGATCTATTTAAAACAAACAATATTTCCTACAGCTAGCTGTTTTCTGTTACCAGCTTAAGTGTTACCTTAGAGCAAAAGTACATCAAGTAATAAAAATCAATTTCATTTGTATATGTTTGCAATGAATAATCTGAAAATGAAATAAAGAAAATAATTCCACTTTCAATAATATCCAAAAGAATAAAATACTTAGGAATAAATGGAAGAAAAGAAGTACACAATTTGTACTCTTCAAATTACAAAACATTGTTGAAAGCCATTTTAATAGACCAAAATAAATGAAAAGACATTGTTTTAGTTAATTTTTTGGCTGCTGTGGCTAAATGACCCAACCAGCACAACTGTAGAGGAAGAAAAGTTTATTTGAGGACTCACGGCTCCAGAGGTTTCATAGAAGGCGGGCTCCATTCCTCCGAGCTGGAGGTGAGGCAAAACATCATGACAGAAGGGTGTGGCAGAGGGAAGCAGCTTGCATCATCAGGAAGCAGAGAGAGAGAGAGAGTCTCCATTCTCCAGATACAAAATATATACCCTAAAACCAAACTTCAATTCCAATCTCCTCCAGTCACACCCTACCACTTCAGTTACCACTCAGTTAATCCCTATCAGGGGATTAAATCATTTTGAGACTCTCACAACCCAATCATTTCTCCTCTGAATCTTCTTGCATTGTCTCACATGTGAGCTTTTGGGGGACACCTCACATCCAAACCATAGCAGACATCCACAATCACAGATCAGTCCCTAAATAGATGTACAGATTCAACACAAACCCAGTGAAAATCCTTACTGCATTTTTTCTGGAAATTTGCAGCTCATCCTGAAATGCAGATGCAGGGACAAGCTGGAGGATTTATATTTCCTGATTTCAAAACTTACTGTAAAGTTACAGAAATTAAGACCATGTAGTACTAGCATAATGATAGGCATACAGATCCACGAATTGAATCAAGAGTCCAGAAACAAATGTTCACCTTTATGATCAAGCGCTTTTCAACAAGGGTGTAACAATTCCGTGAGGACAAAACAATACTTTTAGCAAATATTGCTGTCGGGACAACTGGTTACCCACATGTAAAATAATTAAATCGAATCTCTACCCCATACCATATAAAAATATTAATTCAAAATTTATACAAAATCAAAATCTAAGAACAAAAATCATAAAACTCTTAGAAGGAAACTTAAGTATAATCTTTGGGGCATCAGGATCAAATGATGGGTTTTAGCTTGGACACCAAAAGAACAAGCAACGAAAGAAAAAAATAGATTTGATTTTTTTAATCAAAGGCACTTTAATCAGAGGCACTTTTGTGCCTCTAAAGACAACATCAAGAATATAAAAAATACACTTCAGATAGAGCACTTATCTCCAAAATTCCATAAAGAACTTACAAAACTTTACACCAAAAATACAAGAACCCAATCAATAAATGGACCAAGGAACTGGACAGACACTTTACAGAATAAGACACACAGGCAATTAATAAATATATGAAAAAGTGTTCAGCATCTCTAGTAATTAGATAAATGCATATTAAAACAACTCTAAGATTTCATCTTACTCCAATTAGAATGGCTATTATCAAGAACACAAACAATAATAGATGTTGACGTGGATGTGGGGGAAAGGCACACTTTTACATTGCTGGTAGAGTTGCAAATCGGTGCAGCCACTCTGGAAAGCAGTGTGGAGAATCCTCAGAAAACTTGGAATGGACCCACCTTTTGACCCAGTTATCCCACTCCTCGGTTTATACGCAAAGGACCTAAAGTCAGCAAACTACAGTAACACAGCCAAATCAATGTTTATAGCAGCTCAGTTCACAAAAACTAGATTGTGGAACCAACCTAGATGCCCTTCAAAGATGAATGGATAAAGAAACTATGGTATATATACACAATAGAATACTATTCAGCCACAAAGAAGAATAATATTATGGCATTTACAAATAAATGGATGGAATTGGAGAATATCATGCTAAGTGAAATAAGCCAAGCCCAAAAAACCAAAGGTCAAATGTCTTCCCTGATAAGTGGAGAACGATATATAATGGGGGTGGGGGGTGGGGAATGAGAGAAGAATGGGGAACTTTAGAATATGTAGAAGGAAATGAGAGGGAGGGGGTATAAAAAATGGTGGAATGAGACAGACATCATTACCCTATGTACAGGTATGATTACATGAATGGTATGAATCTACATTGTGTACAACCATAGAAATGAAATGATGTACCCCATTTGTGTACAATGAATCAAAATACAGCTTGTAAAAAATTAAAAGCTAAATTTTAAAAAATATAAAAATAATGAAAGAAAATGTTTTCAAATCATATATCTGATAAAGAACTTGTATGTAGAAGACATAAGGAGTTCTTCAACTATGAAAAGAAAAATAATCCAGTTTTAAAATGGGAGGATCTGAATAGGCATTTTGCCAAAGAGCATACTAAAAGGTCAATAAGTACATAAAAGGACACTCAGCATAATTAGTCACTGGGGAAATGTAAGTCAAACCCACAGTAACATACCACTTGGTACCTAGCAGTATGACTGTCATTAAAAGGAGAATAATGAGTGTTAGTGAGGGTGCAGAGATATTGGAACCCTTGTACACCTGGCAGGAATGTAAAATGACAGCTGCTTTGGAAAAAATTAAACATCAAGTTCTCTTATGACCCGGCAATTCTACCCTTAGATATTTACCAAGATATACTAAAACCTACATTCATACAAAAACTAAACAAACAACTGTACTATTCATAATGGACAAAGTAAGGAAGCAACCCAAATGTCCCTCAATTGATAAATGGGTAAATAAATGCAGTATAGCCATACAAAGGAATATTATTCAGTAACAAAAAGAATGAAGTACTACATGTGCTACCATATGGATGAACCTTAGAAACATGCACAGAAGCAAAGAAGCTAGTCACAAAAGACCACATATGTATGATTTTATTTATGTTAAATGTCCAACTAGATATGGTAACCCAAGTCTCTGATCCCAACAGCTTGGGAGGCTGAGGCAGAAGGTTCACAAGTTCAAAGCCAGCCTCAGCAACTTAGTGAAGCCCTGAGCAACTTGGTGAGAACTTCTATCAAAAATAATAAATTAAAAACAAGGCTGGAGATGTGACTCAATGATCAAGCACCCCTAGATTCAATCCCTGCTACCAAAAAACAAAACAAAACAGAAAAAGAAGAGTCCAGAATTAATAAATCTATAGAGACAGAAATTAGATTCATAGTTGCCTAGGCCTGAGGTTGGCGTTGGTTGGGAGGAAATGGGGAGTGACTGTTAATGGTTATGGAGTATGTCTGGGTGTGATGTAAATGATCTAAAATTAATTATGATGGTTATGCACTGAAACCACACACTTTATTTTTTAAAAATATTTTTTAGTTGTCGATGGACCTTTATTTTATTTCATTTATTTATATGCGGTGCTGAGGATCAAACCCAGGGCCTCACACAAGCTAGGCAAGCGCTCTACCACTGAGCCACAACCCCAGCCCCCAAAACCACATGCTTTAAATGGATACATTTTATGATTTTATTTTAATTAAAACTTTTATTTTAAAATTGGGGACTTGGGATATGACTCAGTGGCTTACCTAGCAGAGGCAATACCATGAATTCAATCTACAGCACCCGCAAAGATAAAAGCCTGTGGCTAGTCGGGTGCAGCAACACGGGCATAAGATCCCAGGTACTGGGAAGGCGGAGGCAGGAGTATTGTAAGCTTGAAGCCAGCCCGAGCCATGTAGCGAGACCTTACATCAAAAGAAAAATTTTAAAAGGGCCATAGATGTAGCTCAGCATGTGTCAAGCCCTGGACTCAAGCCCCAGTATCAGGGGGAAAAAAATTTTTAAGCAGTCAGAGACAATATCAGAAAATATCAATGTTCCTGTCATTGACGCATTCTGAAAATCTGAAAAGTGACTGGTGGATGAGGAAATGGGCTGTAAAGAAAATTGCCTGTAGGAGAGCAACTCTCAGAGAAGATAGGATGAAGAGAGGAGTGGAAGATAAAACCCAGGGTGTGACTTTTTAATTGGGGTTTTATCACTTTTCATCATTTCTATCCAACATACTTTGATGGTAATCTGCCCTCAGGTCATACTTTTGTATTAGATTGTCACATAAAACTCTTCTAGAAAGTTCTGACTGAGCTATCCTTTCATCTATAAGGATTCAATAATGGATAATGGAATGATTATGTATTATTTTAAAATGATAAGAGTTCGTCACACTAAAATAGTTTTTCCCCCTATGACTTTAATTTGTACTTTCCCCCCACATTTCTGGGCTGATGGAATACTAGTTTCCTTAAGATAGCATAATTTTTGTCTTTAAACAAAGTTCCATTTCAGCATGATGATTACTGAATTCTATATGAAGTGCCGTGGAGTTAAGAAGATGACTCAGATACAACATGTAGGGATCTTAGGATCTAATGATGGGATAAAGGCCTTAGATGACCATGATACCAGACAGAGTATCATCCATGAGCATCAGTTGTTTTCCCAAAGCTTTTCTCCCATGTTTAATGTTCCTTATAACTCCTGAGAATTTGAGAAATTACAAATACTAAAGTAATCCACAAAGTGGTCTTCTACTCCACTGTCTGTATCATTTGCCTCCATTTCCTGATCTCAAAGCAACCTTTGAACCCTCTTACTCTCTAGAATTCAAATCTCTTTCCAGTGGAAGATTCGTCTCCTTTGAAAAAAGAACAATCAAACGTCAAAAAACAGAGGAAGCTTTAAAAAGTACGTCAGAGATTGATGAAAACTATTTCATTCTTTACAGTCTTAAAGATCCAAGTGTTTTGAGATTCCCTCAACATTTGACTTTTTCTTTAGATAGGCTTTCCACAAAACACATGTAATACCAACACCTTAAAATCTACCAATGTTGCAACATAAATATTCAAGACACTCCCAGATAAATACAAAACCCCAACTCCTTTTTTTCACAGTAGAGTTTTCTTAAAGCAAATAATAAGGATCATCTGTGGCAGCAATTTAGTTTCTAGATATTGAGGCAAAATGCATGATCAGGTATAAAGATGTTGGTGCAATATTGCTCATAAGAATAAAACACTGGAAATCGTCTAAATGCTCATTAATAGGGCACTTGTTAAATAAATCCCATATTGTAGAATGCTATACAATCATTAATAAAATTAAGGTAGATGTTTCTGTTTATATGTACTGATACGGAAAATATCTAAGATACATATTTTAGTAGAAAAATAGAATACTATAGAAGAGAATGTTTTCTATGAATCTATTAATACTGTCTATCACAATATAAACTTCTCCAGAGCTAATGGCTGGATTCTTGTTCCCCATGTTTTATAACCCATGTGACAATACATTTGCATGTACCTGGAACACAGTTGACACTTAATGTCTTTAATGAAGGAAATACTGCTATTAACCGGTCTTTTTTTTTTTTTTTTTTTTTTTTTTTAATGGTACTGAGGATTGAACTCAGGGTGCTCTACCGCTGAGCTATTATCCACAGTCCTTTTTATTTCTAATAAAATATATTGTTCAGGCTGGCCTTGAACTTGAGATCCTTCTGTCTCATCCTCCAGAGTTGCTGAGATTACAGGCATGCATCACCCCACCCAGCCACCAATCAATATTTTGATGAAGAAAATTGACAATGACATTTTTATGATTTTGTCAATAATGCATTATTTTCTGGGTAATAATTGCCAGTAAATTGTGAAGTCTTTTGTTTAGTTTTATTATTTTTTAATGAGTTCTCTTCCGCATTTAGCTGCCTTTTAGCACCATTTTTTCTCTTTGGTTTTATAATAAATGGCCCCACATTCTTGCTCCAACTCTGTGAAGGTTCTTTGTAAAGGGAGTGCCAGCCAAAGTTCACGATCATGAGTCCTGTTTTTGTGGTTAAGTAGATGCATTTGCAGAAACTGACCCCCAGGGGTCAGAATTAACAAAGTAGAAATAGCCTAGGGGTTTAGTCATCAGCTCCCACTCTGCTATTCCTCCAGTCACCTCTTACCTTTTGAGAGTTTTGGATTTTTCCAAAAAGTTTTTTTTTTTGTTTTTTGTTTTTTGTTTTTTTGTTTTTTTTTGTTTTTTGATACGGGGATTGAACCCAGAGGCACTTTACCACTGCGATACATCCTCAGCCCTTTTTTTGTTTTGAAACAAGTTCTCACCAAGTTGCTGAGGCTGGCCTCACACTTGCCATCCTCCTGCCTCGGCCTCCCAAAATGCTAGGATTACAGACTTGTGCCACTGCACCAAGCTCCAAAAAAGGATTTTTTAAAATTCTTTTCACCTGGTGTTACAGGAGTAGGTCTAGTTGACAAAAAGAGAAGACAATGTCAAAATCATCGTGAGTAGGCTAATGAACCTTTTGTATATTGCACAAAAACGTTCCTGACTTGACAACTTTGATAACTATTTTAAGTCTTTCCTAATTGTTTAGCAAGAAAGAATGTTCCTTGCTGATCTTCCGATAGATTCTCTAACCACATTGATACAATGTATCTTTTTGAAACAAATCATTACTATGTATAAATATATATACTTTAGAAAATCGTTTTTACCAAAGCACATTTGCATTTGACCTCAGCACTAGATTACAGAAAGTGGGGGAAAAATTGAGAATTGCTTACTGTTTAAAATGCTTATGGTATTAAAATTCAGATTACCACTTAATGCAACACTCTTGGAGAATATTCCTATTAGAAATTTGCCTCTTTAGATTACAGTGAAAATCACTCCCTTGAGAGCAAACAAATGTTTGCATTCGTTTCTTGCAGCCCAGTTGATTTCACTGTTGTCCTGTGGAAGGACAGAGAAAAACAAAGGCCACCGTGTGGGTAATGACCAAGACTGAGCACAGGATTAACCCAGCTTCTGTCAGTGTTGCAGAAGCTGTTACCTGTTAACCTGGGACCATTCCAATCTCCCAGACAACTCCAATCGTTTATCTCTTTCCATATTCTACTCTCAAGATCCAATTTCCTTATATTTTCCTCCTTCCTAAGTGTCATTGTCACTTCAATTCCTCGTTTGGTTGTAAACAAACTGCATCTCATTCTCAACCCATTCAAAGAACTTCCCTGTGCTCTACTCTCCTGGCAGGGCAGGAGGCTCACTTCCTGAGTCCTTTGGAACAGACGCTGCTCTGATGTGGGTATTGCAGGAAGGCAGAATTCTCCTGTTTCCACTTCCAACCCATGAATGCATCCGTTAGTCTCTCATTGTCGTTCTCACCTCTGACCTCACTACACATTCACCACACACTCGGTCACTTGGGTCACCACTTCCCACTGGAGGGCTTTAATCTCCATGATCAGCCCCCTTTGTCGCAGTACCTTGACCTGCATGTCCACAACTTGAGTTTAATTAATTACTTCCCTGAGTTGTTCCATCTCTGAAATGTTGAACTCCAGGACCCCCACCGCATCCTCTTCTTCCAGATGACAATAGAGTCACCATTCAACCAGACTGGCACATCTCCTTTTGAATCCCACCCACTCTCCCCCGCCCATCAAACCTGCTTTGTGTTCCTTCACTCCTCTCCACCCTGGACTCTGCTCAACTGACCGGTAGGATCCTTTACCCTCCCTGCTTTCTGTTATCCAGTTCCTCACCCAGGTGGACTCCTTTGCCTTCTCTCAGCACTTCCCTCTTCTGTTTTCACGTCACATACTCTTCCCGAGTGACCTCACCTCCTCCCACAGTTTTCACGGCTACTGATAAGCCGATGCCTCCCAAATCTCTATCTCCAGCCAGATATTTCCCCTAAATTCCAGAGCCACATAGCTGGAGTGTCTCTTGGACATTTCCATACACTCTTCCAACTCAGCTTGTCAAAACTGAGTTACTCATCCTTCCCCCACAGTGGGAGTGGGAAATGCGATCCTCCTTCCATATCTTTCATTCGGGTGAAGGGTGCATCATCTCCCAAACGGCAAACCAAGAGTCATTCTTGACTCCGCTGTCTGCCCTAGCCACACGCAATGTTGCAAGCACCAAGTTCAGCCAGTTGCACTTATTTCTAAGCATCTATGAACTACATCCACCCCATCAGGACCCTATTCATTTCTTACTTGAATCTGGCATCAGAATTCTTCAGTTGCAGATAAACTAAATATAGAAATAGCCAAACAAACTAACTCTAATATGTTATAAGAAGTGTGTGTGTGTGTGTGTGTGTGTGTGTGTGTGTGTGTGTTTTGTCTGGATACTGGGCAATTTCCCAAAATTAAAGAAAAACTACTAGACTTTTGAAAAGATAGGAACCAATGGTTTGCAGGTGTAGGAAGCCTTCTAAGGTGTACAGTTAGCTGATTCAACTTCATTACCTTGTGCTTCTGAGTATCTCCTAACTAATCTCTCTGTCTTAACCCCTTCCACACCACCTAGACAATGCAGTCTAAACACAGTGGCAAATAGTCTCTTTTTCTAATATAAAAATCCAAATATATCTCTTTCCTGCTTAAAATCATTCAGAAACAATCAGAACTTCCAAAACGAAAACCTGAATCTACAACATTCATGAATTGTCTTCACTGGCCCCACCCCTGCCATTCATCTGCTCTCCGTCCACCTCACACCCTGTACCAATTTAATTAACTATCAACATCAGATTCCTTGCTTGTGCAAAACTCCTGCGTGTTTTGGTGCCTGGCTGTAATAGAACTCACACAAGAGAGTTCATATGAAGACACTTGAATGAAAGAACCACTTTTGGATGTGTAGGAAGGATTAAGTGGCTCAACCAGGGAAGATGAAGTACCCACAGACCAGCAAAAGTTGGAAACCATCACCAGGTAGGGCCAAAGAGACACGGGGAGGAAACAGTGACGTCAGAGCCCAGGAAGAGGTGGAGTCATGGTGGGGAGACTCAACCATTTGGAATTATAGAGGTTGGGAGTTGTGGCTACTGCCAGGGGATTGGAATGCCCCCTTCTAGAATGTTCCAACATAGAATTTTTCACACTATTGTAGCAGTTTGTTCACTCATCCAGCTTCTGCATAAGCCTACCAGCTTCCAGAGGACCTTGTATATCCTTGCCTTGGCATACCCAAAGCACACAGCACAGAATCTGGCACAAAGGGAATGCTCAACTAATATTTGCTGAATTAATGAAAAAATAATCAATTTAGCTATTTTCACATTTTTCAAGGTAGAGTATGAAATCCATGTATTTTAAGCAATATAAGAAAAGTGAAGCAAACATTTCTGGTAGGGTGGGAGGATATGTTTCTTGAGATAAAGAAGCTACCCATCCCTGTGTTAGGCTCCTTCTGTCTGCAAGATTAGACACCACCATCACCCCACTGAAAGAAAGCATTATTAAATTAAAATGGGATTAAAATTTCTCTGATTTTTCATGGATACATGAAACTTGGAAAAACTGAGATGAGGAAAGAAAAAATAAAACAAATATGCAGGAACCCCACGTTAACATAAAGCAGAAGGCAAGTGTGTCTACTCTGATGCAAAACATGATGAGTTCATGGGTGTCGATGAGATTCCCAAAAGAGGAGGATACTTTGAGCAAAGAGAGGGGGAAACATCAAGCTTAACTGGAAGTGAAAAGGCCTCTCTTGACCCTAAGAGTGGTGATTGGAACATGGAAGTGACAGCAAGATGTCCCATAAAAAACAAAAGTGGGTTGGCTCTCTCAGGGCAAATACAAGTCAAGACTTAATGGATGAGAGTGGAGGCATAGAAGGTAGCTAGCTCTTAGACCCACAAAATTTGACGGCAATATGATTAATTTTTCTTTAAAAATGTGTCACTCTGGGCTGGGGATATAGCTCAGTCAGTAGACTGCTTACCTTGCAAGCACAAGGCCCTGGGTTTGATTCCCAGCACCGCAAAAAAAAAAAATGTGTCACTCTATAGCTTGGGTAGAACAAGTCAGGAATCAATATCTGATCACTCCCAGAATACAGACAAGGCTGAGCTTGTTAACCTTCAGTTCCCAGGACTTGTCAGCTCTTGGACCAAGTGAGCAGTCACTGAGATATGAATTGTGTTAGAAGCCAGGCTGATCTCTCCTAGACACATTCAATATCAATTCAATATCAAGGCTCAAATACGAACTGTTATAATCTACTCTAAACAGTGGGTTTTCTTATGAAAAATTCAGAATCATAGTTCAAGGCCAAAAGTTGAAGGCAAATGACCTTTGATGAGCCAAACTCTGTGATCCTGCATTTCCTCCTCTGCAAAATGGGGAGGATAATTCCCTCTGTGCCAGCTTTGCATCACTGTGACAATCGAGTGCACACACTCTGCAAAGACGGAAGTGCCGTGAAACGCAGGCTTCAGCTGATGGGGCCTCTGCCTACAGTGTTAGCCCCAAAGGGAGCTGCATGTTATAAATGATGGTCCCTAGTTTTCTTTTTTTAACCAGAACAAAATGTTACTATGACTGTTGGTGGAAATAATTAAATGAGGAAAGATTCAGAGCAGCAGGAAAATTTCAGGCAACCTAAGCAGGGGAAGTCTTAAGTCAAGGCAGGAGGGAAACGGAAAAACTGAGACAAGGAAAGGAAAAATAAAACAAATATGCAGCTTAGAAAGGAGAAAGGGTCAAAAATCTCAGAGAACTGTGATTTCTTTTCCAAGGGCAACAGTCCATCCCTAAGCTGAATGCCCCTTCCAAGGGAAAGAGAGAGGGTTTTCCAAAGGATAGCATCTTCTGTGGTCGTCGGGGTGGCAAGGAGAGAAGGCCTGTGTATTCGAAGATGAAGAGAAGACAAATCACCTGATCCAAGCCTGAGTGAAAATGAAAGAAACAATGAGAGGAAAAAGGCTAACAGCCTGAACTCGCACTAACGTAAATCATGTCAAACATGACTAAATATATACAACGCATGGAGCAAAAGCAGGAGCTCAAGTTCATACACCAGCCAGACCCGGGCTCACCAGAGGAGCCAGGACTCTCCAGCACTCACACTGTGAACTCGTCTCGCAGGGCTAGAAGAAGGGGCGTCAGACTGGAGGGATGGCATCATTGCAGAACTGGTAGGCCCCAGTCCAAAGCCCTGGAGAGAGTAGTAAACATGAAACATGAGCCCACACCAAACACTAAGTCAGAGCATGCAGGTTCGACTCCTAGTTCTGCCACTTACAAATCCAGACTCTTTGATGATTCATTTCACTTTTAAGAACTCCAGTTTTCTTCTCTACCAAATGGACTCGATGATACGGGCTCCACTTGCTTTCCAAGGTTGTTGTGAGAATCAGAAGAGTTATGAGATAAAGTATGTCGTAAACAGAAAAGAGGTAAACAAAGGGTTACTATCAGTATAGAATTTCCACGGAGCCCACATCCCCTCCTGCTGAAGCACACGTGAGGTTTAGGTCAGTATGAGTTGGGGGCCTCGGCCATCTTCACCCCGGTGTCTTCACCCAAGGAGCATACCACCTTCTTCCTGGCATGGCTAGGGCCATGGCTCAGCTGGGGCCATGATGATGGCGGACCTCTGCCCAGGCCTGCACCTCTCTCTTTGTCCTCTTTCCTCCGAGTCCATCAACAGACTAGACTCCTGCATGCCTCATCTGCTTCCTTCTGCTGAAGTTCCTCAGCTCCCTGCTTCCCCACTAACGGCATTACTTGTGGAAAATGGCCTGCTGCAGGGTCCGCTGCACACTCCACCCACCTCTGCCTTTGGGTGTGGTGAGAAGATGCTTTCCTTCACTGGCCTTAGCAAGGATGGCGAGGTTGTGGGAATCTGGGGAGGTTTTTGTGCTGATCTAGGTAAGCACCTCAGTCTCCTAGGGAACTCTAGGGAATCCTCTGGGGACTCCCTTGGGGGCACAAAGACAGATGACTTGTTCAGAGGGTCTCAGAGGAGGCTGGGTCCTGCCTTGTGTTCCCTCCTGCCACTCAAGCTGCAGCCCTTAGCACCACATTGCCATCTGTCCCGTCCTGATAAGGCTCTCCAGTCCCTGGTCTCCTAGAGCCCCCTGTGCACCAACATGTGACCCCCCACCAGCTTCTGCTTTCCCTGGTCTCTGGCTCTCCCACCTGGAACCCAAAAAGGAACCAGGACTCCATTGAATTTAGCAATGCAGGGCCCATTTGTTTTCTTTCCTTCTTCCCTTTGTTGGAATGAAATTTCTCTCAGTGCCCACCATCCTGTTCAGCAGCATTGTGTTTACAAGCTTTGCTCACCAACACATTTGCTACTGACTCCACATCCTTGAGCCTCACAAACCCCCAGGACAGAGATGGGCTCCCATCCACCCGTGAGATGTCCAAGCCCTCAAGAGGAAAGAGGAACTTGAGGCCATTCCGCAGTGATATCCCAAATTTTTTTTTGCATTATAAAATTTACAATAACCTTTAATGAATACATTATGTTCTAGGAGCCTCACAACCATCATATGAAGCTAGTTTTTCAGATTAGAAATAATAGAATTCACAAAGACGGAGCTACTTAGAAGTGATCCTGGAGCCTATATCCACTTATTGGGCCTGGTCGGTCTGCTTGGACCCTTTCCCCAGTCACCTATAAGGCTAAAACCTTCATCTCTTTCAATCTCCCCTTCTAACACAGCCTATGCTTATCAGTATTTTAAATTACACACACACACACACACACACACACACACACACACACACAGAGTCCCATACTTGGCATTCCTGATTCTCCCCTCACCCTGCTCTACCTTGTCTTATCTTTTTTTTTTCCATAGCACGTAACACCTTCTAACATAGGAAATAATTTACTTGGTCCTTACTTTTTTACCTGTTTTCTGGTTCTCCCAGCTAACATAAACTCCATTGAGTGGAAATCTTTATTTTGGTGTCTGATGTAACTCCAGCACCCAGAACAATACCTGACATGTTGTAATCCTCTGTAAACACTTGGAGAGTGACAGAATGAACTGATGGATTTGCACTGTGTTTTGAATGTCCCTAATCCACCAGACACCCAGTCCATAGATGCACTCCTGTGAGCCCTCTGGGACGCCTGCTCTGACCTCAACACCACTACCATCATCTCAGCCTTTTCCAAATTCTTTTTACCTCTCATCCCAACCCACGTCTGGCTCCTTACTGAGAACACCACCTTATTTGCAGTCCTCATACAAAGAGGCAGCCTTTTCTCAGTCACAGCGGCCCCTTCCCAACCACCCCAACTCTCTGTTCTATTGTTTTCTTCTTTCAGCTTCTTCTTTCTTTTCTTTGAAGCACCTCAGCACACAGGATAGGTACTCCATAAATGTCTGAGAAAGGAAAGACACATGAAGAGGTAAGGGAGCCGAAGGCATCAAAGAGAGCAGGGTTTCTCCTGGTTTATTCCAAAACTTTTTTCTTTGTTCAACTGCCTAGGAGGAAATAATTCTATTGAGGAATCATTGTATTCCTAGAGTGGCCTCCCTCTGTTTCAGACAGTGAGCATAGCTTGAGAAGAAGTTCTGGACATTAAAAGAGCAAGACACAAGATCTGGTGAGAAGAATCTGATCCTGGAACCCAGGTGTGCAGGAAAGAAGGGTCCTGGTCAGTAGGAAGCAGGAATGGCTAGCACCAAATCCACCCCTACTGGTGTGCTCTTACTTGTTCAATGAAGGGATTCATGATGGGTAATTTCAACATCATCCTATGGACGCAAGATGGCAACCAGAAAGCACACTCTTCCAGTCCAAAGGGCAAAAGCATTGTCTCCCTAACCTTCCAAATAAAGCCAAACATGTAGATTAAGTGGTCAGCCAATTTAGTAGTCTTTTTAGAATGGCAAACTTGCTTTCTAGGTGCCTTTCACTAAAGGTTTAACATGCATAACCTCATCTGATTCTCTCCAATACCACATGGTGTAGCTGTCATTTCCCACGTGGCAGAAGAGGAGCCTGTGGAGTATGTGGGGAGCGTGGATTAGTGGTCAGACAGCTGGTTCCAAAACTTGCAGGCTTCACTATCATGTTTACTACTTTCCTTCACTGCTCTTCTTAATAGAACAACTCTATGTAGTTCATTTGACAGAAATAATAGCCCAGCACTTCTGTGCTCAGATCAAAATTGTGATTTGTTTACAAAGCTGTCCCTGCAGTTGTTGGTTCGAGTCAGGACCCAGAAAATGTTGCCAACAACTCTCTACCTATTGCAGTGGAAACCAGTTTTTTCATTCCTATTTTGTGAAAATGACAAAAGCCTCAACACCTCAGCAATCTGAGTGGTTATGGGCCGTCCTCTGTGATTTGGGGTTCTTCCTGAGCCCCCTGCTATAAGAAAGTTAAATAATTGAGGATGCTTTCCCTTAGGGAAGAGTTTTTACATTGTAGATATCCATCAGTGCATCACTTCACCTTTCCAAAAATAGGACTTTTATTCAGATCTACTCAGTTCTCCAAAGAGAAACTGCATTTGAATAAAAACATGAGTACCACCTGCAGCGCTTTGAAGCATGCACACAGGAGTCACCTCTGAAATAGGCCTGGAGCTGGGGGTTGGGGGGGGATGTGCATCCTCCTGAACATATTCACAGCAGATTCATTGCCAGAGAAATTCTCTGAGATTCAATTGCTCTCTTTGAAACATGATCTTCCATGAAGAGGACACTAATTCCGCCCTCTTTTGGAAATTTGGCCAATACCCAAAGCAGGGATTCTCAGAAGTATGGTCTTGCCATCATCTGCTAAGGTACCTGTTAAAAATTCATTTGTAGGCCCCATCTCGAACCTACTGCTATGGTTTCCTCAAATTTCATCTTATAAATAATCCCCAATGTAAAATATTACTGGTATTTGAGAGATGGGATCTTTGGAAGTTGATTGAGCTGTGGGGGCTCTTCCCTCATGATTGGATTAACTCATTCACATATTAGTGGGTTGTCCCAAGAGTGACTTTTAATAAAGGTGAGCACTCTCTGGCTTGCTTGCACCCCTCTTGCCATTTGATGCCCTGAGCTGCCTTGGGACTCTACAGAAAATCCCCACCAGCAAAAAAAGTTCTCACCAGATGTGGCCCCTTGACCTTGGACCACCCAGTCTCCCAAACCATAAGTTGAATAAACCATTATTCCTTAGAAATTGTCCAGTCCGTGGAATTCAGTTATAGTAACACAGAATGGACCGAGACACCTATTAAATTAGATTTTTCTGGAGGTAGGACCTAGGAATCTGCATTTTGAAGATTTAAAGGATTCTGAGGCATACCAGGGTTTAGGAATCATTGGATTTGAAAATTAAAGATCTTAACTCTTTCTCAGAAAAAAATTGGTCCAGATTAGATCACAAACATTTTAGGCGGGGATTTTTTTCTTTCCCCAAGCACCCTCTTGCTATTGTGTTAACAACCAGGCACCAGGGAGCTGCAGATCCATTACAGAACAAAAGGTCTGTAGGAAGAATGGTGGCAACAGGCTCACTTAAATACCTCTGCCTTGCTAATAATGCTGGCTGTGGCTTAATGGGAATTTGCTCTGAACAAAGGAGCAGAGTGCTGTGGTGTGCAGGTGAATCTGCAATTGCCATGGAAACAGCAGCCATTCTCTCGAGATAGGATCCCCTCACAGGCAACCCCACAGTTCCGTTTGAAAAGTTCCTGCTTCTGCTTACCTCAGATTAGAATCCCGCTTTCTTGGAGCATGGTTCTAAGAGTTTATAAATATGTAAACCCCTCGCTGCACAAAAAATAAAAGTAAATAGGGAATTTACTTTTCCACCACTCTTGCTTTCTTCTGAGAGTCTTTCAAAAGCATCCCAGCATAATCCAAACAGGATGAAATCCTTCTCATCTCTAAGTACAAATCACACCTTGCCTCTGAGTGTAGGGGAAGAAAAAGTGTTTGAGTTCGGGGTTGAAATAATTCATTTGCCTTCCTCCTCCCCCTGCTTAATTAGTAACCCTAGTAAAAATGCATCTGCCCCAGGATTTTAATTAGGTTAAAAATTTCAGACTTATTGTTTATTTTATACTGAGTTTGGGGTAAAACTTTAAAAGGCTAAATAAAGGGAAACGATGACCCTCTTCTGTTTCGAAGCCTAAATGTTGCTGTTGAACAGTCTGGGCACAGCAACACTGTCTTGTGTTATGAATGGAGCATTTCATCTTTGCCTAAAAATGGTAAAATAACAGCAGCTAGAAGCATATGTGTTTATCACATAGGAAACAAGGCTCAGTGGGCCATGTCCTTAGTAAGAGAACTTCCCACATTCCAGATCAGACCTCCGCCCTTCCAGGCACAGAAACCCAAGTGCAACCTGAGTGTACTAATCTCCTCCAGGACAGACTCACATCCAGGAAGCCCCAAAACCGACTGCCAAATTACTCACTCACAGTGAGAAGCACCTCTCATGGATACATGTACACTATATATGTTTAACCAGTCTTTCTTCTTAGTTAGCAATCCTACAGTAGAAGCCAGATAACACAGTGGTCAAAATGCCATGTTGTTCATTTATGATGGGGGGAAAAAAAGCACTATTGTAAGGAATGGAATACCTTGTAACAGATCCATCTCCGTAGGCAGAACTATGGAGGAAGCTAGATAATAAGCAGAGATTGCCTGGAGAGCAGGAAGCCAGAACAAAGAGAGTTCTTCAGATAAATCCAATGCCTGATGGCATCGACTGAGATAGCCTGATGCTTCCACCTACACACAGGGAATGGTCCAGCCAACAGATGGAACTATTCCTTCTCCCCTAGATGATGCTTTGAGGCCCTGCTAACTGGTCTAGTGCCTCGATTTTCTGTGTTTCCATGCTGATCATCATGCTCCTGGTTTTCATGTTATTTCTTTAGATACAATTGAATATCAGTCAAGTTACCAACTTACAGGTTCTCCCCAGAGAATTTTCTTTAAAGTGGCTTTATATCTTCCATGTTCTGCATTCTGTTCTGTACTATTCCTCGTTGATTTCATACTTTAACTGTGTGTCAGTTCCCTTATTTCAGTTTCTTGAAAGCATCCTTTCTAAAGCTCCCTATGGGTGGGCAAAATATTTGAGTACAGTGTTAACATGTCTTCTAATGTGCAAGGGACTCCAGCGTGTATTTCAGAAAACAGTAATAAATTCCCACTCCACCTCTTCCTTAGCTTGGATTTGGCTCAGATCAGGCTGAGCCATCTTCAAATGCCTTTGCAAGGACATTAGGGTAAATTTTGAGATGCTATCCTTCTGATTTTTCTTGTTCATCTTCTCTGGTTACCATTCATCCATTGCCAATAATCCAGTAAGTGAATGCTCATGTATTAAACGAAGGGGGCAGAACAGATGAGGAGTGAAGAGTGGGGGTATAGCTCTCCCAGGGAGAGCAGAAGGCAAGCGGGCTCTCTGGGGCCTGTCTTGGGGGCCACAGAAAAGAGACCAACTACAGCATTTTTATCTCAAATTGTGTTGTATTAAAATGTTTTTACCTGTTAGATTGAATATTTAGTGCATGAATGTGCCTAACTTTGCACATAATTTATTCATTTTCAATAAAATTGTAGCAAAGCAGAAGGAAAAGGAGAACAAACATTTTGTATGTCCATAAAGGCAATTTACTCCTGGGAGCCAGGGACTCAGTTTCTTCTGAAAGCTTTACCCTGGAATGATGCTACCACCCAGAATTAAAAGCAACAAAAAAGAAAGAAAACAAAGCAAACAAACAAAAACCACAGCTGGTCACTCCTTAGATTCCAAAAGAGATATGGGAGATGGAAGGCAGAAAGGGGTATGAACCTCCCTGGAGGACCCAGGCCCCACTCCCTCCAGATCTTTGATCCTCCCTGCTCTAAGCTAATGGGTCTCATGTGAAGCAGAGCCTGCAACTCTTGACTGTAGGGCCTTCATTAGGGTTTCTGCAAAAACACAGGAGCCCAGCATGAATTCAAGCTGGAGAGAGAAAGTGGACTTCTGGAGTGACCATAGCTCTCCTTGTGCAGTATTTGTGGGACCTCACAGCAATTTAATGTCACAGAGAATTCTAGCATGGGTTTCTGCCATCTCGAAAAACTAGGGGTCCAACCTGGATGAGAAAGACAGAGGAGACTTATGATTCTGCTGGAAAAGGCTGGAATTGTGGAACATAGCTGTCTATATTGATTGGTGTTCCAGTTCTGACCAAGAAAGAGATAACTCTAAGGACCTATAGAAACCAGATAAGTTGCTCCTCAGGTTGCACAGTAACCAAGAGGAAGGAAGGATGGGATATGCTTCAGGATGCACCCAAATGAAAACCTAGGAAGTAGGTAGAAGAACTCTAACAGGCAAGAAAATTTACCAATTTTAAGTCACAAAACACATCCTGAAGTCTTCTACCTCACAATCCAGAAGCACAATGATGCTAGATAGGTTTTAGGATTCCTGTAATCATTCTTTTGAAAAATTGAATTCAGTGGATATTTTCAGAATATTATTAAACTTCTAGGATAGGAGAAAGGGAGAAAAAGTGGAAAGACTACGAAATATTTTGTCATTTGAATATATAAGACTTTATTCATTTTTTAAACAGAACCATAAAATTATTGGAGTTACCAAGACTACACTGACTATTGTGGTGGTGGTGATAGGTGTAAATTTTGAGCTATAAAAAGGTCTAGCTATACCATATAATGAAACAACATCCCATAGGTAGAAGGTGATAAAAACTTCAGAATTTGACCTTAGTTGTTTGCAAAATGCTTACCTGCACAGCAATAAAAGGATAATATACAGGTGAACCCTTCTTTGGAAAATCAGTGATAGCATTAAATCCATTTCTGCATTCATATATTATAGTTGTGAGATGTTTCCTATTGCAAGTAAATTCACATTCAAAATTTAAAAGAAGTCTGTAATAACGTAACCAAATTACCAGTTTGATGGTCTAAATAAAACTTCAACCTTCATGTCTGTCATTATCAATATATGATAAAGTCTAAAACGTTTCATGCAGTATGTTTTATCTTTTATCTAAGACTGAGCTCCCTTAAAAATACTTATTGTGTCTTCACTTCCATTAAAAGAATGAAAATAGTTTGAGGCTCACTCATTTAAAACAAAGCATCAATACTGGAAAAATTCTAAATGTATATACTTCATTTTCAACCTCCAATCCTTTGAACCATCCAACAGCACGGGAACAAACCGGCAAAGGCTAGATTTCCAGTGTAACCAGCATGGTCTTGAATAAAGTCCTTTTCATTCTGAAGCTTGAGAGGATGCACAGCCTGCCGGCCAACCCCTTCCCCTTTCACCTGGGAGTGAAGTCTATCAGCCACAGCCTTACCTGCCCTACCCCATGCAGTCGCAACCAGAAGAGTCTACGTTATAGCAGAAAAAGCTATGCTCCTTCTTACATATGAGTAGACAATTTTAGGAGTGCCAGGCATAGAAAAAAAAAAAACAGCAATAAGAAAGAAAAATCAAGATAACTCATCAGAAAAACAAACAACTTGAAAAACAACGCAATCATAGTTAAAATATTCAAAGATGAGATATACATAATCCAAGAATAAGATACTATTAAAAAGGAGCAAGCAAAAATCAGAAAGAATCATTAGAAATTATTGCTTAATAATAGGAAAAATAAAGAATGGAAAAGTCAAGGTCATTTCTTAGACAGTAAGACAAAAAATAAAGAAATGGGGGGAAATAATATAAGAAATAAAAAACAAGGGCTGGGGTTGTGGCTCAGTGGTAGAGCACTTGCCTGGCATGTGTGAGGCACTGGGTTCGATTGTCAGCACCACATAGAAATAAATGAATAAAATAAAAGGTCTACCAACAATTAAAAAAAAAAGGAATAAAAAACAAAATGTTTTGTATATTTTACCACAGTTTTCAGAAACGAAGAGATGAACTGGGCACAGTGACACACACCTGTAATCCCAGCAGCTTGGAAGACTGAGAAAGGAGGACTGTTAGTTCAAAGCCAGCCTCAGTGACAGCAAGGCACTAAGCAACTCAGTGAGACCCTGTCTCTAAATAAAACACAAACTATGGTTGGGGATGTGGCTCAGTGGTTGAGTACCCCTGAGTTCAATCCCTGGTTAAAAGAAAAAAAAAAAAATTAAGAGATGAGAACAATTCTAGCATTGAACCCTTTTTACTCACTTCCACCCTGAGGGTCTTATTTTCCTTCCCCTCAGTTCTGTTCAGATTTGCATGAGTCACTCACTTTGGAAGCATCGATAAAGACTATAAAATTTAAAGGATGAAGTCTTTTTAGCCAAAGAATAGGTGAAAACATATGCCTGCAAGCTTGCAGAGCTAGTTTTTCCTAGAGAGATCATTTCAGAATGAAATGAAGAAAACTCTAAAAAGGAGAGGAAGGGGTAGAAGAGGGAAAGCCTTTCATTACAAATATCAGCTTTTGCCTGAAAACTGGCAGCACAGAATGGTCCACACTGGCTGCAGTCCCTAGTGAGAACCTACATCCTTTGGGTCAGATGACTGGTCACCATTCATTGAGTGTCTAGTTCGAAGGGATGCTCGAGGTTATGAGTGGACCATCACTGTCTGATTTTGGTTACCTAAAACATTTTGCACGAATAGAAAGCATTTTCATCTGATCAAGACAGGGCTTGTCAGGAGTAGTTGAAAATTGCCTTATGAGCATTTCTATTCCCAGCCAAACTATCAATTGTGTTGATAAAACTAAGGTAACTTAAGGCATTCAAATCTTAACATCGAATTTGTAGAAATTGATTTCTTTTAACAAAATGAGAGGGAATTAAGAAAGAGGAAGATGTGAAATTTAGGAAAAAGTAGATGACACACAGAAGAACAGTAAAGGGGAGTCCTAGTATTCCCATAATTACATATTTAGTGAAGGCCTAGAAAATAAGTAATTCCAGTAGGAGCAGGAAGATAGTTTCTAGAAAGGAAGGATATTTGGGGAAGATTCATCTCTGTTAAAAAGGTGCTCTTGATGGAAAACATGTACATTCTAATAGACAATATGATAGAAAGGATTTGTGGAAGGTGGGGCTTTAAGAAAAAGCAGAGGTGTAGGGGAGCGGGAGGAGGGAGAGGAGAGAAGTGTCATTTATAAACTTAATGAAAATTTATAAAAACAAGATAGCTAAATTTGTAGCAAACTCAAATGCATAATGGTGTCAAGAAAATTCTAAATTGTAATAAAAGAGAATCCATTTGACCTAGAGAAAAAAGAAACCATCCTCTGACCCTGAGTTTATATAATTTAGATTAGTAAAGAAGTAAAAATATTTCTAGAACATAACTTGAGTACTTGTACAGGCTTAACAACACAAAAGTTGCCTTTTGTTTTGTGAGAATAGAGTTCAAATTGGTAATCTTGATTATTTAAAAGGGTAGTTGACAGAAGAAGGACCGTGGGAGGGAGAGGAAAACTAGAGAGAAGAATATGGGCACCAATGTCTTTTTATGAAGCTGGAAATTCATGTATAATGCTGAACATTGGTGGCACAAGAAACAGAGACATACATAGATAACTACTAACCAGTAACATTAGGATTTTGTGCAAATGGTAAACAGGACATCATAATTATTTTGAATGCTATTAGACATTTTCTTTCCTTTTTCTTTTTGAAATTATTAGAAACACTATGTTTCCTTTAATTGTCTTTAAGGTAATATCAACTTAAGGTCTCTCTTATGGCCCAACAAATTCAGGATTTTCCAGCTAACCTTGGTAAAATAAATAGTTATCAGGAACTTCTCTAAGCAAAGAATATTAATTCTTTGAGTTGGAAAAGCAATTTTAAGCAAGTAAAATGGTATAATTTGCCACAGGTAATTGAGTTTATTATTTTTTCTTTAGGGAAATTGAACAAAGTCTAAATCACTACTGGTTGAAACCCAGCAATGTGGAGCTCTGTCAAGGCTTGAAGACTAAATCTGCTCTATCAAGCAAGGCATAAGCTGCATGTTTCAGTCCTCCACCATCTTGCATCCTCCACCATCTTGCACTGTGGGCAGTCTCCCATATATACTCCAGCTAAATGGATGTCTGGTAGCCTTCACATTTTACAAACTAGCATGAAGGATTTTAAATCCAAATGCTACATGAGAAACAACTTCAGTTAGCTATATTCTATATGTACGAGACTGATAAGACTTTCAATCCATTCATTTCCATTTAGCAACTGAAATTGTGTTTAGTATGTGATTTTTTTAAAAAAGTGTGGTGAATAGAATGTTGCACTGGTGGCAATTCAGGCAATCCATCATGGAGTACAGCATAATAAAATTATTTTGGCCCAAATAGAAGAAAGAAAGAAAAGGAAAGAAAGAAAGAAAGAAAGAAAGAAAGAAAGAAAGAAAGAAAGAAAGAAAGAAAGAAAGGAAGGAAGGAAGAAAGGAAGGAAAGAAGAAAGGGAGGGAGGGAGGGAGGGAGGAAGGAAGGAAGGAAGGAAGGAAGGAAGGAAGGAAGGAAGGAAGAGTGAAAGAGAAAGAGAGAGAGAAAGAAAGAAAGAAAGAAAGAAAGAAAGAAAGAAAGAAAGAAAGAAAGAAAGAAAGAAAGAAAGAAGGAAGGAAGGAAGAAGAAGAAGAAGAAAGAAAGAAAGAAAGAAAGAAAGAAAGAAAGAAAGAAAGAAAGAAAGAAAGAAAGAGAGAGAGAAAGAAAGAGAGAAAAAAAGAATAGTAGATATGCGGGGGAGAAACACTTCTTAGCCAGGTGAGGTGGCACCTTCCTGTAATCCCAGAGGCTCGGGGTGTTGAGGCAGGAGGAGTGCAAGCCAGCCTTAGCAACTTAGCTAGGCCCTAAGCAACTCAGCAAGATCCTGTCTCTTTCATCCTGGTACCAAAAAAAAAGAAAGAAGGGAAAGAAATACTTCTTTACTGATCTAAATGATTAGTAGGATGATTTCTTTTCCTCTAGGTCAAATGGATTCTATTTTATTACAACTTAGAAGTTTCTTAAACCGTTATGCATTTGAGCTTGCTACACATTTAGATATCTTGTTCTTAGAAGTTCCATTAAGTTCTTAAATGACACCTCTCTATTGTCAGAGAGGTGATCCATGGAAAAAACAAAAGAAAAAAACAAGATAGACCTCCAGCATTGGAAGGAGTGGGAGGCAGCATCCAATGTGAGAAGAACGAAAAGAGAAATATGTTTTGAAGGTTGACTTAGTCATCTTAATGCTGCTATAACAGAATACCATAGCCTGGGGAGCTTAAACAGTAAGCATTTATTTCTCACAGTTCTGGAGGCTGGAAGTACAAGATTAAGGTGCTAGTAGATCCAGTGTCCAGTAAGTTCTCTTTTCTAAGTTTGCAGACAGTCATTTTCTCACTGTATCCTCACAAGGCCTAGAAGGAGGCAGGTAGGGACAAGCTCTCTCATGTCTCTCCTTCCAGCCTTGTAACCTAATTACCTTTCCAAGGCCCCATCTCCAAATGCCATTACACTGGGGACCAGGGTTCTAACGTATGGATTTGGGGGGTTACAAATTTTCACTCCGTAGCATTGAGTATGATAAGTGGACTTGAGACTGGGCAGAGGTGGGGAGATTATTTCTTATTATATGCTCTGCTTTATCTAAAATATAGACCTCTTTGACAAAAAAAACATTTTAAGATGCATTTCAGAAATCATCTCTTTTGTGAAGCCTTCTTGGACCTCCTCCATGAGTGGAGTTCAGCCCTTCCATTAATACCCTAACCGTACTTGTACTAGCGTGTGCTATGGACTGGATTCTTCCCTACTGCCAACAAATTCATATGTTGAAGACCTAAGCTCCCCTCCCCTTGTGACCTTATTAGAAACAGGGATCATAAAGGAAATGATTAAGGTTAAATGAGGGCATAATCACTCTGCTCTATCATTAATCTGATAAAACTAGTATCTATATAAGACGAGGAAAAGAATCAGAGCTATCTCTGCCCCAGGTGAGGGCACAGTGACAAGGCAGTTATATGCAAGCCAGGAAATGAACCCTCACCAGTATCCAACTATACTGGCACCCTGCTTTCAGACCTCTCAAAACTGTGAGAAAACACATTTCCATTGTTTCAGAAATATCCAGTCTATGGTATTTTGCTGTGGCAGCCTGAGCTGACTCATTTACCAGGGTCTACTGCCATGACTGGATTCATCTATCTTCCCTTCTAGAGCCTATCTCCTGGAGAGCAAAGACCCATATCAATGTTGCTGCCATATACTGAGTGCCTACTGTATGCCAACCCCTGCACCAAGCACTCACAACTATTTCATTTAATCCTTACAACTTCTTAAGGTGGATCTATTATCCTTACTTTACAGATAAAGAAACCAAGGCTTTGAGAAAGTATATGATTTGTGAAAATTCACTAGTATCCATTTCTACCTGGCTCCACACCCCAACACTGCTTCCCTTATCATCTGTTTTCTTGCCTTCTAGCAGTTTCCCCACAAACATCTGGTTTTCAGAGGTTGCTTAGTTTCCTGAAAAAAATATATTCCCTATCTCAGCAAGGGAAAAGGATAATACTTCTCTTTACAATAATGGAATTCCCAAATCTGATGTTCTTGAACACCTTTACCTCCCATAATAAATAAAAATAAAACAAAATTCAATCAAAAACCCTTTTTCCTGACAGGTTATATAATTTGCAGATATCAGTTCATATTGAAATTGCAGGACTTCCTTTTCAAAAATTACTAAGAAGTTCAAGATGGCAACCACAGAGCATTAAACCAAGCACAGAATCCTTCTCTGCATGACCACACACCGATGAAGCCAACCTACCCCACAGCACTTCTAATCTCTTTTGAGGTCAGTCACAAGTCCATTTTGAGTCATCCATGTGAGCTCTGTTACCATGATAGCTTGGGTTCACATGCAGGGAGATCAGTGCCACCAGCAGAGTGTCACGCACCTGTTTTCCCTCTGTGGCTCTGTTCTCTAGAAATGGTTCACTACTAGCCAGAGTAAATCCAACTCTTGAGAAAATTCTGAACAGACATGGTAGAGTTGAATCACTTAATAACCAAAGTATTCAGGGAATGTGATAAATTAGCAGAGGGGACTGAGTGCCTTAGACCCAGGTTTTAATCCAGAAGGGGAAACACATAAAACTCCTCATAAACATAGTATGAAATGAGAATATAGCAAGATCACAGGAGATTAAAACATGGGGCCTAAAGCCTTATCATCAAATGAATCATTAAATGCATTCACAAATTAGCATCAAAAATGCCAACCCTTTCAGAACTGTGGGAAGTCATTCTTATTTAGCAGAATTAGACTACGTTGAGCCATGTGAGCAGAGGCCTGGCTTCTAGGAACTCCCGGAAAGCAAGTGGCGCTGGGTGGGAATGGTTCCCTGTCTCCTTCTGGAATTATCCCTTAAGAGAATGGTTCTCCACTCCACCCTATCCTGTCCATCACAGAAGAAGTTCCCCCTGGTCCTTGACCCCTTTACCTGTGTGTCTATAAATAAAAGAGAGTTGGGGTGCTCCTGGTCGAATGTTGAAAAGAGGCCAGAGCTGGTATGGCCAGACCCATCACACCCCCTCTCTCATAAAAAGAGTATTGGCTCTCTTGTGTTCATTGAGGAGGCAAACTTTTTGGGTAATAGAAAAACCAACAACAACCTCTTCTGCAGTCAACCCTTTCCTCCTCCACATGGGACATTGCAGAGAGGACTCCAACACAGAATCACTCTGTATGGAATGCTCCATCCTCAGCTAGTGGTTATGGAGCTTTAAAATGAGAATTGCAAATCGAGTGCCTATAGAAGCCAGACAGTATTATGCATGATTGAAGTTCACCAGAGAGAGACTGCAGCAACTCAAGATCACATCTAGGTCTCTGAGTGCAGTTCTTTCTAAGTGCACTCCTTTCCTACCGATTCCTACCTGATAGGAATGTGGACAGATGTGGGCAGAGCTTCTAAATTTTTAAGAAAATCTATAAATAGTTATATCCCAAATTGAACATGTTAACCACTTATTTTAGTAACACATTTTTTTCAATAATAGAGGTTGAACCCTGGTGCATGCTAGTACTGAGCTACCCCAGACCTTTTATTGATTTATTTAGTTTGAGACAGAGTCTCACTAAGTTGTTCTCAGCTGGCCTTGAACTTGAGGTCCCTCAGCCTCCCAAGAAGTTGAGATTACAGGCACATACCACCATGCCCCAAAACTTATTTTAATAATTAAAGAAAAACTTCAGGTCAAATAAAAATTGGGTGCTGGAAATGCCATGGACCATTAGTTTGAGCCCTATATGACAAAAATTCATTTTATCACAGAGTCTTAAGAAAACTCCCTTTGTGACTAAAGTCCCATACATTAATCTATCACTCTCAAGAATGCTCAGGATATTTGAATTGGGAGAACAAAAATTCAAGGCAGTATTTTTCAAATCCACCAGTGAAAGGGACATTTTTGGTTGTCACAACTGGGAGAATGATGAGAATTTTATGGAGTCTAGTGAGTGGAGACCAGAGATGCTGCTAAATATCCTACAATGCAGAGAACAGTTCTCACAATGAATATTCATCCAAACACAAAGGCAATAGTGCTCAGGTTGAAAAAACCCTGCTCCAAAGCAATGATTTGCCCTCAGCAACTGGTTCTCAAGACAAAGCTTTGTAAAATGCAGATTCTTGGGACCCAAGCCCATCTACTGCATCATCTGGTTCATAAGTAACACCATATATGTGCATTGTAGAAATCTTTCCAGGTGGTGTTATGCATGGCAAAATTTGAGAGCCATCGAACTGAAATAACAGAACCTAAAAAAACATATTTATATCTAGAGAACTCCCATTGTATATTTAGAAAAATGCATGCTCAATGGCAACAGATAAAACTTTCAAGCTGCAAAATACTGCACAGCCAAAGTAATGGTATCAGAAGAATCCGCCCACAGCTACAGCCTGTTCCAAAAAGATAGGGGAGAGGGAGTTAGAAGGAAGAAAAACTGTCGTCATGTCTTTACCCTCTAAGTACAGATAATTTCTTAGACTGCTACAGGCATTTAAAAAAAAAGTTCATCAACAAGAAAGACGAAGCAGCCATCAAAATCACAATTTTAAAAGCAATTTATATTTCTCAAGCATTGCAAATTCAGACATTTGAAATAATTATACATGAAACTTAAGAGAATAAATTATAGATATACTTACTACCACCTTCAGTACACTTGTAGTAATTGAAAACTAGTTTAAGCTATATAAAGTAACCCATCTTGTAAGTTTGTTGTGTTTTTTTTTTTCTATTAACACTCAAAAAATGTATTTTAAAGGAAACCCTTAGTAGCTCTCTTAGGGAGTGCAGGAGATGCTTCCCTTTATCTGAAGACCCACAGATACTCTCCCCTTCTCTTCGGTCCAATCAAGTCATCAGTGGAACAGGCTGACATCACTGACTGTCCCACCCCTAGAAGGTCAGACACATGCAGGGGCCATCATCCCTGGCAGACATCAAAGAAAACCTCCGTCCAGAAGCACAAGTGTAGATAAAGGGAGATTTGTCCCAAGACCTACGCAAGAATTTCAAGGCCATAAACCCAGACAGAAAGTCTGAAACATGGAGCTTCCTGGGGTAATAAAATCATTGCCTCGGATGCTAGTATACATTTTTTTCATGACTTGCAGCTTAAGAGACATCTTGCAGACTGGCTTAACACTGAACTCTGGAAAGGCCTCTTTAAGTAAGGTGAGGAAGGCACTGGGGCTCCTTTCCACACCCCAGCGAGCTTATCTTGTCAATATTCTTTGTGCTATTCTTTTTCACTCCTGTAGGAGAAAACAAGGTAAAATCAGTTCTATTTAAGTCAATTTAAGTCATTATTGCTTTGTCTCAAACCCAGAAGAGCTTCAGCCTGGTCTGTCTCGGGGGTTGGGGGTCGGGGGGTGAGTCGAACGAATGCACCTGAACCTGGGGAGTTGCAGTCAAGGGGCTCATTCCAAGAAGCAATGTTACCTATGTCCTCAGAGGAAGTAGAACAATCCAAGTCCCTAGGACTGCAAAGACAACCCCCAGGAGTCTCTCCCTGCCCTACCAGCGTCACCCTCAATGACATTCTTAGTAATCATAAAGGGTCAGCCAGTCCCTTGTTAGTCCTTGGGACTATCATATCCGCTTTCTTTGGCAGTTCCCTTTATCTTTCAAGGCTCTCTGCTTCCCTCCCTGTAAGAGATGTTTAGGGCTCATTCTGCCCATTCTTTCAAATAGAGATTGATGTGCTAAAACTCACTAATGTGTAAAGTAATGTATCATCTCCTTCCACAAAGTATGTACATTTTAGAAGCTATTAAGAAATGTAGGGGCTGGGGTGTAGCTCACTGGTAGAGTACGTTCTTATCATTCATGAGCTCTGGGTTCAATCCACAGCACCAAAAGGAAAACAAGAAGAGACTAATATTTAATCCAAAAAAATAATTTCTAAAGGTAAATTTTCAAGTGCCATATCTTCCGAATGGAAGAGCTCTTACACCCCTCAAATCGGCTTGGGTAGTCAGCATGCAGCCTTGAGAGAGGGAAAGAGAGATCTATAAGGAGCCCTTACAAAGACAGGCCAATTTCCATCTTTGAAATGCATTAAGAAATGGAGAGGTTCTTGCCCAAACTTCAGTTAGAAAACAGCAAAGTTGGACAATATTCTCCCTGAATTCTACAGTACAAATGCTTTTATCTTCAAAAACAACAACAGCAAATTCCCAAAGAGAGTACACGCTGAACTGAAAAAGTACTCAGTCATTTTCCATTGCCTTTGCAGAGGATGAGAGGAAGTAAGAGAGATTCTATCTCACTGGACCTTTTGCTGAATCAACGGTTTATCTGTAAAACGGAACTGTTCTATGCTAGTCAGCTCTTCATGGCTATGACCAAAATACCTGGTAAGGACAATTCAGAGGAAGAAAAGTTTATTTGGAGGTCTTGGTTTCAGAGATTTGGTCCACGATCAGACAACTTCCTTGCTCTGGGCCCAAGGTGAGGCAGGACTTCATCACGGCCAGGAAGCAAAGAGACCAAGAAGAGCCAGAGACCAGATATAGTCCAAGATCATGCCCCCAACAACCTACTTCCTACAACCATGCCTCCCTGCCTACAGTTACTATACAGTAATCCATTCAAATTATTAAACCACCAGTAGATTAATCCACTGATGAGGTTACAGGTCCCATGATCTAATCATTGCCTTAAAGCCCAACTCTGTACCTTACTGTATTGGGGACCATGCTTTCTCAAAACATGAGCTTTTGGGGAGATATTGAAGATCCAGACTATAACGTGCTCCCACGTAGATAAAAGTGATCTCATTAATTATACCTTTTCTAATGATAACAGTGGTTTTAAAGCAGATTGCTACATAAGGAAGAGTTTTGGTTATAATAAATACCAAGTTACAGATCTGAGAAATGTGGCCAAGTCTTCAACAATCACAGAGAGAAGGGACAACAATGGATAAGGACCACAGCTCAGAGTGAAAACATGGTGGAGAATTGAGCCTCTTTTCTGCCCTTTAAAGGGTATAGTTCTCAGATGACAGCTGAGACAGGAAAGGAAGTTTGAACCTTCTTTAACAGTTTAAAGCTGAGGGCCATTTAGGTATCCAAGTAGTCTCTTCAGTGAAGAAACTGGGGTGGCTAGGGGAAGTGGATCAAAAGCTAAGTTTTAATCTTGAACCAGAGTTGAAGAAGCAAGTTTTGGATTTAGAGTTTCTTTTGGGTTTTGGAGTATTTGCATATACATAATGAGAATTCTTAGGGATGGGGCCCAAGGTGCACTTCTATTTCACGTGCACCTTCTTATAGCCCAAAGGCGATTTTATCCAATAATTTTTGTGCCACCTCCACTTTGACTGTGACCATCACCTGAGATCAGGTGTGGGATTTTTCACTTGTGGCATCATGTTGGTGCTCAAAGACTTTCAGATTTTGGAGAATTACTGATTTCAGATTTCCAGACTAGGAATGCATCTGCCTGTCACTGCCAAAGAAGAGCTGTGATTGGTCCTCCTGGGATCCCAGACCCACACTTTGAACCCGTCCACTGCTGCTAGAGTGTCATGATTGGTCAGGACTGGATTGAATGCCCATCCCCTGGCCCTGATGCTGACTACCTGAGCAGATTTGAGGGATGTAAGAGCTCTTCTACTTGAAAGAGATTATATTTGAAAATTTATCTTTAGAAATAATTTCCTTTGGATTAAGTATTAGTTTTTGTTTTCTTTTTCTTTTTTGTGCTGGCGATTGAACACAAGTCCAGTGCAGGCTAAGAACATACTCTACCAGTGAGCTTACACTCCAGTCCTTACATTTCTTTATTTTTTTTTAAATATCTTTTAGTTGTCAATGGATCTTTTATTTTATTTTTTTATATGTGGTGCTGAGTATCAAAGCCAGGGCCTTGCACATGCCAGGCAAGTGCTCTACCAATGAGCCACAACCCCAGCCCCAGCCCCAGCCCCAGCCCCTCCATTTCATATTAGCTTCTAAAATGTACCTGAATAGGACCAGAATTAGCAGAAGCACTTGGAATGGGGGTTCTCCTGAGTAAAGAGATGTCTCATTACCAGAACAAGGGAGGGAAGGCTCACGAGGTACACCAACAGATTCTCACTAGTGAAGAACACTCCTAAGGAGAACTTGCAGAAATTATAAGACTCAACCTTAAGATAATAACAGCTGGTCCCCACTGAATGCTTACTATGTGACAGCCACTGTCCCAAGCCTTTTAAAACTCATAACACTCTCATACTATTATCATCACCAGTGTATGGAGGAGGAAGCCGAGCAGGTATGTGAAGTACTATCCAAAGGCACACAGGAATCAAGCAGTAGGGCCAGGACTCCAGCCAGGCAATGTGAATGGAGAGCCTGTGCCCTGAGCTGCTGACCCAGGATCTGAGAGAGGTAGATAAGGAAGAAACAAAAATAAAGTCAAGTGGGAAAAGAGAGAGCACGTACGTGTGCACAAAGGAAGCCATAGAGAAGAACTGGTCCAAACCCCACACAGCAGGTATAGAACTACTAGAACACAGTCACTTAGAACACACATGGGGGAAACGCTGCCTGGAGGAGTCTGAAGGTGAGTACTAGAAAAGAAATTAGAGGGGAAACTTGAGGAGGTCGATTTCAAGTGGGGGTCTCCCAGAGGCTACGGATTTGTTGCTGTTGTGCAGTGGTACGTACAGTAGGGAAGAATCTAGAAGATGTTTTTGTACCAGTAATATCCAGGCCTGCAGCTATCTTTCTTCTGAAAAATATACTCCTTGGACTTGCCTCACCCTAAACTAATTACAGTAGATCAAAAACGGAAAGAAACAAAAACACTAATACAAAACTAGAGCACTCTACGGCACTCGTAGGTGGCTTGGTTGGCATGTCTGTCTTTATAATAACCGTGAGAGCAGGAGAGAGAACATCTTAAATGAGCTTTTACAGACATTTGCCGGAGTGGAGATGGTCCAAATATTACCACTAGCAAACAGGCTGCCTGAAGGCTTCACTTCAGAAAGTGCGGTTCAGAAGAGTCAGCCCAGGACCTCAGCAGCTGGGCAGCAATAGCCCCCGGAGGTGCTGACCCAGCAGTCACTCTCTGGACACTGCCTCCTGCCTTTGCCACCAGTGACTTAGAGCCTGGTTACTCTTTGGCTGTACTAGTATGTTGCAAGATAACTCAGACATACACGTGCCCTCCGTCTGTCCCTGCTATTTCCACAGCTTTGAACTTGCACCCAGTTTGCCCTTGAATCTGTCGTCTGTAAATTTCCCTTGGTATTTTCTCTATCTCCTCTAGCCCCAAGGCCTCTCTGACCTCCTTATGGGCCACTGGATTTTCTACAAAAACCCAGAGGAACGTTTGAATAGGCATGCTACTTTCTGCCAAGCACACAACTCTGGCCGTGGCAATCTGCCCTGAGAAAGACCTTTAAACTTTTCTTCAGTTCTGTCTTTTACCCTTTTCATTTTTTTAACGTAGATGTTAAGGCTGAGATTGAGCATGAGCTCTTTTCTGTACTGATTTCATTATAAATGAAGAATTGTCCCATTTTAAGACATCAAGACTCATTTCTCCCATTCAAAAGTAACTGTGTTCAGCAACTCAGAAAGTCTATCGTATTCTCACCTAATTCCATGTGCCATGGTTTTGATCTGCTGTATATTGAAGCAAGGATTGCTAGTTGTCCTCAAATGTCTTTTCTCTCCTTTTTCTATAGTGATTCAACCTTTCATGGGTCGACCTTTCCAGGGAGGTTCAGGGTCACCATTGCCTTGTTCAGCTAAGTATGGCAGTGTCACTAAGTCGATTGCTGGTGGTGGGAAGTGAAAAGTTCACCTCTGGGCTGCGTCTTGAGAGAGGAGCTTGCCTCATGCCTCCACTTCCTATCCTGCTGCTTTGTTTGTGGGTACGGATGTGATGGTGTGCCATATTGAACCATGCAAGTAAAGGCGATATTGTAAGTATTGTAGATTAAAAGAGAGAAGAACCTGTGCCCCTGAATTACTTCATGGAACGAGATCTCCATACCACCTCTGGTACCATCAGATCTACCATCTACTTCTTGACTGTCGCATGAGGGTAAAATACATTTTTATCTTAAACAGTTTCTACCTAAAACAGTGACTTAGAATGTTTGTAACATACAGCAGAATCCATGTAATAATAAATACTTTTGTTCTCTGACCCTGAGTCTTCTCTTAAGGCCACATCACTACCATTCCATTAAATAAATCTCTACTTTTCCCTGTTCTTATGACTTTCCTATAAACTTTCTCCAGATGACCCTCCAAAGTATGATAAAAGAATTACTTCCAAACTACATAACCTACCTTTTTTTTTTTCTTTCTTTCCTTTCTTCTTGTCTGCCTGCCTGTCTGCAACAAAGTTACTATGATCCTACTGGATATCAGGACTGGGTTGGAAAGCACAAGAGGATACTTATGTGTCCCTCAGAGTTCTTAGTTGCCAGCAACAGAAACCTACTCTCCTTCATTAAATTATCAAAAGAACACTGGGTATCACAGACTCACCAGGATGACTAAACAACTAAGATCATGGTTATGCACCATGAAAACCACCCAAAATCATCCCACAGAACTGGTTTGAAGAAGACACCACTTGACCAGCACACAGCACTGAGAACCAGCAGCTTTCAGCACCTGGAGTTGCCACCACCTTGACTGTCCTGCTGCTGGAGAGCCTCCCTGAATGTCCTGTGTAACCAAGTCAAGGTCTGGGCAGGCCATCTGATTGTGGTGCCTTCATCACAAGCCCAAGACACAGCTGCAGTGGTAACTGGAAAGGAAGTATCTTGAGTGTTCAGCTCATCAAGTATTAGCAGCCTTTGCCGCACAGTAAACACAAAGTGAAGAATTCTGCAAACCTAAGAAGGGTCAGAAACTGGACTACTGAAAATGAATGCAAATGTCTACTGTATATATATATATATATATATATATATATATATATATATATATCCTGAAGTAACTTAATGCAGCCTTTCTGTACCCCTGGGACTGTTCAATTTGAATGTATCAAGAAGCGTGTGCTTTTCAGTTCTGCACCTTTCTAGCAGATGAAACTCTTAAACGACATATCTACTTCCTCACGTGTAAAAGAGTATTATAAGAGCTAGACAAACTTATCCCTTCTCTTTCCACCTCAGGACTGGTATACATTATCCTTAGTATGCTGAATGTATTGGAAATTAGAGGAAATTTGAAGGGGCCCTTTCCTAAGTTTTCAGAATTCCCTAATCATTTAGGCTTAGTGGAAGGAAGGCTCTGATCCTTGATGTTTACCATTCCTAGACATTTAGGACAGGTCTGTGACCCCTCACCTCCTGTCTAATCCTACCTAAGGCTTTAAAGTTGGAATGAGTGAAGCAAAGATGCCTCAGTGGTCAAGAATCCATCTGTGCTCAGTGGAGCCCACAGGGACACACAGCTTTTAGTGACAATGTCAGGAGTGTACTCGTGGTGTGACCCATGGTTGGCATGGTTTGGCCTGATCATCACCTGAATTTTGAGCCTGGCCTTCCTGGAGATTCTGCAACCCCAGGTCCTTTCAATAAATTAAACTTTTTGCCTAAATCGTTCAGAATTTCTCTTGTTTGCAAGTACAAATGCTAACACATAGGTAAGAGTTAACCACTGCATTGAACTGTGTATGTTTTTTTTTTCTTTTATGACTGTTTCACTTTATAACATATTCAAATATAAGCCACTAAAAACTATTGGATATTTTTCAGCTTTCACTATCGTATTCACATGGTTTTTCTTTATCTTCATACTACTTAAAGACTAACATTGAAAGGAACTCTGGGAATCTAGTTCTTTTCCTTCACAGAGGAAAAATTGAAGAGGTTATGTCTCATCTTTGCAGATGAATCTTCTTTCTGTAGATGGTTTTTGGTAATTTCTCCTACTGTTTGGAATGCAGACCATTCCAAATTAAGGGCCTATCTCTTTTCACACTGAAAATTTAGTTTGGAAATGTAATGAGTTACCTCTCTGTATTCCATTACACAAACCAATGAAGGAAATCAGAATATTGGCCTAAGAAAACATCACTAGTTTTGCTTGCTATTCAGCCCAAGTTTGGCACCTGGTAATCAATTTACTCAGTCAAAATCACATTTTTTGAATTCATTAATGAGCATGTTTCCCAGAAGAATGAAATCAAATGACTTAAGGAAGCAGGTGGTAGGAGAAAGGAAGTAGCTCAAATTTCCTTCATAAGTTGGTGCTGCAAACTGAAGAATGACCCTCTTCACTGACATTCCCTATAGCTCCCCCACGTGTCCAATATCACTAATTCACATGCATAGAGAATACACCTCAACTCCACACATGTGGCCAGGTGGCATGTTTAACTTTTTATTGATTCTCTTTCCCTGAACGCTGCCTGGGAACAGAATTTCACATTCTGCTGGGCTGGGTGGGCATGGTGGCATGCATCTGTAATTCCATTGACTTTGGAGGATGAGGCAGGAGAATCACAAGTTCAAGGCCCACCTCAATAACTTAGCAAGACCCCGTCTCAAAATAAAAAATAAAAAGGGCTAGAGATGTAGCTCAGTGGTTCAAGTGGCCCAGGTTCCATCCCCAGTGCCAAACAAGGAAAGAAAAGTGACTGCTGGCAGGAATTGCCTGCCAGGTATTTTGGAAATTCATAGAGAATTTGAAGGGAAACTTTCAGACATTTGCAGAATTCCCCATTGTACAGCTCTTAGTGAAGGAGTCTGATCCTTGATTTTTCGCCATCCCTGAGAATTTAGGCCCATCCTTGAGACTCAGTCTTGGCCATTCAGACATTCCTGCCTAAGACTTTAAACCTGGAATGGTGAAACAAAGTAGTTGAAATGATCAAGAAGCATGGGATGGGGACAATTTAAAATCTTTTCCTCAGGGCAGCCCTAATTATATTTATTAAAAAAAAAAAAAAAAAAAAAAACTTTTGAGTTTGCTTCAGAGTTTCTCTAGTGTACAGCCACACCACCCTAAAAGCACCCTGAATATACCCAATCTCATCTCAAAATATCTCCAGTTCCTTGTTAGTCAACCTGTAATATTTTAAAGTGGTCAGTTATGTTAAGTTTTCCTCTCTTAAAGTAAAGCAGGTGGTATCAAAATACCAAACCTTAACTTATACTGCAGGGCTATAATAATAAAAGCAGCATGGTATTGGCTCCAAAACAGACATGAAGACCAAAGAAACAGAGTAGAAGACACAGAGATAAGCCCCTCTATATACAGTTTTCTCATACTAGATAAAGGCACCATAAACATACACTGGAGAAAAGACAGTCTCTTCAACAAATGGTACTGAGAAAACTGGAAATCCGTACGTAGCAGAATGAAATTTAACTCCTCTCACCCTGCACAAAATCAACTCAAAGTGGATCAAGGACCTAGGCAATAGGTCCAGACACCCTGTGCCTACCAGAAGAAAATGTAGGTCCAAACCTCCATCATTTCAGCTTGGGAACCAGCTTCCTCAGTAAGACTCCTAAAGTGCAAAAAGTAAAATCAAGAATCAATAAATGGGATGGAATCAAACTGAAAATCTTCTTCACAGCAAAGGAAACAAGAACATGAAAAGAGAGCCTACAAAATGGGAGAAAATCTTTACCACATGCACCTCAGATAGAGCACGAATCTCTAGGAAATACAAAGAATTGAAAAAACTTAACACCAAAAATTAAAATAACTCAATCAATAAATGGGCTAAGGAACTGAACAGGCACTTCACAGAAGAAGAAATACAATCAGTCAACAAATATATTTAAAAAGTTCAACATCTCTCGCAATTAGAGAAATACAAATTAAAACAAATACTGAGATTTCATCTCACTCTAGTCAGAATGACAATTATCAAGAATAGAAGTAACAATAAATGTTGGTGAGAATGTGGGGGAAAAGGTACACTCACTCATGCATTGCTGGTGGGACTGCAAATTGGTACAACCACTTTGGAAAGATTCCTCAGAAATT
Source organism: Sciurus carolinensis (assembly GCF_902686445.1). Taxonomy (NCBI): domain Eukaryota; kingdom Metazoa; phylum Chordata; class Mammalia; order Rodentia; family Sciuridae; genus Sciurus; species Sciurus carolinensis. The sequence continues at coordinate 67,677,568 of NC_062220.1, forward strand.
TTGGAATGGAACAACCATTTGACCCAGTTATGCCACTCCTTAGTATATACCCAATCAGCATACTACAGAGACACAGTCATATCAATTATATCAGCTCAATTCACAATAGTTAAGCTATGGAACCAACCTGGGTGCCCATCAACAGATGAATGGATAAAGAAAATGTGGTGTATACATATGCAGTGGAATTTTACTCAGTCATAATGAAGATTGAAATCATGGCATTTGCCAATAAATAGATGGAACTTGAGACAATTATGCTAAGTGAAATAAGCCAATCCCCTCCAAAAAAGACCAAAAGTTCTCTCTGATGTGCAAATGCTAGCACACAATAAGGGGGCAGGGAGAATAAAAGTTCATCGGATTAGAGAAAGAGGAATGAAGGGAAGGGAGTGGGGATGGGAGTAGGAAAGACAAAAGGTTGAATTGGACATAACTTTCCTATGTTCATAAATGAATACACAACCAATGAAACTCCACATCATGTACAACTGCAAGAATGGGATCCTAATTAGAATAAGTCATACTCCATGTATGTGTAGTATATTAAAATGAACTCTACTGTCACGTATGTCCAAAAAGAACAACTAAAAAAAGTTTTCCTCTCTTTCTTGATCTGCTCTTAATACCTCTTTTCTAAAAAGCTGTCATGGTTTCTTAGTGATTTCCCTCTTCCTTATACTTCTGTATCATTAAGATTAAGACTGTTTATATTTAGATCCCCAAATACATGCACCTTCTATATTATTTAGAGTTAGATCCATCTGTAAGGAACAGAAAAACTCTAAATATCAGTGACTTAGAACAAGATTAAATTTATTTCCCTCTTAGAGTGCAGAAACACTGTCCAATGCCAACATGGTGACCATATTCCTCAAGACTCAGAATCCTTCTATGTTTCAATTCTACCACTTTAGCATGTTCCTTCATATTTCAAAATGGCTGCTTGAGTGCCAGTGATCACATCTGCATGCACCCAGGAAGAAGAGAGAAATAACTCTATAAGGTCAGCCTGAAAGTTACACATAACACTTCTTAGATGTCATTGGACAGAACATGTTCAAACCTAACTGTGATGCTGGGGAATTTGGCTCTTTAGTAGTTGATTTGCTTTACTCTTCCAAATGAATTTGAGTGGTGGGAGGGAGAGAATGGATATCAGGCAGGCAATCAGTAGCTCTTCTGCAATTCCAGACAGAGTCCATATTGCTTTACAGTAGTGCTGTAGGAAAGAAGAGAGCTGAAACTTCAAACCTTGGTTCCAACAAAAGAAGATATAAAGTCAGGCACAAAAAGTCAGGCAAGAGAACTTTATTAGAAGTGAAAGTGAGGTGGAAATAAAGAAAAAGAAAAGTGAGACTTAAGAAAAATCTCTCTCAAGGGAGAGAGTGGACCATCTCCAAGCAGAGAACAACAAAGGACACAAGGCTGTCCCCAATTTTATTACCATTTGATGTTTACCAGGAGAACTAGGGACCACCTTCTGTACTCTTTGCCAATCAGGTGTTCAAGTCCTCCTTCACATTGGACGGTGCAGTTTTCGACCTTAGTTGTTCTTCTCTGAAACTGTCATGGTGGCCATCCTATTTAGAGGGGGGGCTTCATCTATGAGTCAATCCCATGTTAATGTGGGCACTGGGGTCAGTTGCTGGTCAGAAGTTACCTTAGTGAGTCAGCCCTACTAAAGGAATCTTCCAGACAACTGGAGCCATTTATAGCCATAATTCCTAGCTTTACATCAACATCAATGGACCCTGTCAAGAGTTATTCCCATTAATTCTTTTCTCTTGACACAATTTCCAACTAGCACCCTTGCTTCTGTTTATTTTCTACAAATTAACTACCACCCTTTGCTTTCTCATCTACTTTGGAAATAGTTCAGGGAAGGACTCTAAAGTAATTTAAAGAACACTTGTGACCTTGCCTGCTTTTCAATGCTCATTGCTAGATACTACCTAATAGTAGTATGTCCAAGTCAAAGGAAATATAGAAGATACTGTTATTAAGACCTCTGTCATTGGAACCAGCCTGGTCTAGTTTCAAACTCATTTGGTTTATGACTTTGAACAACATACTCAACTTCTTCAAGGTTCTATTTCCTCATCAGTCAAATGGAGATAGTGACTTCCACTTCACAGTGTTGTTATACAGGTTAAAGACAGCCACACATATCTGACGTCCCCCCTCATTGAACTATGAGGTCTGTATCCCTTCCTCCTTGAACCCGAGTGAACTCTAGGATGACGGCTTTGACTCATGGACTACAGCAGAAGAGACGCTGTGGTCCCCATTCCACATAGCTTGGATCCACCTTCTGAGGGCTACTCCAGCACAAGTTTAGATTATTCTCCCTTCCTGGTAATTTCCTAGACTAGATTAAATGGGGAAAATATCCATATTCATTTTTCCACTCTTGTCAGTTTCTGTTCTTGTTTCTCAAAACACTTGCACTTGGAAGCCAGTTGCCATCTAAGAAGCATGACTACCTGGAAACCACCATGCTGGGAGAAGCCCAAGTCAGAAAGAGATTGGGGCCAGAGACACCGAGGCACCAACCTGTGAGTGCAGGAGCCATCTTGGAGCCATATCATCTGACAGCTACCCTAATGGAGGCCACGTTGACCCCAGATGAGTTGCACAGCTAATTCCTTCCCAAACTTCTGACCCACAAAATCATGAGCAAAATAAGATGGGTGTTGAAACCACCAAGTTTGAGAACCAGTTTGCTAAGCAGCAATAGATAACAGTGTACAGAGCCTGGGGAAGGGTGGGGATATGGTGCTGACCCTACTCCAGGCTTTGCAGTGAGCTCTCTGTGACTCTTTGGAAATCCTACAGCAAGATGATATCCCATGTGAAAAAACATGTGTATAAACAAAGAAGCACTTCTATTACCCTGTCACAATTCATAATTTTGTCATTTTACACAGTTGAGAACTGTGCCAAGCTAGAATTCATGCAACTTGATGAAAACATTCAAAGGAAAGCAAAATTGTGAAAAAAAGGAAAAGAAATTCTTTTTCCTTAAGAATTCCTACTGGGGGTGGCAGAGTCATCTGATGAGAGCAACCTAGTCCCTGAGTAATTGCATGAAGCAGAGTCCCCTCCTAGCCACCTCCCAGACTTACAGCGGGCTGTGATATAAACATTTATTGTGTTAAGGTACTGAGATTTTTTTTAGTTGATTTAGCCCATCTTCCTAGTCTAATTATATAAGAATGCACATATAACCACTTTTAAAATATCTACCAATAAGAAAAAATATAAGAACAGAAGTTCAACCAGGTCAATGTAAGAAGGCAAGGGTGACTCTGGAAGACTGCAGGTTGTAATCTGTCCCTGGGTAACCTCAGTGGGGGCCTTGCTGCTATGCAGTTGCTTCATGCCAGGCTCCACCATGTACCTTGATGCAGACTTGGGCTTTGGACCTCTTCTTTGTAGGTGACCCTTTGCCTCCTATTGGCATCTTTCAGATTGTCTGAATGCCACTGTTTCTCAGTGACCTCCTGCTACTGTGGAGCATGGCACCTGCCTCTCCTTGGCTCTGGTTCATCTCTTTGGCTTCACTCTGTGCCTCCTTCTTGGCCTTGACCTTAGACATGCTGGCCTGGATCCCACCCAGAACCCAGAGTGCCCCCTGACCAACATCAACTGATGCTGGTGTATAACCCAGTCACCCTTGGTTGAGTGACCTTCTAAGGTTAAGACAACACTTGTTTGAATTATTTTTCCTTTCCCATAATGTCTTGGAGCAAACTGAGTCAGAAAAATGTCCATATTTATAGTCTCAGCTTTTCATGTTATCCATCTTATATTACATGGAAGGAAAGAAAATATTTCTTGAGCACCTTGCTGTGTGTCAGCCAGTGTGTTAAAAACTCTTGCATTTCACTTAGTCATTGCCTCAGTACTCCTTTGAGGAAGGCATTCTAACTTCATATTTCCAAATGAGGGAAAAACTGAGACTCTATATGATTAAGTTATTCCCTAAAGTCACACAATTAGTAAGAAGCTGAGTTGCGAGCCCAAAGATGGTTTATCTCAACCCAAAGCCTGCTGTCTTTTCACTAGAAAATGTTGATTCTGACCACCTCGAACGGGACTGTGGAGTTGTCAGTGAGCCTGTAGATATCATCAAGTGTGAACATTTGGGATCTGTTCTGGACATTAGCAGGCTCAAAATTTCTCTTGACAACCTGAGTCATGGAACACACACATCTCATCATTTGCTGATGACATTAACTTGAGCAGTGGTCAAAAATAATAAAAGTAGAGGCTGGAGGTGTAGCTTCATAGTAGAATCCTTGCCTAGTATGCACTAGGCCTGGGTTCAATACCCAGCACTGGGGAAAAAAAGGAAAGGAAAATTTAATGAAGACAAAACTTAAAAAGGATAGGTTTGAATGCAAACTTCAGAGGATGAATTCTGTGTAAGCTTAACTGAAGATATCTTCAGGTTCTCGGTAGGCGAGGAGTTAGTTGTGACTTGGCAGAACAATCTTATTAATGATACATTTGCTGTTGGTGATAATGTTGAAGTTTGTATTCTTGTTTTGTTGTTGTCGTTTGCTTGTCTGTTTTGTTGCTTTGTCTTTACTTTTTTTTTTTTTTTTTTTTTTTTTTGCAGTCCTTGGGATTGAACCCAGGGGTACTTTACCACTGAGCTATATTCCCAGTCCTCCATATTTCAGATAGGGTCTTGCTACATTGCCCACACTGGCTTCAAACTTGCAATCCTCCTGCCTCAACCTCTTGACTAGCTGGGATTACAGGTGTGTGCCACCACATCCAGCTTGTGTTCTTGTTTTTAAAAAAATCTGACTCTAGAAGTCGTTAGCAAAAGCACAACCTGGAGAAATCATGGCATAATCTTTCCATTTTGTTCATCCCAACAGGACTTCATTGGATTATGTGGACTATTTGGGAGTGACTCATTGTAAGTAAGTGATTATCTTGGGCACGTTCCAGGGCAAAGCAATAAAAATTAGTTTGGAGTGACAAGCCTTAAGAACAAGGCCCAGAGAACCAGATTTATGGAGAAGCAAAGAGGGAAAGTGATAATGGTGAAAAATTAGGAACTTCAGTCACTATGTAGTAGGCGCATGTGAACCAGAGACCATTTGCCTCTGTACCACCTGAGCTACACATAAGAAATGTAGCTCAGGGACAGAGCACTTGCCTCGCATGTGTGACACCCTGGGTTTGATTCCCAGCACTGAAAACAAACAAACAAAATAAAAACTACTAAGCCCAATTTCTTGGGGGTGGGAAGGCAAGCCCTCCCCCCGAAGGATTATGCCTGCAGTAGTTGAGATCCTCAGTGCCAGTGACTTTCAGCCCCAGCTGCATGATGGAACCACCAGGAGAGTCACCCAGAGAGTCTGATTAACTGGACTGGGTGATCCCAGGGCATCAGACTTACCAGACTTTTAAAAGATTCCCCAATGATTCTTCTTCTTCTTCTTCTTCTTTTTTTTTTTTTTTTTTTTTTTGTGTGTGTGTGTGTGTGTGTGTGTGTGTGTATCTCAGCGCTTTTAATATCTTATTTTGAGACAGGGTCTTGCTAAGTTGCTTAGGACCTCGCTAAGTTGCTGAGGCTTCTATTGGATTTGCAATCCTCCTGCCTCAGCCTCCAAGCCACTGGGATTGAAGGCATGTGCCACTGTGCACTGCAATTCCCCAGTGAGTCTAATGTGAAGCCAAGGATGAGAACCTCTGCTCTATGCTGATAAAACAGACCAGCAGGCAGTTGTCCAACATCCATTGAATAGTTGGGAAATGGGCTTAAGTTTGTGAAGCACTTTAATTAGTTAATTCCCTAGTATTCACTGTGAGTCACCTTTCCAAGATAAACATTTTATTTTTATAACAGTGATTTTTCTGTCCTGGTAATCAGTCACTGTGAACAACAGTGTTACTTCTCTAGGTTTTGGTGACTGCCCTTTCCCATTCAGCCTGGCTCTTCTCACCAGGTGGCTATAAGGGATAAAAAATAACAATAATGACGGAGCACTTTGAATCAACAGTGTTTGTGAGAGCATGAACTGAGCTCCCTGGTCCTCACCATGGCTTTCAGGCTTGCTATGTGCATTTCAGGCATAAAACTGAGCTTTGGGATTGAAGGTTATGACTGCAAGTTTATTGCAGAGACATTAAGGGTCCAGAAAACAGGTACTTTCCCAGCTGGAGAAATGTCCTGGTATATGTCAGGTACAGCAGGCAAATGTTCCATAGCAGAATGAGGAGATTACTGCTGCTGATATTAGTCCTTTGTGCCTTAGATTAATTTTAAGTCCATTACCAGCAATCTTTGCGTTCTGAGTCTTATACTACTATGAAGGTATTCAACTGAGTTTCCAGTAGAGATTCCTCCCTTACACTCTTGAGATTAGATTTAGGCAATTGTTTTCTTTCTCTAACAAAGTATGCTTTTTGTGCATTATCCTTTTTTTCAAATTGTGGTAAAATAAACATAATAGCAAGTTTACCAGCTTACCCTTCTTCTTCTTCTTCTTCTTTTTCATTGCTGTAGATCAAACCCAGGTCCCCAGGCCTCGTGAATACATGAACACTAGGCAAGTACTCTACCATTTAGCCATACCCCAGCCAACTACCCTGGGGAGCATGATTTAATACTGATGAGTATATTCACAATGTTATACCACCAATCTTCAGGACTCTTTATCTTACAAAACTGAAAACTCCACACTCATTAAATAACTCCCTGCTTCCCTTTTCCCCGGTGCATGTTACCTTTTAAACATGAGACCTATCAGCTTACTTAACTTTAAAAAATTTCCTAAAACTTACTGGTCTACAAAGTTTTACTCTGGTGTTAGCCCCCTTTGCCAATCCAGTCTTACTTACATTCAAAGTGTTTTATTTTTCCTTCATAGGCCTACATATTACTGAACTACGAAATACATACTCCAAAAGGAAATGCACTCTGATTTTTCTATATAAAGTGTCCATTTTTAAAAGGCCACTATAAACTTAATTTCTCTTGAGTAAAAATTTTAAACTTTGATAATGCCTCTTCTAAAGAAAAAGTAACTATCTCAGAAAGAAAACTGATTTAACAAATTAGAAAATATCCTATCAACCAGGCATATTAGTACACACCTATAATCCCAGCTACTTGGGAGACAGGCAGGAAAATCACAAGTTCTAGGAACTTGTTAGCAAATTATTGAGAACTTCTCTCAAAATAAAAAAATCAAAAGGACTGGGTATGCAGCTCAATGGTAGAGTGTCCCTGGGTTCAATTCTCAGAACTGGAAAAAAAAAAATCCTATTGAAATTTAAAATGTGGACTTTTTTTTTCACAACTATTCAGCTGGTAAGTTGAAAATTAGAAATAAATATGAATGGATAGAGGACTAATTATATATTTATGGTACATGTGTAATGGAATATTTTATAGTTGTTAAAAATAATGAACCATAAAAATCATCTTTAAAAATGTGATAGCTTTGTTTATGTTGATACAGAAAGATTTATAAATATATAATTAAATGAAAAATCAGAATATGATGGAATAACATACTCACTTGTGAAAATAATCCTACTTCTATACCTAAATACATGTACACAAGCATAGACATATATATGCTAATATCTGGGATATAATCCATTTTCTTTTTTTTTTTGTCTTTGAAAGTTTTTTTTTTAATTAAAATCTTTTTTAGTTTTACAGACTGCATTTTGATTCATTGTACACAAATGGGGTACAACTTTTCATTTCTATGGTTGTACATGATATAGAGTCACACCATTCATGTAATCATACATGTACATAGTAGGGTAATACTGTCTGTTTCATTCTACTATCTTTCTGTCCATAAATAAGCAATTATTAACAATTTCTCCTTTATTTCTCCTTTGGAGAATTAGACTGGTCATAGGGTAAGATGAGTAAAAGGGAGGAATGCACCTAATTTTCATTTCATCTTTCAGTACTAGTTGATTTTTGTGTGTGTGTGTGGTACTGGGGATCAAACTCAGGGCCTTGTGCTTGCAAGGCAAGCACTCTACCAACTGAGCTATCTCCCCAGCCCTGAATTTTTTTTTGAAACAAGTGATTATATTACTTTAAATTTTTCAAAATGTAAACAAGACCATTTAGTCAATGAGACTGTGGACCATTTAAATTTTACTCTTTTAGCATTTTCTCTACATAAAAAGTCACTGCCCACTTTTTTTGTTTTCCAGTGCTGGGGATGAAATCTAGGGCCTTACACATGCCACACAGGCATTCTACCACTGAGTTATACCCCCAAATTCCCAAGGTATGTTTTTAAAGAAAATCTCTGTATATTTGAAAAGCAAAATAAAACGTGAAATTTTATTTCATGCCTCAGACATTTGGGCAAATAATTACTTTTACAAGTAGAATAAATCATATAGTCTTCTATGTCTCTATTTATGTTCAAAAACCAAACTAAACAAACAAACAAAAAAAAAAACACCTGGTTTTGTGTGAAGAAACAAATGATATTTACTAAAAATTCCCTCAATTTTCTCGTTAGTGCTCTGAAAATGGTTTTGTAAAATCTTTATAATTTTTTTTTAATTTGGGTTTTTTTAAACTTCAGTACAGGAATCATTTTCTATAAATTTTCCTTGGACTGTTACATTTAAAGATTCTTTTGTTCCATTGAGGGATAAGTAGAAAATCTATGAATCCCTCAGGATTTGAGATACTTAAAGATTCTTTCTTGGGATAGGATCACTTATTTTTTTCTTCTTCCAGTTCTGGGAGTAAAGTTTTGTTGCAAGTGAACATAATCTGCTTTCCTCAGGTTAGAGAAACATTGTCTAAATATCCATATTCTAAGGGCTGGGGGTGTAGCTCAACGAGAGAGCACTTGGTTAGCATGCTTGAGGTCCTGGGTTCAAGTACCATAAAAGAGAAAGAAAGAAAGAAATATAAATACATATTCTGATATCTCGTATAGTAGAACAGGAGGTTTTGCCATCTCTGGGAACAAGTTCAAATTTTCATATAAATAATGCTTCAACTGGAAGAGGTGTGACACAGATTCTCTCCTAGAGCCTTCAGAGGGAGCACTGTCCCATCAACACCTCAATTTCAGTCTAATAAAACTTATTTTGGATTTCTGGTTTCCAAAACTGTGAGAGAATAAATTTCTGTTTTATTTTTGCTTTAAGTTTAGAAGAACCCCCACAATTTTAAAAATCAATTTTATTGCTTTGAAATATTATAAGGGTTTAGCCCCTAATAAAGAAACTAAAGTATAATTTATTTCTTTTAATTTTTATTTCAATGAACGTATTGATAATAAATGCCATCTTAAAAGAAAAATAAATAAATCATGCTTCAAAAGTTAGGTGAGGAATTTTTCCTTTTTCTCTGTTGAGTGAAAAAACAAGTGATACTAATTTTCTAGAATTTATAATCAGTGTGATGTTATATAGTGATCATCTCTGTGCATAAATAAACACATGAAGCAGTTACACAATTCAAAGTTCTGACAAGTCAACAAATAAGCCAAGTGTTGTATCAGTTAAGTCCTTTTTCAAATGTTTTAAATGTTTTTATTTAAAATATATCTCTAAAATAACAAAAACAATAAGCAAAACCCTAACTCACTTTCATATAGCAGAATGTTAGAGTTATAAAAAGAAAAAGAAAAAAAAAAAGCCCAGACCGTATCATTTAAAATGGTGTTTCTAACTGAACTCACCCCCTACTCTGTCACCCAACCTAAAAATGCAGAATGTACTTATTTAAAATTGGGTAATACTCATTGGAAAATAGATTTCTGGCAAATGTACAAATTATGTGTGGTTCCCATAGAATTAAACAAAAATAGATCTGGTTCACAATAACAATAAAAATCCCCTGGGTCTGACTAATGTAAAATGGCTGGCACAGTTTGAATTCCACTGCAAGGGCTGAAGGAAAACCCTGAACTACCATAGCAGAGTCATATTATGCTGTAACTATGGCAGCCATCTTGGAATTAGCCTGTTGCCTGAGACTTTGGAGAGGAATTGAGATCAAGGATGACGATGGAGAAAATAAAGCTTGCTTCTTCTTCTTCTGTATTTTGAGATTTCAAAAAACCAACAGTACACCAGCCTGATGCCATAGTTAGGCCTTGTGCTGATCACAGAAGGATTACACTTTAAATACATCTTCTTGCTTTGCATTAACATTTCCAAAATGTCATTGCAATGATTGGAAGGTGTTTTGTTTTTGTTTTGTTTGATTGTTTTGCTATGTATCCCAAAATAAGAATAGAATCAAAATATGTTGTTCTTCAAGTTTTTTTTTTCACACAAGGAAGAAAACTATCATGTTGTGAGGTTTTAAATTTATTTTGCATACTATGAATACTGCATATTACCAAACTACTTCCACTTTTGTGTATATTTTGCTCTTGTTAATAAAAACAGTTGATTTTTAAACCCACGGCCAACTGGTTATAAAATTTTTATATCACTGTTAAGAATTTTCATGTAATAAACTTTGTAATTAGGTTTATTCAGAACTAGTACCTTGGAAAATATAGTCCTTTAATATATAGAAAAGATTTACCCACCCCACCCCGCAAAATGTGCTTATTTATTCTTAGGGAAGAGTCTCCTAAGAAACATTCAAAGCAAATGGCTCCAGTAAGGAGATTATGAAATACAAACCATGTGTGAGCATGAGCAAATATTAGTGAACTGATTTGTCCTTGAGAATGACTGGATTTTCTTTCTAAAAAAAAGTAGGGGAAGGCCAGCTGACTGCTGTTACTAGGTCAGGTCAAACTGCACAAATCTGAGACTAAAAAGTAGTCTTCACATGGACCTGGTGCCTACTTCTATCTTCCCACCTGGACCTTTGAATGGCCATGTAGAAACTATCTCATTGCCATATTTTCTTGGAAATATCCAGTTCACATAGTCCCTTGGAATCTTTATTATATTTTAAATGACTATATTTTTTGAAAAAAATATTCAGAATAACAGGAGTTTTTTTTTGTTTTTGTTTTTTTTCTGATCACCAAGTTTATAGTATAAAAATTCTTACAAAGATGTAAAAATCGCATAGGTATCACACAGTCCTGGCTGCTGTTGGAGAAGTGGTCTGTGTCAAAGTGTCAAGTCATTCAGACATTATTGCAATATGTTTCTAGAATGGCCTTGCTCCTGAGATCCATGTGAGGTCACATGGATTGTGACCCCAGACAGATCTAAACTCTTAGATCCACTTTTACTGCCATGTCACCTTATCCAATTCATATTATCTGAGTCTCTGTTTCTGCATCTTTAAGAAAAAAAGGAAAATAATTTTTCTATAGGTTTTTTGGAAGGGACTCTTAGCTTAGGCTGCTATAACAAATACCATAAATGATTGGCTTAAACAACAATTATTTCTCACACTTCTGAAGGCTTTAAAGCCCCAGTTCAAGGTGCTAAACTCTAGGTCTAGTTTGGTGGCAGTCACCATCTTGCTTACCATCTTCACCTGGTACAGAGAGATAGAGAGATATTCTCTTGCTCTCTCTTTCTCTCTCTCTCTCATGTCTCTTACCTATAAGGACACGAATCCTATCACTGGTTCTTCATGACCTACTTTTACCTTCCAAAGGCCCCACCTTCAAATAACTGCCAAATAGCAGCACATTGGGAATTATGGTTTCAACATGTAAGTTTTTTCTGGGGGAATGACACAACATTCAGTGGGTATCAATGAGTAAACAAACTAACTCTTAGAGTACCTTGAATATAATAACTCCCCCCAAAATTGTATCTGTTCCAATCACGTTGTTACTGTCAGTGGAATTACCCTCCCTAGTCCTCATACCTAGAATTTTTATTTTCTCCTTGCCAATCCAATATTTTGTTTGTAAGCCTCTTTGGAAACTAGCATTTGGATTAAACATCTGCCCTCACTACTAGATTGGAAGGGTTTTGAGGGCAGGGGACTAGTTAACTTCATCTTTACCCACTCCCCACCCTTTTAGTGTGGCATTCCCAGGGTGAATGGTTTTCTAAGTGCTGAACTCAGCAGAATATTTCAGAGCCTAATAAAAAAGCTCTTTTGAGTTTTATCCATCTGGAATAACTAAAAATGTGCCAGTATTTCAAAAAGTCTTAATTCACCTCCAAAAGTGCTTGTGAAATGTATTTCAACACACATGACCAATGTTATGACATACTGGCAATGTCCATACACACAGTAACACCTTACTGCTGCTTACAGCTATTTATCAGGAAATAAATTAGTGCTTCCATGTATTTTTTATTTGAAGTTTCCCTCTGAAATAAGTGACACACACATATTCATTATACAGGTGAAGGAGGTGAGATGAAAGTTAGTAAATGACTTACTGAAAGTCCCTTATTCAATCAATGGTGACACAGTCACAGAACCAGTGGTTCCTACAGCTCTTCCCCACTTGAAACAGTACATTTCCATCTCAAAATTAAGCATTGGTATACATTTGGGGCCCAACTGAATAACTGAATAAATAGCAGCTACTAATATTATTGTTACTGTTAACATAATTTCCTTCCCCAGTTAGAATTGATTATTTCCTTCTTTCCGTTCCAAAAACATTTTGTTCAACTGCTTCTAATGGCACATATTATAAACTATACTCCCTCAAAAACAACATGACTTTTAATTTTTCAACCTAAAGTACCCAAGGTGTCATTTTCAAAATAAAATATGGTTAGAGAAACCAGGTGTCCCTGATTGGTAGATTTGTCAGGGAAATAAAGATTGTGCAGATGGCCTCATGATTAGGGGGGGCTTCCTCTGATGTTATTTCACAAGACTGACAAGGCAGCAAAGTCAAATAAGTCCATGATATGCAAGAAGGAACGTGCAAGAAGTCTTGCATTTTCTGAGTAAGTGAAAGGAAAGCAGGTTCATATTTGCTTTGATATTTGCTTTGATATTTTTTTACCCCAATCAGTTGCAACTACATAGCGAAAATTTCCATTTGCTGTCTTTATAAGGATCATTCTGAGAAAAGATGAGATCTTCCTCAGCAACTGGCGGCTCTTGCAGATCCAATGCCTCCACCCCGCCAAGGATGGGTACCAGCTTGAAAACTGTTCTACACCTGCTGAAAGTTGTCTTAGGGTCAACCCTTGAGACAGTGCCAGACAGGACATTAGGAAGCTCCTCCCCATGCAGACTTTTATCCTGACACACAACATAGATATCTAACTATGATTTCTGAACTCTGTTAGTGGGAACCCATCAGGTTCTGCCTAGCTCAAAGGCAGAGACAGGCAGGTAGGGTAAACAGCATCCTCCTTGGTGCTCCAAATGCCTCCCCATCCATTTAGCTGATGTTTGCAATTCTACAAGTAGTTTATTCTTTAGCACCCTAATGAAAATTCGCTTGAGAAAAGAAAACATGCCAAACCTTAATTTGTTATTTGCTTTTTCTGCTCCTTTGAAGCAAGGACTAGTTCAAATCCTTTCTTGAGAAGAGTTTAAGAGAATAAGGACTACTGAGTAAGGAGAAAACAGAGGAGGGAAAAATCATTAACTAACTGCTCTTGAACCACATGTAATTGCTAGGTTCCATTGTCCTTGGAACATCATCATTAATAGAACAGTGAAGAATCCTCAAACTAGTCCTTTCAAGAACTTGGTGTGTTAGCAAGACATAGAGATTAAAATGTCATTTCTTTCAAATCCCTATTAACAAAGTGGTCTTTTCCTCAAGATTTTGCTATAATGACTCACATCCTAGAGGTTTTGGAAAGATATCCCTACGAGATGCTTCAAATTCTTAGTGTGGTCATTTTATCTAAAATAAGAATACAAACTTGCTTGCTAGCAACACTGGAGAACAAAAATAAGTTCATCTTCCATAACATTGTTCAACTACTCTTAAGAAACTGTTTTCTGATAAATCTTTCAGAGCTATAATTTTCCTCTCCTGCTGGTAGATTGATAGCTTCCAGCCTCAGGACCTCAGACTAGCTTACGTTTTCCTGTCTTTATCAGGACAGTCACAGCAGCAGTTACTATGATGGCACTTCTATAGCCTTCCCTACTTCTTCCCCTCTTTCCCTAATTCTTAACTTAATAATTCTGTAGTATTTGGAATTTTCATGCAACTATGTAAGAAGGATCATAAAAATAAAGGTGATACTTGCTTTTAAAAAATTCCTGGAAAGCTATGGTAGAATGTTTGACTAGCATACATGAGGCCCTGGGTTTGAGCTTCAGCACAAAAAGGAAGAAAAAAATCTTTGGCTATACAGAGTTGGGAGTAAAAATAAAGATAATAATCCAGCTTGTGTTTGAATAGTGGTCTATGTGAGAGGTTCTGATCTTAAGCCAAATTATTTTTCTCTTTTTGCCCAATAGTGTATATAAACCAAGTTGACATGTCTCAGAGAATATCTGGAACTTTTTGTCAGGTCTTAGCTGCACTCTAGAACCTCCATTTTCCATGTGAACCAAGGAACAATATGAAGAATTTGTTGCCTCACAGCCCCATATTGCCATGGGAAACAAGCCTACATAACTCCAGCCCAGTTTCCACAGAGTTCCTTTCTGGTTCCTCTGCCTTACTCCAGTTGAGTCCGCTCTCTGGTTACCCAGTTTATTTTACCTTGACTCCTGAGAAATAAAGTCACTTTCATGTGTGACCCAGCTCTCTCTAGAGACCCTGAGTGCTAACAGATATTTTCTTCTTCAACCTGCAACACCTCCCATCAACCCATAGGCCACATAGTTCCCTTATTGCAGCAAAGAAAATTAAGTGTACATAGTCTAGAATATTTGCATACAGCAAGCTGATAAAGCTGATACAAGGAAGCAAAGCCTAATCCATTAAATGATGATTGCTCAATTTCTTGAGAATCCAGGTTTTTTTGGTGTACCCTAGTCGTGAAAAGTACGGGTAAATGTCACTAAGTGGATGGCAAAAATTACTTGATCCTTTCTAATAAAATTCAGCAAGCATTAGATTGTCACAATTAGAATCAGTTGTCTTTTCCAAATTTAGTTGACCTTTTTAAGTGGAGCAATTGAAGTCTAATTAAACAAAGAAGTCGAGGTTTCACTCAAGAACCAATTTCTAAGTTCAAAGATTATTTTGGTGCCACAACCCTGCTTACTTTTAACTAAAAAAAAAAAAAAAAACTGATAGAGGATTTTTAAAATGCTGAATGCACACACTGAAGTATTTGATATATTCTCATAAAGCAGTCTTTTTATTAGCTATGTTTTGATAGCAAAGCATAAAGGACTTGAAAAATAAAGTCAATGATAATGAAGCTGCAATCAATTTTGCATGAGAACAAGTCATTAGGCTATATAGGAAGATCATAAAGTTCAATACCACTCATTTATGACACCAGGGAAGAGAAGGAATCAACACCTGGCTTTACAGTTAATGTCAAATCCAAAATCTCCACAGCCTAGATCATCATAGGATGATCTGAAAGAAGCTAGCATGTTCTTTTCCTTATTCTGACAGTTGCTGTTTTGGTTTAGTGAGGTATCCTGCTCCTGTGTTAATGCAGGAATGTTCAGAGATAAAATGATTGGGTTGTGAGAGATGAAACCTAATCAGTCCATCCTAGTTTGAATGGACTGACTAGGTGATAACTGTAGGCAGATGGGGCATAGCTGGAGGAGGTGGGTCATTGAGAGTGTGTCCTGGAAGGGTTCATCTTCTCTGTGGTCCCTTCCCCCTTCCCACTCTCTGCTTCCTGGCTGCCTGAATGGAGCAGTGGTCCTCCACCACATCTTTCTGCCATGATGTTCTGCTTCATCTTGGGTCTGGCCCACCCAATGGACTTAACAGACAGTGGAACTGTGAGACAAAATAAACTTTCCTCCTCTAAGTTGATCTTGTCATGTTGTTTTGGTCACCATGATGAAAAACTAACACAAAGCAAATGAAGGAATCCCTTCAGACCGGGTGTGTCTATGTTTATCAAGATGCCTTACAAGAAGCAGGTTTTAGGCACTTAAAAATAACTCTTAAACCTATATGGGGGTTTAAATTGTTTTCGAAGTATTTTCATACCAAATTTTATTTTGTCCTCACCCAGCCCTCTAGAGATCATTGTCTCAATTTTCCAAATGCAGACACAAATTCTCTCTGAAATCTGGGCTGCAAATACATGTGATGCCAAGTTTAGGTACAATCAGAATTTGGGGAGGGTTAGGAAAAAGAAAAAAAGCTGTTTCTGGCCTCTCCCCTACCTCTCAAAGGTTTAGAGCAACCACTGCCATGAGGTTTTTACAGGGGTGGACAATCCACTGGACTTATGGTGGGGATCAAGGACAGGATTCTGTGATCACTGGGTGCTCTTCTGTCCCCAAACCCTCCCCTACAGGCCTAATCCCTGTATCAGACTAAGCAGAATGTGCACTATTGAGACACAGGCCCCATGAGGATGAAAATAGTTCAGCTTCTCACATCTGCCAACAGATGTGCACAATCCACCCATTGCAGAATATGTTATATAAGAATCATTGGATCCCATATTTGATTGGTTATAATACACAGAATTCATTATGAGACTCACTATAGAAAATTTTATATTCTGGCTTTAAAATGACCCATAGTGATTAGTTCCACTTCTGAACTCATGGAGTTAAAACATGACATATTCAACATTTCTAAGAAACAAAGAATGAGTCCATTTTCTAGATCAAAGGATAGTAGAGTGAAGCAGACATTATTACCTCATGTACATGTATGACTACATGACCGATGTGATCCTGCAATATGTATAATCAGAAAAATGAGAGATTATACTCTATTTATGCATGATCTATCAAAATGTATAAATGGATTCTACTGTCATGTGTAACTAATTAGAACAAATAAAATTAATTTTTTTTTTTAAAAGGAAGCCAAGATAACCTGGCAGTGGGTTTTTGGGAAATACAGGTCTATTTCCAAACTGAACCAGAATTCAAATTTTATTCTCCTGAAAAAAAAATTTTTTTCCGAACTACATGAAGAAAATTTTAAGCACTACTTAGAAAATTCTTAGTTTTGACTTGCAGTGGTTAAGTGTGAAATCTAAATGTCCCCTGGGAAGAACAACTTGCTTTGGTTACCATTTTGCTTCAGATAGTGCCTTATCTTCCAAATACTCCCAAAGGAAATGTTTTGCAGTTTTCTATACAGGTGTAGATTTCTGCCTATCACGATAGCATTTTTCATGTTATACTTTCATGACACTTTGAAATACTATTGCTAACACATTTTCACAAAAAGGGAAACTGAAATGTGAAAAGGCTGCCCAGAAATGAGTTTAGGATTTTAGTTCCTCAAGTGTGGGCAGAGGATCACCAGGAGTCCCTGAGACTTTTCCAGGGAACTGCTAGGTCTTTCCTTTACCAACCACACATTGTATGAAGCAGGATTTTCTTCATAGGCTTCAACCAGAACAATATGTGGCAACATCATCAATGTAGAGCAGAAAGGAGAATCTAGCCACCTATTGTTGAGCCAGACATTGGAGTCTTGCAAATTTTCATCAAATTTGTTCTTGCTTTACAAAATATAATTATTTCATAAAATGTGTTCTTAGGTTTTATAACATTACTTTAAAATGAAATGCTAGATATTTTTAATATTTCTGTTTTATATCTACTTTGATATATAGCAATAGATACAACTCACGGAAATTAAAGCTCTTTGGGATCCTCCAGAATTTTAAAAGGATTTTGATACCAAAAATGTTTGTGATTCCCTGGATTAGAGAATGAAACCTCTGTTGAAAGAGAAGATTAAAAATAACATTATCAGGCCAGGCATGGTGGTACACGACTATAAACTCAGTGGCCCGGGAGGCTAAGCACTCCTGAGTTCCATCCCCAGTACTTGCCCCCCCCAAAAAAATTATCAAAAGAAAATAATAAGAATGAACTTGGAATTAAAATGAAGAAATTAATGTTATAATTAAAAGGAGAAAGAATTCAGAAAAAAATATTTTCAACAGAATGAAGAAAAAAAGTAATACTTCAGGCAAAAGATCCACATATAAGACCAAAAAGTATGGAAAACCAAAACTCAGGCAGAGGTCCTTTCTTTTTGAGACTATTGTGGGAATTGTTACTGAGGAGGAAGTGGAGTATATTTGCTTTAATTGGCTGTTAGCAAAGACACAGGGAGAAAGAAGTGTTATTAGTAATGGAACTATTATGGATGGATCAAAATATTTGTGGGTCTAAAAATGTGTCAGGTTAATTAACATGAGGTCTCAGGTTAATACATGAGTTGATTTTAATTGATAATTCAGAACGCAATCTTAATTTAATTATGATTTGGTTAAATTGTTACATCCTTATGATCGATCAATTATGTTCTGGAAGAATAGTTAATGATTTGCAAAAATGTTCACAAATCAAAAATAAGATTATAATACAATATATGTATATACATATGTATAATACATACATATATATGTGTGTGTGTGTATGTGTATATATGTGTGAATATGATAGAAGGCTATAGACCAAAAATGTTAATATTGGTCATCTCCGAATGATAATTATATGAGTGACTATTATTAAATTTTTTTTAATATATTTAAAAATTCCCCAGAAGGCCAAGGCAGGAGGATTGCAAGTACAAGGGCCAGCCTCAATAGCTTAGTGAAAGCCTGTCTCAAAAAAAAAACAAAAAAAAAAACCTCAGGATGTAACTCAGTGACAAAGTGCACCTGGGTTCAATCACCAGTACCAAAAAGAAAAAAAGAAAAAAATTCCCCAAATAATAGTAGAAATAATATTATAATAAATTTGTCTTTTGTAGCGCTTCCTAGCATTCCCATTTTCTTCTGATGGTCCCAAGTTGGAACCATTTATACCCAAACAAGTCACACCCATGGACTCCTCCCTGGTTTTAATGAATAACCCCAGGAAGTCAATCTCTTCTTTCTGCTTATGCAAGCTATGGAAGCACTTCATATTTGTTTTTAAATTCAGCAACTTCAGGATGTGCTAATTGATTTTATTCTGTGAATTGAGAGTTAGGTAATTTGTAGCAGAATGATGAGCTCTCCCTGAAATAATGAATGCAACTTGATGTTATAGTATATCCCCAGGATTTCCTGTAAAAATCTTTTATTACCGTGACAGTGAGGAGTTTTTACTAGTGCTTATCATAAATAATTTATTGCCTCCAGTGGCATGCTAGATACCTGACACAACTGTTACCATGGGAACGTCAGTGTTCATATACAGTTTAATTCTATTCCCAGAAGCTGGAATTAAAGTTGGCATTATCTTAATATTACAGATGTGAAAATGTAGGCATTCACAAGCTAAGTAGCTGGCCCCAATCCAACAAAAATCAGAGGAAGAAGAACTGGAATTAGCTTACACCCAAGCAGGGATACTGGTGGCTAGAGCTGGAACACCCGTCAAATTATTGGCAGTGTGAGCTTGGTTTGACACAGACTCTATGCTAGGGTGACACTAGGACAGCCTATCACAAGCTCAGTGTGGGAGCTGATTGCCTTGCAGCCTGGAGCCAGTCTGCAGGAGGAAGAGGAAGATGTACCTCCATGGCTCAGAATTAACCTCACAGGTGAAAGTCAGAGACTAGCCAGTCACCCTTCCTGACCAAGTAGAAACCTGGACAACAGAAAGGAAAGGAAGTCTCTGAGTGCACTAATGAGAGAAAGTGCTAGGAAATAATTGGACTTTAAAAGGAGTACTGTTTTGTTTTACTAAATATGGCTCAGTAAAGAAACACAGAGAGCGTTTAGATAGAAAGGATGAGAGAATTTAAGTAATAATTCCAAGAGCAGGAGTAATGGCAAAGTAGCATCTCTTCTTTCTTTCCTTTGGGATAGTTTCTGCAAGTCATCTGCTAATGTTCCACTTTAGGTAGCAGGGGGAAAACAGAAAAATGCCAGAAAAACTAGACAGAGATGGTTCACATTGTCTTGGAGGTTACAGACTAGGGAAATAAACAGCTAAATAACTTAAAAGAGAGAATTACTATCACACAAAGTTGGTATAAAAAGTCTGCCCTCTCACTATCCATCACATTTTACACTTGAATGTGGTTTAAAAATCACAGGAAATAATACTTCATAATTCTTTACATAAATAACAAATTATTAATAAAAAAGACTCTAATAGTCATATGATTAAACTGTTTATTCTGTTCTTGATGAATGACATAGATTATAACAAACCAGAATCAGCACATATTTTCTGTTAAGGGCCAGATGGCAAATATTTTAGGCTTGCAAGCTACAGAGGCTCTCTTTTAAAATATAAAGTCATCCTTAGCTCAGCTACTCAAAAACATAAAACATAATTTGCTGCCAACTGCCCTAAGCTGTTGTCCCCAGAGATAAGGGCCATAAAGGGCAGGAGAGTGGAATGAAGAAAATGAAAAGATGATCCAACTGGCCCTTTCCCCTCACTTGGACTGTTTCGCTCACACTGTACTCCAGCCCTAGAACAGTGCCTGCCTGGCATGTAGTAGGCCTGAAGGCATTATTGATTCAGCAAATGAAAGCTAGATTCAGATGGATGGAAATAAGTCATGATTTGTTGAAAGTCTGCAGATCTTCCCCTCTATCCTTGTTGGACAAAATTACAAAATAATTGGTGTTAGCTCTTGTCTGTGTGTTCCATTTTTGAGAATCCTTAGTAGCTGGCCTTTGCTTTCTCCAAAGAGTCTCACTAACAATGAGATGATTAAATGTTATGACTTGTGACACAATACATTCTACACCTACAAGCATCTAAATTAAGAAGAGTATTTGGGGCTGGGCTTATAAAACAGTGACAGAGCACTTACCTAACCTAGCATGCATGAGGCCCTGAGTTTGAACCCCAGTAACACATATACACAATGTGTATAATACATATCAGTATTTAAAGGGAGGGAACAGAGATCTCTTTTATGTGCAAATTATCTTGGATACAGGAACCTAGGTATTTCCTGGTGGAGTAGAAACTAATAGTTCTTAAGCCAACTTTGTACTTTTAACATGTTATTTAATATAATATACACATGTCATTGAAAGATAGAAGAAATTGCATTTTATAGACTGAAAACTGAGGCTCACAGAAGTTGAATAATTTTCTCAAATTCCAAAATTAGTAAACCAAGTCTAGCTCTTCCTTAACTCTGGGATCTATATATTACACCTGACTGTGATGGGGGTTATATTTCTGACTCCACCAACAGTTTTCCTTGTGACCTTTGTGATGATCACTTCATCCCATTCATCAAACGTAAAGAGCTACCTACATCTCAGGAAGCTGAAAGAATTCATGAATGCTATAAGATACAGCACATGGTACTACCTTGCACTCAGTAAATATTTGCTGAATTCGAGTTTGTTGAACTCATGAATTGGCTGACACTAAGAGAAAAGAGAGAGGAGTATAGGGAAGAAATGCCTAATTTATCACCCTCTACATGACTACAAGAGAGAAAAAATAAAGTATGAAATGCAATTACATGATTGTGTAGTTGGGAATATAAATACAGCCAAAATAGGATGCAAAGCAGGATTTAGAGATTAGAAGAAATTGGGTTTCTAGAAGAACTGACATAAGCATTATATCAATCACTTCCAAAGAATTTTTATTTTTGCTTTTGGTAGCCACAGAGTCTTTCTTCAGAAACCTTATTTTGAAGCCCAGTATAGAAAATAAATAGAGTTATTCTTAGCTTTGCTTTTTGGTTTCCATGGTGTCCCCTAAGGAACTTTCATGGAACCCTTTAGGCCAGTGCAGGGCATGCTTTGAAACTTCCTGCTCTTTGTGAGCCTCCTTCTCAACACCCAATCGCATGTAGTGGGGTGTGTGAGAAAGACTGAGGATCAAACCTGAGGCCTTGTGAATGTTGAGCAATACCTCTGAGCTACATCCCCAGCCCCAGATATGCTGACATTTATGGAAGAGTTGATGTTCTCTTTCTCTTCATAAGAGGGGTCTACTCACTCTGTAGAGTGCTTTCCTATTGATGACTGTCACCAGCAGAGGCCCAGGTGACTTTGACTACAATTTACAAAGTTAGGAGTATGTATCTCTCCATTCATTGGAACTGAATTCTCTGTGGAGGTTCCATGCTCAAGCAGACTATTTTTTATTTTTATTTTTTTAATATTTTGTTTTAGTTGTAGGTGGATACAATGCCTTTATTTTATTTTTATGTGGTGCTGAGGATCGAACCCAGGGCCCCACACATGCTAGGCAAGTGCTCAACCACTGAGCCACAACCCCAGCCCTCAAGTAGACTCTTTCCACCTGTGGCAGAAGTAGCTATGGGCATCCTCAGGCTTCTATCATCCTTGGTACCTGCAATTTCAGGAGAGAGTGACTCCTTTGGTAGCACAAGTTCTTTAAAGGACTTGAAAGGCTCATCATCAGTCATGTGCCCATCCTGACCCAATTGCTGTTGTTGGAGTAATTCCAAATTATGATTGGCCAGGCCTGGTTCATGTGCAGGGGCGTAGACCATTTAGATGCTGATCATAATCCCAAAAGACACAATTCCAAAAACCATAATCCCAAATGTTGAAATCCCAAAAGATTAAAATCCCTGAAATCTAAAATCCGGATAATCATTAATTCTGAAAGAATAAAATCCTAACTGTTGAAATCCTGAAAGCCGAAAAAACCCCAAACCACAATACCTATGGGGGAAAATAAGCTCTATAAGAGGTATACAAAGTCAAATGCCGGGGAGGGGATTGACCAGGCAACACAGCAATGAAGAAAACATAAGTTTAGAAATGCATCATTTGTCAGCACCAACATATCTTATAGCTGACAAAATTCAAGGAGTTTTTAATGAATTACACTTGCATTTGCCTGAATACATCAGAGAAGCTACTGACTGGTTCAAAAATAAAAATAATTATGTGTATCATAGCATAAGAAAGCACACCACAGGACTGCTGTTCAGTCACCAGCAAATCTTTCATCTGTACATGACGCATTGCTGAATGGGTTCCCGTGAACCCAGAACAGAGATGGCACGGAAGATGGGCAAACTTAATAGAGAATGCTCATGTCTGTGTATATCAAATCACATAAGAAGTTCAGAAAGAAAACAAATGTGAGGAGAGCTATGCCTTAAAAGTAAAAAGCAGCTTCCCTCCACCCCCGTACTGGGTATTGAACACCCCCAAAAGCAGCAATTAATTGTGATGCAAGACTTCAAAATATAATGATCAAAAATGCTGGTCAGCTCTTATAGACTACCTCTGTGCCAACAATCTACCTTTGTAATACACATTTTCATATGTCAAGTTAGTTTTTTTTGGGGGGGGGATCTTTTTCTTTCTTTTTTTATTTTAATTTTTTATTTTCTAACAATTTAAAGTTGTCAGCCTTACTTTTGATCATTCACTGTGCTATTTTATCTTCACGACGCTTCCCATACAGGAGGAATAAGCCATGCAAAGACAGAGTGCTAGTTTGTTTTGTGCACTTTTTTTTTTTTTCAAATCTGACTTAGTGAAAATGCATCTAACAACATTGGTTTTGTGTTTAAGCATTTTTATATTCATAAAGTGTTGAAACTTCCTCAGTAAACGAAGAAAAGTCCTTTTTTGTACATCCATATTTGCAAACATAAAATTTCTCACTGGGTACCATGGTACACACCTATAATCCTAGCAGCTCAGGGAGCTGAGGCCAGAGGATCACAAGGTCAGGCTCAGCAACTTAGTGAGTTCCTGTCTCAAAATTAAAAATTGAAAAGGGCTGGGGATGTGGCTCAGCGGTTAAATGCCCCTAGATTCAATCCCCAGTACCAAAAAAGTAAAAATAAAATTTCTTGAGATCTTGGCTCTTTGGGCGACTGGATATGCAGTAGTAACCTAGGGAGGGTTTTGACTGATCCTGTCAAAAGACAGGTTTCCCAGTATGATATCTCAGAAAGCTACAGTTTTGAAGCCTGATATACACAAGCACCAATGAATGATATGCATTTATAAATGTATTTCATTATGAATAAGATTTGTCTGTGCACAAATGTTTTTTATAATTATGATGTATCATTCTCTTTTTTACTATTTTTTGATTCATTGTACACATATGGGGTACACCTTTTCATTTCTCTGGTTGTACACAAAACAGAGTCACACTGTGTAATCATATATGTACATAGGGTAGTGATGTTTGTCTCATTCCATTATCTTTCCTTCCCCTGTCCCCCTCCCCACGCCTCATTTCCCTCTACACAATTCATCTTTCCTCCATTCTTCCGCCTCCCCCTCCCGTTATGTATCATCATCCTCCTATCAGAGAAAACATTTGGCCTTTGGTTTCTTGGGATTGGCTTTTCTCATTTAGCATGACATTCTCCAACGCCTCCATTTACCTGAAATGCCATAATTTTATTCTTCTTTATAGCTGAATAGCATTCCGTTGTGTATATAAACAACAATTTCTGTATCCATTCATCTATTGAAGGGCATCTAGGTTGGTTCCACAATATAGCTATTGTGAATTGAGCTGCTATAAACATTGATGAGTCTGTGTCACTGTAGTATACTGATTTTTAATTCCTTTGGGTATAAATTGAGGAGTGGAGTAGCTGGGTCAAATGGTGGTTCCATTCCAAGTTTTCTAAGGAATCTCCATACTGCTTTCCAGAGTGGTTGCACCAATGTGCAATCCCACCAGCAATGTATGAGTGTGCCTTTTTCCCCACATCCTCACCAACATCTATTGTAGCTTGTATTTTTGACAATAGCCATTCTAATTGGAGTGAAATAAAATCTTATGGTAGTTTTGATTTGCATTTCTCTTATTACTAGAGATGTTGAACGTTTTTTCATATATCTGTTGATGGCTTGTGAATCTTCTGTGAAGTGTCTGCTCATTTCCTTAGCCCATTTATTGATTGTGTTATTTGTATTCTTGGCGTAAAGTTTTTTGAGTTCTTTATAGATTCTGGAGATTAGTGTTCTATCTGAAGTGCGTGTGCTAAAGATTTTCTCTCACTCTGTAGGCTCTCTCTTCACATTGTTCATTGTTTTCTATGCTGAGAAAAAGCTTTTTCATTTGGATCTATCCCATTTATTGATTCCTGCTTTTAGTGCTTGTTCTTTGGGAGTCATGTTAAGGAAGTCTGGTCCTAAGTCGACACGATGAAGATTTGGACCTACTTTTTCTTCTATTTGGTGCAGAGTCTCTGGTATAATTCCTAGGTCCTTGATCCATTTTGAGTTGACTTTTGTGCAGGGTGAGAGATAGGGGTTTAATTTCATTTTACTGCATACAGATTTCCAGTTTTCCTAGCACCATTTGTTGAAGAGGCTGTCTTTTCTCCATTGTATGTTTTTGGCACCTTTGTCTAGTATGAGAAAACTGCATTTATGTGGGTTTATCTCCGTGTCCTTTGTTCTGTATCATTGATCTGCCTGTCTATTTTGGTGCCAATATCATGACATTTTTGTTACTATTGCTCTGTACAAATGTTAAACTTGTGCAACTGTCTTCAGTCTACCTGAGTGTTTATGCTTGAAAAAAAATTGTATGTTATTATTGTCCACTTTTTAATGTAGGGTGGCCTATAAAGTATTCTATTGTATACATTTCTCAAATAATTCCCCCTTTAAAGGGGTACATTAATGTCATTTAAATAATTGTTAAATTATTTTACCAGAATTTTGTTTTATGGGTTGTGATTTGGAGGGGGAGTATTTTAAACTTTAGCATTTGTGATTTTCACGGATTTGAACATTTGAGATTATGGCATTTGAGATTGTGTCTTTCTAGATTATGGCCCCAACCCAGGCCAGTTCCACCATAACACTAGAGTTGACAAAGGCAAGCGTAAAGAGTAATGTCCGGAAGTAATCTGAGCGGTCTAGTGATCGGAGATAAGAAGTGGTAAGCAAGCCCAAGACAGGAAGATTTGAGTACCAGGTGGGCTGAAGTCATAGGACAAGAAAGAGGCAGAAGAAGTCAGGAAGGAGGAAGAGATGAAAGATGTGGCCTATTGGTGGTGGGGACTGTGCTTCCAGAACAATCCCTCCAGGAAAGGAGAAGAGATCGTGAAACTGTCCAAAGGATTATTTGTCATCAGGAAAAGATGAAAAGTAGTCAACAAGTGCCTGCATGTGGATATTGTGTGGGAACCCAGATTAGCAAGTCACCAGGGAGGACTTCAAGAGACATTTTTTGCAGTGATTTGGTTGCCAAGGGTGAAAGAGCAGAGCAAGACTTAAGCTTTACGAGTAGAGCAACTTCTTATTTATTTTCTTATTTATTTTGGAAAAAGTTGCTAAAGGGAAAGATTTAGAGCTATTGGCTAGATACAAATAGCACTTATCCAACCCAAGAGGAAGACCACTTTCATGGTAGTGAGTTAGTAAGCACAGTGGGTAGATGCACTATTTTTGGAATCAAATATATCTTAAGTTTAATACTGACTCCTTGACTCATTTGTGATATGATCTTTATAAGTAACTTATTCTCCTGGAACTTAGCATCCTCATCTGAAAAATGAAAATAATAGTAGTTTCTAGGGCTGGGGAGATAGCTCAGTTGGTAGAGTGCTTGCCTCACAAGCACAAGGCCCTGGGTTCAATTCCCAGCATTGCAAAAAAAAAAAAAAAAAAAAAAAAAAAGATAATAGTAGTTTCTAGCTCCTGGGATTTTGTGATTTAGGAGTGACAGATAATATCTACAAAGACTTTATACAGTGCCTGACACTTTAAGTGCTATCTAAATGTTGGTGATTGTCTCAATCTGTTTTGTGTTGCTATAACAAAATACCTGCAACTGGATACTTTACAAAGAGAAGAACTTATTATTCTCATGACTGGAAAGTCCAAATGGCAGCACACTAGTGTCTGGCTGGGGCCCCTGTGGCTGTGTTATACCACAACAGGGAAGCAGAAGAAGTGGGCTTGCACTAAGAGAACAAAGGGATGTGCCAGGCTTGCTTATAAGCACCATGATCTAATCATCTCCTACTACATCCTATCTCTTAAAGTTCTTGCCACCTCAGCAACTTCATACTGGGGACCAACAATCCAGCACAGGAGCCTTTGAGGGATAAATCATATCCAAACCCTAGTAGTGATAACATGATTTAAAAACAAAATGGTTGCAATATGCAATATAGATATTTCATCAATGATAACATCAGAACAAGTAAGAAACTCCATTGTCTCAGAGGGAAAAAAATTGGATTTATACGTAAGTAAGAATCGACTAGAAAGAAAATGACCAGAATAGATGTATTTTTAACTTGAAATTGGGATGTTATTACAGTATATTTTTTCATTCATTCATCCATTCAAGAACTTTTTGTTAAGGTCCATTAAGTG
Source organism: Sciurus carolinensis (assembly GCF_902686445.1). Lineage (NCBI taxonomy): Eukaryota > Metazoa > Chordata > Mammalia > Rodentia > Sciuridae > Sciurus > Sciurus carolinensis. Next base: position 67,704,853 of record NC_062220.1, read on the forward strand.
CCAGGCACTGTGCACAGGTACTCGGAAAACAAAGAAAAAGAAGATAAAACTCCCTCAATGAGCTCACAGGCTGGAGGAGGAGCGAGGGAGACGATATCACATGGTGGAATCAGCCATGTGGTGAGCACTACATAGAGGTGTGCTCAGAGTGTGTGCTGGGAGCGGAGCAGCGCGCAGTCGGTCCATCGGGATTCGCTGGGCTCAAGAGGGCATTGAATATGACGTGCAGGTTGAAGGTATAAAGAACAGCTTTGTAATACATAGCCTTAGAGGGCCATATCCAGAAACAAAACTAGCAAATGTTAATAACGGCCAAAGCTGATAGGATTTTTTCTATTATTCTCCCTACTCTTATGTATCTTCCAAAATTTACATTAAAAAACTATTTTTACTGACATGTCCAATCTAATTTCTCAGAGCCAGAAAAGAGCAGTCAGGCAAAGAAGCAGTTGGCAGCAGCCACAGCCAGGAACTTACAGGCTCTTAGACAAAAAAGGGGATAGTGTGCCTCCCTGAACAGGGGTGGTGGTAGGGATGGAAGAAAGGGAAGGAGGGGGAACTAGAGAAAATAATGCAAGGGAGTGATAGCAAGGGGTCATGGAGGAGATGAAAAGACAAATGGAACCCCCCCAAATAATAAGCTAATAGAAACTAGAAAATCTGAATAGCCACTTACAAAACAAACAAAAACCCCAACAATAACCAAGAAGAAAGAAGAAGAAGAAAAGAACACATGATCAAAGCAGCCCTGGATAAGAGCATTACCGTGAAGCTGAATGAAATGGCAAAGGCACAAGCAAAAATTATGAGATGAAAAGGGATTAGGATTCTGCTTCAAACAGTGGAACAGTGACAGAAAACACAGAAGGGTGCTCCCTACGGTAACCATGTACAGAAGAATACGAGTTTCAAATAAGCTTCACTGCAGAATAGTGATTTAGAGAGCTTTTACAGAGAATAATTTTGAAAAGGTCCACGTACACACTTGGTCGAGTTCATTCATTCATTCATTCACTCATTTTCATGCACTGTTATTAAGATGTCTTAATAAGAGAGCTTAGAGTCTAGCAATGGAAATGGGTAACTAAACAATTATAATGAACTGTGATAGGTGCCAGGACAGGGTAACTGTGGAGTCTGGGAGGCACATGGCAGTTCCTCACAGGTCATTTTCATTCCCATGCTCAGTGTCCTCCAATCCAGAGGCTGTTCCTGCGGCTCTGTAGGTACAGAAATCTGACTTGTTCCTACCTCCACATCCATCTCTTGAAAATGGACTTAACCAAACTAACAGATGCAACCACCAGAATAGCTTATTAATTTATAGTAAGAAAAGCAAATATAAAAGATATGGATACTTAGGTACTCTGGTCAGCACATTATTTCATGACAGACAAAGCTAAGCAGGACCGATTACCATAAAGAATTGCTGAAAGAGAATGGACTGGAGTGAGGGAATGAGCTGGATGGTCCCAACGCCCAGGGTGTGCATCCGCACTCTGTGGCTAGTATCTGCCTCCCAGAAGACATTTGTGTTCCTGAGTCAGGGCAATCTCCTTCTGGATACTTCTGGAGAACCTGTCTTTCTCAATATCCTATATCAAATCCCCAACTTTTATTTACACATTAGACAGAGTACAACATAATTAACTGAGTACAACTTTCCTTAAACATCATCACAACTCAATTTCCTCCTCCTGAGGTGACACAAAGATCATCCAGATTATGCTGGGTACTCACAACCTGTTGGGTCCTCTAGGTCTGACTGTATCTATCATGTTTTAATAGTCCCTATGTTCATGTTCGAAGTGTAATTTTAATCTCATTTTGGGAGTGTGCTGCCTATTTCCTACTTATGAGATCTATTCTGCACTCAGTTGTGGTTAGGTTTGACCAACAAATGGGATGGCAGAGTGAAAAGGGAAGGAGGGAGACGAGGGTGGAATATATACTCCCTCAGCTCTGTCCCGTGGCGTCACTACAAATAGGCTCCATCTTTGGATCCAAGGTTGTAACTCTTGTCACTATGTCTCTGTTACTGACCTTTCCCTTTTCCTGTTTTGGCCTCAGAATGGTAACAGTTCCTTCATATTGCACTGTTTGCAAGATATTGCTGTCCTTGTAGGTATCCTTAAACTACACCTTTGTAGACGGTGTCCTTATTAAACTGTCCTCAATTATCCACGTTAGACATGTCATCTCCTTTCTGATGGGATGATTGATTTTAAGCCCATGTGTACTGTGGGAGAGAAAAGTAAATAAAGTTGAAACAGAAATACGTAGGTAACAAGATTTTATAGTGGTTGAGACCCCCCCCCCAAATTAGGAATTTCATCTTTAGTGCTCTGAAAGAACAAATGTTAAGTAATATTTTTCTGAAAAATGAATATAGGAAATGAAATCAAATTATGAATTTAAAAGGAAAATCAAAGAGTTTCTGCAGTTTAACCATGAGTAAAATTGAGGCAAATAAATTTAAGTGGTTCTTCCAGGAGCACAAACCTCTTTAAACACGGAATTGACAGTAAATTTTGTTTTTCTGGTTCCTAGACCTTTGCTGCTGTGTTTCCACTGAGGGTATTATTCGGATGCCTTGAATGAGAAAGCAATATGTGTGCTGCCTCCAGTTCTCTTTCATCAAATGAAAATTCTGTACAAGGAGGAAGAAGGAAGTAGGTGCAGTGATTTTTTTTAAAGATGTTCACAATTTCTTTAATCATTCTTTCTCTAAGAGGTAAAGCAAGGTTCTTTTCCTGCATATGGGAGGGATTTATTGAATTGCTTCTAATGAACAGTACATGGTGGAAGAGTTGATGTGTCACTTCCAAACTAGGTCATCAAAGGAAATGTGACTTACTCCTTGCTCTCTCTTGGATGCATGCTATGGGAAAAACCAGCAGCCATGTTATGTGGATACTCAAGTTGCCCTGTGGAGGGCTAGGAAGGCCATCCGCCAGCAGTCCTCTGAGTGAGTCCTCCTGGAACCTAACCTCCAGCCTCCAAAAGGTTTTAAGATAAAGACAGCCCTGGAGAACTGTTTGACTAATCCAGAACCAGAACCATCACCCCTTGCTGCTCCTAAATTCCTAACCCCCAGAAGTGTGAGATCATAAATGTTAGTTGTTCTAAACTCATAAGTTTGAAGTTAATTTATTACAGAGCAATTGTAAATTAATATAATAGGGAAGAAGAAAAAAGACAGAAAAACACGAAGAGGAAAAGGAGTCAGAAAAAAAAAATGCCGCCTGTAAAACATTCTTATATACAACTAGACAAAAAATTGTTCAGAAAATAACTAACACAGAAAGTTGATGAGTTGGGGAGATGCCAGATCAACATATTTGGAGCAAATTCTGGAAGAATACAGGGAAAAAAGGCTTTACAGTTGAAAAACTTGCACAATGGTACTCAGGTCAAACCATGGTCTGTAGAAGTCCAGTATTCTATTTATGATGGTGGGAGAAGATTTTGTAGGAGAATATGGTTGCTGGTTATAGCACTGATCTCTAAAATCAAGAGAATACCTGCACCATTCCTAATTTCATCACACACACACACACACACACACACACACACACAACTTCCTTCTTGCTTAGTATAGACGCCTCCCTATGATGAACCTCTCTTTGTGTGACCTGATGCTATATTTAATAAAGGGTGAGGGGATCCTCTGAAGTTTCTGCCAAAGGCCCTTAGCTCATTCTGATATTTTGTGAATGTTATTCATTCTAAATGTAGGTTAAAAAAAATCTTTGATTCATTTTCTATTCCGCTTTCATCTTCTCAGACTCAACAACAGACAAATATTTTAGGAGAATATCATAAAAAGAAAAAAAAAAAAAACTGTGAACACTGTAGTGTGAAAGAAAATGGTTTGTTCCCAGATAAGCAGGGGTAGGTGATAAGAGAGTAGCTATACTTTGTGCTTGGAATCAGAGTCGGTGTGGAAAATGCCTGACAGAGCAAGTGAGAATGGGAAGAAAGGTCGGACCCTGAGAAAGAGATAGCAAGGAAGGGGAAGGCGGGATCTGGAGGGGAATCTGTGGGACACAACAGTCAAAAGAGGGGGAATTCATCAGCTAGAGGATGAAATCACTGAAAAGGAGGAAGAGAAGAGCAGGCACGTCTATGAAAGGTGAGAAACGGCACTGTCCGAAGTAGAACCTTCACTCAAAGACACACTAAAACACGTGCATCCCAGAAAGGAGAAAATGATCTTTGGATAAATAAATAATATCAGTAAAAAGAAAGAAGAGAACAGTAGAAGAGTTGCCTCATGTTTTTTGTTTTGTTTTGTTTTTGCCCCTGGAGGAAATAAAGGTCCACAAGAACTGAGAGTGACACCAAGACCCCTAAGCATGGCTAGTGTCCAGCAGTCCAGCTCTGCAGAGAGCCTCTTAGGATTATGCAAGGAATAGGGATGAAACAGGACTCCTTCTAATGTTCTGGGGTTGTGCCACTTATTCTCCTAATGGGAGACTGGATTTTAAGTGACTTAGGCAAACGTCTGAAAGTTAGAAAGCATAATAAAGTTCATGAGAAAAAAAGAGAGTTCCTGGAACAGGCTGGTTTATCACAGCATTTGCAAATAATTCCCCTGTTAAAAAAAGGTTTCAGCAGATAAATTCGGTTAGATTCTGGGGGAAAGGGAAATAATAAAATCCATGATACTAGTGCTTTTTACAATCCATTTAAAGAAACTTATATAGATTAGCACTAATTGGAGGCTCTCAATGGGTTTGAATTTAGATTAAATTATTTCCATAATTTCATTGCAAACACTAGTGGTAGCCGTGACAGGAAAATACCTCAGGTATAAAATTATGCTACGAAAAGAAGATGACAGACTAGACTTTCCATTAGTACAAAGCTAATAACAGAATGACTAAAAAGAGCTTGAACTACTGTTTTTGTATTAGGAGACAGTCATCAATACAATGAAGCGTACATCTTTTAAAAATAGAGTCGGCATATGGGTTATCTTCTAACTGTGTAAAATATACAAAATGGCTAGGCAAAATGTGATTAGAATTCCGATACTTTATGGCTAAAGCTGGAAATAAGGCAAGAATATTCATGCAACCCTCTGCAATATGCATAACAATAGAAAATGAAAATATACTGCACAGGGAGAGGCTAATGAAACATTAATAAGCAAAATTTTCTGTCCAGAAATCAGTGAAAGTAGATGGTTACTAGAAATTAGGAATCTATTGTTTATGGAAAAATTGAAGCTTTATAAATAAAAAGAGGACAGAATTAGAAATGACAGAGGTAATCTTTTATTTTAGCAAAACATCAGGAAAAAATAATAAATAAGGTATTACCTAAAGTTTGTTTTTAAAAATAATAGTGTTGTCTCTGGATATTGGGAATATGCAAATTTCTGCATTTTTCTTTGTATGGTCTTGTTTTTCAAATATCTGTGATCAACTTTTATTGTTTAAAATACTATTTTTTAATTTTTCCTTCAGATTTAAGGTTAGTATTGTGTATAAATAAAGGAAAGAGCACATGTAAGTTGTAGCCTATAAAAATAATTATGAGGATGACAGGAACAGATAGATTCTGTTTTCATTTTGGTGACAAATACATACTCTAGATTTAGTTATGAACAACTACAGAGAGATTGAGCAGTAAAAGGGGAAAATTTACATAAAAGGAATGAGAAAAGAAAAAATAAATCTTCATTAGACTCATAAGAGTATGGTTTTTTAGATAGTAAAATGGTACAAAATAAAAATTAAAAGAGCTATTAAATAAAGAGAATATTGAGAGAACAGAGTAGACTTCCTGCGGAGTTTTAAATAACATGCATATGCATTATATAGGCTGTGAGATATTTCTATTGAGACTTAAATAGAATCAAGAACTCTAGTGCTAAAAGTGATCTTAAGAGATTTTCTGGTATCCAGTTCCTTCATTTTATAGCAATAGATGACCCCCAGAAGCAACGTGACCCAAACCTAGTAAGAGTGAGTTTGAGACTTGAACACAAGGCCTCAGTATTCAGAACTCCTTTTGTCTGATTTTATTGTAGTTCATGTTGTATGTGAACAAAATAATCATCCACCTACTTCCAGAAAAGAGAAGGAGCTGCATTCAGGCTGAGCCATTATGCAATAAACAGTATTTTAAAGGGGTGTGTTCAACCTTTCTAAAACTGAAAAGTATTGGATAACTTAGAGGGAAACAAAAGAAAGAGATGAGTTAATTTGAGGTTCAATGAAGAAAATGGGCAGTGGTGGGTGGACACAGGAGAGAGTTCATATCAATCAATCAAACACAACTTTGAAGGCATGGGTAAAAGAGATTAATTGAGACCCATCTTATTAAAGAGAGAGAATGGGTAGCATGTGACAGCTCTGTGGGAAGTTTATGGTCAGCGAAACAGTAACTTCAAGTGTTTAGGGTCCACGTTTGTAGAAAGATGCATAGATACTCAGAAATAGGTGTGTTATTTTGGTTTTGGTTTTTTTGGGACAGGGGATTAAACCCAAGGGTGCTTTACCATTGAGCTACATACCCAGAACTTTTTATTTCTTGTACTGAGTCAGGGTTTCGCTGAATTGCCTAGGGCTTACTAAACTGCTGTGACTGGGCTTGAATTTGCCATCCTCCTACCTCAGCCTCCCAAGTTTCTAGGACTACAGGTGTGCACCATTGCACCTGGCCAGAAATAGTTCTTTATGGAAAGCCAAACAGCAAAGTTTTCTGGAAGCTTCAAACTGAGAAAAGAGGGTTCACAAGAGTTCTTCTGTTCAGGAAACCGTTACTTAAAAAGTAGGAAGTAGGAAGAAAAGCGATGCAAGCAGGAGACATATGACAAAGAACACAGCACAGGAACACAGACATAGTTTGGAATATTAACGAATTATTTGATCCAAATAGTGCAACCAGACTTTATGGAGAAAATCCTTTCTAGTGAATAGAAATAAAAATTCATAATAAAAAATGTATAACAAGTAGGTTGGGGATATTTACATTTAGATTTTGTTCTATTAACTATAAATGTGAACTATAAACAAGAAGAGAAACTCATTGAAAATGCTCATCAATATATATAAATAATGAAAAAAGAATGGTATTTGATAAATACAATCGTAATGTCTTACATTTCCTCTTTTTTATATCACCCAGAAAAAGCATTTTTTTAAAAACTTATTCTAATTAGTTATACATGACAGCAGAATGCATTTCGACTCAATGTACCCAAATTGAGCACAACTTTCATTTTCCTGGTTGTACACGACGCAGAGTCACACCATTATGCGATCACACGTGTACGTAGAGCAATAATGTCCCTCTCATTCCACCATCTTTCCCACCTCCATGCCGGCTCCACTCCCCTCACTCCCCTCTGCCCAATCTAAAGTTCCTCCATTCTTTTCTTGCCCCTGGTCCATTATGGATCAGCACATCCACATATCAGAGAAAACATTTGACTTTTGGTTTTGGGAGATCGGCTTATATCGCTTAGCATGATATTCTCCAACTCCATCTATGTACCTACAAATGCCATAATTTCATTCTTCTTTAAGGTTGAGTAACATTCCATTGTGTATATATGTAACTGTGGTCCACTTCACTTTTTGAATATAGCTCTGAGGCTTATTTTTAAAAGGGACCTTTCCTCTTCTTCCTCTCCCACTCCCTAACCTGGGGGCAGAGAAACAAGATTACCTTGAATTATCTCCCAGAGGATCAAGGAAGTGAATATCTTCCAAATTAACAAGTGAATGTTAACACACCATCAGGGCCCCCTGGAGCCCCCTGTCAGGGATACTTGGAATGTAGCCTTTGAAGAGCTCCTCTAAAATCCCCCTGTTCCTCCTGATGGTGAGAATCACAGTCTCTGGGACAGGAGTCCCCGGTGCTTCTCCTTTGCTAGCAAAGCAATAAAACTTCTTTTTCCTTTTTCTCAAAACTGTGTCCTCATTTTTTAATTGGCATCGGGGACAAGGACAAAGCTCTCAGTTACATATATACCACCGTTTCTTTATCCTTTTATCTATTGAAGAACATATAGGTTGGTTCCACCGTTTGGCTATTGTGAACTGAGCTGCGTCATTATAGTATGCTGATTTAAACTGAAAAGTGGGACACCTGGGTCAAATGGAGAGTCCATTCCAAGTTTTCTGAGGAATCTCCACACTGCTTTCCACAGTGGTTGCACCAATTTGCAGTCCCAGCAGCAATGTGTGAGTGTGCCTTTTTCCTCACCAACACTTATTGTTGCTTGTATTCTTGATAATCGCCATTCTGACTGGAGTGAGATGGAATCTTAGAGTAGTTTTGATTTGCATTTCTCTATTTGCTAGAGATGTTGAATGATTTTTCATATATTTGTTGATTGATTATAAATCTTCTCCTGCAAAGTGTCTGCTCAGTTCCTTAGCCCATTTATTGATTGGGTTATTTGTTTTTTTGGTTTAAGTTTTTTGAGTTCTTTATGTATCCTGGTGATTAGTGCTCCATCTGAAGTGCATGTGGTAAAGATTTCGTTCCATTCTGTAGGCTCTCTCAGCACATTATTGATTGTTTCCTTTGTTGAGAGAAAAAGCGTTTTAGATGAAATACATTTATGAAGTTTTATGAATAAAGCATTGCAACTTAAAAGTAAAAATAAAAAAATATGTCACGTATGTTTTTTCACGACTCCTGCTGACCTGTGACCTACTTCCTGTTAGAATCACGCTCCTGCTATTATGCAGTAAAGCCAGCTGGAAGGAACAGACAGGAGCCCTGCAAGCTGTGGAGAAGATAGATGTGGTTTAAGGGAGCAGCCTACGGAGATGGTCTACATTTTGCTAAACTGCTTTCTCGGCGGGGTGGAGGGGATCTGAGCCAAGGATCTGTATAATGGTATCAGCTTTTCTCCCTGCGGCAGGCCTGCCCATAACATTCTTGTGCTCTATTGAATAGTAAATTATGGGGTGCCTGGACCCCAGACATGCAATCAACAAAGAGGAAGCATTTCCAATTTTTACTCTCTCAGACCATCCTATATTTCTTCATAATTATGCGATTTGCTTCCTATTTATTTGCTTCATGTTCATCTCCCCAGTGTGAATATAAGGATGGGAGTATTTTACCTCTATCCTAATGGTCCCTTTTTGGAACCACAACTCCTTTCCTGGCACCTTGCACAGAGTAGGTGCTATAAATAATGTTGGCTTCATGTGTGAATTCTCTCTTGGAGAACCACTGCAAGCTATTAAAGGAAATGTTCCATAGTCTACATCGAACAGGTAAATTTCCACATTTTTTAACCCTGGAAAATGGTCGCATTTCAAGTACCTATTCTCATTCATTTGCTTAGTGCTACTCTCAGCATTAATATCTCTGATTCATTGGGATGTGCACCAAAAATAGGAAATCTAATCTAAATATATAAATTGACCCAGGAAGTAGCATCCAGGATTTATTATTATTCTTATTGATGATAATAAACTCAGGTTTCGGCTCTCTACGCAGTAGCTTTCCATCCTCCCTGGATTGCTTCATGCCAAAAAAGGCATGCTTCACAGAGCTGTTTAAGTGGCAGATTCTATTTAAATACATAGATAAGCGTTGTCAGGCTGTGTTGCTATTAAGAGTGAACTACTAGTGTAAAGTAACATTGAGGGAAAAAAACACAATATTTTTGCTAGCATTCTTTCTGTTTCTTCAATTCTTCCTCATTTTGTTTGAGACCTTGTGAACTTAATGCATGGTTTATAAGAAATTTTAAAGCAAAAAGGAATCAAGAACAAGCGACAGCTAGAAATGCCATCATAACATTAATTTTATCATGCATGCAAGCATACACAAGCTGTGGATGTATTTGATATGCTAAAATATTGTATGATCTTACTTTGATATAGTCCCTAAGAAATCCTGGGAAACACTATTTATGTGATTTTTTTTTTAAAGCTTCTGTCAATCTTTTTAAAACAAGATTTTGTTGAATAACACATTCCCCGAGAAAATGAAATCTTACATAGTTTTGCAGCAACAGTACCTACAAGAAGAACTCATCGAGATGCAACCTCAGGTGTCCTCACTGAGTTATTGTGATTCCCTTCAGATCTTCATTTTCCAGTGACTGGGAAATATCTTAGGAAAGGATGAGGTCACTAAGCTGCTCTGCAAATACATCTTTCCAATTGATACTGATTATGTATAATCTGCTGATTCTGTTTCTGCTACCAAACAGTTGGAAAACCTTGGGGAAGTCATTTTAAACCCCTATCTGGTCTCTCTCTCTCTTCTCATCTGTAAAATGAAGATGTCAAGTAAAAGCAATGGCTTAAAATATCTAGCAACAAAACCCCTTTTTCAAATAAAATGTTGAAACCTGAGGCGTGAAATAGAATACAACTCCGATCAACATGGTCTGAAAATCACTAATCTAAATACTATGTTTTATATCCATTTGACTAAGATATAATTTCCATTAATACATTCACAGTTCATATTAACAATATACTCACTGGATGCCTGCAACTATTAGACTTTGTAAGGCTCTTGTAATATTTTGTGAGCAAACCAGGCCATGACTCATTTCTTCCAGAAGATTATTTTCCAGAGACATACTAAATAATTCCACAAACAAAATAAAAAGTTATAATATGTCCAGTGCACTGATGCATTCCTGTAATCTCAGCTACTTGGGAGGCTGAGATAGAAGGATTGAAAGTTTGAGGCCAGCCTGGGCAATTTGGTAGAACCTATGTCAAAAAATAAAATAAAATAAAATAATTACAAGTGCAAAAGAATGCACAAAATAGGAAGCAGTTGCTTCTGGCCAGAGAATCAAAGAAGTCTTCGTGAGGACTTTGCATATGACCAGGGGGTAGTATTTTTGGTTGGGGAAGGTGAGGGTTTCCAAGCTGGGTAAACATGGTAAGTGAAGGTTTGGAGGTGGGAAGTGAGAAGGCACTGTTGAGAAGAAGGCGAGAAAGTGATCCAGTGTGGTTGTGGTATAAATGACATGATGGGGATTTTGAGTTAAAGCAGAGACATTGGTTGAAATCAGGTTATTAAAGTCCTCAGATTTCATGATTATGAGGTTTGCCTTTATTCTGCAGGAAATAAAACGTCATCAAAAGTTTTATTGCTTTGATTTTTTTTTTTTTTTTAACATAGAAAGTAACATAAGCAGAAAGGTTCCTAGAAAAGATAATGCCTAACTAGAAACAGGAGAGACTGGAGACCGGAGGGTTTATTAGGAGCCAACAATCCTGGCAAGAAGTGATTAAGACCCATTCTAGGACAGACAGTGTTATAGACTGAATTGTATTCATTTCTACCCCCAAAATCATATGTTGAGGCCCTAACCCCCAATGTAACAGCATTTGGAAACAGGGCTGTGGGGAAGGGTTATGTTAAATAAGATCACAGGATAAAGGTCCTAATCCAATAAAACTGGTGGCCTCAGAATGAGAGGAAGAGACACCAGAGCTCTTCCCCCCTGGGCATATGCCAAGAAAAAGCCATGTGAATATGAGCCAGAAAGAGAGCTCTCACCCAAACCTGACGATGCTGACACCCTGATCCTGAACGTCTTTCCTCCAAAATGTTGAGAAAATAGATTTCTGTTGTTTAAACCACCCAGTCTGTGGTCTTTTTTCTGTCAGCCCAAGCTAAGATACACAGTGACATTAGGAATGCAGGGATAGGAGAAAAGCCAGCAAGATCCCATGGTGGCCAGATTAGGGATGTGACAGGCAAAAGTCAGTGGTGGCTTTGAGAGTCTAGACCACCACCTAGATGATGTCACCAGCAAATAATAGAGGGTGCAGAGCTTGGTGTTTGTTTCTAAAGAATTTTGTTGTTAAATTTGAGGTGTTGAGACATAATTATAGTCCTCCAGATAAATGGAGTTGTGGACTTTGTGGGTAAGCAAGAAGACTGAACTAAAAATCTTGTTTATTTTGGAATCATTCACCAAAGAATAATACCAGTCTTCTCAAGGATGAACAAATGTGCAGCAAATGGAAATATCTAAATGGCCAGGTAAAAATGGCACCTAGTTGTATGAGTGCTCATGTAGCTTGGCTTCTGTGTGTTTTCACAAGCTCCAGAACTTGGGCACTAAAGGAGAATTGGAAAAGGTAGGTCTACCTTTAAAATTGTAAATAAAATGTAATTTAGACACCCCAAGTATCCCCTTCTGTTCTGACACATGTGTAATTTGTTTCTGTGCAAGAGAAAGACTAAACAGAATTTAGTAGAGCATACAGTTCAGCAAACAAGAGATAGGATGACCCTGAACCAGGGTAAATGGCAAACTGATCTTCAAATAAAGCACACATTTGCTCTAAGAAGACTGAAAACAAAAAAGGGAACATTCTACTCCATAGGGATACAGATTAGCAAGAGAATTCTACACCTGGGAATCTTAAGTTTTGAATTTCACAAGTGTAATGGAGTAACTCAGTTGGAGAGGGAAAATGAGGAGCAAAAAAAAGAAATCACTGAAATAGAACAGGATATTATAAAACAAAGGAAAGCTTCATAAACATTCAACAAAGTAAGACAATAAACAGGATAGTTAGCAAATACCTTGAAGACCTGACCTGTAAAAAGTGACTGTCTGTCTTAGGAGCCTCTGATATATCAAACTCACAGAACTTGAAGATGCAGGTTTGGGATTTCTCACTGAACATTTAGCCCCCTAAATATAGGAACTGAAAAAATCTTAGCTATATGATCCCCTAAACCAAGAAATAAAGGAAAAGGTTGTATGAAAGGTGGGAATCCTGGTAACCTGGCATAGAAATTCAAACTCCTTAATTTAGTCAAAGCAGTATATTGTTTCTATTTCTTAGAGGTACTTTGAATTGTGTAAGCTATTTCTCTTGCTACTTAATGTCATTCTTCTAGATGATATATACGTTTATTCTTGATTCTTCGATTTTGAATTTCCATTGACTGCCTGTTATGGAAGAGAACGCAGTGCTCTTTTCCAAGTTCCCACAGATGCACACGGACACAGACACATACACATACAGATATGGACCAGTACAGGCACACACCCATATCCACTCTTGCCTCTTCTCTTTCCACAAAAGTCATACCACACTTTTTGTTTGCATCGATAATCTTTTTTCCCCTATTATTATGACTATAAATATTGCTTTAGGCTAAGCCATATTGTGTTCTGTGATCTTTTTTCTTATTTAACCTCTGTTTTCCCTGCAGTGGACTACAAGATTTTCAATTGTCTAACTTTTTCTAAAACTATCATGTATTCATTTCCCAAATGCTCTAACAGAGGTGTAGTTTTTCTCAATATAATCAAGCAGTTTAGATCATTCATTGCTTCCTTTCCTTTTTCCTTGGGGACTTCCTTTGATGTGTTTTTGATTTCCTGCTCCATTGGACCCAGATGATCTCTAGACTTGCTGAACCTCAGCTACACCATGCCTTCTTCACCATTATTCTGAGAATCATCTGCATATAAATGGTATTTAAAACTACTGGATTAGAGGAGATCACTGGGGAGTGAGTTTAGAGAAAGAAGATGTCTGGATGCTGTAGTGTTTAGAGCTTAGGAGCATAAGACATGCCACCAGAGGAGACTGAAAAGATGTGACCATGGAGGTAGGAGTGAGGGAGAACTGTAAGTTCCACTTAGGTACTGTTAAAGAAAAGGACTGAGTACGTACTGGATGCTTGCGATAAATGGCAGGAGGACCTTCCTCAACTCATCCATGGTCAAACAAGAAAGCATAGCACTGGTGCAAGCAGATCTGACCACAACTGCATGCCCAAAGTAACTGTGATCCTTATTTAGAAGCATTTACACACTAAAAGATACACCCAGGCGAGGGAAAAACACAAGGCTAGGCACATTTTGAACCAGGTGCAAACATTTTTGGCAGAGTCCAAAAACGACACAGGCACAGTAATACCATTACAACATAGCTTTTGGGTATGTTTTCTAGCTCCCAAACATATTTTTGGCCTATATGGTAGACATCTTTCCTTGCTACTGTACTCAGGGGATAACCATCTTGCTATGTAAAGCAATGCAATAAATAATTCTTACTTATCCTCTCTTTGTTAGTCATGTTTAGTCTCTTTCTTTTTTGGGGGGCGGTTACCAGGAATTGGTACCCTGGGGATGTGGCACTCGACCTCTGAGCCACATCCCCAGCCCTATTTGTATTTGATTTAGGGACAGGGTCTCACTGAGTTGCTTAGCGCCTCACCGTTGCTGAAGCTGGCTTTGAACTTGCCATCCTCCTGTCTCAGCCTCCCAAGCTGCTGGGATTGCAGGCATGCACCACTGCACCCAGCTGTCATGTTTGATTTCTATCCTGCATAAGCTAACGGACTCACTAAGCCAGTGACAGGAGGAAAATAAAGAAAAAGTGCAACTTGAAATCTAAGGGTTTCACATGGGCTTCCTCAACGTGGCTGCTTACATCTGGGTCCAATGCAGCAAGGAGAACCTCTTTCTTCTGTAGCTGCTGTTCCTGATTAAGTCAGGCCCTGGATAATCTCCCTTTTGATTAACTGAAAAACAACTGCTTTGGGACCTTAATTCATCCGCAAAATCCCTTTCTTTTGTCATATTCTATTAGTAGAAGGAAGTCACAGTTACTACCCGCACTCAGGGAAGGGAATTACACAGGCTTAAATAGCAGTAGGTCGGAAGCAGATCACCCCAGATCTGCTTACCTCAGAACAGCTCGGTTGCAGAGCAGTGATGTGAGGTAAGAGAGCTGACACTAACAGCAGCAATTTCTCAAGAGGGTCGGAGGAAATGGGAAGCAGCAGTTAGTTGCTTATACAGGGTAGAGAAGGAGCTGGAAGGTGAAGAGTGTTACCAGCACCTTATATGTACGTTTAGCCAATCCTCTCCCTTTCGCATCCCTTCAGAGGCAACCCGTGTCTCCAGATGCCACGCTTCTGCACTCTGTGAGACAGATGTGATCTTGCTTCTTATTGGCTTCCTCTGATTGACCCCTCACCCAGGTTTAGGTTTCAGCATTCTCTAGTTTGCTAAACTTGTTCCAAAACTTTAGCAGACAACTTTCATCTGCTCCTTTTTTCTTGCTCTTTTTAAAAATTAAACATTTTAAAAATATTTTAGATATTTTAAAAATTGTGACAAAATACACATAATATAAATTCTGCCATCTTAACCATTTTTACGGGGACAATTCAGTAACATTAAATATTTCACATTGTTGTGCAACCAATTCCAAAACTTTCTCATCTTACAAAACCAAAACTCTTCACCCATTAAGCAACGACTCTCCATTCCTCCACTGCCTGGCAATCACCATTCTTACTTTCTGTTTCTATAACATTTGGCTTTTTTAAAGTGCCTCATATAAGTGGAATCATACAGGATTGATCTTTTAGCGGCTGACTTCATTCACTTAGGATATTGTCTTCGAGCACGTGTAACCATTTTCTTCCTTTTAAGATTAATCTAAATTTTTAAAAAATTGTTTTAATTTTTATTGTGGCTCTCTTTGCACTTATGAATTTCCCCTATTACTTTAGTTATTATTTTGGTGAACTTTCAGGAAGTAGAGATTTAAAAAGTGTGTATCTAATCCGGTCTTCAAAAGGAAATCCATATTCTATTTGCAAAATGTTGTGTTTAAGGGCATATTCTTTGATGCTTTTTAAAAATCTCTTTAACTTTTAAAGACCCCTTAAAGGAGAATAGAATACAGAATGAATTTGCATTGTCTTCATTTAGCCAGAGGAAAGTTTATGCTTTGATGTTAAGCAAAAATGTTACTTCTAGACATTCCTTTTTCAGCCTAAGTATAAACTCCTCCCTAAGGGAATATAGCGCTGTGGTTCTCAAAGTGTGGTTTCTAGATCCACAGTATACACATCATCTGGGTGACAGAAATCCAAATTCTTGGGTCCTACTTCACACTTATTGAATCTAGGGGTAGGGCTCAGTAAGCATATTTTAACCAATCTTCTAGGTGATTCAGATGCTTGCCAGAATTTGGGAACCACTAGTCTTTGGAGGTACTTCTTAACAAAGCTAAATCTAGAGATCAAACATTTTATTCAGTCTTAGTCCAAATGTTTATAAGATTTTCAGGCTATGAAAATGAATTGACCATACTTCAGCAGGCACGTTGCAAGGTACCTGTACCACTCTGGTTCCAATGTTTGGGGATTTTCTCTGCTGAAGAGGCAAGTCTTGCCAGGTCTATACTACCTGACCAGTTCCTGATCCTGTACCCCAGTGGCCTCACTGGACCATCTCAGTCAAGGCAAGACAATCCTTAGATTAGCCAAGACCAACTAACTGGACTCTCTCTCTCTTGAGAATATTAGAGACACCAAAACTGTAGTCAGTACTGAACTGTATATAAAATATAAAGTACATAAAATTGAGAGTGACTTCAGTGAGCCTTAGGTAAGCACAACTCCTATATCCAATCAAGTGCTTTTTTCCACTCCCCTTGAGTGGGTATATATTTCCTGCACCAGAGAGACTTGATCAGAACACATCTTAACTATTGATAGAGAATGCGTATGAGTGACAGGCCATAGTTATTAATCTTCATTGTAAAGCTTGTCCAAACTGTTGGCTTGTTCTTGGTTTGGCAGCCACATACATGCAAGTTGGTATCTCTGTCCAATATGTTTAATTTCCTGGAGTGAAAACACATTTGTTAGAACTCTTATTTCAATGTTGAGCTCTGAGTTCTTTCACAGTCTGATTCTCTGAGAAACTAGTACAAATTGCTTTGTAAATCAACAACCAAAGAATCAATACCAGGGAGTTTCTTTTAAAGAATTCAAGATAAAGAGTACCACTAAGTCACTGTCACTGCACTCTAAGTTTCAAAAGCAAATATTTTGAAAATGAAAGCAAAAGAAATCATATATTACCAAAAGGTTATGTGGTAGTAAATAAAAGCCAGAACATGATTTGAGAAGTGTTTGTTCTGGGAACAATAGTAACATAATGTGAATATCAGGATCAAGCTTTACTTCTTCAGGTCATGGCTATTGATTTGAGAATTGATGCAAATAAAAATCGTCAGAGAGCTGTTTGTGACATATCTTCTTTTTAATATTACACTATTGTAAATCTCCCAGGATGCCAGAGACTAATAGGTCTTCTAATCCAATTACACATTTCAAGCTTGAGTCATTTCTACACTTCTAAAAAAAAATGAGAGTCTCTGTGGCATTGGGTTGATGACAGGGCCACCTACCATGCCTTATAAATCTACAAAAAGAAATAAATAAATTTGAAAACCAGATGTAGGATGGCACTTTAAAATATGGCTCTGGTTAATGTTTGGGAGATTAGTGCCTTCTTTCTTCTGCCCTTTCTCAGGAAAAGGTGTTAATCGTTGTGCAGAGTCTGATAATTGTCTCGACTCAGTTCTCCTTAGTCCTCAAGTAAACATTTTCTTGGCACCTAACAGCTTGAAATAAAAATTGCATTCCCAAACTCTCCCTGTAGTCATGTGTTGTTGATACTATTGTTGTGTAACCAGTTACCCCCAAATTCAGAGGCTTAAAACAATCTTTTCTTTATGTTCATCGATTCTATGGATCAGGTCTTCAACAGGGCAACAATCACAGGGCTGGCGTGAACCTCCATCACACTCCATTGTTCAAAGTAGTACACAAGCCCATTTAGATTCAAGGAGCGAGGAAGTAAGACTTCAGCTCATCATGGGGGAGGGGCAAGGTCATACTGTGGAAGAGCTTATGGGATAGGAGATATTGTTGCTGTCAATTTTGGAAAATGCAATTTGTCATACGACAGGTGTGTCCATGTTGACTAAATTCCGGCCAAGAGTATAGATGGGGACTTGGCAAAAAAAAAGGGTGTAGGTTGAGGGGAAGGGAGGGTCCCTTCTCTTTTCCACTTTACTCTTAGCTGACATATGGACAAAGTGACTAGTATACAGTCATTTTGGACCACAAACCAAGGATTACAGAGCAATAAGATCAAAGGAGCCTGGGTCTCTGATGATCATGGAGTAATCTACCAGCCTGAATGGTCTACATTTACATTACAGAGAAATAAGTCTCTTGTTTAGCTATGATATTTTGCATTTTCTACCATAGTTGAACAAGGCTAATCATAATTAACATAAACATCAACTAATATTGTGTCCAAGCAATCATTTGAGAGGATCACCAGATTATAAAAGTTTACTTGTTAAAGTGCTTCACTATTACAGTCAGGACTTTAAAAACAACAAACATTATTATTATGAGGTGGATAAGAAACCAAACTAGAGAAATACATTCCCTCATGGGGTAAATACAAGATGTACATAAACACATGGTCAATACTAAGATGCACTTTTGGGAAAGGGAGTAGTTTGTTATATTTCTGATTTCTAGTTCTTGAGTTTCCTATGTCAAGTATTTTCTCATTTGTATGGGTGGAAAGAAATCAGAATAACTAAGTGAATAAAATAAAACAAAAAAATATAAAAAAACGAGTGAGCTTGCCCTTGAACTACTTTATTTACAATGATATGGTCACTGTAAAAAATGAAGTATGTGTATTTAAATAGTGTTTAATTGACAAAAGACAATTTTCACTACTGTAAAAATGTAAAAACTTGCAGAATTAGCCTCATTGCAGTCAAGGACTTCTACTTTAAAATCACAAATTTGCAATTTTATTTCTCTTTATATTGAAAGATTCATTTGTTTTGAAATCTAAATGAAAATTATCAAAGCATAAGGAAAGGTTTTTAAATAAACATTTAGAGCCTAATCAGGCAAAGCTCTTTTTGCTTTAGGACCATCTGTACTGACATTTTACCCAAATTGCTCTATCCTGTTTGAAAGGTATCAACTAACTTTGATAAGTGCCTCCCAGTAAATGATGCCTTTGTCTCAGTAATAGTGCATCGAGGGCACAATGGAATAGCATCAGTAAGGCAAACCATAATACATAGGACGGATAGGGAAAGGCTGGATAAAATGTGGCGAAAGAAAAAGGAAGATGTCACAAAGATGGGATAGGATTTCTTTGACCAAAAGTGAACCAGTTACCACTACCTGACTTTAAACAAAAGACATCACCAGCATCTATCTGTCAATTCATCTAGATTTGGGGAGGAAAATAAAATGTCACCACCTAGGGGGTAGCTGGTTTCAGGGCAAATCGCAAGGCACCCGCTCTAAGGGTTTCCCCTGGTGAATGACGTAAGGGAATTCAGATCACTGGTCCGCGGCTCCCAGACTTGCTGACAGGTGGACAGCGGGGCTGCTTCCCCTGGCCTCACAGCAGAGTCCCACTCCCTGCTAGGGCGCCCGCGCCAGTCAGCGTCCTCCGCCCTGCAGCGGTCTGAGCCGCTTGTGCACGGCGCTCGCCGGCGGGGGTTGCCATGGTTTCCGGGGGTCACGTGGGCGCGCCGCGGCGGGGCGGGGGCGGGGCGCCGG
This sequence comes from Sciurus carolinensis, assembly GCF_902686445.1. Classification (NCBI taxonomy): domain Eukaryota; kingdom Metazoa; phylum Chordata; class Mammalia; order Rodentia; family Sciuridae; genus Sciurus; species Sciurus carolinensis. The sequence goes on from NC_062220.1 coordinate 67,724,254, forward strand.
GAGGGGGAGAGGCGCGGCCGCGGCAGGAGCGGGAGGAGCTGGAGATGCTGCCAGCCCTCCCGGGGCCGCGTTTGCTCACCCGCCGCCGCCGCACGGAGCAGCCGCGCGCCGGGAGCCGCGGGCCGGGCCAGCCGGGCCGCCGGGGCCCAGTGCGCCGTGCTCGCTGCGGGTAGCGCCGCCTGCGCCCTCGGCGCTCGCTTCGTGGCCGCGGGGCCCGAGACCCGATAGCGGAAAGGGGCGAGGGCGGCGCTCAGGTGCCCGCCCGCCCGGAGGCAGGATGAGTATCGAGATCCCGGCGGGGCTGACGGAGCTGCTGCAGGGCTTCACCGTGGAGGTGCTGAGGCACCAGCCCGCGGACCTGCTGGAGTTCGCGCTGCAGCACTTCACCCGCCTGCAGGAGGAGAACGAGCGCAAAGGCGCCGCACGCTTCGGCCATGAGGGCAGGACCTGGGGGGACGCGGGCGCAGCCGCCGGGGGCGGCACCCCCAGCAAGGGGGTCAACTTCGCGGAGGAGCCCATGCGCTCCGACTCCGAGAATGGCGAGGAGGAGGAGGCCGCGGAAGCAGGCGCTTTCAACGGTGAGGACCGGACACCTTCACGCCCCCGGGCCCCTCGTTGCCCACCAGCGTTCCCCGCCTTTGCTCTTGAATCATGCAGCTACGCTCACCCACCTCTCCCCGCGTTTTCCACCTTCCCTACCTTCCCATCTCGCCCACCCCCTCAGCATCCATTTCTGTCTCTCCCACTCGCCCACCTTCCTACTCTGCTCTCTTGTCATGCCCTCCCTGTTCCCCGTCTCTGGAGGTGCAAGAGCTGAAAGGTTACGGTTCCCTCTGCCCATCTGCCTGCTCTCTTCCTGGTCCGGTTTGGGGTGGGCATCTCCTGGGAGGACAACTTTCACTGTGGTTGGAGATATTTCGCCTGGAGGATACCATTATGAATAAAGGAACCTGGCCCACTGGGCGGCCTCTTTCAGCCCTTAAATTTATTAATGGTGTGTCCAAAGAGAAAAGGCAAAGTGTTCAATATGATTGGCTTTACTGTTGTCAGGACGGTAGATTCACTAAAAGGAGCATGAATTAGGACTCACTGGGGTATTTCAAAATGTATGGTATTAACTGTGACACTCTTGGAAACAGTAATTTATTATTTTCCAATTTACCAGTACTGTCTTGTTATTTTTGGACACACAACAAAGGATCCTGTTTAGCCTGCAACCCATGGGGTCTTTGGAACCAGGAAATGGACTAATGGTTTGTTGTTTTCATATAAAACACATATTGAATGATTTGGTGCTTTTTTAAAAAATAAAAAGTGTGTGAAAAACACTGTAGGAAGTTCTGAAAGCTTGTTGGTTGTCTTTAGAATGAAAAGCCAGTGAGTAATTGTAAGGACTGTGCCAGACACTGAAGCTAGAAAGAATGAATGGGAAAGAAAAGGAATTTTCTCAAATAGCTGCTTTTGGCAAGTCCCACCCCTTCTGCTTACAACCCTCTTTGCCTAACACACGCAGACACACACGTTTACAGCCTCCTGTATTTACACAACATGCCTAAATTCCATTTTTATGGTATCCCAAGCTAAAACACCATGGTGTGCAAGCAGTACAGTGTTTTCTCTTTGTGGCGTAAGGCAAACATGCATGCAGCATTGCACCAGCTTTTATTTATTTATACTGCTTGTGGTTTGTGTGTCCGCAGTGCATTTTGTATAATGAAAACATTTAAAAGTGTCATTTCATTTCCTCATGTCCCTTCCTAGGAAGGTGTTTCTTTTCTTTGCAGAATTAATCATATGTTGAAATGGGTTGTACAATTAATGCATTTTTAAAATCTTGTCCAAAACAATCACAGAAACCCTGAAAATTAGTGCTCTATGAAGATAAAAGGGAAGAGTGTTTCTTAAATTTTCAATTATGGACTTTTTAGTGTTTCCCAGGATAGGAGAATCATAGTCTTAATTGTTCTTTTTGCACCCAAAAATTAATCGAAGGCTTTTCTTATTAGAAGCAAGAACAAGAGAAAGAACACTATTTTATATAAATGAAAAGGAGAAGCCAATAATGGATGACATAGAGAGAACAGTGGCATCTAATATTTCTTTTATGTTCCCAACACATGTATGCACACACAGGCATGCACACACAGACATGCACACATACAAAGAAAGGGACCGACCTGTTTCCCAGATTGGAGGGATCTAGGAAATAAGGGCTTGAACCTATATATGTTCTATAGTTTTGTTAATGTAACTAAAATATTTTGCTTGTATAATGCTCTTGAAGTACTGTGCAATGATGAGTCCAATTTCTCCCTATACAATGGGTATTTGTGCACAGAAAAGATATAATTTTCATTTTGTAATGTAAGAAACAAGCTGTTAACTTGTAAGCAGCAGGGTATTTTATTTGGCTTCATATTTCCCAACACACTTTTACTGTAAAAATTATTCAACTGGAGTTTTAGTAAATACTTGTTAACTGGTTGTGCTAATTATTCCCCTGCCTGATGCTCAAGGACTTTAAAAACTTTTGACTGCAACCAAGTACAATTTGTTAATTATTCGGTGGACATACATGTTTGCATGTATCACTGAAACTTTGGCAACAGTACTTCCTTCTAGGTGCAGTGCTTTTCGATATTTTCTATCCTAATCCTATTTTTCAAAAAGTAAATTGTCAGTTAAAAACACTTAATTGTAGGCTACAAAGTATTTGGCACACTTTTTTGTAAAGCTCCAAAAAGTAAATATTTTAGACTTTGATCTGGATCAAATCAATATCTTTCCCCTCCCCCTTTTAACAAACCTATAAACGCACACTTGCTCTGGAGGCTGAAGTTGTACAAAAATGCAGACCAGTTTTGCCCACCAAGAGTTGGTGGGTGTGGCTGTGGGGGAGTCAAAATACTTAAGTCCATTGGAGAAAACGAACGTCAGGAGTGAACCTAAAAAACAAAGCCATCAGTTTAATGTCTGCATCCGGAAAAGTGCCAAAGAATACCCATCAGATACTGTGCAGTTCTCTTGGCATAGTAAAGAATAAGTGTTGGAAGAAAAGTCTTAATTTACTGAGACAGCATAAGACCAGCTGGATCAATAAGTTTTGCATTTTCACGTGCATCTCAACGAAGTTTGATTCAGAAATGAACATTACTTGGTATTATTCTTGGAGAGCTTTTGCAAATATGTGAATTGGCTAGGGTGGCACATAGGTTTGTTTGTTTTGTTTTTAACCAGACATCTCCAGGCATGCTGATACCTGTAGTTCCTGAACATCCTTTGAAAAATATTGAACATAGAATAATGCCTCCTTAACTTAATAACATTTATAAAGAATGCTATTTGAGGTGTGCTAGGTACTATCTAAATGCTTTCATTCATTATCCTAGCTCCATGAGAAAGATGAGGCTGTCACTTGACTGGTGTTTCACAGCCAGTGTGCTGTAAAACCAGGATTGGGACATAGGTGAGCCTGGCTTCATCTCTGTGCTCTTGATTTACCAGGTTTATTTGCAGAAGGCACTGGGGCTTTTCAAACCTGTGCTAGCCCCTTATACATCAAGCTCTCCTTGAGACTTTGGATGTGTTTTATCTTTTTGGCTTTGGAAAATTAACTTGTCCAAGGTGGTGTACAGAACCAGTAAGTAGCAGAGCCTGGTTCCTTACCATCTGTCTGACCTTGAAGTCCAAGACCATTGGAGAGTTCTTAAATGAAATTTGTTCCATGAACTGACTCACAAGTCAGATTTTCCTAGTTACTTTTCCAGTATTCATAATAGGTTTGCTTTGTTGGTTCACATCTTGTGTCATGAATCCCTTTAGTATAAATGATGGTATTGATAACATGTTATGTTGGGGTTATTTTGCCCATGAAACTGGTGTTCATTGAGTAACATAAGGATCAAGCCTCTGATGTCGGCCTCATAATGTGGAGAGCTAATCAGAAAGCCAGGCACCTACAGTTCACTGGAGAAATCTGGTCTGGTCCAGGGTTCAGTATTTTTTGAGGGTCAAGTGCTATGGCTGTAGATGGTGCCAAGCCAGCTAGTCAGATGGGTGAAAGTGGGCTTTACTTTTCTGCCTTTCCAAAGGAATCTTTTCTCTGCTGATAGCTTCCCTATTCCACTTCCGTTCTCCTCTGATTTTATCAGTTCAGTAATAACTTTCTGTTACTGTCATTCTAATACCTAAAGGTCAACACATTGGCTTATGGTGACCCTCTTTAGGGAAACTCCTGAAGGCTAGAAAGAAGCTATAATGGAGACTGTTTGGCATCTACTCTGCCTCCTACGTCCTTATCCTGCAGAAAGCATGTGTCACTTCTGAAAGCATAGTGTCCTTAAGCCTAGACTTTACCAGAAGCATTTATAGTAACCCAAAGAGTTAAATCACTACTAATTTGGAGTAAAATCTATGGTGATTAGTAGTTTCTTGTAGGCATCATTGTGAGATCTTGTGGTGTTCAACAATTTCTTCAGTGAAAAATGCCAAAATTAAAGATGAAGTAAATACGATTCAGATTATTATGATAAATTAACAAATATTAAACAAAATAAACTACATATGGGTACATGCAGAGCAGTTGGTCTGGGAAAAAATTAACATGGAAGAACTGATTTTTCTTTCTTATGTATATATACAAACCACAAATAGAGAATCATACCTTATGAAACAAGCACATCAAAGACATTTAAGTTGAAATTTACCAGGCAGTAACTGTGACCTAAACTTTTTAACTATGACCTTTGTCAAATCTTTGTTGGAAAACCTATCTACCTTTGATTTTTTTTTTTTTGTAACAACTTAAAGGGATTACAGAGAATTTACAAGTGATCCTTAAGACTGCAAAATACTGGTAAGTTAGAGCTTGTGGTGGAGCGAGACTAAGAGAATAAAGTTATTTATCAAGAAAAGAAATGGCTGAAGGAGAGTGGAGAATACTCATGTGTCTAAAGAAGTTTCCTTAGGCGACTATGAGCAAATGTTCTCCATCTCTATCAGATGCAGAATTAGGACCAAGTTTCATTTAACTTGAATAAAAGTCAGAAATCTGTCTGAATGGTTTATGTGGTTTCCCTGAAATTAGGTAGCAGAAGCAATAGCGGCAATAGACTGACTGACTGTCCAAGAATTTTGCTGTGAAAATGATCTTAACTGGCTCATTCTGTTAACCAACGATTGAGTTCATGGTCTGGTAGCAGGAAATTGTAGAGAGTAGGTGTAACCTTCAAGAATTGTTGGCCAATTTATTGGGCTCACCTCCTTATGCTCTTTTAAGAATTTGCTCTTTATGGTCACTAGAAGCTTTTAAGAGACAAAACAGCAGTTGTTAGCTCTTGCCTCCTGCAACTTGCCACCACCAATATCTGACTAAAAAAAATATTATTTTAATAGTCATAATACCTTGTACTGACCAAAAGTTAAAATATCTTTTTAATATATTATGAACTTCTCAAATACACTTAATCAGTTTGAGAAATGTCCATGAACATTAGTTTTTTGGATAAACTAAACATTCAAATATTTCTTTTATGTATGAAACTCTGTGCTAGACACATTGGCATGTTGCTGCATTAGTATACCTACCTCATCAGATGTGGTGCATGCCTGTGATCTCAGTTACTCAGTGGGCTAAAACAGGAGGATCACAAGTTCAAGGCCAGCCTCACCAACTTAGTGAGGCCTTAAGCAGTGTAGCAAGATCCGTCTCAAGATAAAAGGTCTGGGGATATAGCTCAGTGACAAACCATACCTGGACTTAATCCCTAGTACCAAAAAGAAGAAGAAAAAAAGAAGTACCTACCTCAAGGTGTCACAAGGAGCAATGGGTTGATATTTGTAAGACCATTTGGATAGTGTACATAGCAAGCATTGAGTACATTTAAATAAATTGTTTAATTGGTATGAAACCTTGTAGAAGTATAAACCTTTGTAGAATAGCAATTTCATAGTGTTTTATGAACATAAGTCTAATATTCACACTTTTTGGAAAGCTGAGGTAGGAAATTTTCTCAAGCAGCAGCTCCATTTAGGATTTAATGTGAAGTTCTGTTGCACAGTAATAAATTCCACATCCTTTCAACTTATAATTTGAGCTAAGAGCTCCAGGATTTTGTAATTAATGACACTGTGTAGTCTTTGGCTATTAGAGATTTACGTGATAGTTTTAAATCCTCTTGAAATGGATTACATCATTCACCACAGTGGCTAAAATATTGATGCCATTCTTTTAGTTATGATCATAACACAGTAGTATTAAAGAAGATTTAAAAATATTTTGAGTTAGAGATGATAATTTTTGAAGTAGAATAGTTAAGAACATTATTCATTTTAAATAGCAGTATTAAGTGGATTGCTTTAGGGGTTGAAATTGGGACATCAAAGGACTTGAAATCTGTTCTTCCTGCTCTTAACCACCTATTACTTTGGGTTTTGGAGAAGGGAAGTAAAAGGAGAAAATCCAGAAGGGGCTGGGAGAGAGAGAAGCCAGAGCAGGAAAATCAACTGAGACATGTGAAGGCTTCCTTTAAGTAACTCATACTTTGTCTGAAGGGAGGGCATACAATAAAATTACCTAGGCAAAAATTGAAGCATTAGATACTTTAATTTTTCTGCCTGTGTTAAAAAGAAAATTTATTTCATGCAAGACAGTAATAGCTTTTCATTTGAGGTTGCACAGGGTGATGTGCTTGCTGTGTCTTGGAACAGGAGTAAATGCTGAATGATAATTTATTGTTATAAATCTCAATGCATGGATTCCAGTAAATTTCCAGCTGTCAAGAGTTGGTTCATAACTGTGTTGAAAAAACAAGTGTGTTTCTTTTTCACCTGTGCAAATACTGACAGGAGACCACTGAATCTGTCAATTAGGAGTTTGTTTATGACCCCTTAAGAAAGGCATTTATTGAGAGTAATAGCAATAGAGAAGGCCTATCGTTGAAGTTGGGGACTGTGGAATATTTTAGAGTGAGGAATTCATTGAAGGGGATTAATGTGATTGACCACAGTGTCTGTGTTAGAAGTGTACAGAGGCACAGTACTAGAAGCAGGCCAGGACCTGGGGTGGCCAGTTAGGAGAAGGAAGGTGTAGAAGTCACTCACATTTACTCACAGCACAAATATTTCTTGAGAGTTAAAACCTTCCTTTTTTTCTTTTTTAAATTTGCGCTGTAGACTTTAGAAACAATTTCAGAGTATAGATGTGATCTGTTTTGTTTAAAGATGTGGTGGGTAAGAGACAGAAGTTCCTTGAATTTAGTAGGTCTTGGTCTTATAAATTTGGTCTTATTCATAGAACTGTCACTAACATTTTTTGTCCTGTTTACATTAGCTTACATATTGTGAAATTTTCTGGTCTTCCATCCAGGTGCTAGGTATGGTTTGAACAGCTGGACTGAAGAAAAGTACTTTTGGACTTTGCCTTCAAATATTTTTTTTTTCTCTCTTTGATTCTTTTTTCAGTGCAGTAGTGAAACTTTATATTAGACCATATTTGACAGTGGAGGAGAATGGAGAGTGCAGCCGTTTTGTTTTGTTTTGTTTTTTGGTACCAGGGATTGAACACAGGGGCACTCAACCACTGAGCCACATCTCCAGCCCTACTTTGTATCTTATTTTGAGACAGGGTCCGACTGAGTTGCTTAGTGCCTCACTTTTGCTGAGGCAGGCTTTGAACTCTTGATCCTCCTGCCTCAACCTCCTGAGCCACTGGGATTACAGGTGTGTGCCGCCATGCCCAGTGCAGCAGTTTTTCTGAGTTGGATGCATTACTGTCGTGTTGGGTCTTGTTCTTGTCTTTGCAGTCTTAGCCACAGTCTGTTGTGATGACAAAGCCCCACTGTAAAAACCTCACTGTGATGCTGATCATTATCTTTATTTTATGGAAGTGAATTTTGTGTCTCAGAACTTCAAAATGACTCAGACCATTCCATTATGTAATTATTTTGTGGAAAGAATTTGAGCTAAAATTTTCAGGTCATGGCTTACATGAAAACAAAACAATCTAAAAAAAATCAGAAATATAAACACAGTTGGTGTAACATTTATAAATGTCTCAGCAATAGGTTCTGCCATGTGTAGCTTAATAATGTTTGGAAATGAAAAAAAAAATCATTCCAGTTGCTGCTGTTTAAATGTTTCCTAATTTTTGAAAAAGACAAAAGGTCAAAATATAAACACATGTTCCACATAAAAGCCAAGCCAAGAAGACATACTGTATACAGTTATTCCTGTATCCATTTGGCTAGGGACTGACATTAATTTACATTAGCTGTTCCAAGTTGAAACAGTTCATGGGAGTGATATTAAGAGGATGGGGGGCACAAAAAAAAGGGGGAAAAAACTTATTTGCTTTAATACATTTTAGACCAAAACAAAACATTTTTCCAAAAGGTCATGTTGAATTAAAACATGATTCAACTATTTCATTCCCATCCTTATAGAATGCTAATGTTTGTTAAATGATGTTCTGTTTCTTTAATAAAAACATTTTTGGCTGCTTATGCTCCAGATGTTGAGCAAGGTCCATTATATACATCATTTAGTCTTCCCCAAAGTAAATGGTGGAATCAGGATTTGAACCTGGCATTCTGATTTCACTTCATTTTTGTAACTCTTCAACCAATAACGTGGCTGAAAAGAATAGACCAAAAAATAAGCTACCTACTTTTTCCTCTGAAAATTTGTGGTCTAGCCCTTTTTCAACTGACTTTTTCTGTTTTTTCCTCCCAGATTACCACTTCATGTACTTTAGAAACTCAATAAAATATTTGAGAAATATATACCTCATACACTGTTTATTTCTCTAAACCTATTTTATTATACATCCTTATTAGCACATATATTTGAGTGTGGAGTACACTCCCAGTGTCCTTGTAAATTGTATACATGTACCAGTATACTAATTTATTGTTTATATATAAGCTTCCCACAATATTAATTTTGAAATGAAGTAGAAAAAATTAATTGTAAACAGTATTGTTGTCCTAGGCCTCAAAGGATTGCCTTATTAGAGAGGCTCAGGGTTTATGAACTCCATTTTGGAAACCACAACTTATAATACAACTTAACTTGATCTCTATTAATGTGTAAGATGTGATCCACTTTTGGTTGGTTCCCAGATTTAAGTTCCTAGATTATGAAGGACTCGCAGGCAGGGACCTAGTTGTACATGTGTGCATACTCCTTTTTTTAAATAAACATTCATTAGATACGTTAATTGTTTGACTCAACAGAATTTTGGTGGAATATAGAGGAAAATTCTCTAATGAGAAGAAAATAAACAAGTTACCTAAAAAATGAAGATCCAGGATTTTTCTTTTAACTCTGTATTCCTGTATGCATCTTGAACTGTGACCTAGACTATATATTACTAATGTTCTTGGTGCAAATTTTGTAGGTGGAGCTGGCCACAGTGGCATACTTGTAATCCTAGTGACTTGGGAGGCTGAAGCAGGAGGATTGCAAGTTTGAGACCACCCTTAGCAACTTAGTGAGTCCCTAAGCAACTTTGCAATTCTCTGCCTCAAAATAAAAAAGAAAAAGACTGGGAATGTGGCTCAGTGGTAGAGCACTCTTGGGTTCAGTCTCCATCACTGGAATAAAATTGTGAATGGGACAAGGAGAATCATAGTTGTAGATGTTTAAGAATCACTAAATTGTGGGAATGCCAGTCAGAATTAGAAGAAAGTGTAAGTTTAAAAGAATAGTTCTTTTAGTGTCTTAGGAATATCTTAGGAGGACACCTTTGGGGATGGTACTTGTTAGGAGGAAGACTTCACTATTTGCTGTTTTATAACTTTCAAAAAAATGTTTATCGTGCATTATATTACCTATTACAGTAATTTTAAGGGTAAAAAGACATGCCATAAAAGCAATTCTTTTGTAAATGTCGATTAAATGGCAAATAAAACACAATTTATAGAGGCACAGGGCATGTTTGTAAGTTGATATAGATAAATATTCTCACCGAAGTTTTTCTCTTGATCCCGCATATTGTTTTGCTAAATCTCACTCTTTCTCCAAAGGTTAGTTTACAAACCCTACCAAAAATCTTCCCAGGTTTCCCTCGTTGATGTGAACAGTGTCAATATGGTAGGATGAATATGCACTCTCTGTCACAGTAAGCTTCGCAGACAGGGTCCTCACTGCAGGCAAGCAGGAACCTGTAGGAATATACCTGTCCCCTGAGTCTTTCCTCTGTGTTGTGTTTTGCTAGTAATGGGTGCTCAAATCTTTGCACACTTAAAACTCATTGGAATAGTAAATGTCTAATAGTAAGGTTTATAAATGTACAGTGGTTGAAGCCTTTAGTCACACAAATATTTAAAAATGCTAATCTAATGATCCTTTATATAAAATGCATTTTTAAATATTTTCACAAGATTTAAAATGCTTTAGTCTTTCTTCAATTACATAGAAGCAAACTTCATTTTATTAAAAATGAGGCTTATTTTTAGACCAGACATATGATCACTATACAAAATGCAGAGAATAAAGGCACACAGGCTTGTCTTCCCTTTAGAGATTTCACATTCTGACTGAGGTGTCGGTCTGACCCTATGTGAGCCTCTTGATTTTGTATTTCACCGCTTCTGCTTACATGAGCCCTGTGCTAAACCTGGACGGGGTTGTGTCCCAAACTTGCTTTGTCCACTCTCATCTCTGCCCTTGCTTCTCCTTCCTACCACCTTGCATGCTGCCTTCCTCCCCTTACTGTGCTGCTCTTTGGGACCCCCAGTTTTTCCCTAGCTCCAGCATAAACCTCCCTTAAGGATTCATATTAACATATCCACTCACTCCCTGCACTTCACTTGCGTGTTCTTCAGCAACCTGCAGATAATTTTGCCCTAAACTTAATGTTATCTTCTTCATTTCTTTCCTGTGCTCTCATTTCATTCTTTTAATTTTTCTGTTCTCCTAATTTGACGAATGTGGTCACTGAGCTCCCTTACCTCTGCCTCACAGTTCTTACACGCTGTAGTTTACTATTACAAAAATGCACACAAAACAAGGTGGCTTTTAGTTGCCAAAAATTTGAGCAGTGACTGGGTGCAGTGGCACAAACCTGTAATCCCAGTGTCTCCAGAGGCTAAGACAGGAGGATGGGAGTTCAAAGTCAGCCTCAGCAATAGCAAGGCACTAAGCAATCCTGTCTCTAAATAAAATACAAACTAGAGCTGGGGATGTGAATACCTAGTACCAGAAAAAAAGTAAAAAACAAAAAAAGTTAAGAGTAGTGGAATGAAAAATCCAAAATAGTAGAAACTTCTTTAAAAGTTTGACTTTGATTTTGGGATGGACTCTGGGTTTGAATCCTGGTTGTGCCATTTATAACTTTTGGGACCTTTGGCAAGGTACCTTATGATCTGTGCCTCATTTTCCTCATTTATGAAATAGGAGTAGTGACAGTACCTACATCGGAGGTCTGTTGTTATAAATGAGCTAACAGTGTGTGGCGTGCACTAAGCATCCCTTGTGGGTTGGTTAAAAATAAGAAAGAAAAGAAACAAGCTGCAAATTTTAGAAGTTAGTGAGAATGTGACAGTTTTTTTTTTTTTTTAAATGAGGTTTGATTTGGAAATATAATAAAGCTAGAGCTCGTTCTCAAGGCATTGTAATAGTAGTATTTAAAAAATTATTCATGAAAATATAAAAGTAAAATCTTTGAGTCTTATGGTTGTCTCAATTTTTAAAATACCCACTGTCCTTAAAACTCAAGCCCTCCTTTACTTCCATTTCAAATTCAAGGTAAATAGTTTGATTTAAAAAAAAATAAAAAAGCGATGGATTAAAGCTTTGCTTTGTTTTCACACCATTCTTTCCCTTGAGAATAACTGTTAAACTGGTAGAATAAATAAAGTTGTGTGTGTACAGTCTCCAAGTTTATGGTCTTATTTAAGTTTTACAAGTCAGTTTTAAACAATTTAGGACAGAGTAGGTAGGAACACTGAAAATAGTACTTTATTTAAATGAGGCAGATGCTTGTAGTAAAAACATGACCATGTGCCTGAAATATAAATTAATTGGAAAAAATTAGTTGCATTAAATTGACAGCTTGTTGCCTTTTCCTCAAGTCATAATATTTATAAAAGTAAGCTCTTGTGGGACAAATTTATACCTCTCCAAGTTTTACATTAGTTTGTTATTTAATTCCTAAAAAAAAAAAAAAAAATTCTATACTTGTTTTACTACAAATTGCTAATGTCTTAATGTAGTTTTAGATAGGAAGAAAGACAATCCATTTGCATCTTTATTTTCACATTGAATTGTTCAAAGGTCTTCGATTGTTTTGTTGTTGTTTTGACTGTCATTAACAGTTTTAGGACTTTTTTGTCGTAATTTTTAATAATTACCTTATAATTGTTTAAAAAGTATCTAAAAGGTATTTTTAGTGTCTGAATTTTAACAAAAACTCATTTGTTAAAAGGATATTGAATGAAAAATACTTGAGAAGCACATTTAGCATAAAAATACAATGTGAACTAATCTCATTGAACTAATAGTATCAGACCATAGGGAGAGATTTTTACCTGCCCAAACTAAGTAGAGCAGAGAATTATTTTTTTCTCTTTTTAAAAGTGTGAGGTATTTCCAATATACAAAGAGAAATAGACTAACATGCATGAAAGCCATCCCTAGCTACAATAAATTTTGGCACCCTTTGGTTTTTTTTTTTTTTTTTTTCCTTTAAAGATATACCACATATACAGTATTTGGTATTTATATTTCCTGTGCATTGTTTTGTATGAGTACATCTTAGGCATTTATTCATTAGTTAGAAATAATACTGTTTTAAATTTAGTCCAAGTTTGTATAAATTGACCCTTATGAAAAAGTTCTTTTATGTATATTATTATCCTTTAACTTGTTTTCGAGAACAGTATTTGAGATGTTAAATTGATTCATGCAGCTCTAGTTTATTTTAAACTGCTATGTAGTATAATCATATAAATAAACACTTTATCCATTCTTTGGTAAATATTTTGGTTGTTCCCAATTTCTTCTTCTCATAGTGCTATTGTGAACATTGTGTGTGTGTATGTGTTTTTGTGTGTGTATGTTTGTGAGAGAGAGTGTGTGTTATGAAAATATACTAGTTTTTGAAGATTGTTTTTAAAGTGTGGTGTACAGACCCCTGGAGGACTATTTTCCCCCACCCCTAGACCTTTACAGGGAGTCCATAGGATAAAAAGTATACTACTACTAACTTTCTTTTTATTTTTTTCTGTCATGCTTTCAAAAATATACATCAGAATTTTTTGGAGGGTACGTGATGAACAGATTGAATGCAGGTGCCCCTAAGAGAACCTAACTCTGCTGCTGTACCCGATTTGAAAACATGTAAAACAAAGTCATTCTAGATAAAACTAACTTTTGTTTCATTTGGAAAATGTAATTGTTTTCTGTCAAAGTGTGTTAATTCTGATAACAGGTAATTTTTATTGTTAGCTTTAAATTAAATACTATTTTAAACATTATTCAGTTTTCAACTTCAAATAAAATAATATTAGTGGATATAATCCACATAAGCAAATTGTTTCCAAGAGTGTTGAGATGTTTTGGGACTAAAAAGTCTTGAGGACTTCACCCCTAGCCTAAGCTTGGGGTGCACAGCTTTTGCTGTACTCCACTCCACCATGTGCTCTGCAGGTGTTGCCATAGTGTGTACTCCAGCTGTCTGAGAGTTCCTGGATCACCACATTGACCTATCATTGGATATTGTCAGAATTTAACAGGCTTTGCCAGTAGGTTGACTGTTAGATGGAAATCTCATTGTGAATTGAGTTTGCTTTTCTCTTATTTCTATTAATGTTGTGTATTTATTCATGTTCATTGGCCATATTTGTAGTTTATCGTCTGTGAAAAAATTTGTTGTTCTTTTTGGTTTTTTCTTTCTGGTTGACCTGGTTACTAATCACTTGCATAGTATGCATTGAAAAGTTTTTGTTTTATGGTAACTTTGGTTGAAAAGAATTTCTCAATGTAACCTAACATGGATACTTTCCTTTTACCATTACTTTTTGTGCTTTAAGGGATCTGTCTCTGTCTCTATCCCATATTAAAAAGATAATCTCTTCACTGTTTGTAAACATTCGGAAGTCTTCTGTTTCACACTAAAGCTTTAATTCATTTGTAATTTGTTTTTGTATACTGTATGAAATAGGGGTTCTCATTAATTTCTTAAATAATGTTATTTCTTGACTTATTTTTTCCCATTGGTTTGTTGTTGTTGTTGTTTCTGTTGCTTTGTTTTGAGAAAGTCTCAGTACATTGCCCATAATAATCTTGAACTCCTGGGCTCAAGCAATCCTCCTGCCTCATTCTACTGAGTAGCTGAGACTATAGACATAAACCACATGTTCAATCCCCTCCCCATCCCCCTGCCCTTTTTCTTTGTGGTGCTGAGGCAAGCTCTCTACCACTGAGCTATATTCCTAGCCCTCCATTGACTTTTTTCAGGGTGGGTACCAGGGATTGAACTCAGGGGCACGCGATCACTCAGTCATATCTTCAGCCCTATTCTGTTTCTTATTTAGAGACAGGGTCTCACTGAGTTGCTTAGCACCTTGCTTTTGCTGAGGTTGGCTTTGAACTCTGGATTCTCCTGCCTTAGCCTCCTGGACTGCTAGGATTATAGACATGCACCACCAGGCCCAGCTTCATTAACTTTTAAGTGTCAAATTTCCATAGATGTGTGAATGTACTTAAGAATGTATATTTTCTGCTACCAGTTTATCTATCTTTTCACCAATTTCTTTCTCAATATGACTTTTTATGGTCTTGATGTATGGTGTGATAAATAGCTCCCACCTTTTTTCTTTCAGAATTATTTAGCTATTTGAAGGCTTTTATTGTTTTGCAATTTTAAGATACACTTAAATTTTGTGGAAAATCTTTATTGGGAGTTTTATTAAAGTTGCATTGAATTTATGGACCAAGTTGGGGAGAACAGACATTTTTAATGATATTGACTCTTCTATCTATGAACATGGTATGTCTGTCTTCTTTTTGTATTCTTCAATAATTTTGTAATTATTTTCACAAAGGGACTTTTGTATATTATATATTCTAATTTATTATATATAAAGGGAACTATTAAAACTCAATAATAAAAAATCCTAACCAAATTGAACACTGTATTTGAGGGTGTGTCAGTAAAGGAGACAAAAGAAAAGAATGGCTGACAAGCACAGGGAATGATGTTTTGTATTTTAGGTAACAGGAAAGTGAAACTTAGAACCCCAAAGAGATGCTATTAAACACATATGAGAATGGCTAAAATAAGACATGCCTTATGTTGGCAAAGATGTGGAACAACTGGAACTCTTCTATATGACCTGTAAGAGCATAAAATGATACAAGCATTTTGGAAAACTGTGGACTTTAAATTTTAGAGTCAAACATTTATCTACCATAACCCATCAATCCCACTCCTAGGCATTTAAATCAAGAAATAAAAGCATTTGTTTACAAAATAACTTGTGTAAGAATATTTATAGATGCCTTATTCAAAATAGTCCAAATTGGAAACAACTCAGTGTCCATCAGCATTTGATGAATAAATAAATTGAGGCATATTCATACAAAGGGATGTTACTTGACAGTAAAAATGAACAAGCTATTGATGCTTTCAGCAGCAAGAATAAACTTCATATTTACATGAAGTTCAAAGACAGGCAAAAGTAAACCATATGGTAGAAATTGTCTCATTAATTGCCTATGGGGTAGTGGAAATTGAGCTTATAGAAACTTTCCAAGGGGTTGAAAAAAATTTTTTTTTGTCTTCTTTGAGAGTATTGTGTACATGGGTGTCAAAATTCACTGAATTTTGTATTTCATGTGTGAATTTCATTCAAAGAAAAATTGGAAACATGAATACTGTTGAAGTCCTCTTTCCCACACTTTGAGAAATGCTATCGCTTTCTAGTCTATCTTGTGAAATCTTTCATTATCATCACCACCACCACCTCCACCATCATCATCATTGCTATTTGGAGACTAACGTCCAGGTTATAGTTCCATGATTATTGAGCATATATGAGATTGCTTTTTTTTTGGTATTAGACTATTTTTTATTGTGAAACAAACTCAAAATTTATTTGGTTAAAACTGCACATACTTTCTCGTGAGTCTGTGGTTGGTTGTGATGTGGATGATTCCACCTGGAGGTAGCTCTGACTGTAGACATGAGTTCTGCTCTGCCCCTCATTCAGCCTTCTGGGATAAGTGATAACTGGAGCCTTTCATTTCCTGGTGGTATTTGAAGCACAAGCAGCCAGGCCAGAATTATACAAGCACATTTAAAACCACTGTGTGCTTCCTGCCTTTAGTCACATGCCTAACATGGTAACAGTGGGGAGAGAAATGTACTCCACCAGTGGTAGTAAGAGTTACTGCAAAGGGTATATACATATACTTCTAGAGCAGGAAAAACATGAGAAATTGAGAACAGTAATACAAAATGATTGCTTTTTGCCACTTGGGGGGGGGAGCCAAAGGCTAGTCAATATCTACTATTTTAAAATCAGTTGTGTATTTTCATCCAATACTGTATTTTAATTTATGAGTTTCACGAACTTCATACTTGTGTGAATATCACATTTGTCCATATAATCTTTAGGTGTCAGAGAGTATCCCTATTAGTTTTTCATTAGCACTGCTCATGTGTTTAAATTAGTGTATATATTATGCATAATATATATGCATACGTATATATGTTATAGCATGCAGTGTTCTAAGCACTGGGGTATAATAGTGAAACACAAGGAAACCCCACCTTCTTGAGCTTGTTGTCTAGCAGGAGAGGAAATAGAGGATAAGTGTAAAACACTAGGTATTTTTAAGTAACTGATCACCCTGGAGAGAAGGAAACAGGATGGTATGATTGAGAGGAACTGGAGGAGCTACTTGTTACACAGGCTGTTCAAGAAAGGGCTTCCTGAGGAGGGGACAGTTGAGCTGAGACCAGAATGGCAGAGTATTTTCATCCTGGGAAGATACAGAGAAGGTTTTGTACTATTTTCTATGACTACTTTTCTATTTTCTATGACTCTTATGAGTAAAGTAACTTTTATCACATCCCCTCATTGTTTTCTCAGTTGATCTTCATTTTAAAGCGTTCATATTATTCTGAATTTACTCTTTTCTGAAAAGTTTTGTTGTGACTTTATGATGTGTGGCAGTTTGAATTCTTTGCAGCTTTTTGCTTTCCCCATTGTCTAGTCTGGTTTATTTACTCTTGGAAACAGAACTTTGGCCTCTATATAAATCTGTCTTTCATTGTTGTATCTGACCATATAACTTTGGAAGGGATACTTTATCATTTGGAGAAGCAGATACTGAGTTTGTGTAGTTTTGACAATGCCCTTCTCCTGTCTCTGTATTAAAAGTCCAAAAAATATTTGGGAACCTTCTCTTGGCATTGTTATTGCTTCACTCTGTGTGTGGTTAACCACTGTGGGAACTTGTTTTTAAACTGAAACTGTATTTTTCTTTCTGTTTCTAAGAGAGAGCATCTTGAGTAAAATTCTCATGAATTAAAAGTGAAGAATCACATTCATTCACAAACAAAAGTAAATGTGTTGTTTCTACTTTAATTGTTGTATGTTATTACCATAATATTTAAAAATATCAGTTACCTTTTGGGGAGTTTAGTTTATACATTGAATAAAAATGTGTATCTTTTTAGTGAATCATTAAAATCGGCACTTTGTAAAAGCCAAAGAAAGACTTCATGTCACTGTGGCCCATCTCAAGCCCTGATCCATCTGAATAGGTGGGTTGGACACTGGATCCCAGTTCTTCAAGTTGTGTAATCAAAAAGGCAGTAGAAAATTGTTCCCTCCCCAAGCCTCCTCTCACACAGTTGCCATGATATCCAACGAAGTGCTTTGAGCTACATGTTTTATCACCAGTGTCTCCTTAGCACCAACACCTGGAAGCTTTGGAGTATACTCTCCAACTAATTCTGTCCTCCAGAATTAGACCACAGCTCAGATTCGTAGGTACCATGTATCTGGAATACAGCTCAAGGTCTTTCAGGACAGTAATGAGTATCTCCAGTTATTTCTGAAAGTAGTCAAGGCTCACCATCCTTTAACCAAACTGTAGAAAATAAGTGGTGATTTCAATCTTAATTGAACATGTATAAAAATGTGTGCAAATTGTGTCTGTTAGGTTAATTAGCAAAACAGTTTAATTTTTTTTTGTTATTTGCTTATTTACTGTTGATCTTTTTAAAAAGTTAATTTTTCCTTGGTTCAGGGGTGAGCTTCATTTCAATTTTTGAAGCATAGGTGTAGGAAAAATTAATTTATTCTGAGATTAGCATTTATTTACCCTGTCAAAAATAATTAGCTTACATGGTTTCAATTTACAGTTTCTACAGTCTTTTATTTAGGCAGCTAACAGATTCAGAAAGTATTTATTGCTGGAAAAGGGAGCTAACAGGAGTATAGGGAGGCTAATTATTCGACTGAATCTAAGGTTGTCGTATGTATTTCACTTCAGGGTATATGAACACTTTTCTGTAAAAGGCCCATTTAGCTAAGGTGATTCCAGTAGAGAGGGGGTGTATTCTTTTAATGGGTTTTTTTGTTTTTAATTTTATGTGTATATTCATGACCACAGATCACCCACTCAGAGCTCTTATTCCTTCAACTTGTGATTTCTCTCCCCATTGTGCTCAGAGATGCAAATTACTTAAATGATATGTCCTGCTGTCACCTTGGCTTCCTTTTTAAAGACCAGACTTACTGCTTCATGCTTTCAATTGACTGCTTTTATTTTTATGAACTAGCTTAAGTTTTTTAGTCTTCTGAAATTTCTTTCACCTAATTTATTTTAAATTTAGGTGGCCACTTGTGGGGGTAATAAGCCCTTGGAGGTGATACTTTTGTAAATAGGACCAGGCTTGTTTAAGCCCTTCAGTAACAACCTGTTACAGTTCCAGTGCTGTCTGTCATCCATGCCAGAAAATTAGTGGAGACAACGAGACTTGCTCTGTGTACTTTTAGGAGCTTACTGATTCATTCTGTGGTTATTCACTCAGTACCTTCGTGAAAAGGTGAAGGATAAGCAGTTCCTGTTGGCACTGTAGGGAGCTCAGAGGCAAACAGGTGTGGGAGACTGTTTTCACTGGTAGGTATAGAGAGGCTCCTTCAGTTTACCCAAAGTAAAGGAGCATTTTTCTTCTAAGAATACTCCAGGATTATGGAGGACTTGAATCAGTTACACTTCTGGTCTCTCAGGAGCTCAGTAAGTAAAACCAATCTAGTGGAATACACTTTGGCAACTGAATGGATCTCTGCTCATACTGTGAAAATACTCCTCTCCTAATAGCACACAGGACTCTCAGTATTCCACAGAAATGACATTTGGGAGAAAGTCAAACCTATATAAATATTTCTATATTTGTCCTCGGGGATTCCCTAAGATCTGAGGTTATAGTTTTTGAAAATGTAGGAGTTCAGTATATCCTTAATCATATTTGTTTCTCTGGACAGTGTGTTTCCTATTTTTTTCTCTCTCAGTGTCCTGGTCTCTAATCTCTTTCTCCTTTCTCTCTCCCTAGTGTGTGTGTGTATGTGTGTGTGTGTGTGTGTGTGTTTTCTGTGAATGTATGTTTATATTTGCATGACATATACACATGTGTGTATTCACAGAATATCCATGAGTGAGAAAACCTAAAGGCAAGACCAGCATTGTGGAGAAAACTTAATTTGACTTGTCACATTTTAAAGCATCTTTATTTGTAAACTTTCTTTTTTGAGAATTTGTATTGCTGTTTACTTTGTGTGCTTTAAAAATGGTAATATTAGTTCAGAGTAAATAAGCATCAGTCCTTTACATTTGAATAGGCATTTGTAGTTGACAGGCACTTTCAAAGATATGTTTTCTTTTATTTTTCTTAAAAAAAAAAACTCTCTGAAAGAAGAAAATCAAGTGTTGGTATACGTATTTCATGAGCTGAGAATATAAGTTACAAGCATTATCCAGTTTCATGGGAAGCTATGGGGCCAGCCATGGAGCAGATGGCTCCTGCCTGCTGTCCTGCCCCAGCCTCACCACTTCCACCAGTGATGTGACTCACCTTCCTCCTTGCTCCCCTTCTCTTTCTTAGGTTCCTGAGGCAGAAAACAAGATGTTGCCTGGCCATACGCACACATCTTTATTTCCAGCAAGGCCTCTACCCTGAATCAACCTCCTTTTCTATTTTACTAGCTAGACCAAAAAGCTATAAAAATTGTGTAGGTGTGAATTAGTTTGCCAGAAGTTTATGCAGGAAACACTTGTGTTTTAGCTCTCCAAGAAGATAAGGAGGGACATGGGTTGGAATTTTCATAATTGTTGTTCACCCTGTGTTTGTCTTGACTACTGCATGCCACTTGCCGGTTGCACCAGTCTTCTTAAAACTGTCCCATTCCAGGCCCATTCACTGCTGGGAAGTGGAAAACAGAGTCATGTGACCTGCCTACAACTGAGAAATTGGTTGTAGTGTCTAGGGAAAATATCAAGGAGAAATAAAAAAAAATTATAGTAAGTAAAATGTATTTCAGTAGGTATGTATTTCAGTATATGAACAGGAAGACTTAATTAGATTCTCCCACTGTACCTAGACTCACTCCAGAGTCTGATCAAACATAGTGTACTGGTGATCCAAACAACACAAATGACGCAGCCGGGGCAGAGTTTTCTGAAATAGTGAACATCTAGTAGTATAATTCCAATCAAAGTACAAGAAAGAAAATATAATTCCTTTGATTTACATAGTTTTGTGTGTAAATTCAGTAATTTGATATCTATTAGAACAGCATAATGAAGTATATAGATAAAGCAGTGTTAGAATCTAGGCTCAGATGGTTACAAATGGACTTTTTCTTTGCCTTTAGGAATGCCCTGTGGGATGTTTGAAGGTCATATGAGACAAAAGTTGGGAATGTAGGACAGTTCTTTCTAGTATAGGACTCTTCTGGAGTTTGCCTGCGAAATGCTATGGGTGTCCTCTGAATTGGTGTGACAATCGAGAACATTCCTGTGCTTGAATGCTTTTGTACATTGTCTCCAGTCACCGTCCTTGTGTTCTGCTGGGGAGACTTTCTTTGAACTGGGTTCCAGAGGAGTTATGAAAAAGGGAGATTAAAAGTATGGCCCAGTGGTCGTGCACTCACCTAGCACGGGTGAGGCACTGGGTTCGATCCTCAGCACCACATAAAAAAATAAATAAATAAAGTCACTGTGACTGTCTACGACTAAAAAAAAAAAAAAAAAATTTTTTTTTAAGTATCCAAGCACACTGAAGGACTTTGTGTTTTATAATACTTGCAGTTTACCTGGTGAACTTCTTTTGAATAAGTAATTTTTGGCTGTGCAAATACATGGCTAAATTATTTTGGTATATAAATAAAAATTTTATCTCAATCAGTCTGGAGGATATAGTTTGCTACCAACTGTATGCTATTTTAGTAATTGGATTTGTGCATTTTTTAATGAAATTAATCTTTAATGACAGTGAAGATCAGTATGAAAGAAAGTATTCATTTCTCATGATGTGATTTCAGGAATCAGTTCTTTCTGTTTTGGTATTAGATACTCCTAGGCTAGGTTCAAATTCTCCAGCTCTGCTGCAGGGTGGTTATTTGATCTAAAGCAAATGAATCAGTTTCTCTAAGCCTTACTGTAAAACTTACTCATCAGTAATATGAAGGTGTCGGTGTTTAAATGCATGGTTGCAAGGATGAATGTAAATATCTGACGCAGTTTTCTTCCTGGTACTTACTCCTACGTGTTCATCATGCAATGTGACCACAGTACTGATAATAATTACATCTTTTTTCCTTGACCTAAGTGATTGCATAGTGTAAACAACTTTCATAATTGCTCTTTTGAAAGTACTGAAGTATTATAGTAGATCCATGGCATTCTACAAACAAAATTTACAGGATAATACATGATGGCCTGTCTTATATAATATGAACCATAAATTTACTTACTTGTCTCAAGAAAAGAAAAAAAGAGCCCTCCACTTCTTGAGATAACTGTGTCAGCAGACCTGAGAAGCAGTACAGAGCTGAGTTGAGTCAGGCATGTGGGCAGATGGTAGGCTTACCAGCTGAGTGATGCACGCAGCAGCCTGGAGTCACAGTTTTCGGTGTACACATTTGCATGTCATGGACATTTGGGTTGCACAAAAATATCAAAACTTCAGATATTAAATTGGAACAGTTCAAGGATATACTATCCTTCACCTAAAAATGATCTGAGTATACATGAACACTTTTAGCTTTGTTTCCTAATTTTTTTCATTGTAAAAATGATAGTGCTAAAAATATTCATATTTTGTTTTTTTCTTCTCTTGTAGCTTTTTTAGAATAAATCTCTAAAAGTAGAATTACTCTATTCACGGACACAAACCTTTTATGGTACTTGATATAATTGTCGGATTTTCTATAGGTGATATATAGATTTACACTGTCCCAGTTAAGTAGTTTTAGCTCTTCTAACCAGTGAACTCTTTACAGTGTTTTGGGGAAACTAATTTAAAGGTGAAATATTGATTTAAATTGCATTTCTTTGTTAATAAATTTAAACATTCAGTTTTCATGTCTTTTGTATTTCTTTTATTTAATCATATTTTCTCTGTTTACATTATAAGATTAGTTACTAATTGGAGCCTTTGTAGGGGTCTGGGAAAATTAGATTTTTAAATCTAATCATATTATTCTGCATTTTTCTTTTAGCTCCAGTAATAAACCGATTCACAAGGCGTGCCTCAGGTAAGTCTGACTCTACTATGGCTTTTGCTTACTTATGGGGACATTTACAAAATGATAGTAGTACTTGGCAGGAAGGTGCAAAGGTACAAAGAGAATAATTGCTGTAGATTAATAACTTCTTTGTCATTTTCCCAGAAAACAAAACCATCTGATAAAACCATGAAGTAGGAAATAATTGAAAATGCTGAGTAACTAAATTTAAGTTATGCTGTGGCCTCAGCTGATGTTCCTTTTGAATGGAGCCTCTCATCCCAGTGTGTTACTTCTTTATTTTGGTAAAATTACTACTTGCATAGTTATCTGATTTACTAGCTACAGTTTAGAAGCAGTGATTTCAGGAGATGGGTGAAGGAGACCTAGCAACAGTGATGAGTGAGAGTTTTTAATTAGGGGCAGGAAGACTCTTAAAATGCAGATTTAAGAACTTATCATTATGGAGTCATTTAGGATAGGAGCATATTGCTTTATATTTGTTAATGTCCCTGAGGCTATTGCTGCCTTAAATATACCACAGTAACCTCATGTATAGTCATGGGAGAGCCTTATAACAAGTACTCAAATTAGGTTCATTATAGTGTTCTACCTGAACTGCTAGGGAAGTATGGGATGTAATTAAGAACAATTTCTGTCCAAAATAGTTTGAGTAAAGTGAGTTTGGTCATTGGAATGGATAAACTATATTTGAAAATTTACTGTGGAATCTCATCTTCTCTGAAGATAGAGGACAGTGAAGTGTTACTATATTCGCTTTGAGAAAATCACTCTCCCTTGTACATATAAGTAGAATTTTTTTTTTTAAACAAAGGTAAACATTTCAAACAGATCACCTTTGGAGGTTAGATATTACAAATGAGTAATTCGTTTCATAAAATTACCTTATTTCCACCTGTGCTATAATAAAGATGCTTTAAGGTTGAATTTCACTTTTAATTTGTTAGCAGTTTCTGCTACAGTTTATTCTTGCTATATAGCGATCAGGTCTATAATGACAGGAATCAGGAAATTTTGCTATATTGGTGTGGTCTCTACGTTACTATTCTGAGGCTTTTGTAATCTCATAGTGTATTTATTTTACATGATGAAAACAAAGTATATATTTTAACGTCTTTTGTGGAATGAGGTTATGTTTATGTCAGTAAGGCATCAAATTTATCTAAAGCAGAGATACAAAATTTGACCTTTATGAACAGTGATGGAAACAAAGAGGAAGAATAAAAAGAATCAGTATCACCTTGTCTTCATACTTGTCTTCATAATGTGGAATTCTTTCAATAGAAACTTAATTAGGAGTCTTAAAATAAATAATCTCCCTTTCTGCCTCAAATTGTATGACATGTGACTTTTATTTCTGGGTAAATTCCATTAGTATTTGTATAATATATTTATCATTAATTGATAGATCAGGGCACTGGTGTATAGGTTAGTTTCAAAACACCATTATTCCATTATTTTTCATCCTCTTCCCCCACATATGTGTTCAGTATATCTCAACAAAACTTAGCTGAGAATGTGGAGATGATGGAATACTAGAAAAGAAATAAAAATTAAAATCAAGCGTTGCATTTATTCCTAGAATGACAGATATTTTGAAATTTTAATTAAAAACATCAGGAAACAATTTGATATAAATAAGGTGATATCAAATTCAGGAGTCTTGTTATGCTTAAAAATAAGTCTTAATGGGATAAAATTGTTATCCAATAATGCAAAATGCTGGGAACCAAAATGAAAATGATTCTTGACATTATTGGAAGGAAAAGAGAACAAATTTATGGAGAATACCCATGCTAAGCACTTAAAATACATTATAAATCTTTGGTTAAAGGAGATAAAAT
The DNA here is from genome assembly GCF_902686445.1 of Sciurus carolinensis. NCBI lineage: Eukaryota > Metazoa > Chordata > Mammalia > Rodentia > Sciuridae > Sciurus > Sciurus carolinensis. The sequence continues at coordinate 67,748,864 of NC_062220.1, forward strand.
TATATTTAGTACCTTAGATAAAAAAAGAACAGTGGTTTAAAAAAAACAATGGGACCTACTTAATTATCTGCATGTCTAAAATTTATTTTGACGTTCTTCTTTTTCTTCTTATGAAAGTTTGTCTAAAATTTTTTTGGCAAAGAAGAATATAGGAACCGTGTTAAGACATCCTAAGGAGGATATTCTATAGCCCTCTTTTAAAATTGATCTAGTGGCTAAAAGTGAGTTTTAGTTGAGAAGATATATATCAACTTCTTTTAAAGTAATATTTCCTGAAAATAAAAAAATAAGTGATTGCTCAATTGTGATAACTAAGAATATTTCTTCAGATATCTTTTTCTCATAAAGTTTTACTTGAGAAATATTTTCTTTTCCAAAGTAAACTGTAAAACTTTAATGTAAGAACTGAAATTTAGGTGAAGAAAATCAAATAAATCAACCAGAAGTCTGTATGCAAGTTTGTTTCTTATTCATCTATTTTAAAATAATAATTCAAAAAATAAATGCTAGATTACATGTCTTACATATTATGTAATATATGCTGTATATTACAACAATAAGTATGTGGTGCTAAGTATTCAGTTACTGCTGAGAGAATGAAAAAAATTACTATGAGTTACATTTTTCATCTTCTGAGTTTCCTAAATCTTTGAGTTTTTGGCTTTTGATAGTCATACTGCATCTATTAAAATTTTCAAACCTGAATCTTTTAAATAAAACACTTCCCCATTTTTGCCTTTTCCTTTCGTTCACTTCATGAAGATAAGAGGAATTTTATAGTTAGAAGATACTTACCAAACACATTATTTAGGATCATTTTTGCAGTTCTAATAGTACTATTTGTCCTAAACTCTCCTATCCTTACGTGTTTTCAGCGTCCGCTCATAAACCTGTCAGTTATCATTTTTAAAAGTAAAAAGATCAGTTTCTCTCAATACTTCTAAACAGACCTTTTAGGATCTTGGGGCTGGGGTGGTGGCTCAGTGGTAGAGTGCTCGCCTGGCATGGGTTGAGGGCCTGTGTTCGATTCTCAGCACCACATATAAATAAATAAAATAAAGGTCCATCAACAACTAAAAAAGTAAAAAAAAAAAAAAAAAAAAAAAAAAAAAAAAAAAAAGAACTTCCAGAATCTTAAGAATGTGTAGAGGTTTCAGGGTGTCATAAGCCGGTTTTCCACTTTGTACAGGGATGAGAGGCATGTGGTGAAGTGATTAGTGGGAGAGAGTGAAGAATGGTGCCAGGAAGCAGGCCCCCCGCACAGGTTAGTCAGGCAAGTTCTATGCTACTGGAGAGCAGCTGTCCGAGGCCTTGTGAGATATAGCTGTGGTACATACAGCTTCCTATCTTCCCACTGCATCTCATGACCTTATTTGTGAAGAGCACCCTACAATCCCATTGTTAAAGAGAAATACTGCTCTTGCTCTTTTAAACCCATTTCAAGTCTTAGTAATCATTTCTTTAAAAATAGAGAAATATAAACATAAAGTTACTTACCTCCTTGAGTTTTCTTTTTTTCTTTCTTTTCCTTCCCCACTCCCCCAAGTTGGGGATCTTAACAGCTCTATTCAAGCTTGTCGTGAGAGCTGAGTTAAATAAATGGTTTCAATAAAGTTCCCATGGAGTGTTTAGTCTCTAAAAAATGCTCAGTCCTCTTCTCCTGAAAATGGTTTAAAACAAAGCAATAAAATTCTCAGTTTTGTGTCTTAGCCTTTCAGAAAAAAAAAAAATCTTTGAGAGTCATAACATGATTTGATGTTAATCTTTAATAAGGACATCTCTTTTTTATTGTTTGTCTATTACCAGGTTTTGAAAAGTATACATAATGGTTGCCCTCTGGTCTTGTCTCTTTGAACCCTGTAAGGAAAAAGAGAAAGAAGGAAAGGCCTGGTCAGTCTTGAGACAGTGCCTTGCGTCACAAGGTCTGGCCTCTCTGAAGTATTTTTAGTCACACGATTTCATTTTGATAAAATTCAGACTTGTAGAAAGCTTTAAAGACGAGCCCAATAAGCACCTTCATCTAGGTTCTGCAGTTGTTAAATATTTTGCCAGATGTGCACACACTCTCCCCTCCTTTTTTTTACGTGCACACTTTAATTTTTTTTGAGCCTTTTTGGAATCCTAAAAACTTGAATGTGTAACTCCAGAGAACAATATAATGCAACATAACACTCATGGGATTGAACCTTGCTACAATACTGTTGGCTAATATGCAGTCTAGAGTTAGATTTCCCTAATTGTCCTAATTGTTCTCTTCCCATGTTTTTATTGAAGTCCATTCATGTATTTATTTATATTGAATTTAATTGACATAACTCAATTTTTCTTGTCTTTCATAGATTGACTTCCCAAAATTTTTGAAATTTGCTTCTCAGAGTTTTTATCCCTAACAATGAAACCGTTTCCTATATTGCTTGCATGGGCCTAGCCACTGTGTAGTCAATATGCCCTGTTGGCATCCACAAATCTTTCCATTGACATTTAGTATTGTCTTTATGGACTGCTGTTGAGCATTACTAGCTCTGAAGTAATTATTGCTTATAACAGAAGTGAAAACAGAACTCCAAATTATGAATTGTGAGTTTTCTTGTAGGAATAATTAATCCACTCTTTGAAGTTTTACCATGAACATTGGATTTTAGAGTATATTTTTAACATAGTTGTAATTTTGTCTGAAGTAGCCTTCAGAAAATTTCAGAGGTGAAATTCACGTCTTTAAATCTCACACACCCACTGTGACAATCCCAGTAAAAATCACCCCAAACAGAAAATGATTAGTCTCTGAGAAAGTAGTCAAATAGGAGAAGTTCAAATTTGTCTTGAATCTGATTCAGGCACCATATGCTTCCTTGATTCAGGGAACATATGCTTCCTTTTGTTTTGTTTTGGAAATATTTTGTAGCCTTGGTGTTCATTGTTTCTACTTTAAAGTTTCTTGATGATAAGAGCTTTTAACCCTCATATTGTCATCATGTCCCCAAAGGTCATTGTCATATCATCAGACCAATTTGCCAGTGTGATTATATTTACATTTCTAAATCTTTTTTTGAAATCAGCTTCATTTTGTATTACATTTTGGCTTGGTAATCACCAGTACTTGACAATGCATGCTGGGAGCATACTACTTTCACTAATTAAATCACTAAGTGATTCTACAAACATTTACTGAGAACTGACTTCTTCGTGCCAGGTATAGTGCTAAGGATGCAACAAGAAAAAGTTTGGAGCCCTTAAGAAGTTCACAGGGCTGGAGCTGGGGCTCAGTGGTAGAGCGCTTGCCTAGTGTGTGGGAGGTACTGGGTTTGATTCTCAGCACCACATAAAAATAAATAAGTAAAATAAAGGTATATCAGCATCTAAAAAAAATATTAAAAAAAAGAAAGAAGTTCACAGTTCAGCTGGGAGGCCCGCCATGACTCAGATTGCGGTAGATGCCATAATATCCACAAAGTGAAAGGAGAAGAGCATGGTTCTCCCAGGGCATGGCTCACAGAAAAGGTGCTAGCTGAGCTGGTTTTTAAGCTTTTAACCTGCATTTCACTGGGAAAATAAGGGAAGGGAATATTTGTGCTTTTATCACTAATAGCTAGCTATTTTTTATTAAATATTATCGGTATGCTGCTAGGCATTTTGCCTCTGGCATGTAGTGAGTAGAAACCCAGGGCCATCGACAGCAGGGGATTAAGCCTTAATGGTTTCCGCCTTTAAATTACCATCACTTCAAAGTGTCAGTGTCTGCTTTGCCAGGGAGGCCACATAGGCTCTGGGTTCAGGTAGACCAAGCTCTGCTACTTAACATATCTGCTTATTAAAAACGTGTGTGCTTGTCTTTAGTGACCTTTCTTCTGAGCTTAATTTCTTCAGGTATAAAGTGAAGATGATACACAACTCAGAAGATTATTGTAGTAATTGAGCAATAGATAATCTGAAAAACATGTAACACAGTATTCTGTCCAGTTTAGTGTGTCACTCTTAGCCTGTTGTCCACATAAGTCTCACAGATAGCCAGGGGCCTCCATGAGCCTGGGCTGGATGTGGAGGTGGGTTAGAAGAAGCTTGTGTACTGCAGAGTCTGACGTGAAGAATTAGATGGGAAGCTGACACCCAGGGTAAGGCCGAAATCAAGGGTCAGGTCCACTGGGGCAACAGATGAAACCAAAGCTGCCAGTGTGGGCAAGGGAGTTGAGAAGAGATGTTAGAGGGCGGGACCTGGAGAGGTTCTTTGAGATGCCAGAGTATAGTTCTGGGCCCTTGGTCCAGGCTTCCTCCTCAGTGGGGGTGGAAATCCATTAAGAGCTCCCAGCCATCTCATGCACCTATTAATTCTCCTCCCAGACTAATATTGAAACATACTCTTCTTGCGGTTGGTTGCAAATAAAAGCAAGTGCCTGGAGCAAGTGCTGCTCCCATCTCATCTCCAACCACTTGTCTGTCTTCCAACCCTTGCAGCCTTAATTTACTGATATTTCTTTCTTTCTTTTTTCTTTTTGGCACTTTGCCATTGAGACATATCCCCAACCCTTTTTATTTTATTTTTTTAAATTTTGAGACAGGGTCTCCCCTAAGTTGCTTAGGGCCTTGCTAAGTTGCTTTTGCTGGTCTTGATCCTCTTACCTCCCAAGTTGCTCGGATTACAGGTGTGCACCACTGTGCCTGGCTGATACTTCTCAAGCATATTGTGTTCTTCCATGTTTTAGCATGCTGTAGGACTTGGAGCCCAGTGGAATCTATGGAAGTGTCTCTGGTTCATTTTTATTAGGCCCAGAAATGCTGATCAGCTTTTCCAAGGCTAATGAGGAATTGGACTATCTTTTTAACTTACTGGCATTTTACCCAGAATTCTCCTGGAGCCTCCAGGACTGGGACAGAGGATGATAAGAGTAAAATAATAGGATCACCAGTTCAGGTGGGGGCAGGTGGGATGGAGAGCATCTTTCTGCTCCTACAGCCTCCTCAGAACTTTCTCACCAGTAGGTGTCCAGGGAATGCCAAGGAGCTTAGAAGATGGCCTGGGACATATGTAATCCACTGAACCCCTGTGAGTCTTCATTACTCCGCTGCCTCTGAAGCTGGGGGAGAAAGTTGGGGAGTCAGAGAGATATGTGAAACAGCTTAGGGCCTTGCTAAGTTGATGAGTAGACAGAATGGACATTTGGACTTGGTCCAACCATTCTTCAGTTATTACTGAGTGTAGTTACTACTTCATAAACTCTATGGGTAAAGGACCAGTCTTTTTGTTTTTTCTCAGCATTGTTAGAAGATATAAAATTACCACAGGTATTGAAGTGCTATAGTAATTTCTCAATAGTCTTAATCTCTGGCTTTTATGGCCTGCCATGGCTTAGATGACTTGACCTTGGTGTGATCCACATGATCGCTCATGAGAAGTCTCATGAAAATCTTTTATTAGGTAAATTACAAATTAACCTAAAACAACTGCTTGCTTAAAAAACAAACACTTATTTTACCTTGCTGAAATTTTGTTAGAATAGGCTGCAGTGTGTGAGTGGAGCCCCTGGGAACAGTAGGTAGTGGCACGTGGCAGCTCTACTCCAGGTGTGCAATGCTCCTGTCGTTTCTTCTGTCTGGCATATGTGCCTCTTCCTGTTCGGAACACTCCACAGGCTTCTCTTGCCTGGTCTTCCTGCAGTTTGCTTTGCAACCACATTCCCTATCCTCAGCACGTTTTCTTTCAGGGTTCCATTAATATATGGAGCATGTACTTATGTTACTGTTACATTACTGATACTATAGTTTGTTCACATGTCTCTTTCCCTCTACTAAACTGTGAGGTTTATCATTAATGAAATTAGAAAGATGTATGTCTGGATGAGGTAAAAATGGAGGGCAGGGGGAGTAGCTCTGTGGTAAAATGCTCACCTAGCATGTGTGAGGCCCTGGATAGTCCATCCTGAGCACTGTGAGATTTAAAAAAAGGGTGGGGGCAGGGAAATAAGGAAATGCAAGAGCTAGTAGGATGGGAAAATTTGGTCGGTTGCCTGTGTAGTGAGGTGTGAGATTCCCAAGATGCAGTGTGAAGGAGTAAGGACAGGCATGACAGTAGTCACAGAATAAGGATGCTGTAGTGGAGGCTGGAGGAAGTTTTACTGGAATTACAGAAGACAAAAAATTGAAGATGGTCTCTCAGATGGGTTTTCAACTTGGACATCGGAGTCTTCAGTAATGATGGCAAAATTGGAGTGGAAAGAAAACTGAACCAGATAGGAAGGGTACCTGAATGACGTGAATCTCAGAGGTAGTGGTCTGGACACCACAGTGGTAGCCCCGAGGTGCCTTTACTGTCTTTCAGATCCACTGTGTACAGGGAGTGGTAGCCTCCAAGGGAAGTAATGTTCTTGGAGCAGAACCATTTCTCAGCCAAGGTAGAGAAATGTCAGAAATGTTTTATGAAAGATTTTGAGAACAGGGAGAAGGTGTTGAAAAGGAGAGTAGTGGTGGACAGGAGGAATCCATGGTCAGCAGTAAAACTGATCAAGTATTTACTGAGCAGTACCATTCCCAGGGGCTGTGTTAGCGCACAGCAGTAAGTACTCTGAGTTCTTGAGAAACCCAAGTCTAACCAGAAAGCTTAATGAGTGGGGAGATGAAACTGGCAAAAACCCAGTTGTCTGCAGGGTCTATATTTTGTGGATGATCAAGGGTGACAGAGTAGAGGGCATAGCTAGATTTGATGGGGTTTAAGTTATAATTTATTCACCACAAATGCTTGTTAAACTAAACTTTCCTTAAAACTATCTTTGTCATCTTTCTGAGACAGCTCTTCAGCCTTCTGATACTTGCTTTAACTTACCTTAAGAAGGCAGTGTGGGGTAGAGTGACGAGGTTGGATTGGGGGCTGCTTTTTCATTTATTAAGTATTTAAGGAGGGCCTACGGTGTATTGGGGGTGGACTGGGCTCTGAGTGAGAGACAGAGTTTATGATCTTAGGTCCATTGTTTATTAGCTATATGACTTGGACAAATTACTTAAAACATCTTCTGTAAAAACTGGTGGTTGTGGTAATTTGTGACAAGAATACACACAAAACTTTTAGCATAATACCTGAAACATAGTGAGTGCTAAATAAACTTTTATGTGTTATTCAGTTCGGTTAACCAAATTTTAGTTTAATAAAATGCCATAATATTAACATCTCTTTTTTTCTCCAATGACTTATCATACTCAATTTTAATTGGGCAAAGTACATAATTTTGTGTGTATTTTGCCATTAACTTCCCTACCCCAAATGTGGATTGGCTTAACATTGTATTGGTGTCTTTGGGGCATCAGGGATTTCTCTTAAATGTAGCAACAACCATTAGATTTTTTAAGATAAGAATGAAAGTACAGTCTCATTCTTCCCTAATTTATAAACTGGATTCATGGATTGTTATTTTGAGAATAAATTGATCTTCCTTTTAAAATTTAGCCTGTTGCTACAAACTGGTCTACATAGATATAGCCACCCCTTCAATCAGTGTGAACCTGCTGGAGCTTTGGAGCTGATTCTTAGAGAAGGCTACCGTCTCTGGGCCCTGAGTTGCTGAGGCTCAACAATGTATTTTATGCTAGCTAATGATTGGATCATATTCTCTGATATTTTAAAAGTTAATATTACAATTGAAAAGCAAAATGTGTATTCAGGTCTTCCCTTTTATTTCCCAGTAGGAATCAGGTTGTTCCTATTTCCAGCCACTCCAATCCCACTCTTTTTCCCTACTTTCCAGTCAGGAGTTACTAAAACTAGAGAACATTGATTTCTTGCTGTTTCACAAAAGACAGTATCACACTGCCAGAAAACAAATATAAATTTAATGGCATATTGTTTTCAGAATGATGGAAAAGAGGGGCTTTTCATCAGAAAGACTGATGAGCTTAAAAAATTATATTGTTAGACCCGTTTCGTGGAATTATGAATGTTTTCTTTACTGACTTTCACCAGAAAAGGAAGAACTGACATTCATAAATATTTTAAAACAAAATTCCAAGTTATATTGCTTTAAAAAAAAATGTAGACGGTTTAATATTGTTATCCTATGAGATAGAGTAACAGGGGGTACCTGGCATGCGCATGTGGCGACTACAGTGTGAGGGCGTTTTCTGAACAGGGACGCCCCAGCTTCTGTGCTGGGTTTCAGTGGCTTGCTGAGTGGTAATCTGCAGCAGAAACTGAATGCTTCTACTTCCCATATCTTTTCTGTGGCTTTCTGAAAACAAATAGCTACTTTCGAATTGCCTTTCCATTTGATATTTTCTCTCTATTCAGATTTTGCAAACCTGCTAGAATATTTCTTTCCCCAGCACGTTTTTACGAGGGGATCTATTTCATGTATTTTAACTACATTTAAGTAGATTTGAAAGCTGTTTTTGGGATTAGAATAAGGAAAAAAGTTTCAAATCCAGAATTACATATTATTGACTCAAAAACATGATATATGACACAGACAATTAGGAGTTAAGTGAAATTAAGTTTCCTCTAAGTGATACTTTTAGAAGGGATCCTTGAGGTCAAACTGCACGGTGGGGAAGACGGAAGCCCCTCGGATGGAGGGCGTAGCTGCCGGAGTCACTCACAGTGTGCCTCACATTCATGACAGCTTCTGAGCAGAGTCCTTAGGAGTTTTGAAGGTGGCCTCTGAGTTCCGTATGTTTTCATTACCAGAGCCTTTTTTCCCTACTCTTTTGTCGAAGAGTGAAATTCTCTAAAGAAGTAGCTCAAAAGTTTGAGTAAGGATGATTGTTCTGTTTATGAACCTTAGCACAGCTTGTGGAAGTAGTTTCTCAGCTCTTTTCCCCAGGATAACATAGGAGGGAACCTCTGCCACAGTATTCGAAGGAGGCTCTTTTGTCATCTTCACTTTCTAGGTGTAGAAACTAAGGCACAGAGTTTAACCTGCCCAAAGACATGTTTTTATTTTTAAAATTGTTAGCTGATTTTTTAGTGTTGTTAAATTAGTTTTTAAATATTAATTAAATGAAAGTATGGACTAGAAGAACTATCAAAATCTTGAATACCTCATAGTTCAACCTTACAGGTGTTTGTAAATATTTTACAGGAAATAAAATCAAACCATTTCTAGCTATTTTTATCGGTTAATTTTAGTTGTACATAATAATAGGATTCATTTTGACAGAATTATAAAAGTGTGGAATATACTTTGTTCTAACTCAGTCCCTAGTACTTCCCCTTCCCCTCACTTTCTCCTAACCCCTATTGTCTTCCCTGTACTTTATTGATCTTTCTGTTATTTACTTAGAATTTCTTTTTAAATTTGTATCCTGTGGAGGTACATGATGGTGAGATTCACTGTGGTATATTCATACATACACATAGGAAAGTTAGGTCAGTTTCATTCCTGTTTTTCCCTATCCTATCCCTCCTTCCTACCCTTCATTTCCCTTTGTATGGTCCACTGATCTATCCTCTGTTCTTCCCCCTCCTCCCACTTATTTTGGATTAACTTCGGCATATCAGTTAAAACATTTGACCTTTGTCTTTTTGGGACTGACTTACTTCACTTAGCAAGATGGACTCCAGTTCTATCCATTTACCAGCAAATGCCATAGGTCATTCATCTTTATGGCTGAGTAATACTCCATTGTGTATATATACCACATTTTCTTTATCCATTCATCTGTCAAAGGGCACCTTGGTTGGCTCTGTAGCTTGGCTGTTGTGAATTGTTCTAGCTATTTTTTGTTATTATTTTTCCTGAATTTTGAAAGTGTTAAACACTAAATTCCAATAAAGAAAAAGCAATTGAGTAATTTCTAGTGCTAGCATTGTTTTTCTGCACATCTTATAGGTGAAACAATTAAATTGTTATTGTTTAGTGTTTTCAAGATGTTCTTTATATTTTAATCAATTCATTATTCAACATTTCTGTACCCAAAATTATAGTTTACATTTTATGCTTTTAGCAGTCGATTTGAGTGATTCAGTTTAATTTTGATCTAAATTTAAGTATGATCCCTTCCCTTTACAGTTATGTCTGAAAATACCATGTTGCTACCCAAATTAATGAATCCATATCCAGAAATATTTAGAATTATGATACTGTTTGTTGATACGTGGACTTAACTACATTTCTCGAAATGATTTGCTTGTAGTTTATTCAGGTTTATAATTGGTCTTTGTTTCTCCCTGGAGAGGGAGAAAAATTTTAGTATCAGGAAAATTCACTTTAATTGATATAATGACTACCATCTATATACTTTTCAAATGTCTGCAAATCAAACAGGTTGATGCAGGTACACTCAAGGATAATGCTGGGACCTGCCTTAGTTGGCTTTACTTGGTTTGTAGCATTGTAATTATTAAACATGATATTCTTTTGTAGTTATGGATCCTATAAAAAATAAAAAGATCTAGTTGTATCTGTTTGTATAACCTAGAAAACAGTTAAGACCATCTCTCTAAGCACTCTAATAGCTATATGTGGTAGGTACTCTTTGCTGATCTGGAAGGGAGAGGGTGAGGGGAGGAGGAAGGTAAAGGTGGGTGTGATGGAGAGAAGGATGAGAGGTAATGATGGTTTTGTTCAATTTCTCCATTTTAATTTAAAATCATTTCTAGCTTCTGTATCTTAAGCAATAACAAATCAGGATTTTTTAAAAACTTTTTAATGATGAAGTCATATTTCTAAGTACAAAGTTCAACTGTCAAAATTTTTCCAGTTGAAAACTTTGTGAATCAGTATCCCCATGTTTTTTATCAGTTGGAATCAGTATGTAGTCATTTAAAAATTTAAATATATATTCAGTATGTATTTGTAGTTCAGAAGGGTATAAAATGAAAATGAAGGATGCTTGTCTCCATTTCTGGTCTTGGAAGTAACCCAGCGAACAGTTGATTGTGTACTTTCTTTAGACACTTTTATGCGCCTACATATTTATTTGAAACTTATATAACCTTGTTCATTTAGCTGTATTTTGTGTACTACTTTCCATATCCTCCCATCTAGAATTACCTCATTCTTCTTGAGAACTGAACAGTGTTTCATTACATGTATGTCCTAAAATCTGTATACCAGGGATGTTGAGTTTAGGCACTGTATCTTTGTGTAATTGTGCAGGTATATCTACAGGGTATATTTTTAGAAGTGAAACTGCTTAGTCAAAGGGATAAGCATGAAAAATTTGTCTAAACATTGTCAAATTGACCTTTAAAATAGCATAATAATTCATATTCCTCTCTTATGGTTAACATGGTGTAAAACACTCAGCATTACAAAATTTTTAAATGTTTCTCAGTTATATAGGTGAATTATGTTTGAGTTGGCATTTCCTTATTTATGGGTGCAGCTTAGTCTCTTTTCATTATTGCTGAGCATTTGTGTGTGTGTGCGCGTGTGAACTGCCTATTCAATTTGAGTGTTTTTTTTTTTTTATTTTGTTTGCCTCAGTGATTTGTGTTTGTGCTGAGATTAGAAGTCTGTGGGTTCAGATTTAGGCTTTGTTATTCACTGATTGACTTTGAGAGGGAAATTCAGTTTATTATTTGTAAAATGTAGTGATAAAAGTATTTAAACTCATGAGATATAAATTGATTAATAAGATAATGAATGTGAAGTACTTAACACATTCCTGAAGTATGGTGAGAATATGATATGTTTGTTTAGTAGCATTACTAATACTATTAAGATTTTTTAGAAATTAAAAATAGAATTTGTAAAATGTCTTCTATATTTGGCTTTTCTCTTTTTAACATCATAATACAATAAGTTGTATTAATATATTTTCTGGTATTGAACTGTCCTCATAATTCCTGGAATGAACTCTACTTGGTCAAACATTGATTATTAATCATGTTCTTTAAAATATAACATGTAACAGCTACTGTTTAGCACAAATCAAAACATAATTTCAACACAGAATTGAGTTTTGAATTTTAGGCAGTTTCAGAGTATTGTTGAATGAACTCTCCTGTTTTAAGTGAGTAATTAGTGATCAGAGCCAAGAGTTACCCTGCTAGAAACTGTTGAAGCACCTACTGATTACAATAAGAGGTATTTATCATATGTCAGATGTGCTAATTAGTATGTATAACAAGCAGCCATTGTTTCATTCATACTATGCAGCAGGAAGCTGCATAGATGAGTGACATTTTGTGTCTGCCTCATTTTTAAGCATATGAAGATTATATGTACTCGTCATGGCTTTTAAAATAATAATCACGGTATAGTTTTATAAAACGGCAGAAGAATTTTTTTTAAACAGAAAGTGTTACACATTCTAATTTGCACCTTTTAAGAGCATATGCTCCTCTGAAATAGTATGTTATATTATTTTTATGACACAATCCTATTAAGGTTAATTTTAGTTTGGGAGTCTACCACAAAAGTGAAATACAATGAAAGCATTTGTGCAAATCATTCCTTATGATTTTCTTTCCTAAAAGCATTTTCACCCATTAGATACTGACTTTTTATTTCCTTCTTTTTTAACTTCAAAAGTACTAAGAACATTAGAAATAGGGTATTGCATGGCATAAAAGGTATTTTATGTTGAAAAGTAAGGACATGGGTTCCGCTATGAGTTCCTTTTGCACACAGACTTGTATGTCATTAGAATCACGCATCCCAAACATACAGAATGGGAATTCTTTGACTACCCGTAGTTTTAACTATTGAGTACTTACCATGAGCCAGGAACTTTTCTAAGTGCTTTGCATATATAATTCATATTATTCTTTAAAGCAGCTCTGTGCAAGAAGTACTAGTACTATGCTAATAACAGGTAAGGAGACTGGTTCACAGTGAGATTAAGTTCTTGCTCATGGTTACACAGCCACCAGAGGCAGAGGTAGAATTCTATTAGAGGCAGTCTGTCTACAGAGTCTGCTCTTTGAAATAAAGTCATGTCTAACAGAGTTTGTGTCAACATCAAACACTTATCTGAAGGTGGACCCTTATTTTATAGATGAGAAGAATTGAGATTCATAATGCTTAGTTATATGCAGAGGTCACATAGGTATTAAGTGGCAGGGGAAAAAAATGACACAGCTGAGACAAACCTCAGTCTCAGATCCTGTCCTCTTTTCTTATATTGTAAACCTGTCATTTTAAAAATGATTAGGGATAATGATAGTTATCCCTAATATTATTAATAATAATAATTTATACTCCTGCCTTAACAAATGAATTTATGTCTGTAGCAAAATTGTAAGTGGTTAAGAGTCCAGGGACCTATAGTACTTGCCTCCCTCATAAACACCAACCTACAGCTTTACAGTAAATAAAAGTTGTTTCCATGTATTAGTTTTGCTGGAGGCATTTCAGATCATTTTACATATAGTAAACAAAATTTTATTAGGTAAAAACTGAATTATTTTCAGATTATATCCATCATTTTTGTAAAAACAATAAAGCTATGTAAAAGATATATAATGTTTCTGAAATCCACGGAATGTTAAAAACTGAATTGAAGACATAAGGCCAATCTTGTTGGTTGGCAAATTTCCTCATTTGTTCAGTAAAATTTGGTGGAAGAGAAAATTTTCAGTATTGCCCATTATCTTTATCGTTTACATTTTTCACTAATATCATAGATAAAAAGATCATGATGGGTACTCTCGACAGAATCACACACGCACCCTGAGTGCATCATCCGTTTTTGTGGTTTTAATTCCATTGAATGGTCACAGAAGTTTAGATTTGTTATTTTGCAAATACTGCTTCCTTATTAATGACTGTCCCATGGTTTTATTCTTGGTATTTGGGGTAATTTGTTGAACCTTTACTATCTGTGTTCCTTTTTGTCTTGCTCTTTGTCAACCAAAGTGTTATGCTTAACTCTTGAATTCTTTCTGAGTTTAAGTGAAACTTACATAAATTCAATCAGTGAAACAAAGTTTATTGAGAGAGTAGTGGGCTTGTGGTTCTCACAAAATCAGCCAGCCACAGGAAGGACAGGAGTGCACTGAATGTCAGGAGCTACCGGAACTGGTTTTGAAACACTTTCCATCTATGGTCTGGTTCTCTCTTGCTCTAGACCACTGTGGGGAAAATGACCAGCAAGCTCTGCATTTTATAGTAGTAGCTGCCAGAAAGAACTTGATCTCATCTTCCCTCCGATTCAGGCACCCCAATATCCCAGGAAGGGGCCCCGCCATCCTGAATTGACCTGGGAGTTATCTCATTTGCCCATCTGGGGTCCACCACGGGACAGGGCTCAGAAATCCTGACTGTGCCTGGGACTAATTTTGTCTGACCAATGTATGATTATTAGAATCATGTCTGCTAGCTGATCATTAGTTCAGATTGACTGCCCTGAAGAAGCCCTGAATCTTTGTCATCAGCAGTTATATCTCTTGGCCCACTGAATTTCCAGCCTGAGGGGACATCTGCAGTGTACTCAGCATATCTGCAAATAAAAGATAGCTGATAAGTCCTGAACTCCTTCTGTAGGGAAACTCAAGTCACCTGTTTGACCGTCTGCCCTGTGCCACTGCAGGTGACCCATTTGGATGTGTCTTTTTCTGTTGAGAAACATTACTGTTTATGACAGAACAGTACTTCACAGAGAATGACAAATGTCTCTTCTCTTTAAAGAATGGATCAGTTATCTTGCATATGTGTTCAACTATTACTAAAGGAAAAGTTCCCAAATATTATTTTATATTTATACCCCAAGTTTTGAAGGCATAAAGTTGGAGGCTAAGGTCACTGTCATCTTTCATGTTACAAAGCATTTTTTGATATTATTTTCTTTGGCACATTAAGAGCAAACAGCCACCTGGATTCTTTTTCTTTAAAAAAAATTTTTTTTTAGCTGTAAATGGATACAATACCTTTACTTTTTTTAATATATAGTTTTTAGTTATAGGTGGGCTCAATACCTTTATTTTATTTTTATGTGGTGCTAAGGATCGAACCCAGTGCCTCATATGTGGTAGGCAAGCGCTCTACCACTGAGCCAGCCCTACCTTTATTTTATTTATTTATTTTTATGTGGAGTTGAGGCTCAAACCCAGTGTCTCACATGTCTTGTGTGCTAGGCAAATGCTCCACCACTGAGCTACAATCTGAGCCCCACCTGGTTTCTTGATATTAGGTACCGAGGATTGAACCCAGAGGTACTTTACCCCTGAGCAACATCCCCAGCCCGTAGTTTTTTATTTTGAGGGAGGTAATCTTCCTAAGTTGCCCCAGGTGGGCTTTGAACTTGTGGTCCTCCTGCCTCAGACTCCAGAGGATAGCTGGGATTGCAGTTGTGCACCACTGTGCCTGACCAAATAATTGATTAAAAATAGATGGAATGATTTTTCTGGAGTTGTGGGGGTTTCTCATTTGTAAGAGGTCAGGTGTTTGGGCAAAAAGGTTGGTTCGTAGAATGATTGTACTTTTATACTGTAGAAGAGATGGCTTTCTAACTCTTGGATCGTGCTGTCATTTTAGTTAAAGTAAGAAACATTTACTACGCATTCGCTATTGGCAAGACACCACAGTAGGCACTCTTTGGGAGTGTCAGAGATGAGGACACTATAGCTCGCGCTGCAGCCCTGCGGGGACAGCACAGCAATCACATCATGGATGTCACCTGTTCCGCTTCCACCGAACACGCTCCACACGGAGCACAGGAACCATGTCTGAATTCCACTTAGTGACCTTGGGTCCCGCAGTGTGTGAGGCGCAGGTGTGAGTGCAGGCTTGCTGGGTTCCTGCTCGCCTCTCAGAGCATGAGTGTCCTCAGGTTTCAAGAAGCCCATTTTCCATACAGTAAGACTTCTAAGTGTAAGCCGGCACTTATCTCTAGTGCTCAACAGAAGAAAAATTAGTTTTATGATGGAGAGAAAACCCACTTTTTTGGACTTCTGGGACTACATCTATGTCCATCTCAAGAAGCCTATGGAATTTTCAGGAATAAGATTGACTGTAGGAGGTTTTTGCTTGATACCGTATTTAGAATTTAGACCCCCACAGAAGATGAGATTCCACTGAAACAGAGAAGTGAATATGGTGCATTCTGTTTCAACCTGGAAGAGGGTATTTAATCCTAACTGTTGTATTTGGTTTGGGGGAAAGTATCAGGGAGGATATGGCATTTGAACAGAGCTTTGAGGGAAGGGTTGGTTTAATAGTGGAAAGAAAAAATTCCAGAAGAGTAAGTTGAGTAAGATGCTGTGGTGGTCAGGGAGTAGTGAATGGCCTAACAGGGCTCAAGGACCTGGGCTGTACTGTGTAGTAAGAGGAGACACTAACCTGAGGGCTGGATCAGATCACTGGGGAGGGACCAGTGAAAGCCAAGGGAGTTGGGTCTTATTCTGTATGTGGGGAGCCAGTATATTTTTTGTTTTTTTCAGAGTGAAATTAGTAGATGTATCATCTTCGGGATGATCAGAATGGGATCCTAACGTTTCAAAATGGGTCCTTATGGTCCTTCCCACCCCTGTCATCTGGATTATTTTCCAGGAAGCAGTTGCGAGCAGAGGATCTCTCACAGGGCACAGCGGCATGCAGTGATCAGACTGCCTTGCTGCAGTGTGTGGACCAGGAGGAAACCAGAAAAACAGACTATGGCGTTTGTGTGCTTACCGACTACGTTACCTGTGTCATAAACCAACAATTTAAAATGTTATAATTATTGTTTGCACATATTGTCTTTTAAAGAAATTAAGAGAGGAGCAAAAATATTTACAAGGTCTTATATTTACTCACATATTTATCACTTAAAACATCTTAAAGTTTTATTTCATTACTTTTTAACCTAACATAAAATTTACCATGTTAACCATTTTTTAAGTGCCCAGTGGTGTGACACTAACTACACTTACGTTGTTGTACAGCAGCCACCACCACACAGCCACAGAGCTTTTCAGCTTCACAGAGTGAAACTCTGCACCTGTTACACTTAATTCCTCATTCCCCTTGACCACAGTTGCTGACAGGACCATTCTGCTTTCTGCCTGTCCACATTGGAATACTTTAGGCACCTTGTAGTAGGCCTGTACAGCATTTGTCCCACTGTGACTGGCTTTTTGTAGTTAGCATGACGTCTTTAGGGCCCATCAGCGTTATAACTTGTCAGAATGTCCTTCCTGTTTAGGAGTGAGTAATATGCCTCTGTGCGTACATACCGCATTTTGTTTATCAATTCATCTGTTGATGGCACTTGGGTTGCTTCTTCCTTTTGACTATTGTGAATAGTGCTGCTCTGAAAGTGGATATACAAATACCTGTTTGGGCCCCTGCTTTCAGTTCTTTGGGGTATTTATTCATAAGTGGATTTATTGGACCATATGGTAATTCTATGTTTAATTTTTTGAGTAAATGCCATACTGTTTTCCAGTGTGCCTGTATGATTTTGTATCCCCACCAGCAAGGCACAAGGATTCCAATGTTTCCACATCCTCACTGGCACCTATTATTTTCTGGATTTTTAAATAATAACCGACCTAATGAGTGCAAGGTGATATTTCATTATTGTTTTGATTTGCCTTTCCCTAATGATTAGTGACATGTTAAATATCTTTTAATGTGCTTATTGGCAATTTATATAACTTCTTTGGAGAAATAAGTCCTATGCCCATTTTTGAATCAGGTTGCTTGTTTTTCTATTGTTGAGTTCTTTTCTCTGGCTGTTAGTCCCTTATTGGATACATAAACTGCAAATATTTTCTACCATTTTGTGGAGCAAATATTTACCTTTTCTGGTGTTTTTCTTTTTTTCCTGTTGATTTGAGTTTCTATCTGGTGTCATTTTCCTTTTAGCCTGAAAGACTTCTTTAAATTTCTTTTTAGGTACATCTCTCAGTCTTTGTGTACCTGGGAATGAGTTTATTTCACCTTCATTTTAAAGGATAGTTTTGCTAGATATAAAATTCTTGAATGATTTTTTTTTTCTATCAGCTATTTGTAAACACCATTTCACTACCTTCTGAAGCTCCTTGTTTCTGAGGCAATTAGTTACTGTCTTATTGTTCTGTCTCAGAGATAAATCATATTTCTTTCTGCTTTGAAGATTCTTCTCTAGTTTTGACATATAGAAGACTATAATATGTTTAAAATGTTTTGTGATTCATTGTACACAAATTGGGTACAACTTTTCATTTCTCTGGTTGTACACGAAGTAGAGTCACATCATTTGTGTAATCATACATGTACATGGGTAGTGATGTTTGTCTCATTTCAATATCTTTCCTTCCCCCTCCCCCTTCCTCACCCCTCATTTCCCTCTACACAGTCCGTCCTTCCTCCATTTTCCCCTTACTCCCTTGCCTCCAGTTATGTATTAGCATTCACTTATCAGAGAAAACATTTGGCCTTTGGGTTTTGGGGATTGGTTTATCTCACTTAGCATGATATTCTCCAACTCTCATCCATTCACCTGCAAATGCCATAATTTCATTCTTCCTTATGTCTGAATAAATTGTGTATATACACTACAATTTCTTTATGCATTCATCTATTGAAGGGCATCTAGGTTGATTCCACAGTTTTGCTATTGTGAACTGAGCTACTATAAACATTGATGTGACTGTATCTCTGTAGTATGCTGATTTTAAGTCCTTTGGGTATAAGCCAAGGAGTGGGATAGCTGGGTCCAGTGGTAGTTCCATCCCCAATTTTCTGAGGAATCTTCATACTGCTTTCCAGAGTGACTGTACCAATTTGCAGTCCTACCAGCAATGAATGAGTGTACCTTTTTCCCCACATCCTTGCCAACACCTTTTGTTGCTTGCATTCTTGATAATCGCCATTCTAATTGGAGTGAGATGAAATTCTAGGGTAGTTTTACTTTACATTTTGCTTATTACTAGAGATGTCCAATGTTTTTTCATGTATCTGTTGTTTACTTGTAAATCTTCTGTCAAGTGTCTGCTCAGTTCCTTAGCCCATTGGGTTATTTGTATTCCTGGTGTAAAGTTTTTCGAGTTCTTTATAACTTCTAGAGATTAGTGCTGTATCTGAGGTGCAAAGATTTTCTCCCACTCTGTAGACTCTCTTCACATTGTTGATTGTTTCCTTTGCTGAGAAAAAGCTTTTTAGTTTGAATCCTTCCCATTTATTGATTTCTGCTTTTATTTCTTTTTTTAAATTTATTTTTATTGTAAACAAATGGGATACATGTTTTATTTCTTGTGCTATGGGAGTCCTGTTAAGGAAGTCTGATCCTGGGCCAATATGTTGAAGATTTGGACCTACTTTTTCTTCTATAAGATGCCGGGTCTCTGGTCTGATTCCAAGGTTCTTGATCCATTTTGAGTTGATTTTTGTGCAGGGTGAGAGATACGGGTTTAGTTTCATTCTGTTGCATATGGATTTCCAGTTTTCCCAGCACCATTTGTTGAACAGGCTATCTTTTCTCCATTGCATATTTTTGGCACCTTTGTCTAGTATGAGGAAATTGTATTTATTTGGGTTTGTGTCCATGTCCTCTATTCTGTACCATTGATCTACCTGTCAATGGTGCCAATACCATGCCGTTTTTGTTACTATTGCTTTATAGTAGAGTTAAAGATCTGGTATTGTGATACCCCCTGCTTCACTCTTCCTGCTAAGGATTGCTTTAGCTATTCTGGGTTTCTTATTCTTCCAGATGAATTTCATGATTGCTTGTTCTATTTCTGTAAGGTACATCATTGGGATTTTAATTGAAAAACTACCCCATTCACAATAGCCTCGAAAAAATAAAATACTTGGGAATCAATCTCACAAAAGAGGTGAAAGACCTCTACAATGAGAACTACAGAACACTAAAGAAAGAAATTCAAGAAAACCTTAGAAGATGGAAAGATCTCCCATGTTCTTGGATAAGCAGAATTAATATTGTCAAAATGGCCATGCTTTTATTTCTTGTGCTTTGAGATTCTTGTTAAGGAAGTCTGGTCCTTAGCCGACATGATGAAGATTTGGACCTACTTTTTCTTCTATTTGGTGCAGCGTTTCTGGTCTAATTCCTAGGTCCTTGATCCATTTTGAGTTGAATTTTGTACAGAGTGAGTAAAATATGTTTAGATATGGGTTTCACTATGTTTATTCTATGCTGAGTTTCACTGAGCTTCTTGAGTTTGTAGATTAGTGTTTTTATATTAATGTTTAACAATTTGAAAAGTTGTTGGCTGTCATCTGTGGTCATTTTTTCTGCTCATTTCCTCTTTGTGTCACTGCCGTCACACACAGGCTAGTGTGCTCCATTTTGTGTCACAGGTCTTGAAAACACTTTATTTATATTCCTTTTCTCTTTGTTAATCAAATTGAATAATTTCTATTGAACTGTTTTCAGGTTCTTTGATTCTTTATTCTGCCAACTTAAATCTATTGAGCCAACCTAGTGAATTTTTCATCTTGATTGCACTTTTAAATTTCAGAATTTCCGTTTGATTCATTTTGATAATTTTCATTTGATAATTTTTGTCTCTTTGTTGAGTCTTATTTGTTGAGTTGTGGTCATTATTCTTAACTGATTAAACATGGTTTCCTTTACCTCTTTCGACATGTTGTAATAGTCTTTGAAATCTAAAAAGGATAGACAAGTCTAGTTAGACACAATTTATGTTGGCTATTTTTTCCCTGAGCACGGCACACTTCTTGTTTCTTTGTCTTATAAGTTTGCTGAGAATTGGATATTTTAAAAAATACTTTTAGCTATAGATGGACACAATGCCTTTATTTATTTATAGGCAGTGCTGAGGATCGAACCCAGTGCCTCAGCATACGAGGCAAGCGCTCCACCACTGAGCCACAGTCCCAGCCCCAGACATTTTGGATATTTATGATAGCAGTTCTGGATTTTGAATTCCTCCGTATTCAGGTCATTGCTTTTTTTTTTTTTTTTTTTTTTTCTTTTCTGGTAATTTGCCTGTGCTGAATCTGTGTGCTGCATCTCTGCCATGGTGTGTGGCTGCTGATGTCTCTGATTTTTGTTGATTTGCTTTCATTCTTCATCCTGGCTTCTCAGGGTTCCCCTGTGTCTGCCTGACTTGGTGGTCAGTGATTGGTCAGAGGTTATACTATACCTAGAGCTGATGGATTTTGTGTGAATTTGGAGACATTGAAATTTCAGGCAGCTTTCAAGTATGCCCCAGCTTTTCCTTTTTGCCAAGCCATCTCATCTCTCCAATGCGTATGCTATAGCCTCATGAACAGCTGGAGAAAGGAATGGCTTGGGTCCTGGCCAGTTTCTCCTGCATATACACACAGCCTTCCAGGCAGCCATGGATGCTTGGAGAGTTTATCAGGCATCCGTGACTGTCTCACTTTCTGTTAAATTTCTGGTTAGTTTGCTGGCCTTGTTTGCTGCAGCCAGGAGCACAGCAGAAGGCTGTCTCCTAGCTTCCCTGCTTGTCTTTGACCCAGGTCACTGTAACCAGCAGTGCTGCAGGGCAGGGTGGTTGTTGATCCTGTGGTGTTCTCCCAAACAAAGCTAGCAGAACCACCATGCTGACCAAGCTCGAGGTGCGGGATAGCAGCCCTGGGCAGGAATGCCATAGGCTCCTGCTAGTCTACCTTGAAATCTGGTGGTTTTATTCATGATTAATTTCTTCTTAATTCATTGTATGCCTTTGGTTGATTTCCAGAGTCCTAATTTTTTTAAAGTTTCGTTTAGTTTTGTCTTTGCTTTTTGTAGGAAGGATTTACCATTCTCTGCACTCTGTTGTACTAGTGTACTTCTAAAGATCGTTTTTAAGAACTGGTGGTGCATGCCTATAATCCCAGTGACTCAGGAGGCCTGGGCAGTAGGATTGCAAGTTCGAGGCCAGCCTGGGCAATTTCGAAAGACCCTGTTTCAAAAAATGAAAAGGGCTCAACGGTTCAATCCCTGTTCCAAAAGGGGAGAAAAAAAGAAAAAAAAAAGAAAAGGAAAGATGGTTTTTAAGTATGCCAGGTGGAGAAAAAGCCACACATTATGGCAAAATGGAGGTAGACATTTTTTTTTTTTTTTTTTTGGTATTGAGCATTGAGCCCAGAGCTTTGCACATACTAAGCACACACTCGACCACTGAGCTACAACTTCACCCATTATCTCTTTTATGTGAAGTTTTTTACTATGAGTTTCTGTTTTACCATGGCATTGCTAATGAGATATTTTTCAGAACTATTTTTAAAGAAATTTTAACATCTTGATTCTGTTAGTTGCAGTAAATGTATTTTTTTAGGAAGTATTAAACTCAAGCTAATTTTGAAAAAGAACTAGGTAGTTTTTTAAAAAGATTATTAGCAATAAACCTTTTTTATGTTTTTAGTCCCTTTTAACATTTGAGATGTGAATGTTTCATGGAATTTTACAGTTATTCTCCCTTTGATATATGAAGGCTTAAGGGAGTTTTACGATCATCTCTTTTTCTAAAAAAGTCCTTATTTCTGATTATAAATATAGTACATTCTGGATAAAAGTGAGGAAAACCTAGGAAGGCACAAAAGGAAAACAAAAATAATCACAGGCTTACTGTCATGGAATTACTGCTATAGAAACATTTGTATTTATTCCGTCAGGGTTTTTTCATTCATATTTTTTGTGTTCACAGTGTGCACCTGTCTTGAAAACTGGTTTAAACAAGAAAAAAAAAAAACCTAGTAAGATTTGATAATGTTTTCTTTTGTCATTAGATATTCCCATAGAAATAATTTTTAAATGGTTGTATAAATATCAATAGTATATGTGGATATGTATCTTAACTTACTATTTATCATTGGGAAATTAGATTTCTTTCTTTTTTAACTGTCATTTCTTCAGATGAAATTACTTGAAAAACACTTGCTAAATTGGACAAGAAATTTTCAGTTTTTAATAACATTTCCAAACTGATCTGTCCATTTCCACCCCCTCATCCCATTTAGAGTTTTACCAGCAGTTATGAGAAAGTCCATTTAAACAATGCATCTTCTCTAATACTGACTTTTATTAAAAAACAAACAAGTTTGCTAATTTTTTAGACTTTAAAAGTGTATAGGGGCTAGGGCTTTAGCTCAGTGGCAGAGCACCTGCCTGGCGTGTGCGAGGTGCTGGGTTTGATCCTTAGTGCCACATAAAAATAAACAAAGGCATTTTGTCCATCTACAACTACAAAAAAATTTTTTTTTAAAAAGTGTTTAGCATTTTAGTTTACTTCTATATCTCATCTTATTATCATATAACTTTAAATTCAAAACTCATTTGTCATTTACCGCCTCACAAATCTTGCTTTAGATCCTGACCTGAAGAAATAATAGTGTAAAGAAAATCTGAATTAACAACAAAAACTAATTAAAATAAATATCTATTAATATTTAATATCTATTAATATTTACTACCAATAACTAAAATAAATATCTATTCATATTGATATCTATAGATATCAGTGTGGCTACTTGAAAATTATGTTTTTAAATAAATACCTAATAACAGAGAATATGTTCACCAAATCTTACACTTTTTTTAAAAGCATTTTTCAAGAGACTGTGTGGGTTAATCCCACAGAAAATATACATGAAAAAAGTTTGATGTGTTCCACTTTAAAAAATGGAAATGTGTCTTTTCTTCAAGAAGAAAATCCTATTAGGTTAGATGGATTTATTTCTTTTGACTTTAAATAATGAATAAACTAGACTGAATTGCATTTTCTTTTCAATGTGTATTATATTGTGAGTCTTTGGAAATCAATATGCCTTCTTCTGTCATAATTTCATAATAATTTAATAGCATCAAAATCCATACTAGACTTCTAATAACCACATCGAGAGGCTTGATGGAAACATATTTCCCTAATGCTTGTATCATGTAGTTTTATTCCTCAGTTTGAAAGCAAGGAATTTCCTAAATTATTATCCCATTATCCTGGTTATGTTTCAGTTCAAATTTCCTATCCTAGAACAATCGAATCAAATGGTACTTGTTCTGAAAACTTATTAGTAAATTACAAGTTTCTGTAGTGTTTCTGTCCCTACATTTCTCTCATATATGGAATAATATAAACAATAAAGGAATAAAATATTCCAGAAGCCTTAAGTGTAACTTCACAATATATTTGAAAGGCAAGTTCGTATTTTGATAAATGTGACTATATTGTTTATTATCAGCTAATATTTATATTTAATTTAATTGAAGGTTTCAGACCCAACAAAATAAATTCCATGAGATGATCACAATATTTGAATAGTAAAAGTATTTGCACATACTCTTGGAAAACTGTCTGCTGGTATTTAAACCAAAGGATCAGAATTCATTTTCTTTTGTCCTTGACTATTAATTTCTTAAAATGCACAACATTCATTCAATACAGTGTTCAGAAGTCTTCATTAGACCATTTTCAGAAAGATGCAAATACAGTTCCTATTCCAATGTTCTTAAGTACAAATTGATCCATTTGCTGTCTGCTGCTTAACCATGTTCTGGAGAATATCATTCCTGAATTCTGATCATTAGTAGCAAACATATGGCTTTAAAAAAATTAATGGTTCTCTGAATATATTCTCCTCAGTTGTTCTTCAGGCTCTTTTTGCTATATTGTTTATCTTACTCTTGGTCATTTGTGAGTTTTTACTCTTCTTCTAAAAGAATGTTTGCTTTACTTTGAAGAGTATTTATAACACACCCAGAAATTGGGTTCCCAGGTTACATGCATCGTCTTTTCTTGGCTCCTTATTGTTAATTTTCTTACAGCCTTTTATAAACAGCACTGGAAGTTACAGGGGCCCTGTTCCATTGTGAAAGGAACTGAAGTCCTTATGTCCTTTCCTCTTGTAATCCCACAAGCTATTCATGATGTTCGAACAGTGGAAATGTCCCATATTGCTAGAATTCTTTCTAGAAACCTGTTGAATGCTTTGTCCTCTTTATGTGCCCTGGTGTAAATAAATTTGTTATTTAAAGAAGTCGTTGATGTTTTATAGGCTGAATGCGTACATGTAGAGCATGTGATAGGAAGAAAACATCTTGGGGAGAGAGCCAGGGATGAAGTATACATGCTAAATACCCAGTTTTGAACACGTCGGAAGCCGCATCTAAAGTAAAAATTCACTTAGCACATATGTGTCTTTTGTTTTTCCTTTGGCGATCTTTTTTTTAAAACAGATTTTGAAATATTTTGACTTCTTTAGCTTTAATAATAGGAAAATAGCACACGAGGAGCAAATTCTTACTTCTTTGAAGCTCTCTATTGTTGCTCATTATGTACTTTTTAGCAACACCCATCCCAATAGTGTTCCGAACATTGATGGCTTATTTGTGAGTTGTCAGTGATTCTTGATTATACAGTCACTTAAAAGAGGAGTGGAATATATGTTCAGGAAAATTGTCTTTGTAAACATATAATCTTAAAAAAGGAATCAGCCAATTTTGTAGTTTAATTCTAAATACCTCTCGTTAAATGACAGCAAAAATCATAGTTTTGAGATTGTGACAGTATAGTAAAATACTTGAAGTATTTAACATGTTAGACCATATCAGAATGTGATATAGAGGAAATTACAAGAAAAAAGTGTTGAGAAATTTTTTAGGTTTGGTAATTATGTATCTGGAATGATTTAGGATCTACTTGAGTGTGAATATGTTTAAAACAGAGTTTTATAGGGAACCAGAAGTTGGTTTGTGGATGGCTGATTCTTAAAAGTGCCATTGATAACTTGAGGGGAAAAGGAGAACATTCTAGATTCAGTGGAAAGTATTTCTATCATATTACCCAGTCAGGGTTATAGAGTTAAATGCTTTGGCTAAAGCCCTTATAGTAAAAGTCTGCTGGCATAAACATAGCTGATCTTGGAATTAAATATTCACTTAGGTACTATTTAATGAATGATGCCAAAATTTCTGCAGGATAACTAAAGAATATATTTATGTTGCTCTTTATGTAGCTAAAATGTAGCCTATAATAGGGTGGATTATAAGAAGTTAATATTTTCATGCAGGAAGTAGTAAAATGTTATTATAAATTAAATAACCAGATATTAAAATTGGAGAGGCAGTTTTAAGAAAAATTGTAATAATTTTTTTCAGAGCTTTTAAGATAGCCTTATTTTGTATTTATAGGTTAAGAAATTTTCTACTTTTTTAAAAATTAAAGGAAAATAAATTTTTGGGGGGTGGGATTGAATCCAGGACCTTGCACATGCTAGGCAAAACTCTACCACTGAGCTAGGCCCCCAGCCCCTCCCCAGTTTTAAGAAAACTGTGAGGTCAGTATTAGTCTTCCTTCCGTTCACCTTCTAAGCCTGTGGTAGAGGGTGGGTAGAGAGCACTTTGGGTTAGGACCATCAGCTGGTTTAGTATGCTGGGTTTCTCCCCTGGTAAAGTCATGGTAATAGTGCATTTCCCCATCTCCTTTAAGTTGGGAATGGCGATGTCACATAGCCAGTGAAATGTGGTATATATTCCTTCTTGGCAGAAGAGGCACAAATCACTTCCAGGCAGAAATGTTAGGAGCCAAGGAGCAGTTTGTCACTGCCTTAGGGATTGGTGGCATTCCAAACTGTGGAGGCTCTGTCAACCTGCAACCCTGAGTAAAGACCACATGGAACAAAGTACCACTGTCCTGAGATGGACATACCACGTGAGCAAAAAATAAATGTACTTGGTTTGAAGTCCCTGAGATTTGAGGACAGCCTGTTCCTGTTGTCAAGCCAGTCTAACCTGCTGTGCAGTTTCTGTATGTCCAAGAGTAAGGAAAATACATCTCTTACAAACTAAATAATAATTATTTCTTCCACCATTTTGTTAATGTTTACTACTGTGTGCCAGTCACCCATTCTTTGTGCTAAGAATATAGCAGGGAACAAAAGGCTCTCTCTCCTTTTCTCCCTGAACTTCTTCCCTTCCTTCATTGGCTATTTAGGAATCTCCCTGCTATGAAGCCTCCTTCTCTTCTGCATGCCTTTGGTGACTCCTTTCTCCTGTGTTCCTATAGCGTTTCGTACATACTTCCATTACGGCACTGATACTATCATGACGGTTCTATTTCTGCCTCTCTTTCTAGGCTAAAAAAATGTTTTACATATGGTATATATTTATAACATTTAAGGTAAGATGTGGATTAAACAACTTGTGCATTTATAATGCATTACAACAGAATGTGTTTATACAGTCCCATCCCTTCACTTATTTGTGCATTTGTATATTTATTTATCATTCCTTTATTCTTTGTGTTCTTCCCATATTTCAAAAAAACGTTTTTTGAAAGAATGAGTTTTCCTGTGAGAACTTTTGCTTGAATGTCTTTTAGAATCAAAATATAAACTTTGGTATTTTGGGCATTTTCTCTAAATGTCTCTACTGTGTGAATTTGAGTTTAAGATCATTGCTGGTCTGAGGCTGTAGCTCAGTGGTAGAGTACTTGCTTGCCTTGCATGTGTGAGGCACTGGTTCAATCCTCAGCACCACAGAAAAGATAAATAAGTAAAATAAAGGTATTGTGTCAGCCTACAACTTAAGAAAAAAATTTTTTTTGAAAAGATCATTGCTAATGGGCGAGACCAGATTTATATTAAATTACTGGGGCAGAAATGTGAATGCATAGGTGAGGGGAAGCCTGCTGGCATTGTGGTGCTTCTTCCTTCACTAGCTGTAACCATTGTGTTTTTATACCAGTGTTCCTCACTCTTTTTAGACATTATATCTCCTAATTGTGCTAATAAGATTTTACTGCCACAGATAGACTGCATATGTATTTAATGTGTATTTGTACTTTATACCCAAAAAAAGTTACTTTTTTTTTTTTTTTTTTTTTTTTTTTTTTGCCCCTTAAGATTTGTTTTCTTGGTTGAGATGCATGCCTTAAACTGATGTTTAGAAAAGGTAATTTTTTCCTTTGTAGGAAGATTTTTCCACTTCAATAAGTTAACTGTATTGAGTCAGAACTCTGTTGTCTAACACACCTGTGCTTTTATAATCACTTTATTTTAAGCTGATGATAATTTAAATAAGTATACTAAAGTCCTAGTGTATTGAGAACACTGGAAAATTCACTTTTTTATGTTGCATAGAAGTCAGTTTGGAACTAGATAGAAGGCTTCTAAACCATGAAGTCTTTGTGTAAAGTTTTCATAAATTTGTCTTTTATTCTTTTAATAAATATTTATGGAGGGTGTGCTGTGTGTAAAGACTGTGTCAGAGCTGAAGACTCAGTGGCTTAGAGAGTTCAGTCTGGTTCCCTTGTTTGCTAGCTAGAATGCCACTAGGGTTATATATACTGGAGTAGTGCAAAGTTACTTTGATTGCACTAATTTTCAACCATTAGCAACAAAGTGGAGCAGGTTCTTGGTGGAAAACTCTGGGAGTTGGCATAACCCTTTGTCTACCACACTATATATATAGTGCATGAAAAGATTGAGGGCCAAGTCCCACAAGATGCAAAGTCAATATAGTTCTTACTTTCCTGTCTGTTCTGCAATCTGTGACAGTTGGCTGCACCAGTACATATTACTTTGTCTGCAATGTGGGAATCTGCTTAAATTTTTGGACTATTCTAAACAACCAGTATCTGAATACATATATCACGAAATAACAGTAAAACTTTGATACAGAGTTTACTTAAAGAATAGGGCTTTGTCTCTCACTGCTATTTAATTGCTAAAGAATGAAATAGTTTAAAATTAAATTTCATATTGCCTAGAAGATACAGGGCAAATACATTTCAAAAAGAATACAAGGCAGTACAAGTTATCTGAAGGCTTCCGTTTGACCAGACATCCAGACACAGAGCCTGTCATTCATTTAGTCTGTGCACAAATATTTACAGAACTTCTAACCTCTGTGCTGGGCCCTTTTTTGAAAACACAGAAGGCACTCACTTGCACTCATCCTCTCATTCCCCATTTCTTGAACAAAGAGTGCAGGATATTTTAACACAGAGCAACTTGTCATTCATTCATTCCTTCATTCATGCATACATGCATTCATTCATTCCATGTGTTTGTGAATCTGTGTACAGGTACACTGTTGTGAGACATTAAAAAGAGACATCATCTCTGTCCGCAAGGATTTTGCGTGCTTGCTTGTTCTTCGGTCAGCCATTCATTCAAATGTGCGTTGAGCCAGGCAATGTGCCATGTCAGTGCTAGGGAAATAAGAAATAAACAAGGGAATACTCTAAGTCTCTGAAGGGCTGCAGGTCCCAGCCTAGAGAGACAGATTGTAGCATGTTTGGAAGAGTTCAATATGGTAAGTAATAATAATGAGCTCTACCCACTGTGTTGGGTGAGTGCAAAGGAGGAGCCCGGAAGTGGAGTTTCACAAATTAACTTTGTGTAGTGAGAGGTCAAGATGTGACCTTGCATTCCCCTCAGTGCTAGGAATTGAACCCCACAACTTCACATGTGCTAGGCAAGTGTTCTACTAAGCTACATCCCCAGCCCAAGATACACTCTTGATCTGACTTTTTAGTTGGGATTAGAGAAGAGAGATGGTTTGGAAAGGAGACTGTAGAGAAAGTTCCAATTAGAAGAAACAGTTTAAATGACTACAAGGAGCTATAAAGCACTGTAGCAACTTTGCAAAACTGCAAGTGCTTTATTTTAATTTGGCTATAGGAGGTGAATTCTAATCTAGGGAAATAATTGCAACATAAAGGCCAAGAATTAAGTCTTTATAATACTGGAACAATAAATAAAACAATTTTTTAATAAAACAATCCAGACACAAACATACATACTCTGTGATAAAGTAGATACCACAAATTAGAGGGATATTAAGTAATATATAACAATGGGGCAGCTGATAAGCTGTTTGGAAAATAATAGATTCCTACTCTATATGATTCTTAGTCAGAGCTTAATGGCTAGAAGTTTAGACATTGACAAGGATTTCCTTCTGTGAATTAAAATTTCAGATCAATACTAATGGGTCAGTGAATATATATAAAAAGTCACCTGAAGAACCAAGTGTATTTCCTGGTACATCACCTTCTTAAATGTGTTGGTCCTATGAACTGGGGCACCTTCATGGGCCTCATACTCATCAGGGCTCTACATTTAGCTTGATTCTCTGCTGTTACTGTCCTCTGGAAAGTTTTTGAACATGGGCTCATATTTTCTTTTTATACTGAACCCTACAAATTCTGGAGGCAGTTCTGCCTATGAAGTTGGTCATGCATGGGCCAGAAAGTTACAGAGTCATATTTTAGACGTAGATTTTCTTATGCCCTCTGGAGAGCTATGGCTAGCCCAGTTACAGTTCCTGGCCATAGTAGCAGGGTTATTTGTATTGTGTGTGTGTGTGGGGGGGGACCTCAGGCTGTTCAGCCTTACACCATTAGTCATTCAATTTATTTGACAAACCCTCTAACTTCTCATTTCCTGCTCACCAAGCAATCTTTTAATTGTGATTTGGCTGCTTCTTTGGTTTTCTTGCAGGGAGAGAATTGGCTGGTCATGCTGACTCCATACTTCATCTTGGAAATTAGTTATTAAATTGGCATTCTGTTTACATGCATCATTGAGGGTCTTTCATGTGAGCCTGTTCCTGAGAGACAGGTCTCCTTTGGTTGGGTTTCTGAGATATAAGGCTGAAGTCCAGGCATTGTGCTGGTCAGACAGGGCTTGAGAGCAAGGGTTTTTGAGTCTTGAATCAGGCAATCCTGCATCAGAAATGGGTCTTGTCTTGTTACTTACTAACTTGTGTGACCTTGACCTCTTTATGCTCTAGTCATTCTTCTGTCAAATAATGGCATTATCATTTACTATAGGGTTGTGAGATTGAAGTAAGATAATATACCTTAGGTCAGGGTTTCAGCCTCAGTACTGTTGACATCTGTGGTCTGATAATGCTTTCTTGGAGGTGGAGGAATATGGACTGTACTGTGCATTGTAGGATATTTAGTAGTATCCCTGACCTAAATGCCAGGAGAATTCTCCAGCCCTCCACAGGTGTGACAATCAAAATGTTTCCAGACTTTACCAGGTAGATATCCTCTGTGGAGGACAGGACTGAACCTGGCTAAGAACCATTATTGGTCTAGGTATATAGAGAAAAGAGAGCTGAAGTCAGGTTTTATAGTCATAATGGTGATGATGATACGAACTGATGATAACACTCTTAATGCCATTCTGAGGTCCCTGGAAGATATTTAACTTGTCCTTTGTTCTCTCAATTTCTATATTCATGATATAATAAACACTCTGGGACTAAAGAGTAAATGTAAAAAGAACTACTTCAGAACAGCCTTTAAAAAAAAAAAAAAGCAAGCAGCAGTTCTTTAGATTTGCAAATAAGAAAAATGGTGTCTGATCTCAAAAGCAGTGGGACTCCTGTAATATTTAGTGTTGGGTTTAAATCATATTGGGGTATTTTGTTCCTTGATAGATGTTACTATATTAAAAATATACATGGATGAGCTGTAAAATTATAATCATTAAAAAACAAATCGGATAAAACGATTCATTGAACAGTTAAAATTCTATTAAGAAATTGGTTAATTTGGGAAGAAAACCAAATACTCCCCCATAGATAAAGATAAAGGATGAAATATGGCCAGCCTATAAACACTGGAAAATTATTCAGATTTAATAATTTTGAAAAACTTAAATCCTTTTAAATTGGTGAAGATTTCAAACAGTAACATCTAATTCTGGGGTAGAGTTTAAGAAGCCTTTTTATACATTCCTTGTAGGACAATGAGTGGGTACAACCCCTCTGGAAGAAATATAAATATGCCTTAATATTTGTCATGCACTTTAGCCCCCCAAAATAGCATTTGGGAGTAATGCCTACAGTATAATCTGAAATGTAGACAAATATTTATGGATGAAGATGTTTATTGCAAAATTGTTTTAATAAAAGCCAGCTAAATGTTCAGCATTAGGCAAGTAGTTATTTATAGCATTTGATAAATAATCTTCAGTCCTTAAAAACAGTATTTACTGTTTCTGATGACTTGTGAAATTCTTATACCGTTAAATGAAAAAACTCATTTTAAAAAGTGCATGTGCAATATAAACAATAAAGATGAAGGGAATATGCAAAATATTAGTAACATTTTTCTTGAAAGATTAGATTGTGGGATAATTATGAAAGTTGCTCATAGCTATATGATTAAATTGATAAAATTTCATGGCAGACTTGGACTTTGTGTGTGTGTGTGTGTCCTTTTAGGTAATTTTTTAGGGCTTACAAATTTCTTTGCCTTGGAAATGAAGACAAAAGGATTTAGGCTTTGAATGGAAGAAAGTAAAAGCAGTTGTCAATGTCTTAAAATACAGCATTGTATTCTAAGACACTCCTTATGAATTATGTTATGAAATCAGTTTTAGGGGGCAAACTGCTTGCCCTGGAATTAATTTTTTTTAATACCATGGTACTCTTTGTATATTAATTTTTAAAGATATATGTAGTGTAGTATTTTTTTGATGAATAAATCTTTAAAAAGCCTGTTTTTATATTTATAGTATGTGCAGAAGCCTATAATCCTGATGAAGAAGAAGATGATGCGGAATCCAGGGTATGTAATTTACTGAATGAATTAATTTTAGATTGATATTCATAAAAGGTAAAGAGTAATAGAAAAGATGTCAGTAGGCATACAGGTTAACAGGAGACATAATGGGATTATACTGATTATTACTTTTTCAAGTCTTACCTCTGATAACCTACTTTTGCTTCAAATTCTGTAGAATTATTTTTATCCAAAAAGCATGTCTCTTTGAATAAAAGGAAAGATGAACATATTGCTCACTGTATTTCTGGTTTTATTTCTTTTGCAAAATATATCCTGGTGATGAAAAATGTTTTCAACTCTTTCTCATAGTGATAATGTTATTTTTCCTTAGAAAGTGCTTCTAGTAAAGAAAAATACTAGGGAAGATCTGCTATTCCTGTTAGTGATAACAATAGAGGCTTACTCTGTAACAAGTCACAGTGAAATTACATTGAAGGTGTCAGTATAGCAGTTACCGTTTGTTTTTTTTTAAAATCTGTGTGTTGATTGTTTGCCCAGCAACTGATTTCTTGGAGGCCCTAATGTTTTTGTAAGACCTTGTCCAGTGTGGTTTGACGCAGTTTTTAAGCTGTGTCCTTTAACTTGGTTCTTCTTTTATTTATTCAGTCAAAAGTAAACTAAATAAGAGATTACTGTGCCTGGGAATGAAAAGTAATAATTTACTTTTTTTTTTTTTTTTTTTTTTTTTTGAGTACATACTTTATCAAAGTCCCCCTTGTCTCTTTAACCTTAAAAGGTATAAACAAGAACCTATTTCTTTAGCTCTGAAAACTACTTCAGTTAGATTGAGTTTTAATAAAGAAAAGCAGATGGTAGATCCCTAAGTCATTACATCATGAAGCTCCCTGAAATACACATGAAACCCAGTGGTAGAAAGATCAGGAGCCTTGTAACACAGAAGATCTTGATGTCTCATTTCACTCCTGATCCTATGCAGATTCCCAGCACTAGGTATCATTTCTCACTACCAGAACTTAAATTATTTTGATGAAATCCTCAAATCCCAGCCAGGAAATTATGTTGCCTTAGGATCCAGATATTTTTGCTTATCTGTGACATGCTGTTTACCACTCTGTATAGTCTAAAAAAACTCCACCTTATGCCTATCATATACCTTATGTATCTAGCAGAAACAGGAAAGGATGACATTTGAAGACCAGTCACATTCTTTTTATTTGTGATTAAATGTATATGATAAAATATAATAATAAAGGTAAGTTTGATGAGGTTGTTTAAATCAATAAAAAATGTAAATTAAAGGAGCATTTAGCAGTACAATTTGAAAACTATGTGTTGTCTCATTGACTCAAAAAATGTGAGATCTTGAAAGGAATGTTAGCTTCCATTGAACCCATGAGATAAGTAAAGTGTTTTGTCTAATTCATACTAACAACTAATTGCTAACAGTTTTGATGGGGAGGCTCCCCCCATTAAATTTTGCTCTGCTAGCTGGGTGTAGTGGCACTTGCTTATAATCCCAGCAATTGGAGGCAGAAGGATCTCAAGTTCAGGATCATCCTTGGCAACTAACTTAGACCTTGTGTTAAAATAAAATATAAAATAGGGATGGGGTAGGGTAGTGGATGACTCAATGAAGGAGCCTTTGCTCCTGGGTGTTCAATCCCCAGGAACACACCACACACACACACACACACACACACACACACACATACACACACACACCCTCGGCTGCATAAAAGAGCCTATTCACATTAAAATGAACACAAAAAAAGAAAATACTGGGGAGAGCTTATTGGACAGATGTGTAGAGATCTTAATCAAGTTCAGCAAAAGTTCAAAGACCCAGCCATACATATTTAGTAGGTAGGAGATAGCCCATCTTTGGGATGTTTTCAGCAGAAGGGTACCTGAATTGACTGTTGTCATTGAAAGATACCCAGATTCCAGTCTCTCTTTATTCCTGTATCTCTCTAGTTTCCCAGGATTTTCTGATAGACCCAGTGTTGGCCAGAGTGAGGACAGGATTGGGTAGTATAGTTGGCTACTCAGGAACTACTTCTATAAATGAGGGCAGGCAGTTCCTAGAGAAGTTCCGAGGGAGTCTTTGTGGGTTTGGGGATTCATTCCAGGACTCGTCCCCTGTAATACCTTTAAATATTTTTTAAAAATATTTGTTTAGTTGTCACTGAACCTTTATTTTATTTGTTTATATAGAGTGCTGAGAATTGAACCCAGTGCCTCACACATGCTAGGCAAGCACTCCACCACTGAGCCACAACCCCATCCCTATTTTTAAATTTTTTGATAATATGTTAATTATATGTTAATGATTTTGATAAGGTGCTGTAGGTTCTTAGTTATTCTTAGTATTCTTTCCTCTAAACATGTTTTAAAAACTTTATCTTTTTGTCATAGAAACTATAAGGCAAACTACCCTTAGGAATAATTACCACATATTTCAAAATTAATTAGATCTAGGCAGATATTGGAAAATGTCTGTGAGAAAAATGTACAGTGTGTTTAGAATAACATTTCACTTGGACATTTTGTATTGTTTCTCTATGTAATGCAAAATTCGAGACTCTGTATATCACCAAATCCTTAAATCTCTGGTATAAATATGCATTTATCCTCTGATGTGAATTCAAAGAAAATCTAGATTCTTAATACTCGTTTTGGAAAATGACAGATTTCAGTTGAAATGCCTTTAACAAATGAAAATTTGAGGATTTTATATATCTAACGTGACTGCTGGGAGAGTAGAGCTGATAAATTTAAGAGTGGAGTGTTTATTACTCCACAGATTTCCACAGGTTTCTTTTGGAGTATATTTTGCATATCTGGCTAGGTACTAGGTATACAACAGTGAGCAAAATGAATAGGTCCCTGTCCTCTTGGGATTTATCTAGTGGCAGATGCAGACAAACTAGTAAATTAATGAAAAATTACAAACTATGAAGTGCTAGGGGACAGTAAAACTGTAAGAATTAAAATCCCCTAATGCAAACAGGGGCCCTGCCTTTCTGGATTGGTTGAAGGTCTCCTTGTGAGTCGGTTGGATAGGGAAGGAATCTGACCAGAGTCTGTGGTGCATTTTGGCTTGAGCTGACTATTAGGAGGAGTGTGAGGTTCCCAGTGAAGGCAGGGGTGGCTGGGCGAGTAGCTGAGATAAGGGTGGGGAAGGAAGGAAAGATTTACTTCTCAACAGATGTGATGGATGGAGTCCATTGAGGTTTAAAGCTAGAGAATGAGGTGTTCTGATGACACCTCAGTTTTAAAAGATTACTTTCAGCTCTGTGTGAAGAATGGATTAGACAAATAGGAAAATATCTTGTACAGATTTCTCTTGCATAACAAGATACACAGTGCTCTTTAAAAACATGTGAGTAAACCTTATTTATCAATTGTGTTGTGATTTCTTCTAACTGAAAGGCAGCAGAGGCTTAGAGCAGGAGTTGGCAAACTTTTTCTATAGAGGCTTTTAGTTTGTTTTACTAAAAATTCACTCTGCAGAGAGTGAACATTTTGGACTTCAGAGGTCATAAGGTCTCTTGCAGCTACTGAACTGTACTGTCGTTAACTTGCAACACATAAATGAAAGCATGTCTGTGTTCCATTAAGACCTTATTTATAGACTCTTGAATTTGAATTTTATATACTTTCTATGTATTGGAAAATATTCCTTAATTTTTTCCCCAGTCATTAAAGCTATTCTTCACCCAAAGGCCATAGAAAAACAGACTTGCCTGCCTGTATAGTTTGATGATCCCTGGTTCAGAGAGCATTGCCTGCCTGGGATGAGTCCTAGCTCTGCAGCAATGAACTGGGGGATACTGGAGAAGTCATTTGGCCAAGCTCATTTTCTGCCTCTGATTGGTACCTGCTTCAGGGGGTCTGTTACTAAGATGAAATGAGTTGGTATTTGTAGGACTCTTAAAATTGTATAGCACTTGCTTAGTATGTGCAAGGCCCTGAGTTCTGTCCCTAGCAAGCAAGCAAGCAAGCAAGCAAGCAAACAGTAAAGAATAGGTATTTTGAGTCATTGAGGCTTCTACTGGTCAGAAGGGACTTGAAAGTTGATGAGCCACTCTTAGAGAGGACATTCTGCTGTCTTTGCCCTCCCAGAATAAAAGTTTAGTGAGACTATGGAAGGCTAGTTCCTCTTGTTTGTTCTAAAATGACAGCACCAGCACTCCTTGGATTCATTTTCTCTTAAACCCACACATGTCCTCTTGGAGTGGCAGTGCATCGTTGCTTTCTCTCTTCTGAAAATCCCACAGCTAATGTAACACAGAACTAAGACTTTCTTTGCTTCTAGAAATGATGTTCATCAAGTTTCAAAGGAAAGAGCTACATCCTAAAAGAGTATTAAATTCGGAAACAGAGCAAAGGCAGTCTCTTAAGTTTTCATTATAACATGTTGTCATTTTGTCCTTGCCTCTGCTGACTGGGAACTTTGAGTCTTTGTAGCCAGTCATGAACCTTTCCATAATGAACTTGCTAACCTTGGGGAAACACCCTTTTGAAGAACACTGGACTACTGTATTGATGAATGTATACCATCCCCTGAGACAAACTGTGTTGCTTTCCCCTACTTAGTGGGTGATGGTTACTAGTCATCTAAAGTGAATTTCAGTGCTAACCTAAAGTGAACACCTTTTGGCATGCCTGTTGATTTTTGTTAGATTTTAATTTGTACTGACTGCTGTCTTTGTTTTTCTAATTTGGTGTCCTTTTAGATTATACATCCCAAAACTGATGATCAAAGAAATAGATTGCAAGAGGCTTGCAAGGACATCCTGCTTTTTAAGAACCTGGATCCGGTAAGATTAATCTTAATCATAGGAATGAGTTTTTTTCAGTGCCAGGGTCAAGAACTATGCAGCAGCTTGAATTTTACCCTCATTTCAAGCTAACATCACATTACTCCGGGATGATGGCAGAGGTGACTGAGGCCTCAGCATGGATACATGCACATACAGTGGATTGTGCTGTAGCAGAGGGAGACTAAATTTGGGGAGTTGTACACTGTCAGAGCAAGGAGTAAACTAACTGGGCTATTTGGGGAAAGACATGATCTTACACCTTCAGATTGCTTCTTACAGACACAACCCTGAGAAATGACCCAGGTAAAGACAGGACAGGATCTTGCATTCTGAATGCACCCAGCGGGCATGTGCAGGAATGCTGAGGACCCATGGTTGAGGGCATCTCCCAACAGCCAGTAATAGTAACTGTATTTGAATATTTTATTAAAGTGTTACTTTTAAAATATAATATGGAATTTTATTAAAAATTTTAAGTGAAAAATTCCATATCATATATATTTTAAAAAAGGTTTTAGATGTTGATAGACCTTTACTTTATTCATTTATTTATTTATATGAGGTGCTGAGGATCGAACCCAGTGCCTCACATGTGCTAGGCAAGTGCTCTACCACTGAGCCACAACCCCAGGGCACTCCATATTTTATATATATATATATATATATATATATATATATATATATATATATTTTTTTTTTTTTTTTTTTTTTTTTTTTTTTTTTGTGGTGCTGGGAATGGAACCCAGGGCCTTGTGCTTGCAAGGTAAGCACTCTACCGACTGAGCTATCTCCCCAGCTCATAATATTATATTTTAAAAGTAACATTTTGTTTGGCTAAAGTGGGGGAACCTTCTGTTCTCTGTAAGAATTTTGAAATCTTCATTCTTTGGTTGGGTATTTCTAGGATACCCACTCTCAGTCTGACTGAGTATACTGTTCACATTTTGCCTTACACTCTTGACCTAGATGTTCTGCTTCCTTCATCAGAGATTGTGCATATTTTTGCTATCTAGTCATTTAGGAAAGAATCCCTGCCATATTCCAAATGTGAAAACTGAGTCAACTTTTGTAATTACTTCTACATTTTGTGTTTTGTTTTCTTTGGTCAAATTTTGCATCTTCTAGTTTTCAGATTGATGCCCTAGAGGAGAAAGCTTTAAATTAAGAATTAACTCTTTTTTGAGATGTCTTCTTAAAATGGACATTTTTTGAAAGATTAAGGCACTGCATCACACCAGTTCTTCTATACTATGTCATATTTATACCCTGAAATATTAAAAAGTAAATCTCCTTTGATTTCTAATTCCTTTTATCCAGGAACATGAATTACATTTTGTGACTTTGAAAATCTGGTTTTCAGGGTCACACATTACAGGTTTGTATCCTTCTCTGAGTCCAGATTATTTTCTCTGAAAGGCCTGACTTGACCATGCCAAAGATCCATCAGCCTCTTCTGTCCATTTCTTAGGGCAGGAGCTATGTCTTTTCTATCCTTATCTGTGTCTTTAGTTAGACATATGCTTCTCAGAGCTTTCTGCATGCATCAGTCTCTAACAGAAAACTTGGTACTAAACAAAAATGTTTTGAGTTTTTCTTTCATATTTATCTTAGTATGCATATTTAATGAATTATATTCTTGATAGATTTATTATTTGAAATGAAATGATGGCATCTCAATATTGTTTAACTCAAGTCCTGTTAAAAGTTATAGTGAAGCGCATGGTTAAGTGCCCCTGAGTTCAATCCCTGGTACCAAAAACCAAAACACGACAAAACAAAAACAAAACAGTTACCAGTGAACCATTGAACACTGTTATACTTTAACATTGTGAATTCAGCTGGTCAGAGTAGCCCAGGTATGTCCTTATCTACCCTAGTTTGTAGAGTCAGTCCCGTCACCCCATATTTACTGTTATCACCTCTGAACTAGGAGTGGTGGTCAATGCTGAGGAAACAAAGTCCTGGTCAACATCCTGAGCTGGTCTTGAAGCCATCCCGTGGATCAGATATTCTGTAAGACTAGGACCAATTAAGTATCTGATTCTTTGGTTCCGAATGCAAATATTAGAGAGAGCTCTAAAATCAGTCCTTCAATTTATACTGAGGGGTAAGACCTTCCACTAAGGGTTCTCTATTTTTTCACTGGGATTGTAAATGCGAGGATTTCAGAGGGTCATCAAAAACAGTGCCTATCAAACTCCAATGTGCCTATACATCCTCGAGGGATCTTGTTAGATTGAATTCTGATTCAGTAGGTCAGGAGTGGAGCCTGAAGGCCTGCATTTTTCACAAGCTCCCAGGTAATGTTGACACTTCTGGTCTGCAACATAGTAGCAAGGACTAGACAAGCTAGATATGAAAATGTTTGAGTCCAGTATTTTGGTACTGCCATATGTTATTTTGTTTGTATTCATTGACCTGGTATTTTAATGCTTCAGAAGTGACTAAGCAGGATATTTTGGTTTCTATATGCTAAGTGATAAACAAGCATGAATGAAATAGTTGCTAGTTATACATTCCTGGGATCCTACCTTTTCTATCCTCAAGTTGAATTGATTTACTTTTGCCATTTCAACTTAAACTCTTAAAGTATTGTGAAATTATAGTTGTATTTAAAACTATTTTTAAAGGTTTTTGCTAGTGTAGTCTGGGAAGGAGTATCTTTACTTAATTAAAATGATTATTTTTATAAACACAGGACTTTTCAAGACTTCTTTTATTGCTCTGCTAAAGGTCTTCTATATAAATTTTAAAAACTAGTTCATGGGCAGGGGAAGAAAAGGCCCTAAAATGAATTGTTATTATGGAATATTTTATAGGGAAGAAGTAAACACATTTACATAATTATTTCCAAAAGATCATTTTTAAAATTTGAACGTAAATCAGCTTCATTTATTTGCCTCCTGTCTCAGCTTCTTTTAGAGATGATGCAGAATATAAAAAAGTAAACGTTCATTTTCCTCACCAGATTACCGCCTAGAGTAAGAAATTTAGCCTTCAACATGGCAGATTAAGGTTTTAGGTTAAGCTCATAATTTACGCAGCCTCCTAGTTTTTTGTGATATACATTATTTCCAGTAACCCAAATACATTTTAATTAAATTACATATACAACTTACATAATCCGCTTATTCCTTTCCGTTCAATTTCTGGACTTCTCACTGTGTTCCAGTGCTTGTATAAGCATTGGTCACAAAGATGTTTAGACATGATTCTTGTCCTCCCGGGATCTGTAGTTTGATGAGGGATGCAAACATGCACACAAAGCCCGGTGATGCTAGCTCCTGGCCCTTAGTCGGGTACTGGGACTGTTACCATTAGAGCCTGAACTGGATACTGTTCAGTGAGGGCAGGATGTGGCACTCTTCTTGATGGGCCATTCTTGAGTGCCATCCGTAAGCCATGGGCACAACTAAAGTTCTCAGGAGAGAACCCTGCATATTTTGTGAAACCACTCCTTTCTGCCCCTGCCTTTTCTCCTTTCCTTAAGTCAGTCCATTGCTTTTCCCTGAATCATTCCATGGCTTCCTTACTCCACTCCTTTCCTGCTCAAATCTCTCATCACTCTCTACGCTTTAACTCTACCCTCCATGCTGCCACCAAAGTTAGGCAGATAGGATTATTAACAGACTTTGTTTCTTGGTAGTTGAATTAATTGGGGCCTAACGGAAAGTCTAATATGACTGCCAGTGTCTAGCTGTAGTGACTGTGATGTAGTTCTTTCCCAGAACTGGGAAAACTTGAAGGAGGAAGGAGAAATAGTAATTACTAACTGGCAAGGAGAATGATCTTGGCTTTGTATCTACTATTTCATTTGAGTTTCCTGACATTGTTGTTTAGCTTGAAAATCTTGCACCTCCTAGACCACAGAACATTTTTCTGTGGAGTACTGTATATTCATACATTGAGTCACAGCATTTATAATTATTAATGTCTTTGAAGATATTCTTTTCATGAATATTTTAATGCTCGACTCAGTAGGCCATTTTCCTTCTGAAACATTTCTAATTTGAGACTAAATGAAATAATTTTCCTATGGTATATGATAGGCTCTTTCATTAATGCAGAGTAAATTGTTATTTCTTAAGTGAGTCAGAGCCCTTTACTGAGTTCAGTCTTAAATTTGCATTCTGTAGGAGAATTAGATGTGGATTTCCTATAGCAGTTGTCAGTCATCATGATCAGCCTATGCATATTAAATATTTCCTAAGTTCTTCTCACTCTGTGCATAATTATGGGGAAATGACATTTTGATCGAGTAGAACAGACACCTGTCACATAGAGAAATGGTGAAAGAAATAACTTTTCTGCATTTTATCAGGAATTACTTTCTTATATATCCAGGAATGAATTCTTGAGCTTTATTATTTAAAAGCTGTATAATTTAAAATTCAGCCAATTCTAATAACCAAAAAATTC
Source organism: Sciurus carolinensis (assembly GCF_902686445.1). NCBI lineage: Eukaryota > Metazoa > Chordata > Mammalia > Rodentia > Sciuridae > Sciurus > Sciurus carolinensis. Next base: position 67,790,414 of record NC_062220.1, read on the forward strand.
ACTATAGCAATTTATTTCTTTTTTCCCCAATTGACATTTAGAGTGGAAAGTAGTCAATAAAGCTAATATTCCTCCTTTACCTGCCCTAAAAGAATGGAAATAGAAAAAGCATGCAAAGTAAAATATTAGTAATTCATTTAATCAGCCTTCAGAATTTTGATAGGTGACCATATGTTGCCTGAGTTGATGAAGTCATTCGGGTAAAAGGGTACCCCTGGGGCCAATTAGCACCATATCAAGAAAGCTCTGTTTTACTGTCTCGCTGGCTTCATCTTCAGCCCCTGGCTGCTGGCCTACAAATAGGTGCCAGAGCTCACACAGGCACCCAGTGAGGGGATGGTTTCCTGCAAACCTGTCATCATCATTTTTCCAAGGTTTTCTTAGCCTACATGAAGATGTAAAATTATATGCTCTGCTTAAATAGATTTTTGGCTTTTTAATTAGGAAATTTAAATCTATATTACATACAAAGTTTACAAAAATTCAAAATGAACAAAAGATAGTGAAAGGAAATCTCTCCACCTCCGTCTCCCAGCAACCCAGTTTCTCAGTAGCCAAGTCCTTTTAGCACTATTATGTATGTTTTTCCAGGGTTATGCAATGCATATAAAAATATATTCTTTTTTTAAATTTTGGTGGCAGTAAAATCTACACAAGTGTTCTGCCTATTCTTTTTTTACTTAGCAATATATCATATTCCATAGATATGTGGACATAGATTCTTTACTATGCCAGTAGAGAGTTTATATTCTTCCTAAATTTATTTTTATCAATATTAATTTATTTATGAAATTTTGAACTGGTAGCTTTTATGCATTATAGAGCTAAGCCTTGAAAACACATTGTTTTGCTGTTATCCACTGTATTAAAATTGTATACATAATTGAGGAAGCTTTCAGTAACTGAAACAATATTGGAGGAACAGATTTTCAGGACTTACATTTCCCAATTTAAAAATTTACTACAGGGGCCGGGGTTGTGGCTCAGTGGTAGAGTGCTTGCCTAGCATGTGTGAGGCACTGGGTTTGATCCTCAGCACCACATAAAAATAAGTAAATAAAATAAAGGTATTGTGTTCATCTACAACCAAAAAACAAAAACCAACTCACTACAAAGCTACAGAAATGAAAACAGTGTCCTACTGGCATAGGGATGGGCAATATAGAACAATGGAATGGCATTGAGAGTCCAGAACTAAACTTACACATTTATGGCCAGTTGATTGTTGAGACATTTCAATGAGCAAAGAACAATCTCTTAGACAGATGGTGCCAGTGCAACTAGATATCAACGCACCGAAGAACAAAGGTGAACTCCTGCACACACCAGATTAAAAAATTAACTCAAACCTGTAATATAACTATAGCACTTGTGAAGAATGCCCAAGGATAAGTCTTCATGACCTTAAATTTAGCAGTGGATTCTTAGGTACTAAAAGTAAGAACAAGAGAAGAGAGAGTAATTGGACTTTCTAGAAATATGACATTTTTGTATACCACAGGATATTACCAAAAAGAAAGTGAAAAGACAGTCTACAGAATGGAAGAAAATGTTTGCAGTTGTAAGTAACCCAGTTCAACATGAAAAAGACAAAATGCACTTTAAAAATGGGCAAAGGATTTGAATAGCTATTTCTCCAAAGAAGATATACAAATGACCAACAAGCAAAAGAAAAGATTCTCAACCTGGTTAATCATTAGGAAAATGTAAATCAAAACCACAATGAAATACCACTCCACCCCTTCCATCCCCATTGGAACAGTGGTAAAGAAATACCACTTTTCTTTATTATTAAAAAAAGAAAAATAATGTTGGTGAGGATACAGAGAAATTAGAACCCTCATATTTTGCTAGGGGTAAAGTAAATTTTTTTTTTTCTTTTGGTGCTGGAAATCTAACCTAGGGGTGCTTTAGCAGTGAATTATATCCCAATCCCTTTTTTAATTTTTTTATTTTGAAACAGTGTCTCACTAAGTTGCCGAGGTTGGTCTTGAACTTAAAATCCTATCTCAACCTCCCAAGTTGCTGGGATTACAGGTGTGTAGCACTGCATGTAGCTAGAAAACAGCTTTGTGGTTCCTCAAAAAGTTAAATGCAGAGGTATCATATGATCTAGTAATTCCACTTGTAGACATAGGCACAAAATAATTGAGAACAAATACTTGGTCAAGCAATACTTGTACATAGATGTTCATGGCAGCACTATTCCCAATAGTCAGAAGGTGGAAACAACCCAAATGTCCATTGACAGAGAATGGATACACAGACTGTGGAAATATTATTTAGACTGAAAAAAAAAAATGCAGCATGACACATGCTACAGTGTGGATGAACTTTGAAAACATACGCTGAGTGAAATAAAGTAGAAACTAAAAGTCATGTTTTATGATCCCATTATATTGAAACATCCAGAATAGATACAGCTATAAAAAAAGAAAACAGATTGGTGGTTTCCAGGGGAGAGAGGTACATGGAAATGGCAAGTGACTGCTTAATGGGCATAGGGGATTCTTTTTGGGGTGATGAAAATGTTTTGGAACTGCATAGCAATCGTGGTTATACAGCTGTGGCCAGTTCATCATTCACTGTAAAATGGTTAATTTTATATTATGTGAATTTTATCTCAGTAAAAAAATGTAGTTCCCTCTCACCATTCCTTTCAACATTGTACCGGAAGCCCTGGGTGATGCAATAAGAAAAGAAAGTTAAAAAAAAAAAACAAAAAAACATACTGATTGAGAAGGAAGAAATATAACTACATTTGCTCAGATGACATGATTTTCCAAGCATAGTCAACAAAAGAATTCCCCCCAGCTAATAGTGATTAGATCTAGTTGTAGGATACAAGGTTAATGAATAAAAGTTAACCGCTTTACAATATATCAACAATGCACAAGTAGATTATGAAATTAAAAACATAGTACCATTTACATTCACACACACCCCCAAAACAGAAGATATAAATTTAACAAAAATTTGTATCAGATCTACATGAGGAAAACTACAATACTCTCATCATAAATCAATACAAAGAATGAAATAAAATGGAGAGATACTCCATGTTCATGGATAGGAAGACAATATTGTCAAGATGCAAAGTCTTTCCAGGTCAGTTTGTAGATTTAATACAATTCCAGTAAAAATCCCAGCAAGTTATTTCATAGATATGGACAAATTGGTTCTAAGTTTATACCCAAAATAGATAAATCCAGAGAGATTAAAAACTCAGAGTAGCAACTACAATATTGAAGGACAAAGAAGACTGATACTGACTTTAAGACTTAGTGTAAAGCTGTGATAATCAAGACAGTGAGATATTGGCAAAAGAATGCATAAATTGACCAATGGGACAAAATAGCCCCCAACCACTCCACATACATTACCTGATCTTTGACAAAGGAGCAAAGGCAATATAGTGGAACAACAAACTCTTTTTTTTTTTTTTGGTGCTGGAACAACTTTACATTGCTTGCAAATAAAAAAGGAATCTAGATATGTATCTTACAGCCTTCATAAAAATGAACTCAGAATGAATCACAGACCTAAATGTTCAAAGTATAAAACTCCTAGATGATAATATGTATGAGAAAATCAAGATGATATAGGACCGGTGATAATTTTTTATTTAGATACAACACTAGATTTAAAAAATTGGATGAAATCCAGAAATTTCTGTGCTGCAAAAGACACAGTAAAATGAAAAGAGAAACACAGACTGGGAGCAAATATTTGCAAGAGATATATATGATAAATGGTGGTTGTCCCAACATACATAAACAGATCTTAAAATTTAATGGTAAGAAAAGAAAGAATTTGTAGAAGACCTTTGAAGATGGAAAGATCTCCCATGTTCTTGGATAGGCAGAATTAATATTGTCAAAATGACCATACTACCAAAAGTGCTATACAGATTTAACACAATCCCAATTTAAATCCCAGTGACGTTCCTGATAGAAATAGAAAAAGCAATTATGAAATTCATTTGGAAAAATAAGAGGCCCAGAATTACCAAGGCAATTCTTAGCAAGAAGAATGAACAGGAGATATCATAATACCAGCCCTTAAACTATACTACAGAGGTATCATAACAAAAAAAGCATGGTATTGGCACCAAAATAGACATGTAGACCAATGGAACAGAAAACAAGATACAGAGACAAACCCACATGAATACAGTTATCTCATACTAGGAAAAAGGCACCAAAAACAAGAAGATAGTCTCTTCAACAAATGGTGCTGGGAAAACTGGAAATCCATCTGCAGCAAAATGAAATTAAATCCCTATCTTTCACCCTACACAAAACTCAATTCAAAGTGGTTCAAGGACCTAGGAATTAAAACAGAGACCCTGCACCTAATAGAAGAAAGAGTAGGCTGAAATCTTCATCATGTCAGCTTAGGACTTGACTTCCTTAACAAGATTCCTAAAGTGCAATAAGTAAAATCAAGAGTCAATAAATGGTATGGATTCAAACCAAAAAGCTTTTTCTCAGCAAAGGAAACAATCAGTAACATGATGAGAGCCTACAGAATGGGAGAAAATCTTTACCACGTGCACCTCTGATAGAGCACTAATCTCTAGGATATATATATAAAGAACTCCAAAAATTCAATGCCAAAACAACAGTAACCCAATCAATAAATGAGCTAAGGAACTGAACAGACACTTCACAGAAGAAATACAATCAATCAATAAATGCATGAAAAAATGTTCAACATCTCTAGTAATTAGAGAAATGCAAATCAAAACTACTCTAAAATTTTATCTCACTCCAGTCAGAATGGCAATTATCAAGAATAAAAGCAACAATAAATGTTGGTGAGGATGTGGTGAAAAATGTACACTCATACATTGCTGGTGGGACTGGTGCAGCCATTCTGGAAAGCAGTTTGGAGATTCCTTAGAACACTGGGGATGGAACCACCATTTGACCCAGCTAGCCCACTCCTCAGTTTATACCCAAAGGACTTAAAATCAGCATACTACAGTGATGCATCCACATCAATGTTTATAGCAGCTCAGTTCACAATTTCTAAACTGTGGAACCAACATTGATGCTCTTCAATGGATGAATGGATAAAAAAAAAACCTGTGGTGTATGTACACAGTGGAATATTCTCAGCCTTAAAGAAGAATGAAATTATGGCATTTGCAGGTAAATCGATGAAGTTGTGGAATATCATACTAAGTGAAATAAGCCAATCCCAAAAAACCAAAGGCCAAATATTTTCTCTGATAAGCAGATGCTGATCCATAATGGCGTGTTAGGGGCAAGGGAAGAATGGAGAAACTTTAGATTGGGCAGAGGAGAGTGAGGGGAGGGAAGGGGAGAAGGGGATCGGAAAGATGGTGGAATGAGACGGACATTATTACCCTATGTACATACAAGATTACACAGATGATGTGCCTCTGCTTTGTGTATAACCAGAGAAATGGAAAGTTGTGCCCCATTTGTGTACAATGAATTCAAATGCATTCTGCTGTCATGTATATCTAATTGGAACAACAACAAAATAATAATAATAATAATCAAGCTGAGGTCCAATGCTCTGATCTTCTGTTTAGAACCTTCAAAGGAACCTCTTCATGTTTTGTCTGCCATCAGAAGAAAATGATGTTTCTTAGGTAGAAATTGCAAAGCATTCAACTGTGTGAGGGTTTGTAAAGATAGAAAGATGCTGTTTTAAAGTTTTGCATAAGTGTATAACCTATGTCATATCTATTGTTAATAAGAGAAAAAGAATTATTTGAATGCAAAAAATAAAAATAAAAAATTTAACAGTAAGAAAACAACCTGATTGAAAAATGAACCCAAGACCTAACAGATACCTCATCAAAAATGATGAACAGATGGCAAGTGAGCATGTAAAGAGGTGCCACCTCATATGTCATCAGGAAAATGCAAATTAAAGCAATAATGAGATACCATTACCTATCAGAATGGCCAATATTCAAAACACTGAGACCACCAGTCATATCCTGAAGATACAGAGCTACAGGAACTCTCATTTGTTGCTAGTGGGAATGCAAGATGCTGTAGACACTTTGGAAGATACTTTGGTAGTATCTTACAAAACCACTTTCATCAAAAACTCACAGGAAACTCCTTGGTTTTTACCTAGAGAAGTTGAAAACATTGATGCGAAAATCCTGTGTGTAGATGTTTATAGCAGCTTTATTCATAATTGCCAAAACTTGAGAGTGACTAAGCTATCTATTAGCAGATGAGTGGATAAACAAACTGCAGTATGTCCAGGCAAGGGAATGTTATTTTCCATTGAAAAGAAAGGAGCTATTAAGCCATGAAAAGACATGGAGGAACCTTGTGTGCATATTATTGAGTAAAAGAAGCCAACCTGAAAAGGCTACCTACCTGCTGTATGATCCCAATTATATGACATTCTGGAAAGGGCAAAACTATGGAGACAGTGAAAGGGTCAGTGGTTGCCATTAGTCAGCGGGGAAGAGGGATGAGTAGGTGAGGTATGAAGTATTTTAGGGCGTGAAACTATTCTGTATGGTACTGCCATGGTGGTTATGTGTCGTTACACATTTTTTTGTCCCAACTCTTAGAATGCACAAGAGCAAGAGTGAACCCTCATGTAAACTGTGGACTTTGGGTTATGATGATATGTCAATGTAGGGTCATCAAAGTGTAAAAATTACCACTCTGGTGGGGGATGTGTATACTGAGGGAGACTGGGAGGTATATGGGCAGGGGATGTATGTATGGGATATCTGTCCAATGTGCCTGTGAACCTAAAACTGCTCTAAAAAGTCTATTTTGAAGCGGGGAACATTGGCCATCATGTTTTAAATTTCCAAGGTACACTTTTTGCTCTTTTTCTAAACATGCTGTTTTGTTTTGTTTTAACCTCATGAGTATATTATCTGGGTATACAAGCAGAACTTTCTAAATGCTCTCTACTGTTCTTGAAATAGCTATCCCATGTGGTGCTCCTTTGCTGTTTAGTCTTGTAGGCTGCCAGAGGGGCAACAGAGAGTGGATTTAGAGCTCTGAGTAAGTAGGGCAGGCCTGTCAGCCAGTGTTCTGTGTGGGCTGTGCTACTGTGGGGCGGCTGTTACGTTGGGGAACCCCTCAATCCCAGCAGGTGAGGATCTTGGGTCTAGGGCACCAGAATTCACCTTTGTCGGTTCTAGTTGGATTTGTCTTGTCTGGGAAGAGTTGGGTCAACACTTGACTGCTAGGCATTCTGTGTTCAGAGCAGAGGAATTGTGAAGGAAGACATGAATTGACCCTTGTAGGGCTTTAACCATTTCACTTGTTTTCAGCTTTGTGTTTCAGTCCCATCCTGATAGAACCAGGGCTTTCCCACCTTGGAGCTTTCTGGTGCTGGGCTAGGCACGTTGGACCCTCCACCCTGCAGCCCACCTGTGCTACTCTGGAGAGCTCCCTCTGCCGCATCGAACTCACCATTTTTGCACAGGAACTCTCACTCATCAAGTGCCCCTTGCCATGCTCTATACTGTCGTGGATTCGAGTTTTCACATTCCCTATGAATGGAGACTCAAGAGGAGAATCACATGTGACTTGTAATCCTCTTGATCCAGAACAGTTTGGTTTTTCAAACTCTTTTCACTTGCATCCCTAATCTATTATCACCTCCTTAATTTGGTTGTAAAATAAATTGATTTGGACCTAGGCAGTAAGTGATACACCATTTTTGTACCCACAGAGTGACTTGACCAAGAGCTTAGGACTTAGAAGTGGTAGAACACATGAGCCTCTGGGCGCCTAACTTTCTGTTACTCTTGCACCACACTCTTCTCCACATCCATTTGTTCTCCCTGTTCAGAGGTCTGAATTGTTCCTGTATGGGTTCTGAGGAAAGAGTTCTTTCACCTCCAAGTTTATTCTCATTTGTCGAAGTTTATCTTTAAGAACTTGTCGATCTCACTTGAGCAGGATAAAATTTTATATAGTTTAAGTAGTCATTGAGTTATAGTTGTTGAACTATTTCTGATAGGTCTGCCCTGGTGAGGTAGATGGTTGCCTGAAGATAAAGAATAGTGATGGAATATTTTGCTTTGTTTTCTACTTTGTCCTATTTTGTTTTTGATGCTAAAATGAAAAGGATCTGGGTGAGGATCTAAGTTCATCAAGTGTGTGGGTAAATTTGACATAAATTTTAGTGATGATTGATAGGAAATTTTAAAACAGGTATCTTTGATAGGAAAATTTTTTTTAATTGTAAACAAATGGGATACATGTTGTTTCTCTGTTTGTACATGGTGTAAAGGCATATCATTTGTCTAATCATAAATTTACATAGGGTAATGTTGTTTGATTCATTCTATTATTTTTTTCCCTTCCCCCCACCCCTCCCACCCCTCTTTTCCCTCTATACAGTCCTTCCTTCCTCCATTCTGATAGGAAATTTTAAAACAGGTATCTTTAGAAGAGTTTCAAAAGAATTATTTACCACCTGGTCATTTTAGTTGCTAAAATTATATTTTCATGAGATAGATGGTGGTTTATTTTTCACTTTAAAGTGGTGATATAGCGAATATTCTGAAATAGACTAATTATAATTAATTTTATTCATATACTGAATCTGGGACTGACTATATAATCATTTTATTTGTATGTGATACAGAAAACTTACAATGTATTTTTCTGACAAGATTTGATGGCAATGGTGATATTTCCATTTCTTTGAGATCATTCACAGAAATACAGAGGTAATTATGGTTACTTAAGAAAATGTTCTTGATAAATATAAATACTATATTTTTTTAAAAAAAACAGGAGCAGATGTCTCAAGTATTAGATGCCATGTTTGAAAAATTGGTCAAAGAAGGGGAGCATGTAATTGATCAAGGTGATGATGGTGACAACTTTTATGTAATTGATAGGTAAGTTTTATCTAATTCACTACTGAAATTTAAAGAACCTTTTGTGTAGAATTCCAGCAGCTATTATGACAACTGACAAGTTAGTGTATGCTAGTTGCTATTGCTTCTTTATTATTATTGCTACATAATGGGCACAGTAAACCCATTTTCAGTATCTGCATTGAAATCATGCTGGATCATGAAAAAAGGCATGGTTTTTAGAGGAACTGATGATATTTGCTTAATCTGTAAGATTTAGTCATTAATGTGAGCATCCTCATTTACTTGCTTGCATTTGGAAGATAGTGTATAATAATAGTGTGTAGTAGATGACCATTATAGCGAGAATAGAAGTAAAATACAAAGTCTAACATGTTAAATCACAGTAGAATTCGGTCTGTTATTATATTTTTAAAAGTTATTTTATTAGCTATAAAAGCAAAGCATCCTCATGGATAAAAGAATTCAGATATTTCGAGGGCATAAAGTTAAAAGCCAGTCTTTCTTTTCTGTTGCTTCATTATAACCATTCAGTATAGTGCAGAGTTTGTGTGTACTTCCAGAAACTATTTGTGCCTTATTATATTTGTCTATAAAAAACTCTAGAGACACTGTTTTATTAAAATGAGAGTGCACACATTTATTTCTATTGAAAATCAAATTGCAGAAAAGTTGTGTTTTACTTCATCAAAGAACAGTGCGCCTTATACATTAAATAAATGAGAACAGAAGCATAACTGGAGCAGTCTGGGCGCAGTCCTCATTTCTTCACTTTTGTAAAGGGAGGATCAAGTGTTCATGTGATAGTCGGTGTCCCTAAGCTTTCCAGTTTTATGTGGAACGGGTATCAACTCCCAGCCTGATTGTTGGATTACATGTGCTTCTCTGGGTAGCGTTGTACTGGGCCCAACGTGGGCTCTGTGGGTGTCCTTTACACATGAATCATGCATGCTCTTTGAATCAAGGTTTCCAGTCATCTCTCCATTCCCTCGTACCTGATGCCTGGGTGACCTGTTACCAAAACACTAACAAGCATTTTGGAATAGAACAAAACCAGTTACCCCAAATATAAATCAAAGTCATGATTTTTGTTATTATTACCAGCCTTCATCAATGAACAGTTGAGAAATTCACTCAACTATGTTTAATTGTAGGGGAATATGAGAACCCAAATATGATATGGTATTAATCTTTTGTAGTGGGTATTTTTTACTATAAAAACTACCTTAGGTTTGATAATAGTATGCTCTTTCTTCAATTAGACCCTAATCACCCATTGAGAAATGAAACACTCAGGCACACGGAAGTGATAGGGCTCAGTTACCCAGATGGTCAGTGTGGAGCTGACCCCGTAGCCCTCTCTCCTGGCCTCTGTGCTTTTCCCATGGTTCCGTACTACCTGAGGCCTCACACTATTAGCAAGGAAACCATGTGAAAAGCAGCTCATAGGTGTGTTTATTTATTTGTTTGTTTTTAACAGACATTAGATTGATGTTATTTCAACTGAGTTGGTATCTTGTTTTACTTCTTATCAGCACATTTTATGTTTTATCCTTTTCAAAGTGGTAAACGTAGAAGATAGTTTCAGTGGAAAAGTGTAAATAAAATAAGTAGAAGAGTTTGATCTATACTTGGAAAATAATTGTTCATAGAATAAATTCTAGAGAGTATCCTTGAAATAGTCATTCAGTCCATGAAATTATATTAAATACCACTTACCTTTTTCCTTATTCTTTCTTCATTAATATCTATTATCTTATGTTTCTGGTCTCATTTATCATTCATAATCCTTTTCTAATTTTAAAAGGTATTACTTTTTTTTTTTTTGCCACCAAAATAAACTCAAAGACTTTATCTTGTGTGTCCTCACAGGTGCTTCAGTAAGCCTTGAAATCATGTTCTGTCTGATAAAGTACAGTATGTGGAATGGCAGTCACCAACATGAAGGATAGTTCATATAGTACAGGGCCTGGATAATGTGTAGTACACTTACATGGTGGCACATGCCTGTAATTCCAGTGAGTCAGGAGGTGGAGGCAGGAGGATTACAAGTTTGAGGCTAACCTCAGCAACTTAGTGAGACTAAGCAACTTAGTGAGACCCTGTCTAAAAATAAAAAGTAAAAAGGGTTGGGGATGTAGCTCAGTGGTAAAGTATCTCTGGGTTCAATCCCCAGTAACCCACCCCGCATTACCAAAGGAAAAAAGAATGGAAAAATTATATAAAAGTCCAGGATCAGACATATAATATGATTTTTTATTGCTTTTTAGCTTTAGATTGGGGGGGCGGATCTAAAATAAAGGGACATATTATGTAGAGGGGCAAAAGAGTAAATTTTTGAGGCTTTGTGGGTCTTTACAACTGTTCACATCTGTTGTTGTAGTCAAATCAACCATAGATCAAGCATAAAGGAACAAATATATTTATATTCCAATAGAACTATTTATGAAATCAGGCATCCAGTCTGTTGCTATAGATTAGAGTAGTGGATAACTAAATTATTATAGATGTATTCTTTAAAAAAATAGTCATTTTCTTCTGGTCACAAAAAATAATACATGTTCATTTGAGAAACAAACTCTTAATTACATGGATCATCCCTGGAATCCCTCACTGTTCTGTGGTCTAAGTATGGTCAATGTGATATACATTCCTTTAGGTGATTTTCTGTTCATATACTATGTGGCTGTGCTTTTATATTATTATCATTTATTCTCCTAAATTGTTATTGTTTAGTCCCATTTTTCCCAGGAGGCACATATGTGGCCCCTACCCTAGTCTAGCTGATTGATCTCTTTACAATGTATTGATCAACATATTGATGGCCTTTTATTATTTATCACCAGAGGGGCTAGACAGGCCAGAAATAAAAGTGTATTGCACAAGGGTTTTCTCTGAAATGTCTTATTGTAACGGGAGTTTGCTTGAATTATTTTTACCCCTAATTTATATATGTCCAACAGAGGAACATTTGATATTTACGTAAAATGCGATGGTGTTGGAAGATGTGTTGGTAACTACGATAATCGTGGGAGTTTCGGCGAACTGGCCTTAATGTACAATACGCCCAGAGCAGCTACAATCACTGCTACCTCTCCCGGTGCTCTGTGGGGTCTGGTGAGTAAAACAGTTGTTTGACCTCAGTGCTTTTATTTGTAAGAAATTGTTACACTGTATTTTAATTCTAATAGATTTATTTGGAATTGTTAGTCACAAGGGAATTTTTTAAGCACTTTATTTATTAAGCAGTTTATTAAGCTTCATGCTGACCTGTTGGGCACTGAGACTGTGCTAAGTCAGAGCTTCATGTCCTTTCCCCCCTCCTCTAGTCGAGTCTGGAACTTGGGATCTGCCAGCCCTGCAGTAGGAAAAACACCCAACATGTTCCTCTCTTACCCACTCTTCAAAAACACCCAGCCACACAAAGTCTTCAGTGTTTTTTCCCAGGTTGCTCTCTGAGATATTACAGTCTGAGAAATCAGTGGTTCTCAAAGTGTGCTTCCTGGATGGTGGCATCTGTGTCACCTGGGAACTTGTGAGAAATGCACATTCTAGGGCCCCACCTCTTGATTCTGAACTATGAATCAGAAACTCTAGAGATGGGGCCCAGTAGTCTGTATTTGAGCAACTCCTCCAGGTGATTATGATGAGTGCTAGAGTCTAGAAAAAACCACTAGAGACTGATTCTCTTGGAATCCATTGATGGGGTTGTGGCTCAGTGGAAGAGCACTTGCCTAGCACTGGGTTCAGTTCTCAGCACTGCATATAAATAAATAAAATAAAGGTCCATTGACAACTAAAAAGTATTAAAAAAAAAAAAAAAAAAGAGCAGTTATGTAGAGCAAAAATACTTGTTTCTCACCTGGTTGTCCATCAGAATTACCTCGGGTATTAAAAAAAAAATCCTCTTGACCCAACAAATATATGAAAAAGTGTTCAACATCTCTAGCAGTTAGAGAAATGCAAATTAAAACAACACTGAGATTTCATCTCATTCTACCAGAATGGCAATTATCAAGAATACAAATAACAGTAAATGTTAGTGAGCATATAGGGGGAAAGGGTATACTCATATATTGTTGGTGGGACTGTAAACAGGTGCAACTGCTCTGGAAAGCAGTATGAAGATTCCTCAAAAACTAGGAATGGAACCACCATATGACTCAGCTATCCTACCCCTCGGTTTATAACCAAAGGATTAAAATCAGTATACTGCAGTGACATAGCCACATCTATGTTTATAGCAGCTCAATTCACAATAGCCAAGCTTTGGAGCCAACTGAGGTACCCTTCAACAAAATAATAGCTAAAGAAAATGTGATATATATAATGGAATATTAGCCACAAAGAAGAATGACCTTGTGGCATTTGCTGGTAAATGAATGGAACTGGAGACTATCACGCTCAGTGAAATAAGCCAGTCCCCAAAAGACAAAGGTTGAATGTTTTATCTGATATGTGGAAGCTAATCCAAAATAAGCCAGGGTGGGGTGTGGGTGATAGAAGATCAGTGGAGTAGACAAAGAGGAATGAAGGAAAGGGAGGAAGGGAAGGATGGTATAGGGAAAGAATAGAATGAAACTAACCTAACTTTCTTATGTTCATATATGAATGTACCAGTGTGAATCTCACCATCATGTATATCCATAGGATACTAATTAAAAATATATATATAAGAAAATAGCAGAAAGATTAATAGAGTAAGTAGAGGGGAGGAGCAGGGTGGAAGAAGGAAGGGGAAGTAGTGGGGACTGAATTAGAATAAATTATATTCCATGTTTTTATAATTATGTCAAGATGAATTCTATTGTCATGTGTAACTAAAAAGAACCAATAAAAAATCAAATAAAAAAATACTCTTGCCGAGACCCCATCATAGATAAATTCAATCAGAATCTCTGGCAGTGGGACCTGGGCATTAGTACAAGTTGAATATCTCGAATCTGAAATACTCTAAAATTCAAAACATTTTTGAGCACCAACATGATACCACAAGTGGAAAATTCCATACCTCTCTGGTTCTAATAAAAAGAAATGTAAAATGTCTTATTTCTCAGATCAAGAGATATTTTTATCAGCCAAATCCATTTCTGAATCAAGTGCTGAGTTGAACTTCTGTAACACTACAGTGCTCGCAAACGAGATAGTTAATATACTTCTTATTTATTTCAATATCTTCTCCTTTCACAGAATTTGAGAGAAAAATCTCATATTTGCACATCAAAACTATAGAATGGGCTGTTTTCAACAATTCAAAAAAAATTACGTGCATTATAAACATTTCCCTAAACCAGTGCTGCCTAAAGCAAGGTCTGGCCCCTTCTTGGAGCTGAGGAGGAAAGCAAATAGCAGACCTCACCCAGGACCCACTGAGTCAGAATCTGCATTGCAGCTAGACTCCCAAGGAATCTGTAAACCTATTAAAATTTGAGAATCACCACCTTAAGCACAGTCTTCCAATATCTGCTTCAATAGTACCTGATACTTCATATCCTCCTATTACATGTGAAGTCTCCCTCCCCTCCCTACCCCCTAGACTCCATGTCTTTAAATCAACTTTAAAGTTTTGTAGAAGTACTAAACTTAAAACTTTAAAAATTTGGTTTAAAAGCATATTTGAGAAAATTTTCTTCAAGGTACAGGTTGAATATCTCTTCTCTGAAATGCTTGGACCAGAAAAGTTTCAGATTTCACATTTTTTTCAGATTTTAGAATATTTACATAAATATAATGAGCTAACTTGGGTGTGGACCCAAGTCTAAACGAGAAATTTGGTTACATTTCATGTATCATATGCCTTATTCACATAGTCTGAAGGTAATTTTAGGCAATATTTGTAATGTGGCTGCGTTTTGACTAAAACCTGTCATAGAGGTTGGCTTCTTGGAATCCTGATCATTTTCGTCTCTGGTGGAAACCTTGATCAGGTATAGAAGGCCCACTGTGCATAATATTTAAGCTTCCAAGAACATCTTCAGAAATTTTCAGTGGCCTGTACATGTTATTAAAGTAAATAAAGGGGGCAGTTTGTGATTAACATCTTGGAAGACATGCCTAAGTACAATAGCTTTTAAAAATTATAATATTTCAAACCTGCTTTTTTAGAGCAACTTGCTTAACATACCCCTTTTCATGGAAAATCAAGTAGAAAAGAAAAATTTAAGGTGGACAGACCTTAAAAGAGTGCTGCTATATACGTGCATATATAAAGATAAGCAAATCCCAAGAGAAAAGTCCTGTATTGAACAATCTGACTCTGTAAATAATACATGGTTGTTGTTAGCCTAAGAGATGAGCTGATCTGTATGATCATGCAGGTGATGCAGAGAGGAGATTATTGAAATGACTAGGTCAAGAGCATTTGAGATCGGACTTTCTGGACTTTATATATCATGGTGGGTGTGGAGAGGTGGGCCATTCGTGGAAAATTCTTCCTGAGAGCTATAACTCATGGTTCATTTCTAAATTGCTGAAATATTTTGGGTCTTCTCTGTTTCTAGTAAATTCTTGGGTCTTCTCTGTTTCTAGTAAATTCTGTCCACAATATGGTGTTGTGTCTGCTTCCCAATCCTGATTGTATATCAGAATCATTTGGGGGAGCCAACATGCACAGACTTCGAATCATTAAAGGCCAGGAGCTCAGAAATCACTACAGCTGATGCTGATGCAGAGTCAGGCTTGGAAATGATTTCAGTATTTTTGTGAATTATCTTGTAAAATTTTCTCTTTTTAAAAATGTTGTTCAGAGTAGAAGAAATCAAATTACAGACGATATTAACATTGCATTAAACTAAATTGGGAAATAGGATGTTTAATTTCCTAGTGTCCTCTTCTGTTGGGGCTGCTCAAACAAGGTTAAACAGCAAATAGTTCTCTGAGTTTTGGAGGCTGGGAAGTCCAAGATGAAGGCGCAGGAAGAGTTGGTGTCTGGTGAAGGTCTGCTTCCTGGCTTATAGATGACCATCTTCTGACTGTCCTCATTTGATGGAAGGGGAAAGGCGGTTCTCTAGGGCTTTTAAAATAAGCATTAATGCATTCATGAGGGCTCCATAGTCATGCCCTAATTGCCTCCCAAAAACCTCTTAATTCCATTACAGTGGGGGGTTATGAATTTTGGGCACACAACATTCACCTAAAGACTTTTAATATACACTAGAATTTTCCTCTGTCATACTAGAACATTTAACTTCAGCCTTAATATGTTGGCATAATAATGTATTAACATTTCAGTTTTAATTTTACTAAGATATTATAATTGTTTACCAATGAGCACCAAACTATGTAATTAAAATAATATTTTATTTTTAAGAATTAAACTAATATTTTGTCAAAATTATTTCAGAATAAAATTTTTAGGAAAATAATTTTTGAACTTCTACCCTCAAAAATTTTCCTAGTTCATAAATTAAGTTCTGCATGTTTGAGATCATGTAATATAAATATAAATGAGAGGATTTTAGACCATAAAAATTAGATAAAACATGAAAAGCTCTAGAATTAGACAAGAAAATGTAGTTTCTCTGAGCCTTCACAGTTAAAGAAACTCTATCATAATGTGGATATGAAAATGAACCTAGAGAGAGCATGTAATGTTTCAAAATCTCTTATTTTGTAATTTCTTTGTGATTAAAATGTTTTTCTATTGTTTTTCATATGATTTTTACTTTGGTCTATGTTAGGAACATCAAGACCAGGATATTTATTTCTGTGTCTGTGTATGACAGAAATATTTAACAAAACAATACTTTACTACAAAGATTTTATGTCCTACTTTGTTTTTTATAAAAGTGCTTGTCATGTCCTAACTGATTTTGCAATCCTCTAGGGTTGCCAAACACAGGAAAAGTACATACTAGTATATATTTTTTAAGATGATGTCATGGCGCCACCTTGTGGTGTATAGCCCAACATGTTGGTCAGATGTAGGAACAAAAGTAAACCTGATGCTTCCTTTTTAAAAAATGAAGATATTTTATGTGATTCCACATTAATTTTGTGCCTGAAGAAATAAAAATATGAAATCAGTTGAATTAAAAGTAAAATGATGTTGTTAGCCTTTTATTTTGACATCTTCAATTATTATTCTATATGGGGAATAAAACCTTCAATTTTGAACATCTGTAATGCCAGAGACTTGGGAGGCTGAGGCAGGAGGATCACAAGTTCAAAGTCAGCCTTGGCAACTTAGTAGACCCTGTCTCTAAATAAAATATAAAGAAGTACTGGAGATGTGACTCAGTGGTTAAGCACCCTGGGTTCAATTTTGGGTACCCCCCCATCTCCCCCCTCAAAAAAAAGAAAAAAAAAAAAAAAGAAAGAAAGAAAGAAGGAAAGGAAAGAAAAAAGAAAATCAAAACCCAAGAACTACTTAAAAAAATTTTTTTTAGTTGTTGATGACTTTTATTTTATTTATTTTTTTATATGGTGCTGAGAATTGAACCCAGTGCCTCACACATGCTAGGCAAGCCCTCTGCCACTGAGCTACAACCCCAGCCCCCCAAAAAACTACTTATTCAGACTATTTTTCCTCTAAAAGCTACAGTTAAAAAAAAATCTACATTTTAAGCCAGCCATGGTGGTGCATGCCTGTAATCCCAATGTCTGTGGAGACTGAGGCAGGAGGATTGCAGGTTTTGGGCCAGCCTCAGCAATTTAGTGAAACCTTCAGCAATTTAGCGAGACCCTGTCTCAAAAAATTAAAAAAGGGCTGGGAATGTAGCTCAGTGATAGAGATCCCTGGGTTCAGTCCCCAGTACTACTCCAACCCCCCAAAACCCTATATTTTAACTTCTTTGTATTTGATATTCTGTCTTTAGGACAGGGTAACCTTCAGGAGAATAATTGTGAAAAACAATGCCAAAAAGAGAAAAATGTATGAAAGCTTTATTGAGTCACTGCCATTCCTTAAATCTTTGGAGGTGAGTGTGGTTATGCTTTTATTCTGCTTTAAAAGTTTATTTTGTTAGGAATAATTAGTTCTACAAAAACGTTTATTTGAATAAAAATAAAAAGACCAAACCATGGTGTTAAGTTTTTATAACTCATTCTTTTACTACCTCTAACTGCATTTGTTTTGTTAGTTATAAACAACAGGCTCCTATAGCACATTTATATGTGCTCTTTAAGTGCAGACTTAAAATAATCATATATGTATCAGTAAGAGCCACTAGTTTTACCTTTCAGGGAAGAGTTATCTAAGTACAGAAGGTATTCGGCCTCTCCCTATCAGTCATCTTTGCTGTTTTCTTTCTCCTCTCCTTCCTTCTTACAATTAGCTTTCTAGGCCTCTGTCTTTGATCTCTTCTATTCTTAGTCTTATTGCACAAGTTGAATTCCATGGCTTTAAATACTGTCTGTATGCTGATACTTCCTAAAATTGACTTTATTGCTAACCGTTTATCATCTCAAACCTAAAACCATCCCAAATCTCCTTTTTTCTCTTCCTTATCTTCATAGATGGCAATACCATCCTTCCAGGAAACTCAGCTGGTTTTCCCTACCCATGTCCAATCAGTAACCTGATCAGCACTATCTTCGGAATTTATTCAGTATCTATTTCCCACCAAGTTCACCGCTGTTACCTTCTGTCTGAGTCACCATCACCTTTTTGCCTGGCTTATATCACCTGCCAGCATAATCCTTTTAAAACCTACATTATCACAGTCCTCTCTTTAAGACTCTTCTCATAGGCTCTATGGCCCAGTGGCCAAGCCCTATATCCCTGGCCCATTTTCTGCTCTCCATGTTCATTGTCCTGCCTTAGACATACAGCTTCTTGCTGTTCCTCCACCATGCTGACTCTCGCTTGCTTCAGGTCCTTGTGCACTTGCCATCTGTCTGGAATGTCCTCTTGCACAGCCCTGTGACTCATTCCCTCATCTCCTTCATCAGCTGTTTTTATCTTTGATGGTAGAAACTTTTGAGAAAGCTTCAGAGCTTTACTTTCTATACTACTTTGTTAAGCTCAGTGTTTTTCTAGATATCCTAGTCTCATATTTGAAATATTTTGAGAGTAACGAAAGAGGGGCACATATGTGTCCACAGGATCATATAAAATGGCAAATGTCAACACAATCGTGTTTCTCCTTTCTTATGTTGGATGGCCAGTTTGTTACTGGTAGAATTTTAGCCACCTTTCAGAATGTGCGTTAGACAGCTGATCTTCTCCAGCAGCATATCTCCTTAAATAGAAGTAGAAGGGATGGAAATCCAGTGCCTTCAGAGCTAGGCAAGTACATAAAGATGAAAACCAAACCAGACAAGCTGGAGAACATGTGCTCCATCTAAAGAAACAGCTGCTGTTCTACCATAGTTGTATTGTTGCCATAGGAAAATATGGACTGAGAGTTCCTGAGTCTTCTGATTTCTCAAGAGAAGTTGGAAATACAAATTTATTTTTAAATGCTACCAGCTAATATAACAAGCATATAATGTACACACTGCTCACTTAGCCTCTAGGATGCTACTTTTTAACATGCGAAATAGGTAAGATTACCCAACTAGTCTCTTACTACTTAGTAACTGCCTTTTTTCTTTATAGGTTTCAGAACGCCTGAAAGTGGTAGATGTGATAGGCACCAAAGTGTACAATGATGGAGAACAAATCATTGCTCAGGTGTGTATTTTTCAAGTGTAATTCACTTTAGGGTTATATTCCAAAAGGTTTCTATACATTTATATATTTTGACAAACTTTGTCTCTATAATTAATAAGCAGCGATGGATTAAATGAATATTATTCCTATGAAATGACCTGTTAAAAGTGATTTAATCTACAGCCATTAAGCTAATTGAATATTTTGTTTATATAATTAGCTTTTTTCTTCACTTTGTTCATTTTTTTCCACATTTTTTATTGGTGCATTACAGTTATACAAACTGATGGGATTTATTGTTACATATTCATACATGCACACAATCTAACAATATAATTTGGCCAGCACTCCCCCCACCAATCCCCACCTCTCACCCCTTGGTCCCTTTTCTCAACTGAGTCCCCTTTGATTTATAGGAGATCCACCCCCTGCCCTTTGCTTTCCATTTTCCTCTCTAGCTTCCACATATGACAGAAAACATGACCCTTAACCTTCTGAATCTGACTTATTTTGCTTAACATGATGGTCTCTAGTTCCATCGATTTTCCTGCAAATATTATAATTTCATTTTTATTTATGACTGAATAAAGCTCCATTGTGTGTGTATACTAAATTTTCTTTATCAATTCATCCATTGATGGACACCTACACTGATTCCATAGTTTGGCTATTGTGAATTGTGCTGCTATAAACATGGGTATGCAGGGATCACTGTAGTATGACTTTAATTTTTCAGGATAAATATTGAAGATTGGTAAAACTGGGTCATATGGTGGTTCCATGCCTAGTCTTTTGAGGAATCTCACTGATTTTCCTAGTGGAAATACCCGACTTCAAATTATACCACAGTGTAAAGTGTTTCTTTTTCTCCACATCCTCTCCAGCATTTATTATTGTTTGCACTCTTAGTCGTAGGTATTTTATTTTTATTGAGGCTATTGTGACTAGAATTGTTTTCCTGCTTTCTTTCTCAGCAGATTTGTTGTTGGCATATAAGAAAACTACTCATTTTCGTTTGTTGATTTTGTAACCTGCTACTTTGCCAAATTTGTTTATTTAGCTCCAGCAGTCTTGGTGGAGTTTTTTGAATCTTCTACGTATAGGATCATATTGTCTGCAAACAGTGATAATTTGATTACTTCCTTTCCTATTTTACACCCCCCCCCTTTTTTTTGTTCCTTCTCTTGCCTAATTGCTCTGGCTAGAATTTATAACACTAATTGAATAGTGGGAGTAGACATCCTTGTTTTGTCCCAGATTATAGTGGAAATGCTTTCAGTTTTTTCCCATCTACTATGAGGTTGACTTCGGGTTTTTCATATATAGCCTTTATGATATTGAAGTAAATTCCTTTCATTGCTGCTTTATTCAGTATTTTTAAGGCTTTCTCTACAACTATTAAGATTACTAAGTGATTTATACCCTTAATTCTGTTAATGTGATGAATTGCATGTATTGATTTGCGTATATTAAACCATCCTTGCATCTCTAGAATAAAACCAACCTGGTCGTGCTGTACCGTTTTCTTAATGTGTTTTGAACACAATTTGCTAATATTAATTTTTTTGTGTCTAAGTTCATCAGGAATATTGGTCTTAGTTTTCTTTTCCTAATGTGTCCTTATCTGGTTTTGATGTGAGTGTTATACTGGCTTCATAGAATGAATTTGGAAGTGTTCCATCCCCTTGTATTTAATAGAATAATTTGAGGAGTATTGGCATTAGTTCTTTAAAGGTTTGGAAGATTCAGCTGAGAATCCATCTGGTCCTGGGCTTTTCTTTGTTTGAAGTCCTTTGGGGCACTCAACCACTGAGCCACATCTCCAGCTCTTTTTCATATTTTATTTAGAGACAGGGTCTTGTTAAGTTGATAAGGGCCTCACTAAATTGCTGAGGCTGGCTTTGAACTCATGATCCTCCTGCCTTAGCTTCCCAAGCCACTGGGATTACAGGTATGCACCACCACCCCTGACCTACAGTCTTTTTATACTGCTTGTATCTCACTACAAGTTATTGGTCTTTTTAGGTTTTCTATGTCCTCTTGATTCAGTTTTGGCATATTGTGTTGTCTAGAAATATGTCCATTTCTTCTACATTTCCCAATTTATTGGAATATAAGTCTTCAAAATAGTCCCTAATTGTCTGCTGGATTTCCAAGATGTCTGTGGTGATTTCTCCTTTTTCATCTTTAAGTTTATTAATTTGTTTTTTTTTTTTTTGGACCAAGAGCTTATCAATCTTGTTTATCTTTTCAAGAACCAACTCTTGGACTGGGATTGTAGCTCAGTGGTAGAGTAGCTTGTTTAGGATATGTGAGGCAATGGGTTCAATTCTCAGCACCACATAAAAGTAAATAAATAAATAAAGGTATTGTGTATATCTATAACTGAAAGACATAACCTGTTCTAAAAAAAAAAAAAGATTACTTTAAAAAAAAAAACCAACTCTTTGTTTGCTGATCCTTTGTATTAGTTTTTATTCTCAAGTTCATTGATTTTGGCTCTGATCTTATTTCCTTCTACTGGTTTTTAAATTGGCTTGTTCTTCTTTTTCAAGGGTCTTCAGATGCATCATTAGGTTGTTTATTTGGGATCTTTCTGTTTTTGTTTTTTATGTAGGTACTCATAGCTATCAACTTTCCTCTTAGAATTATCCTCATAGTGTCCCAGAGGTTCTAGTCCATTGTATTACTATGTTGTATCTCCTTTGAGTCTAAGAATTTTTAAATTTCTCCTATCACTCATTCATCATTCAAGAGTATTGTTCAGTCTCCCCATGTAGTTCCTGTAGGGTTTGATCATGTTCATTTCTAATTTAATTCCATTATGATTCAATAAGATGCAAAGAATTATATCAAATTTTTGTATTTGCTAAGAGTTGCTTTGTGGCCTAAAATATGGTCTATTTTGGAGAAGATTCCCTGAACTGCTGAGCAAAAAGTGTATTCAACTGTTGTTGGATGAAATAGTTATAGATGTTCATTAGACTTATGATAGTTTTCTTGTCCAAAGAATCTTTACTGAGTTTATGTCTGGATGACCAATCTAATGTGAGAGAGGTGTGTTGAAAGTTGAAATCATTCAGAATTATTATACTGGGGTCTGTTTGGGGCTTCAATTTGAGTAGTGTCTTTTTTATGTAAATAATTGTACCCAAGTTTGGGGTATAAATATTTATTAGTTATATCTTATTGTTGGATTGTTCCCTTTACTAATATGAAGTGACCTTCTTTGTCTCTTCTGATTAATTTTGGTGTGAAATCTGCTTTGTCTGATATAAGAGTAACTACTCCTGCTTATTTTGGGATTCCATTTGCATGGTATATCAGTTTCCATCCATGCACTTTCAGCCTGTGACTGTCTTTACCAGTTTCTTGCAAACAGTATATAGTTGGGTCTTTTAAATCCATTTTATCTTTCAGTTGGAGAGTTGAAACCATTTACATTCAATTATTATAGAGAGATGTTTATTAATTCCTGCCATTTTGATATATTGGTATATTTGGTCCTGTTTCTCATTTGCTTAACTACTCTTAAAATGAGTTTTTTTTTTTTTTTTCTTTGTGAGTTCTGAGGGTTTTTATTTCTTCTGCGTGTGGTATTTCTTTAAGTAAGTTCTGTAGTGCCTGTTTAGTAGTCATGAATTCTTTTAGTTTCTGCTTATCTTGGAAGGTTTTTATTTCATCTTCAGTTTTGAATGATAAATTGGCTGGATATAGCAGTCTTGGTTGACAGTTATTTTCTTTCAGGACTTGGAACACATCATTCTAAGTCCTCCTGACTTAGAGTTTGTGCTAAGAAATCCAAAGTTATTCTAATTTGGTTTGCCTTTAAATGTGACCTGATGTTTTTCTCTTGAGACTTTTAAAATTCTGTACTTGTTCTGTATGTTAAGCATTTTATATGAAGTGTTGTGGAGAGACTCTTTTTTGAACTTGTCTACTTGGGGTTCTGGATGCTTCTCTTGTATCCATCTCATTCTGAAGGTTTGGAAATTTTTCTCTTATTTCCCTGAAAAGTTTATCCATTCCATTAGGTCACATTTCACATTCCTCCTCAATTCCAATGATTCTTAAATTTGGCCTCTTCATGTTGCCCTAGAGTTTTTGTATACTGAACATGCTTATTTTTTTTTTTCTTTAATACTGTCTGAATGGTTAAGGCTGGCCACTTTGTCTTCCAACTCTGAGATTCTGTCTTCAACATGGTCTGTTCTATTAGATAGACTTTCAGCTGAAACTTTTAAATATATTAATTGTAGGTATTGCCATACCTTTATTTTATTTTTATGTGTTGCTAAGAATCGAACCCAGGGCCTCACCATGCATGCTAGGTGAGTGCTCTACCACTGAGCCACAACCCTTGCCCTCACCTGAACCTTTTATTTGATTTATTGTGTCTTTTGTTTCCATGATTTCTGTTTGGTTCTTTTTCTACATTTTTCTCTCTTTATTGAATTTCTTGTTTATATTCTGTACTGACTTCCTTAATTAATCCAGTTTTTTTTGTATTCTTTTGGAATTCATTGATCATTTTTATAATGATCCTTTTGAATTCCTTATCTGATATTTCCTTCACTTCAATATTTACTTGATGGTGAATTATGAACTTTAGGAGGTGCTGTTAATTTACTTTTTCATATTTCTTATATTCATGTGTTATGTATCTTTTGGAAGGGATTTCTCTTCCACTGTTATGTGTAGACCTTCGTAGGGCACAAGTCTTCACCTGCCAAAGTGTCCTAGAGTGATCTGGAGTGAGACCCCTCCTCACAGGTGTGGTGTCCACACCTTTGTGTTATTTCTTTCTCTTTTTGCTACAGCAGTGGATGTCCATAGTTTTTCTACTTGGGGCCTGATTGTCAGTCCGGGTTTTTGTCTCTTTTATTCTTTGTGTTAAAGTATAGCTGAAGATCTAGTGTCATTAATTTGTGTGTGGAGCAAGGTGTGATGTCTCTTGGTTGAGTTTAGTTCAGCAGCAGAGTTTCTGTCCTATGAACTTGTAGTGTCTCTGTAGGTTCCCAGCACCTCACAGAATTGGAGGAATTCAAATAATAGCAACAACCAACACAAAGACTATATAGCATTAAACTAAATACTTGGTTCCTACTATAACAACTACAATATTAATTGCCACAGAAAATAGAATGTTAGGATCAGCAATTGCAAACAGCAAAAATAGTAAGTAACCATGAACTATATCTGGCATTAAAGCAAACAGCAGGTGTCAACTGTGTCATACACAGCAGTAATAACTGAAATAGCATTAATTGTTGGGGCAGGAGTTATACAAACAAATTAGTGCTTAGAGATGGAAAAAGTATAGTTAATTTAGAGAAAAGAAGATGTGATAGGAAGGTAGAAAAGAGTTCATAATTTCAAAAAGTGAACAGAAAATGCATGTAGTATGCAATTGTAAGGAAGGAGATAAAAGAGAAATAACAAAGTAAAAGGAGAATGAAAAAGAATAGCATTTGGCTGTTAGCAGAAGAAGAGAGAAACAAGAGAAATAGTCAAATGAAAAACAATACAAAACATAGCCAAAATATACTTATCAAAAACTCTAACCCTCAAAAGACAAGGCAAGGAAAAATAACTACATTTAAAATATGCTAAAAATGAGCATAAACAAATATGCATATGTGTCCATGAACCAATCAGCCCAGCAAACACACAAAACAAAAACAAAAAACAAAACAAAAAATATCGTCAGTGAAAACTCAATTGTTTCCACTGAGGTGGCCAAAAATAGTCAATAAGAACAGAGGAACACTGTCTATGTCTGTGTCTTTCTTTCTGGGCTGCGTTCTGTGAGTGAGAGCAAGGGCTGGGGGTTGTTAACCCTTTCTTTTTGTGTTGCTCACCAAGCTGCCACTTGGATTGACTTAAGAGTGGTCCAAATAATTCTGTTTCTCTTCTCCCTAGTATGAGGTAGAATGGGATGGGAAGTACTATCAGCTGACAATTTGTCTGTACAGACCAGATAGATGCATTCCCAGGGTGGGGCCACTGCAGAGTTCTGTGAGTGGAATTTCTGCAGGTGGGGCTTAGTTTAGGTTTAATCAGTACTCAGGGACTTTGTTGGGTGGTGACTAATCTGGAGAGATTAGATCAGCATACCCCTAGGGCCTGGCAGTTGCTGATCTTAGCTAGGAGTCTGGATCTAGGAAGCCTTCCAAGGATTCTATTCATGGAGTGGGGGAGCCAGTCCTTTACCCTCTCTGTTGCCCATGAACCCAGCCTTTCCAGGCTTAGTCTCTGAGTGTATTCACACCTGCCTTTTCAGATTCCTGAGCACTTCAGTTGTTCACATGAGCCGTCAAGACTCAAAAGGAGAAGTGAATTGGGCTCCTTTTGCTTTTCCAACTTCAATCCCCCTTGGTAAAATACTCTGTTTCTGTTTGGCTCCCATTCTGTTAGGTAAACCCTAGGCTACGGGGAAGGTGTTTGCCAGGACAGTATAGCCATCTTCGTCCAGGTCTCCCAGCTCCTCCAGCAGCAGTAGCTTCAGCGTGGCTGCATCAAGATGGCACCCACCACAGCTCTTCACAGCCAGTTGGGAAACATGGGATACTTTTCAAGCACCAGTGTATAGTGCAGCCTCTAGATCAGCTAAGGGCAGGCTGCTTTTTTGGTCTCAGGTTTTTCCATGCTAAAGCTGTCCATTGCTGTTTCAGTGTTACCCCTCCTTCTGTGCTGAACCGGCACTGATGCTGCCAAAGCAGGTTTGGCTCCAATGTAGTCTTTCTTCTTTAAGGTAACCAAATTTCTGAGTCTCCAAGACACTCTGTTCAATATTGTTTTAAAGAAACCCCTCTTTCACTCACCTCACAGAGAAGCAGTACTCCTGCTGCTTGAATTCCAAGCTTCAGAGCAACTAGGAATGCAGCCTTCCCTTAGCCCACCATCTTGAATCCCTTAATGAATATGTATTAAACTGTCAAATGGCTTTCTGCAGTTTTATAATATATGACATGAAATTTCACTGCATATAGGGAGTAAGATTTATAAGAGTAAAAGGTGAGCATTCCATGACATTAGTAAGAACCCAGAAGTTCTTTGGGAGATATTGTAGAGTTTTACACGATCAGTTCATGATGAAACCTCCTACAGCTGCTTCCAGATAGCAGTCACAAGAAGGGGACACATTGCACCATAAATTTTACTGGTTTCCAAGCACTAAATGTTTAAATAAACACATTCAATAAACTTTAACCCCCAGCACTTTCCTAAGAACCTGGTTGGAATCAGTAGCATTTTATACTTCAGTTAGCTAGGGCTACTAAAAAGCAGGATTTATGAAGACAGTTTAAGTTCACAGGTAAAGCATACAGACAATGCTACCTTATTTCTTAGTTACATTTTTGAAGCATTGAGCAAATGATTTAAGTGGCTTTTTTTTTGTTATCACTGCACTATACAGCATTGTGCTCTTTATTTGAATTATTCTCTTCCTTTAAATGTGAAACAGGGTTCCAGATCTGAAAGACTGAGGAAGAAAATCATTGTTTATAAGGCAAATAAATAAATCTCTCAAAATCTGTGTGGGTATGTGCATACCATGCAGATTACACAATTAGGGATTGGGAAGAAGTGGAGACAAATTGGAGAACAAGACTAAGTTTTGGCTATGTAAACTGGTAATTAAAGTATTGTGCATTTCTAAATGCTTATTTTTAATCTTTAAAAAATTTTTGGTGTTGGGAATTGAATCCAGTGCCTCGTGCATGCTAAGCACAACTCTGCCACTGAGCTGCACCCTCAGCCTCTTATACCTTGCTTTTTTAGTTTATTTTGAAATATTCACAAGAAGTTACAAAAATAGTGCTGAGAGGTCCCATGTACTCTTCATCTAGTGTCTCCCAGTGCATCTTGGATCATTCTTGTATAATATCAAAACTAGGAAATTGCCATTGGCACAATCTAGACTTTACTCAGATTTCACCAGTTTCACATACATTTGAAGCACATTTACATACACAGCAACTGAGAGACCTGTTATGATTCATAACTCTGAAAAACTAGGGTGTAGCTCAGGTAGAGTGTATGCTTAGCATGCACAAGGTCTTGAATTCAACCCCCAGCACCAAAAAAAAAAAAAAAAAAAAAAAAAAAAGGAAAAGATATACCATACTTAAACATTTATAAACATACTTGGCTATACTATATTATAGAAATATAGATTCAACATTTTATGATACAATCTGATACTTTTTGGACTTACACTACAGAGTTTTGAAATACCCCTTTCTCTTGAGTCACTTTGAGAAGCTAAGTAAAAAAGAAAATAAAGTCTGTCATTATCTTCCATAGTGTACTGTTTAACTCAGAAATTGGAAATTAAGACAGAGTAGATTCAGAAACGAAACAAGAAAAAATGTGTAGTGAGAAACAGCATCACTTTTTAGAATTTTAGTAGTCTTTCAGAACCTCAGTGGATTGTCAGTAGACTGGCATCTCAGCATGGTCCTTAACTGCAGTAGAAACACAAAAGCCACAGGGACTGCTTCCTAACACCCCTGAGTGCTATGAGAACTTTCTGCTTTTTAGGAGTGAGGGTTATCTTGGGTCAGCCTGCCAACAGTTGTTACTTTAGGAAGACACAGTGCACATTTTAGCACTTCTCAGGGAGCACAAGGTGAGCTGACATATTCCTGCTGAGTGAGGGGATGCTGCTGGGATATGTAGCAGTGTTGCCATTTCAGACTCTGTATGCTATTATCCAGGCTGAAATTTGG
Organism: Sciurus carolinensis; assembly: GCF_902686445.1. Taxonomy (NCBI): domain Eukaryota; kingdom Metazoa; phylum Chordata; class Mammalia; order Rodentia; family Sciuridae; genus Sciurus; species Sciurus carolinensis. The sequence continues at coordinate 67,818,600 of NC_062220.1, forward strand.
AGAGATTCTTACCTGTTATTTGCCATCATTTCCTGGCTGTTAGCAGAAACGCTGTGGTAGAGAGTATGTCATTTCAAATAGCTTTACAAACAAAACTGTTACTATACAATTATCACTTATAACCTCTTGATTTAGAAAATGAAATAGACCGTTCCTATGGGGTTTCACTTTTCAGGCAAATATTTCTGCACTGGGGTTGGACTGATTTCAAGCATATGGTTTTCAGAATTGTCAAATTTGCATTTTCACCTCTTTTTGTTTTATTCTGATAGGGAGATTTGGCTGATTCCTTTTTCATTGTAGAATCTGGAGAAGTGAAAATTACTATGAAAAGAAAGGTAAATATTGTTCTAAAAATCCATATACTATTAGCAAGGAATATATTTTCTTTTTGATATTGAGATTAAGTTTAAGTTTTATTTTGATAAGCTGATTAAAGTTAATATTTTTAATTCATTGTCAGGGTAAATCAGAAGTGGAAGAGAATGGTGCAGTAGAGATTGCTCGATGTTCTCGGGGACAGTACTTTGGAGAGCTTGCCCTGGTAACTAACAAACCTCGAGCAGCTTCTGCACATGCCATTGGGACTGTCAAATGCTTAGGTATGAATCACAATGGTGGGCATTGAAATTATGTCTGCATTTTATGTTTTCATGTCATATGAATCACTTGGTTCAGAAATGTTGTGGAGGCCCCACAAAATACAAGAGTTAGTACTGCACTATAAAATCAATTTGTGAAAGCAATTTTTTTCTCTGAAAATTTTCACATGCAAATATATTTTATTCTTTTGTGCATATATGAAATAACCTTATTTTAATCATTGAAACAAAAACTCCCAAGTGCCAAGTTTTACATCTAACCTGTCAAATAACATATGTTCCTTAAAAGAGAAAGCTAAAATAATGATTTTGTAAAGTTCATTATTAAACTCTGCAAGGCAAGTTGGAATGTCTGTGAAAATATACACTCATCCAAGCTCAGGGATGCCAGAGTTTAGGTTAATCAAAGTATAATCAATGTTCTGCTGTTCAGCTGTTTATTCCTTTCTTCTATCAGAGGATTTTTACAGAAATGCCATCCTCTGCTGGAAGACATTTGTATGTCATCTGAGATTTTATATCTGAGAAATCACTTACCATAATAATGATAAAATATAATTCAGGAAGGAGCAACAAAGATCACTCTTCAGAAAATTGATTCTACAGTAATTAACCTCTCTGAGCTCTTTATCCACTGTTCAATAGGATAAAGTTAGTTTCTGTGTTTTTAATATTTGTAGGGCTCTTCAGAATTAACTTCTAAGAGAAGGAACTTTTTAAAAGGCTTTAAATAAGTATATTAATCAGGTAATATAGTGGTTGAAAGAGAAGACAAGTAGATACTGACAGTTTTGCAGAGTAGAGCCATTAGTAAGAATAAAGGTGACATGAGTGAAACTGTTAATTTTTTCTTATATTAAAGAAAATCTGAGAACTATCAGACATACAGGGAAAACTAATAATCGCAGAATCACCATCACCACTCAGTGATTTCTATTATTATAATTCCTTTTTGTCTTTTTCTATTTGCATGGGATTTCTGTTTTAAAACAATTTTGTAAGCTGCTTTGTTCATCCATTATAACTTGGGAATTTTCTCATTACATCAGATCTTAACATTCAGTTAGGTAAATATATACATGATAAATCATTCAGTCACTCCCTACTGGTAAATATTTTATGGATTTTAGCTCCTGTGTGTGTGTGTGTGTGTGTGTGTGTGTGTGTGTGTGTATAGATGACTTTTCCATATGCAGAAATTTTCCTTAGAAGTGGTTTTCAGAAGTGTTCTTTAAAAATGACTTGATGTAGATCACTTTTATTTTTACTAATTTACACACTGCTAGCATTGCAAGAATGCTCATTCACCCTATTATAAACACTGCCTTTTTTATTTTGCAAATTTGAAAGGCAAAAGACATTGTAATTTGTATTTCTGTGGTAGAATACTTTTCATTTGTATATTGTAAATTCAGCTCTAAAGTGCATGAGGCAGGCAAGAAAAGTGATATAGGATATATTTAGAGTAGGAGACAAAAGCATCATGTTGGCTGCCATTTTGGATTATACAGACAATGGTATAAGAATAAAAACTTTTATAAAAGATAACATTTGATCTTCACAACATAGCATTGTAAACCCTCAGAACAGACTAGGAAATATTCCCTTGCCACCTTTGAAGGGATTCATATTACTAAGGTAGCAACATGAACATTTATTTTTAAAATTTCTAAGGCCTGGCCATGATACTCTCCTGGCTTAGACCATTCTTTTCCTGGCTTAGACCAGAAACCTCCTACCAACCTAGCATTGCATAGTGTCTGCCAAGGGATCCAACAGTGTAGCCTGAGAGGACCCTGGCTGCTTCCTTTTTGAAGTAGAATTTTAATCTTTATGCTTTTTCTTGATTTTATAGTATTGCCTAAAACTTAAGTTCGTGTTATTGATTCACAGTTGCAATATGATAATGGAACAGCATCAGGGAATGAATATTATATTGACTTAAATTCTGCAGTTTTGCAAAGAGTGTTATTTTTCATTTATTCTTTCCTTTTCTTAGCCATGGATGTGCAAGCATTTGAAAGGCTTCTGGGACCTTGCATGGAAATTATGAAAAGGAACATTGCCACCTATGAAGAACAATTAGTTGCCCTGTTTGGAACAAACATGGATATTGTTGAACCCACTGCATGAAGCCAAGTATGAAGCAAGAAGACCTATAGTGACAAAATTACACAGTAGTGGTTAGTCCACTGAGAATGTGTTTGTGTAGATGCCAAGCATTTTCTGTGATTTCAGGTTTTTCCTTTTTTTACATTTACAATGTATTGGTAAATAGTAGTGATTTAATAGTCAATAGGCTTTAACATCACTTTCTAATTAGTAGTTCATTAAAACAACATTGATAAAATGACTTTCTACTCCTCAAAATTATTGGACTTAAAGTTTTATTCTAATGATTGTAATATATTGAAAGTATCCATGTTTGAGAAGACAATTAAAAGACACTATCGTAGGCAATGTGTTTGATTTATTCAGCCTGATATCAAGTTAGTGACTCTGCCCATGTAAGAGAGAATCTGGCAATGAATCATGCAACCAGCATGGCATCACATTCTTTTTATGACTCATTATATAGTAAAATTTTAATCATTTTCACTTCAAAGTTTTTTTGGCTTAAGTTATGTGCTGGCCTTGGCCTATTGGTGAAATGGTATAAAACATCATATGCAATTTTAAAACTTTATATATTTTTGCAATAAAATACATTTTGACTTCTTTGGCATAATGTCAGTAACCTACATATTCCAGTGGTTTTAAGGAATGGCAATTTAGTCATTATGATAATAGGTAAGAGTCTTTTTAAGATCAGTAATCATTAATGCATTTTCCCCTCATCAGACATGTATCTTTGTTTCCTTTTTTTCATTTTGCAACTTCCTCTATTCTTTAAGAGTTTGATTTTGATATTTGTCACAAAGCGTTTTTAAAAAAAGCTATTTAAACTTGTTAAATCTTTTATCTTCTGAATGCCGAAGATCTTATACTTAAAAACCTTAGTCCTATACCAAAAATATGTTGAGATCCTTATTTACATACCACAGTATATTTCTTTATTCTTCACTTGGCCTACACAATATAGTCATTTGCACTCATCTGCCTCCATGCATTTCTGTTCTTCCTTGTGATGGTTGCCAACACGCAATCGTACTGATCAATAGCCAGTGAGGTTTGCCTTTTTTTCCCTTAAAACCTCTCTAAGGTAGTAGGTATAAAATTTTATAAGCAAAAACACATATAACAATAAAAGAAGTTTTTGTCCATACCACATATAACATTAGGCCTTGCCATTTGTGTTAATGTCTACTTATAAACTTAAAAGATTTTCATTGATCACTGATATGCTTATATTCTGCCATATAAGATGAACCTAATTATATTCAACCAAAGCAATATAATCTTACATGATTTTTAGGTTCCATGACCCATGTCTAAAGACATTAATTCTAACCAGTTGTTCACATTTTGGGAAACATATCAAAAGAATATATACCTACATGGGTAAAATTATTGTGGCTATTGTGGTCTTACTAGAGGATGTTCATGGTTCTACTTGTATATGAAAACATGGTTAGAATGTTAATTGGATAATGTATATATAAGTTGAAGTATGTAACATAACATCAGCCACATTTTAGAATTTTGTTTAACACTTTTGCAAAATCTTGTAGGGAAAGGGAGCTCGTTATATGAAGATGATTTGTTTTCTATTTAAGAATTTATTTTAAAAGCCATGTCTGTTAAACAAGCGAAAAAACAAAATTCCTGTTTCATCATTCTGTATTCTTTATTCACTTTTTCCATTTATCTCTTTTGTTGCATAAGCTGATTGTTAACTATTCATTGAACAGTAAACAAATGCCTGTTTAATAAAGAACTTTGACCAAGGCTATAAATGCCAGTTATGTTATTTTCAGTATTGTTGGTTATATTTAAATTTTCCTTATAATAAAGCACACTTTTATAATAAAATACATGAATTACTGTTTTTAATATTTTACTTAATATGACTTGCAGCATAAATGCAATGAAAAGCATGACAGAGATGTATCATGTGACTGCGAAAAAGCCCCAGGGTATAACTAGGCAAGAAGGTTTTTTTTTTTTTTAAATGGCAATAGTTTTAAGATTTCATCTGCTGGTCATATGCAAGAGAAATAACTGTGGTTATGTTGCAGATTAATTTGAACTTTCAGAATAACCAAAAAGTGCTAGGAATGTAGCTCAGTGGTAGAGTGTTTGCCTAGCATGTGTGAGACCCTTGGGTTCAATCTCAGTACTGCAAAAAACAACAAAACACCTAAAACAAACAAAAACCTTAGTGCTAGAATAACCAAATACATCAGGCTAACTAGAGAATTTATGTGTAAAGTTATCTAATCAAAACAGTTCAAGTTTGACTTGTGGATTTCATTTTTTAATCGCTAAAATCCTTACTAATTGGGAATTCTTTGCTGCAGTTTGCATGCAAGGATGGAGCTTCCTGACACATTATGTATGACTAGGGAAGGGGTTAGGAATTTTTCCAGAACAAAGGTGCTTGCCCTTATTTAAGTCAATATAAAGGGTATGTGTTTTTCCTGTGTATTGATATGAATTAAGGCTTAGTACATATATATACTACTTGCAATACAAGTTGGGTGAATATATTTGGGTTACTATTATAACCTCAGCTAGGAGTAAAGTGTTCAAAAATGCTTCTAAAGAAGCAGGGTGTGAAACAAGGACATTCAAAACTATAAGATTAAGAGAAGTACTGAGTTCCTTTCCAAAGCATCTTTAAAAATTCTGAAATATTTCTCTTCTCAAGAAATGTTATATTTCTTACAAGAATTAGATGATCTTTGGCATTCTTAATACATAAGCTTAAAGGTATTACATCTGGATTAAGTCTTTGTTAAATAGCTGAAGAGGGGATTCTAATATCTAAGTAAAAATTTAACACTCAAGGGAGAATAGAGTTATAAGGAATGCTGGCTTCTAAAATTAAAAGTGTGAGGTACAGGCTGATATTAATACCAAAGGATTTTTGACAAAAAGGAAGAAATTGGAATAAGAGTTGTGACAACCTTACCCGTTCCATGAGACTTTTAAGGCAGGAAGACTGGATGAGCAACTGAAAATATATAGTTGTTTGTCTTTGCAGGAATTAAAAAAAAAGTCTTACAAGTGCAATGATTTATGAAAATGTAAGCAGCAAATTATACCCATTATTTGCAGAGGACTTGTGTGTCCAACAATAACCATGTGAGTTTAAATTAGTTCAATTTATATACCAAGAAGAATCCGTGACTTCAACGAAAATTTATTTTGTGAATTGATAGCAGAACTCATGAAGAATTGATAACTCTTGATTTCTTATCTAATTCTTGGTCTGTTTTCCAACTAATGTTAATCCTGGTATATAGAGAAAATTATATAACATTTCCAGTACAGAGTAAGATAATTGTGAGATGAAATCTTTTTATTTGACCAACACGTGGGTTTTTAACTTTTTATGCTTAATTTTAAGTTTGTAAACTTTAAAAAATCCCTTTAAAGGGGCTGGAGTTGTAGCTTAGTGGTAGAGTGCTTGCCTAGCATGTGTGAGGCACTGGGTTTGATTCCCAGTACCACAAAAATAAACAAAGGTATTGCATCCATCTATAAAACCTGAAGAAACAGATAATCTATATGTGGGAAGATGTGAGGATACTATGATATAATTTGTCTAGACCTTCCAAATGGGTGTTGGAGTTGTGGCTTAGTGGGAGAGTACTTGTCTGGCATGTGTGAGGCCCTGGGTTTGACAACCGTGTATAAATAAATAAAAGATTCATTGACAACTAAGAAATAAAAGAGAAAGAAATGCCACCAATAGTGGAGGTTGTTTTCTAACATTTTTATTTAACCTGAATCTTGCCATTTTCCCAAACATAGAACTTGATACTACAAACTGTATACACACAGTTTGGTTAGCATCAACTGTTGGTTAACAGCAACTATAATTGTTTCCTTATAACAAGTTAGGGCATTTTTTTACTCTCAACTGGAAAAACAAAAAATGACTTTTCTTCCAGGAGCAAGGGAAAGGTTGAGTTGGAAAAGGACTCTGAAATAACAAAAGCAGCCTTAGCTCTTTACTGCAACAATGCAGATATGAAACCCTATTTTTTTCTATTTAACTTCAAAAGTTTATAAAGTACAACCAACCTTGAATGAGTTTATGAGAAACAAATAGGACCAATCAAAATCTTGGATAAAGTCACTTACTAATTTCTTGTTTTCCATCTTTGTCCTAATTGGAAACCTACCCAGGTCTTGCTGAGCAACAAGAGAAAACCAACTGTGTAACACTGCAACTTCAATGCTTCTTTTAAGCCAAAGGCTGACACAAGTGCTTCTCTTTACATAATGACTATATTCATGAAGTGTACACAAATGACCTCTTAAAAGTTTATTTTTACAAATGACATTTTAAAAGTGAAATATTTTCAGATTGGTGCTCATTTTGAGGACATCTTTGGTAATTTTTTTCTCATAACTTCTCTTAAAAACCCAACGTAAAAATTAAATGAATGACCTCAACATTTTATTACTATAGAGCATTATGATTTGCTATGTAACATTGAAGAGCAGAACTATAATAAGTAAACATTTTGTTTGCCTTCACATGACTGGCACTGTGAGGGACAGAAAAAATGAACAGTGCTTATGTAATGTAGCTGAAAGATGAGACCTGTTTTCAGATTATAATACAAGTTGGATATCTTTTATCTGAAATGACTGGGACCTGATGTTTTCAGGTTGCAGAGTTTGGGTTTTTGAATATTTGCATACTTAACCCATTGAGCATCCCTAATCTGACAATCTGAAATCCAAAATGCTTTGAAATCTGAAGCTTTTTGAGCATGATACTTAAGAAGTTTCAGATTTCAGAGCATTGAGGATTTCAGATTGTCACATTAGGGATGCTCAACCTTATAATGACTACATGGAGGAAGTGAACCTTAAAGCATGTGAAAGGTGTTTAACAAACTCAATGTTCAAGACAGCAGATGACAATTGTATATTAGAAAGTTTAAGTGCTTTATTTACCTGTAACTTCATTCATTTGTTTAGTAGGCACCTCTTTATTAATTGTAGAAAAAAAGACATCAGATGGTGAATGAGAGAGAAGGAGGAAATATATAAATATGGGAAGAGGTATATATAAACAAAAATACCAAGTTTAGCACAGCATGATGAAAACCATGGGAGGGGGAAGTGCTGGGGAGTGACTGGCCAAATTATTTTGTTACATTGTGTGTATGTATGAATATGTAACAACAAATCCCATCATTATACACAACTATAATGCACAGTAAAAATGTGGGAAGAAAACTACATATTATTCCCATGACTCTGTTCTTTATCAGACTTAATTGCCCCCAACATGAGGTACTTTTGACTAGCAAATAATAGAAAATGTATAGAAAAGAGCCTAAGACACCACATAGACATGAGTGGAAAATAATTACATGGGAATTTGTGTTAAACAAGCCAGATGACAGGAATTATCTATTCAGAAAATTTTGGATGGAAGACATAACCGTCATATGAGCTTGCTTTTATAAACTGGAAGTGAGAATTATAACTGAGAATTTATAAACTAGAAAGAAGAATCATTTGTTGCCCTTTCTAAATACGTTTTCATTTATACCAAACTGGACAATTTGACAGACTTTTTGAGGGCAATGGCAACCGAAAAGGTTAGTCTTCTCTATTTCCTGAGTTCACCCAAATTTATTTCTGTTCACTTGGATCTCTCAAAGCCCGGATAAATACATTGAGCTGCCTACAGGACTTCTGCATTCAAATTTCTTGCCTTCATAGCAAGCTTAGCATCTTCAGTTGAACCATTCTTTTCCCCTCCTCCAGGATCATGAATTTGTTTTCTTCAAATTATTCCCCTTCCTCAGTCAATGGCATCAACATACCGCAATTACTTATGCCAGGAATCCATCAATCATTCTTGATTCTTCACTCTTCCAATGTTTCTTTTTCCTAATGGTTAAGTTAGACGTACATATGAGCCACTGAAGAAAGGGTCTTGCGCTTTATGGTTCAAAACAAATTTTTAGTTGAAGAATTTAAGAACAAGACATACACTACTCAGTTCTAAAACGGCACTCATTAGCTCCCAGGCATTTCATTACAAGTTGAGTTTATCTAACATTTTGAACTACGTTAATTAACTTATTTTCAAGTATAAGGATAAGAATATTTGTGAGAGTTCAAATAATCTGCTGAGATACTACTGAAAAAGTTTGGTACTATTTTAGATCAAATGGGTGCTCTATTTCCCAATTTTGTACTTGTTGGTGATTTCATTTGTTGATCTTTTCGCAATTTGAACAGTGATATTCTCAATATTCAGACAAATGTCATGTGCTTGTACTTCTTAGTCCAGCCAAGTAGTTACTGGTATGCCAGATATGGTAAAATTGTTTAATTTCACTTCTAAAAAGGAGATGAAATAAATCCTAAATAGGATTTATCTTTTTTTAAAAAATCTATCTTTAATAATTAGAACTTGGCATTTCTTTATAACAAGTAATTTTGTAAGCTGCTGGAAAGACATTTTGAGATAGCATTTTTGACATTTTAGCATAGATTGTATGCATACATACATATATAATATTTATATAAAATAAAATGACTACACTAACCAATAGAAGGTATTAAAGAAACTGAATTTTTAATGTCAATTTTATCATGGAAATATCTAAAGGACAGATAAAAAAGTGTTGTGTATCTATTTTAGCCTAAGAGTATAAACTTAACATATGTAAAATTTCTAAAGAGATCCTACTAGTGTTGTCCTTTGATCTTTGTTCTGGCTTATGTATTGGCTGGTTTTGGTGATTACTCAAAAACTAATGATGATGTTCCTGTTAAATACACACAGGGTACTAATTAGCTTCCAGGAAAGTCCAATGAACTAATTGTCTACTAAAAGATATAGGAATTCTAATAGTTTTAGTAAGTTATGATTGAACTATCTGAATTTAACATATATTTAAAGACTTGGACATGAATGAAAGTATGCAAAAATGTTTTTATCTTTGTATTCATATCAATTAGCATAATGATAAACAAATAGAACTGGACAAAATGGGTAAAACTTTATAGTGCTATTAAAGGATAAATTATTATTTATAATAATGTATAATATCTGGATCTAAAGTTGAATGAGTTCTTCCCATCCTGATGTCCTCCAATGAAAAAAATTATCACCACTAACTAAGGCTTTGGAAAAATTTTCAAATATTTGAACTTTTTAAAATGTAACATTCAGCTGAAAGTAAATCTCAAAGTTTGTGTGCTCAGGAGGGATAAAGCAATGGCTCAAGTACTTGAGATCTCATTTTTTCAGAGGAAAGATTCTTAGTTTTCTGGAAGAAGTGAGCTAGACATAAATATCCCAAGTCTTAATTTAAAATGATTAGGTGAACTCCATGGGCTTTCTTTTTGGTTACTAAATTAAATGTTGGAATTTATATTTTTAAATTATGGAGTAAGACAATTTTCTACTGTTTAAAAAAAAAAAAAAAAGGGAGTAAATAGAACCAGCATACACAATACAGCAAAAATGGTCATTCTTTTTTGGGTTACTCTGTCTTTGAAAGATATAAATTCAAATCCTGTCCCTTTTTTCCTTAGGGGACAAATTAAACATTTTGTTGCTTCTCTTCTGAATTATTTTAAGAAAAATGTTTGATTACTATTTGTGAACACAAAGTAGATCTTTGATCACATGGTAGGAAGGGCATATTTTATAAATACTCTCAAGAATTCAAATGGGGACTCCTAAAGGAATTTGAACTTGTTTCAACATATAAAGGTTACTTTGGATTTCTTTTGTTTGTTTTGTAGTGCTGGGGAACCCAGGAACTCTACCTCTGAATCACATTCCCAGCCCATTAAAAAAAATTATTTTGAGATAGGATCTAAGTGGCCCAGGCTGGCCTCTAACTTTCCCTCCTCCTGCCTCAGTCTCCTGAGTAGCTACAAGTTACAGGTGTGTGCCATGGTGCCTAGCTAGTTTGGATTTTTCTAGTTTGTTATGTGGATTTCAAGTTGATTTAAAAATTCAAGTTAATGAAATTAGTTTTAAAGAAACAACCAGGGCTGTAGTTGTGGCTCAGTGGTAGAGCACTTGCCTAGTATGTGTGAAGCACTGGGTTTGATTCTCAGCACCACATATAAATAAGTAAATAAAATAGAGATCCATCAACGACTAAAAACAAAAATTTAAAAAAACACAACTAGCTATAATTTCAGGGTATTTCCAAATGTGTGCTTTTACATATTTCTTACTAATCTGTTTTCCTCAACTTAATTTTAAGTATACAGTCTAGTGATCTAAAGAATAAAACCTAAAGCACAGCTTAAATGATTAAACACTAGAGGTTCAAAGAAAAAAAGCTTAATAAGCCTTTGTAATGTGAATAGTAAAAATACCAATTATAGACTAGATGCACCCAGCAGTGATGAAGAGCCTCTTTTAAAGTCAAGGTAACTATAAAGCAGAGAAGCCATCCTCCTCTGGTGTATCAGAGAATTAGAACGTATGGGAACTCCTAGTGGAAATAAAGTGAAAAGACTGCTTTCTTTCATCATTTGGAAGCGTCTGGGAGGGGGAAAATGGTGAACAAAAACTTAGCGAAACTTACAGATAATAATTCATAATTTAAATCAGTTTAACTCATACTCTACACCCCTCTGTATGGTCTTAAACAACGAGCAAGCAGGTCAATATGAAAACAACGCTTCGCCTCACTTTCAATGTAATCATTCACCCCTCTTAACAGCTTTGTAAATTCTCTAGACTGAACTTCTCTCTCATTGTCTATTCCCGAGCCTCTCAGTGCCTGGCACTTAGTTGACCCTCAACAAATCCTAGATGAATCGAACAGAGTTGACGAATTTCTCAAGTTGCAGTCCTCGGAATAAAAGGAATTAATTCTTCCTACTGCAGATGCAAACCAGCATCAACTTCACCATCCCCATGGTGCCTGGGACATGATTTGTGAGTGACCACGTCCCTCGCGAACTTGCCCTGCTTCCGCTTGTGCAGTCATCTCCTTCCCCTCGCACTGAAACAATACCTTGGCCTCCTGCCAAAACTGTGAGCAGCAAGCAGCTCTGGCTGCTTATGGCCTGGACTAGGTGCTGCGAGAGGCTGGGGTTTCTCTGAGTGCTAAAGGAGGACGCCCAGAGGAAAAGAGGCCTGAGCTTTAAAACACTCCCTTCCTCCGCCCCCTCCCTTTTGTCTCAGACACCAAAACAAACGAGCTGATACACGTGTCCCTATGACTCTTGTTTACTATCAAGACTGCGCTCTGCACACACTTCTGGGATGTGTAGTCCAACCGGTTTCTCCGGCCCTCAGTTTTCTAAGCTAACGAATGAGGCTGAGACTACAAACCCACAATCCATGTCGGGGGCAAAGTTTGGCTCTGGTCCCCAGAGTCTCGGCAACAGTCCAATCCGAAGCGCTTACTCTAGTGATTGACAGGCAATCTTCTCCAGTAAACACAACACAAAAGTCAATACATGCCCGCCCTCCGAGACGGACCACGACATCACCCAATGGGAAAGTGGAATGAGAGAATGGCAGTCCTGCAGACCAATAAGGGGGCGAAAGAGCTGGACGAAGGCTCAACCCCCAGGGGGTTGAGGGGAGGGGGAAGACGAAGCTTGAAAGACTTGGTAATGGCGACGGGTTTGGTAAGTAGGAAAGTTTCGGTTGAGGAGTAAGAGCGGCAATGGGAGCAGTAACGCGCGCCGGGAAAGCCGGTGTCAGTCTGAGAGGGGGTACGCAAGCTTCTGGTGGTGGTGTCGCGGCCAGGGCGGCCCGCGACAGGGCTGCCCGCACTCTGCGGCGGGTTTGTTGTCTTTCAGTTCGGAAGGGGTGGGGGTGGGGAAGGGAGGGGCTGGAGCCTAAGGGGATCCGGCGGCTGGGCGAGCTCGGGTCCGCGTTCCTCTTCCTCCAGGGCTGCCCCCAGGGTGGGCGCAGTTAACTGTCAGACTATTGCCCGCGCATGGAGAGCCAGTCGGACCGGCGTCTTCCGCGAGCTCACCTGGGATTCGCGGCAGTGGCGTTCGGGGTCTCGGGGCGGGGGCTAGGAAGAGACTGGGCGAGAACCGCGCACGGGACTGGGTTCGCGGTGGGTGGTCGGGCCGGGCGCAGAGACCGGGCAGGCCTGGGCGGGGTTAAGGGGTCGACGGGGTACCGGGGTTGCCCGGGAAAAGTTTGATATCAACTCCCTTCATGTTGGCAGAGGGTCGGAGGCTGGCCACAAGTGAGGGGCAGACTCGGGGTGGAGGGCCCTAGTGAAGTTCCGTCTCCTTCTGGGCCAAGAGGGGTTCAGGCCGAGCTGGGAAGCTCGGGGAGTCGCTGGGCCCCGGGGCTCATTGTTACGCAGTTCGAATGAATGGGCTCCGAGGCGCCTGCGCGGTGGGACTGAGCAGAGGGGAAAAACAAGCTTGGCGTCCAGGCTGCGGTCACATGATGGGGGGAGGGGAGGGGAGCGCTATGAATGGCGAAAGAGGGTGGGGGTGGACTTGGCGTGAACTGGGAGGCGCTGCTCTGTGTGACCCAGAGAGGAGGCTTGGCAGGCGATTCCAGTCTCCGCCTTTCAATTTATGCTGCTGCCGCAGGCAGATTAAAACAAAACAAAAAAGAATCCTGGCGAAGTCGGCAGCCGGTTTTTTTGTAGCTTTAAACGCTGCATGTTGTCTAGGGGATTTTACTCTCCCCTGTGTGTTCTACGTTCTCTGGAGTTCATTCGTAGGGAGTTTTCAGCTAGAGTCGATTTCAAAAGCAGTACTGACAGACGGCAGTGCATAAAGTTTATTGACTCAGGATGCCGCTGATGCTAGGACGGAAGGGGTTTTTTAAAAAGGGAGTTTTACGTACTGACACGCTATGGAGTTCTACCAACTGTTCCGGCGAGGTTCTTTACATTTTTCTTCTTCTGAATAACAGTAACGATGACTCAAAACACAGGTTTTGAAATTAAAATTGCCTTTTTAGAATTAAGAATATATTATTTTAACACCTGTAAAGACGTGTTGTTTGGCTTTTTTTTTTTTTCCGCCATTGTTTTTTTTGCTTTAGTTTGCTCAGAAGAGTGTTGGTGTAATCCATTCGGTTTCTTCTGTTAAACTCAGTTCTTTGTAGGTTAGCAATATTTGATAAAGTTTCAAAGAAATTTAAATTACTTTCAAAAGAATTAAAGCCACTCAAGTTTTTGAGCTACCTTATACTTCTGAGTAAGGTATAATGTAGCTATTTTAAGGCAAAATGTCTTTAATGAATTATAGAAGAAATTTTTATTTCACTTTGTAGTTTTCATTTTAGTTTCATAAATCCAATTACCTTTTTCTTTCTACTTGAAAACCTTTCTCCATTGTTCCTTTCTTCAGGTCCTGCCTAAATTAGTTAAAAGGGCGCTTTTTCCCAAGATTTCCTGAATGCTTTCACCATGCTTCATGGTTTGAACCTTTCAGAATTCAAACAGCATCAGATTGTCTTCACTATGTTTTAACTTATTTGGACTCTTTCCTTCCTATCCAAGTGCCCAGTTAGGAAGGCATATGACATGGACTTAGTGAATGAATAAACTGCTGTGCCCTTCTGCGTGATTTGCAAGCTGGTTCCTTTTATATGCTTGAAATGAAAATATGAGACATAAATTATCAAAAAGGTTACTACCATGTCAACGAGACAGGGCCAAATATTTTTCGTGTTTTAACTAAGAAAGGGACTATTAGAATGGAAAAATAAGTGACAAATTACAAAAAAAATTTTAAACTGTCAAGTGCTTATTACAAAATTCAGGAAAATAGACATTTTTTTCTTGTTTATTAACTGCTTGACAGTATTCCTTCATATTTTGATCTGCCTTTATGCTTCCAATAATTTAATAGCTAATTTTCTAAAATTAGAAAAATAATTCTAATATTGGTTAATTGAATTATTAAGAGTTATGGAGTGTAGTTTAGAAAAAATTTTTTTCACAAGTTATTAGTAATGTGAAAATGTTTAGGATAACAAATATAGGAAAATAGGTTTTCATAATATGAATTTTTAGATGATTTCAAATTTTTCATGCAGTATTGTTTTAAACAGATTTGCTTACCAATACCCTTTGCTTAATGGTATTGAGTTTTATGTACATTTACCAATACTAACGTTTCATGATGAGTAAGCATGAAACTACTAATAACTTGCATAGATGTGATTGGGCAATGTTCAGCCAAGTCAAAGATGTAGGATGTAGTATCTTTTATACCTCCAATTCTGATGGAATGGTAGGTTCTAGTTCTATTTACACTTAAAATTCAGGCATAGAAATTAAAAATGTTCAGGGCCATAACGATGTTTGTTAAGTATATTCTACAGTAGTATAGAAAACATACATACTGTTGATGGAATTTTGTTACTGTTTTTACACAGTGGCAGATGAGAGTTGTAGAAACATTTCTGTGAAAGAAGCAAAGTTTAATTGAAAATATTAAAGAACGTTATTAAAGCCTCTCATCTGCTTTTGGGGTAGAAAGTTGCATTTGATATAGTTTATGCAAGTTTGTTTGCTATGTCATGTTGTAGCTTGTAATCCATTCTAAATACCTTAATTCCTTCTGTCAGAGATATTAATTGCACATTACCTTTTCTTCACCCCCTTTTTCAAAACACTTTGAGTAAATAGTCTAGACTTGGTATGAAAGTCTTCAGGATTAGAGCAGAGCATATAGAAGATCATACCATAGTCATGGAAAGGTAAGGATTCAGGAAGAACAGGCTCTTCAAAAGCAGGAGTCTAACCTTTTGTCTATACCTTTTGTTGGTCTATACCTTTTGTCTTTTTTCCCTTGGTTCTCCAAAAAGCAAATGGTCCCATTCAGTGGTCAGAGTTCTGTTTTCTTCCTTCATAATAACATATTGTTCATAGAGCTGTATTGAATTTTAAATAAATTTGTTTCATAAGTATAATTTCATAAATACTTACATGGAAATACTCTGTAGGTAGGCATTTGTAAAATCTTTTTTCCCTTTTTCATTCATTGACTTAGCTGTTTCTAGTCTTCCTCTCTTAAGACTTTGGATATTTGCTTCTGAAAGTTTGCATACCAAAAGCAATAAGGCCTCCCATCACCTATCCAGTAAAATTTGAAATCTTGAAAATGACCTTTCAAAGTACAACTGTAGGAGAATTTTACTCTTCCCTTTGAAAATCACTGATCTAGTGAAGACATGACATGTGCAGTGTTAACTAAAATACAGGGCAAGCTGTGTTGATTCTTTTAATCCCAAAGCAGAATACAAAAGCATGAATAAACAATAGGGTTAGCTCTACCAGGAGATATTTGAAAGAAGAACTTGTTTTTCAAAATGAATGTCTAAATTGGTGTTATGTATGTGGTGGAGTATTTTTGAATAAGAACTCTTTCCATAATCCTTTCCCAAGTCATCATTCTCTTCCCCAAAATAATTTGAGAGAAGAGTGAGACAGCTTACATTTGTATATGGTTTTTATATTTTGTTTTCATGTATTTTATTTAATTCTACAATAGCCTTTTGATATAGGGGAACTGTGAGGCTGAGGTTAAGTTACCTGCCTCAGGTCCACAGCCAGCAAAAGTGAAACCCAAGTCTTCTGTCTTTAAGTCTAGGCTTTCTTTTAGGGTATAGTAGGTCTGTAGTAGCAAAATCGCCACTATCTGAAGACCAAATTTTGATCACCTTGAGCAGGGAGAGGTGCAGATACATAGAACTTAAGTTCCGTAAATATTTTATCCCTTTTGTTATTTGTAGGTAGCTGTGTTTTGAAATTAAAATAATACTTTTTTCCAACTTCATTCAAGGAGTGTTGGGATGGTGGTAGATAACTAAGACAAGGTGCCGAAGAAATGATAAAGTTAAAAGGAGATGTTAGTGCACTGTAAATGATTATTGGTGGACCTGCTGATGGGGAAGAAAAACCAAAATCTAGCTGGGAAGAATGAGGAAACCAAAGCAGAGGGAGGGGGGAAGACAAGAAAGATTGCAACTATCCTTCTGTGAACCCCAGGAACAGCACTGCGCATACACAGAGGATAACTCTGGAGAGAGAGAAATATATGTAGTACAGCCTCTGAATTTCATAATGAAGGTAAAAAAATGGGAAAATTTTCAACTTTAGATTTCAGGTGGGATTGACTTACGCAGTTCACATCTGTATATAAAGCATGCTCCATTTTTCATAAGGTTTTTGAGTCAAAATAGGTTAAATATGTTCTATATATTTAAGATGTTGGATAGATTTCTGTGCAAAGAGTTATCTATGTGCTGTCTAAACTGTTAATATTAGTTGCTAAAAGAACTCACACAGAATGACTAGGTCCTCTCTTGTCTTAGGAGTTACTAAATAAGGAATCTGCATTGATACTACCAATTACCTTTTCTTTTATGAGAATTCTTGCAAAAGAAGCTGGAGGCAGGTGGCTTACATAGAAATTGAGAATGTGAGTGCTCTTTCTTTTTCTTAACTACACCCTCCCTTAAATACATTATAAGTATTCCTACATGTTCATATAGTGTTTTAGTATGATTTGCATAAATTCAAAAAAGAATGTTTCAAGTGTAGTTCTGCTCATCTTAGACCCCTATCCAAAAATCTTCAGTGGTCCCCATTGTCTCATAATTGGTAACAATACTAGCCACATTAGGTTTGCTTTGTGTTGTGTTTTTAAGCATTTTGCCTTCTCACTGAGTTTTTATAATAATGATGAGGTAGATATGTTATTTCTATTTTATAAAAGGGTGTGAAGATCTTAAATTAAAGGCATGTAGCTAATAAGTGGAAAATATGGTACATAAATTCAGGCAGCCTGATTTCAGAGTTCTTACTCTTGACTTAGGGGTAAAAAAAGAAAAGAAGGAAAAAAGAAAATTCATTTTTTCTAAATAAGATCATAGATTTACATCTTAGTCCACCTTTTCACATGATATCCTTACAAGCTTAGTATCTATAACCACTTGACACATAAGGCCATCCCACTTTCTTGTGATACTAGTATCTACATTATTTCTGGTCTTACCCAGTACTTGGCCAGTTCTTTGAGGTTACTAATGTGGTTTTCTCTCACTGGGAAACCACCCTTCTCTTTTTTCCATTTATATGTAAACTATGCTGTGTAGAAAGATGATCATTTGCTGTATTACTCCACTTATGCATAGATTCCTTGAGAGAATTCATGCATTACCATTGAGATCTAACATTACAATTAATATGCCATATATACATATGGGTTATTCTTTTTTCTAAGTGAAAAGGAATTTAGCAATTATTTTTAGCCCAGTAGTTGTTAAACACACTGCGTTTGGGATTCCTTTGAAAGCAAACAAATGAAACAAATGAAAACCAGTGCACAGGGTTGGACCTCAGATCAAATCATTTCCTCCAGGGATGGAGCTTGGGTATCATTTGTTTAAAGCATACATGATTCTTTTTGCCTCAAGAGTTGAATCGAGACTCACTGGTCAAACTAAATTCATTCAATTTTTAAAAAAATTTAATGATTAGGTAGAGGCTCAGAAATACGATTTGAAACCTAAAAAAATCACTTTTCCTCTAGCCATCCATTTTGTAGGTAATTACTGTACCTTAGGAGGTTTGCTATAACTATACATTAAGATCGATTAATCAGTACATTGTAGAAAATGAAAGAAATCAGTTCATTTCTTTTAAATGCCTTAAACATCTTTTAGGTAGACAAAACGGTTATTTGCTTGAAGTAATGGCATGATACACAATTGGTGCTGAGATGTGTTGGATGACTTGTCATATTTCCCAGGAACGACACTGCTGAAACTGAATAGCTGTCTGGTTGTCTACTATTACCCTTTCAAATACTGTTGTATTTAGGACATTAAGAACCCATAGTGTGAAAGGAAAACAAAAAACAAACAAAAACCATAGTATAATAGTACCTTATAATCTGAGAATAAAGGTCAATTTTGAGGGGTACAAGCAGAAAACATACAAAATAGAATGTTAGAAACAACATAAGGCAATATACAGTTTAGCTATATATGTTAGAGATATATGCATGCACATGTTTATCATGGCACTAGCCATGATATCAAACTTAAGTGATCAGCCTATGGGTCTATCAACTATTGGGTGGATAAAGCAAATGTGATATATATGCACAATGGAATATTACTCAGCCATAAAGAATGAAATTCCATCATTTGCAGCAAATGAATGGATCTGGAGGACATTGTAGCAAAATACACCAGACATACAGACAAGAACCACAAGTTCTTTCTCATATGTTGAAGCTAAAAAAAGTCATCCCAAATGTACAGTTGTGATAACCAGACATTGGGAAGGGTGTATGTGGTTCGGGAAAGTTAAATAAAGGGAAGTTTAATTTGATCAGTATTTGTTGCGTGCATGTATTGAAATGTCATACTAATACCATACTGAAGCCCTTTAATATGTACAGTTAATGTATGTATGAGGGTTAAGTGAATTTTGGTACATCCTCACTAGGTATACTATTTAACTTTTAGATCTTTCCATAATTATATACAAAAAAGTTTATTAGCCTAAGAAAAGTTACCGACCCTAATGTGAAGTATGAAAAAAGTGAGTGTGGGTATGTGTGCTTGATAAAGAGATTAGACTTACTGTTAACACCAAAATGTTAACAGTATCTAAATCTGTTTGGTGGGGTTAGAAGTTATCATTATATTTCTTTTTTTTTTCTCCAGATTTTAATAAGTGATTATGTATTTTATAGTCAGGAAAACATTTCATAATCAATATGATTGTGAAAAAATCATTTATAAAAAAGACATCTCAGTGTTAGTGATTACCTCATGGTTTAGAAAGTTATGATATAAATACCAAGTATTGAAGATCTTTGTATTTTTTATCAGACTGGACTAGGATAGTTGACTCTTAGCTATTAGTGACTTTCAACAGCATAGTTTTGAGGAAAAACTATATACTGTTGAAAAAGTAAGGATTTTTTTGTGACCCCAGGGTGTGTGAGTGTGTGTGTGTGGGGGTGTGTCTCACACATTCTAGTCAGGCATTCTACCACTGAGCTACACCCCAGCCCCTTGTATATTTCTTTTTAGCCTATTGAAACTTGATTTTTTAAAAATTAAATTTGGAGTATAGCCTGAGGAATCAAATCTTCCTGCTGTCGTCACTCATATTAAGTAGCTAATTTGATTATTGTCCAATGACCAGTATAAAAGGTATAACCACATTCTCCACGTTCATTGCACTTTGCTCTGAAATTAAGTTATTAGCCTGTATCATTCTCTTCTTTGTGATAAGTTGTGGGATTGATTCGAAGGTAGTTTTACTGGTTGTTGAGCCAAATTTACTATGATTATTATTCATCTTTCTAGAAATAGTAGACTATTCAAAATCACAGGCATCTTTTTTATTATGGCTAGATCCCAAATTCTCATTAAGAAAATGAAAGAACATTTTTATTTTTATGAATGCAATGGTCATTTAAAGAAGCTTTTAAATATTTTTTAGAGATTGTAATTTTCTTTAAGTGAGTTAAAGTTGTTCACTTTCAGAATATGAGGAAACAAAATATTAAACACAGTTGATAAAGAATGAAATAGGCTTTAAAAAAACAAGAAAATTAGAAGATTCCTCCTGTCTTTTTTAACTTAACTGAGGAAAGTTAATTTTCTTTTGAATTTGAAGGAACGTGGAAAAAAATTCATTAGTCTTAATATTTGTATCAGAGTTATAAGTTTAAAGAAATAAATATGTATAACTGCTGTTACTTAGAACTAAAAGCTTTCATAAATTCAAGATGGTAATCCTTTAGGATTTAGGTGTAATTTAGTACAGAATACACAGCTGTAGACAAGACAAAGAATTGTCAAGGCCAGAGGAATTGAGGAAAGTATAAATGGCGATGTGTGATTAAGTTAAAAATGAAACGTAGTGATGTCCTTGATTATATACTTGCGTGATATCCAAAGCACATGACTTGATAATTTTTTCTTATTTTTAAGTCGGAGCACCGTAACATGGTGTGGGAAGTGAAGACAAATCAGATGCCTAATGCAGTACAGAAACTCCTGCTGGTGATGGACAAGAGAGCTTCAGGAATGAATGACTCATTGGAGTTGCTACAGTGTAATGAGAACTTGCCATCTTCACCTGGCTATAACTCCTGTGATGAGCACATGGAGCTTGGTAAACAAAATTAAAAATTTATCTAGGAATCTTACTAAGATTCAGTTTAATTTTCATATTTAGTCCACTTAACCTTGACCGGCTAAAAAAGTATATTTTTGTGTAGTAGGAATACATAACATTCTCTGATTCTTGCTTTTAAAATATTACGTAAAACCAAAGTGACTTACTCAGAGCTATTTATGGTTATCATAGAGACTCATAAGTTATTAAACTAAACTGCTTTGTTTTGTGTATAAAGATCAAACTACTAAATACCTTAGAAAAACCCTGCTTTTAAATTTTTTTTAAAAGATGACACTTTGAAACTTCCTCCTAGTGAGCTCTTCACGGCTGATTTGTTGCTATGATAGGGAAATGATTGTGGACCCTTACACCTTAAAGAGATCATTCTTGCTGAGTTACTTCAGAAAATATGTGACCTGTAGGATTATGTAGATTTGTTGAGGGATGGTTTGAATTGTATTTCTTTAAGGCTGGTGTTCAGGAGTAAATTGCTAATGCGTGCCCTTGGCTTGCAGCCCAGCTTTTCAATTTGGCTTTGACCCCATTTATGTAATTGCCTTTAATGTTCATAACAACTCTGAGAAGGATGACCCTCCTTATTTTACAAATAAAGGAAGAGATTATTATGTACTATAGTAATGTTTGGGAATTTGAGATCCTAAAGGTCTTGGGATCTGTTTGAATGCCAAGGATTTTCTGAACCTTAATATTCATTATGTAGTGGTTACTGTTGCACAAGGAGTGCCATCATGTTTTAGGTTTCAGGAGGAAATCAGATCCAGGGAAGGCAAAAACTTAGCCCCCTCCATCCATGACTTCAGCTAAAAAGTAGTTAATTTCTTATACTTGAAAGACAGAAAGGAACTCTTTATAATAAAGAAACGATGGTCAAAGGTGTTGGCAATGAATGGAGGGAAGTATCTACACCAGTATGAGAACTGGAAGGTAGAATTATCTTAAATTGGTATCAGGTTTTAGAACTACTGTGCCGCATCATAAAAAGGTATAATTTCTAGTCAGTATAAGAATTGATATTCATGGGCTAGGGTTGTAGCTCAGTGGTAGAGCATTTGCCTAGCATGCATGATGCACTAGGTTTGATTCTCAGCACTACATATAAATAAAATAATAAAGGTCCATAGACAACTAAAAAAATATTTAAAAAAAAAGATATTCAGAGGGCTGGGGTTGTAGCCCAGTGGTAGAGGGCAGCTTGCCTAGCATGTTTGAGGCACTGGGTTTGATCCTTAGCACCACATGAAAATAAATAAAAAAGTTATAAAAAAATGCTTAAATTTAAAAATGCTTTTAAAAATACAGGAAAAAAAAGGTGTCACTGTTAAAAGAATTGATTTTCAGAATTATTTTAATTAAGCTGTTTCAGTTTTAGTAAGCTATTTGAAATATTTGCTTGAATAGGAACTATACATACTTTTTCCGGTGACATAAGACAACTTTGAGAGACCAATAGATTATATAGTTTTGAGTTTAGGTGTGTTTCCTAGAGAAAGCTTTTTTTTTCATTTTGTTTTGTTTTGTTTTGTTTTAAGGCCTGTCAGATGATCTTCCTTTATTTTTCCCTTTCTCTCTTTTTTTTCCTTTTAGAATTCTTTTTTTTTCTTTTCCAAACTCATTGTTCTTTGTAGTATTATTTGGATGTGCTAGTTTTCTCTTTTGGAGAGCATAAAGGTTTATTATGATTTACTTTTGGGGAATGTATTTATGGGGGAAAAAAGCCAATAAGTATTACTGAGTTCAGAATTTCTTAGTGAAAAGAAATACTTTTAAGGCTAGGGATGTAACTTAGTGGTAGAGCGCTTGCCTGGATTCAATCCCCAGCAACATTTTTTAAAAAAAGAGTTAAACACAGATTTGTGTGAGCAATACTGAAAAAATAAATATGATCTACATTCTCATCTTTGGAAATTGTTTTCAATATTACAGTTATCTGTATTTCAGGTAAGTATATAAATAATAACTACATATATACACACATATGATGCATTTTTCCTCATTAACTTTTTAATATTAAAAAAAGCCTTTGTATATAGATTACTCCCAAGTAAGGTACAAAGAATTGGGAGGAAGAGCAGAAAACATGCAGTGAGCCCTGTTGGTTTGTGTGAAAACACTTATAATTACATGGTTTAGGTAATGAACCATTGCCACATCATATTTGCTGGGTTTACTTCTTTTTTTTAATTTTTAAATTTTTTTAAGTTGTCAGTGGACTTTTATTTATTTATATGTGATGCTGAGAATCAAACTCAGTGCCTCACACAGTGCTAGGCAAGGGCTCTTCCACTGAGCTACAGCCCATTGTTGGATTTACTTCTTGATTAGACTTTGTTAACCCTTAAATGGACAAGATGTCATTTTTTTAAAAATTTAGTTTGAGAAAATATATTGACTTTAATTTTGAATTTATGATTTTCTTCTCATAAAATGAACTAGCTAAATTTGAGAACTTTTAGCTGAAATTATAGTATTGTTCATTTTATTAATTTGCTTTTAAAAACTCTGAATGTGCTTATTTGCAGATGACCTTCCTGAACTTCAGGCTGTTCAAAGTGATTCTACCCAGTCTGCCATATACCAGCTAAATTCAGATGTTTCTCATCAAGAATATCCAAGACCATCTTGGAACCAGAATACCTCAGACATATCGGAAAATACTTACCGTGAAAATGAGGTGGATTGGCTAACAGAATTAGCAAATATTGCCACGAGTCCACAAAGTCCACTTATGCAGTGCTCGTTTTATAACAGGTAGGAGCATTGATTGTGTTTTCATTTAAAACTTCTATTATTAGAAAACGATTATATAAAAATTTTTTGTTAAAATTTTAAATTAACCATATAATGGATGCTTAACATAAACTAAAATTTAAATAAGGTCATTAGAAATATGTTCCTTGTTTCATAATGATCAATAATTTAGTTCATGCAGTATCATGATTTCATTATATTTAGAACTGGATCAGGGTGCTATGAAAAAAAGTGTAAAAAATATTGGTAAATGTTTCAAAGTCATCAAAAATGTATTAGACTGAGAAATACTTTTACTATACATTTCTGTGCTCAGAGATAAAAATTAATTTGAAGAACAATTTTTAGAATGAACATTCTATTTTAAGCATTTATAAACTTTGAATTTGGTCTAGGTTTATTTTTTTCAAAATCTACAGTCTTATCTGTCTTTTTGCTAGTTGTATGCCTGTAATCCCAGTAACTTGGGAGGCTGAGGGAGTAGGATCACAAGTTCAAGGCCAGCCTCAGCAACTCGATGAGACCCTGAGCAACTGAGTGAGGCCCTGTCTCAAAATAAAAAATCAAAGGGGCTGGGGATATAGTTCAGTATAGTGTTCCTGGGTTCAGTCTCCAGTACCCTCCCCCCATGTATTTTTAATACTCAAAAAATGGACTTCTTTTGATAAAATTACTATTTCAAATATCTAGATCAGAATCGGAAAAAAATTAAGTTTCTGTGCTGTGAAATTATGGAAGCTTCCCACTAGCATTCCTCAGGAGACCTAGGTGGATAACATTTCATTATTTATCTCTAAAAACACATGGATTAAAATTAATAGTTTGTAATAGACATGCCCAGATTTGCATTACTGTTGGTAAAAAATAATGGAGTATACTAATAGAACATTTAGGCTGCATATATTTATTATATTTTTGATGATGTTGGGGATTGAACTCGGGACCTTAAACATTCTAAACAAGTGCTTTACCACTCAGCTACAACCTCAGTACTGTCCATATATTTTTTAGAATATCACAGTGTTATTTCTGTTAAACAGAAGAACTAAAAAAATCCTTTAGTTACGAAGTCAAGGATGAACAAAAGGAATTTAAAGCCATTTGGCCATTCTCTGATACTTGATGTATATCTAAATGTGTATTAAAAGAAAGAAGTTGGGCAGATTTAACATATAATTTGCAATCTAAAAGTGATTGGAGAGTATGCTAAAATGTATGAAAACTTGGGATTTTTATTTTAAGGAATGATATAAACATGAAAACAAAGTGTAGTGTTATAGATTTTCTTCAAAAGATCATTTTTGCATAGGTATAAATAATGTTAATGAGTATAAAATAAAACTTGAGGGACTAATAAAATTTCTTTTAAGCACTACATTCTTATTTCGTATTTCTGCTGTACTTCTTTGTAGACTTTGAGTCTTTACACATGACTAATTTCTTATAGGTTTGTTTCTTACTGTTACTCTGCCCATTAAAATCTGGTCTGGGGGGCTGGGGAGATAGCTCAGTCGGTAGAGTGCTTGCCTTGTAAGCACAAGGCCCTGGGTTCGATCCCCAGCACCCAAAAAAAAAAAAAAAAAATGGTCTGTTTGTGAGAGTATATTCTTGGGAGCTTCTTTAAAGGGAGAACTGCCTGGTAGAGATTTGACAGGAAGAGGTCAGGTTTTTTAAAGGTGATCCTAGGAGAGAAATAACTACTTTACCATAATGTGTAGTTGCTTTTCAACAGGTTTATATCACAAAACAAAATGTAGTGTCCGGTTACAAGGAATGGAAAATAGGCTGCTTTCTGCTATGATGTCTAAACATTTTTGCTTAAGGCAATTTATAGTGTCTACCCAGTGATAAAATGGTTCCTAGATAAGCAGTTGAGTGTTGATCATGTTAAGCATTAAGATGCTGTAAACATACTGAGACTTATTGAATACATCAACGTAGAAGGAAATGAATGGGGAGCTACATGGGGTATTATCCTTCATGAATAAAAATATGCATATTTATTTGTATTGAGATAAAAATGAATGGGATAAATAAATGAAACAGTGGTAATTTTAAATACATTGTTAAGGTCCGGGGTTATAGTTCAATAATAGAGTGCTTTCCTAGAGTATGTGAGGTCCTGAGTTTAGTCCCTAGCACTGCAAATAAATAGAAATTGTTAAACCTGCTGTGAAAAGGGTTTGGGTAAGAAGTTGAGTTAAGGAATAGCATATTTTTATAAATAAAATCTTGCTGTCTTTACTAGTGTATATCATAAGTGTATATCATAGCTATCTTAAAGGTAATGGGCACTTGGAATATGATTTTCTTTTCATCAAAAAGAAAGATCTACTTTAAGAACCTATGCTTTATGGTAAAATTTGCTGCTTTGTTTTAGATCATCTCCTGTACACATCATAGCTACAAGCAAAAGTTTACATTCCTATGCACGCCCTCCACCAGTGTCCTCTTCTGCAAAGAGCGAGCCAGCCTTCCCTCACCACCACTGGAAGGAGGAAACACCAGTAAGACATGAAAGGGTGAGTCTATTCATGAGGTTAAACTTTAACTAAATTTATACAAACAGTTGAAATACATTAATTCTCACCATTTAAGAAATTCTTTTGAAGTACATACAAATAGGAAATATTATGTTTCATTGTTCTATTAGTGATATGGATTGGATTTTATATACAGCTCTAATGTTAAGAAAGTGTGTTACAAATGGGAATGCACACTAACCAAAGATACTAAAACTTCAGTTTTTGAAAGTGTTTTCCCTGAGTTTAGAATGATTAAGTTATTCAGAAACTTGGGAGAAGACTGGATATTAAAAGATACATTAGAAAAGCAAAAATAAAAAAGATTGTAATATTTTTCTCCATAGGCAAATAGTGAGTCAGAATCTGGCATTTTTTGCATGTCCTCCCTGTCCGATGATGACGATTTGGGCTGGTGCAATTCCTGGCCTTCAACTGTTTGGCACTGTTTTTTGAAAGGTAAAGAAATGTGTCAGTTTTTACAGCTTACTTGTGCTACTCACTAATCACATGTCTAATACTTGTTTTCTGTTTAAACTTTAGGCACACGACTGTGCTTTCATAAGGGAAGCAGTAAGGAATGGCAAGATGTTGAAGATTTTGCTAGAGCTGAAGGCTGTGATAATGAGGAAGAACTTCAAATGGGCACTCACAAGGTTGATTTAAAATGTTTAAAGAATTTCAGTCTTTCAAATATTCTATTTACTTTTATGTTTCAGTGGCATTTTACATTTTAGGTATAGGTTTTATGACTACCTATTGTTGGTGTAGCTTGATGGACAGTAGCAATAATTTCACCTAAATCAATTATGTTTTCTCAGATAGGATTCAGAATATAAATCTTAGCACTTTTTTGTACTTTGTACGTTTTACATTGGGGCAAACTAAGCTGGCTTTAAAAATAAAAAATAAACGAATCAAAACCTTGTCTTAGACAATCTACAAAGTGGTTAATTCTCCTGTAGGTAATTGACAGTTGATTAGTTTGTTTATAAATGAGTCCATAAAGCATTATCGTTTTCTAAATTGAAAACAAAAGCAGTAGTGAGCAACATTAGGGTAAATATCTGTTGACACCTTTCACTTTGAAATCTTTAATTTCTTTGTATTCACTGCAGGCAAATAAAATAGGGATGTGAAATGTGCTTGTTTAAAATTCCTTCTTTGATTTTTCTCCTCCTGTTGAATAGTCTTAACTATTCAACTTAGAAAAATGGAGAAAAATAGTCTAAACTTGGCTGCCTTTGTTGTCCTCATCTTGTTGTTGTTCTTCCTTTTAATAAAGCATATAGTATTCTGGCTGTGGTTTCTACTACACTACTAAGATAGTCTCAGAGTTTACTGGTTTTATTCTAATTTCTAGGACTAGAGACTGCTTATTCTACAACATTTGACACATCGGGTTAATTCCTGACATTGTTTTTCTTTGGTTGAAGTAGCATGGCACTGCCATAGTTCTCAGTCTTTTTGACCACTGCCTATCTGCCCATGATGGCAAGTGTAAGACAAGGCTCTGTCCCTCTTCACCAGTGTCTGTTTGTTGATTATGTCAGCAGCACCTCCATGTATCCAGTGGAAAACACTGTGGACTTGGAATCAGGGAACTTAGGCCTTCTTCTCTAGCTCTTCCAGACACTTTGTGACTAAGCTTAGGCATGTGGTTAATCCCTCTGGACGTTGGCTTTCTGATCTATAAAATGGAATCGGATTACTTTTAAAGTCTCATGTGGCTCTAATAAGTGAAGATTATTTAGTTTGATTATTTACAAATATATCTCAAACCTTTACCTGTACATTTCCAATTGCATATTAGTTATCTGTACATGAATAGCATTCAGTTCTTCAAACTCAGCTTAGTATGACCATAATACACTTTGTTCTTCCCCTTCCTGGCTTAATCTCCCCCCCTTTTTAAAAAAAGTTATCATCTTCTTGAAGATCATATTCAAAATCATGAAATTGTCTTTTACTATTCCCTGCTCTCCCTTCATACTCAGTTGATTATGTTTCCATAAAGATTTTCAGTGGTCATTCTCTGTCAATTCATTACTTTGTTCATGTCCTGGTGTTAATAGTGATTGGATACTATAATCTAGCTATCAGCATTTTTTATTTTTCTGTGAATTCAAGGGTAAGAATCATGTCTGGTTAATGTTTGTATTTTCAGGGCTCACCACTGGCATGTACCAAATGCTCAACAAATATTCATTAAATTTAAATTTAGTCTGTTTCTGCCACCACTGCACTTGGCAGTTCAGAACTATCATGTGTATCTCTCATTTTATCCTCAAATAATTGAATATGAAAGTACCCTTTGTATTTAAGTATCATCTTAAAATTTGTCTTATTAATAACATACTTCCATTGACTTCCCAGTACCTTCTTAGTGAAAAGTTTAAGTACTTGTCTGTCTTTGAGATCCCTCTGCTAACTCACCTCTCCTTTTCAGCTGTATATGTACCAAGTCTGGACTTCACTTGTATTTTTAGCAAATAACTCCTCAAAGTTATTGCTAAATGCAACTGTTCCTATTGCAAGGCATGTCCTTCTACATAAATTCCATTCATCTTTTAAATCTTAGTTCTAATAAAATTGAAAGTTCTTCCTGTTGTCTCTAGGAGTCCATATCTTCCTTTACTAAACTCCACCAGCATTATTTATACTTGAGTTAAAATGCTTATTCCAGGGTACCTTCTATATTTCAGTTACTTATATATGTGTCTTTTTTTCATTGCTGAGTCAAAAGCTCTTTACTTTTTCCCCTAAGTCTTACACATAATGGAAACATCATTGTGTGTTGAACATTTCCAGTTCATTCACTGTATGCATATGTTTTCAGGGTTATGGTTCTGATGGTCTAAAATTGTTATCACACGAAGAAAGTGTATCATTTGGTGAGTCTGTACTGAAGTTGACTTTTGATCCTGGTACAGTAGAAGACGGCTTACTTACCGTAGAGTGTAAACTGGACCACCCTTTCTATGTTAAAAATAAAGGTAGGGCTTCATTTGAATTAGTAGTAACTTTTTAAAGAATGCTCTTAAATCTAATTTTATCTTATGGCTTTGATGATTAAGAAAACAAATTGAAGGGAAAATTTATTCCAAACTAAATAAACTACTATAGGAAATTCTTCTAATACTTCTATTAAGTATTGCTTAAGTATCTTAGCAAGAGTTGTGCAGAACTCTGTGAATATGGGAAATTTCAGATTCATGAAGCTCAAAAACAACAATTTTATTATAGCTTGGAGAATGGAGTGTTTTGGTAACCACAGTTTTGGTTTAGAGCTACCAAATATGCTATAAACCTGAGTCACTCTTCAGAGCCTTATTACATTTACAACATGTTAAGCATACTTTAATAATTCATGGACTGTTTCATGGTTTCATCATCATTTATCATTTCCAGTCTTGAAGACTGAATAGAAGGGCTGATTGATAAGAGATCTTTATATAAATAAAATGCTGCACTAAATCAGTGTGAAGGGCTTTTACATTGCTGAAAGGAAATACCTAGTACTTGCTTTGTTGCAAAGACATGTGACTTACGTTAAAAAATCTTTTGGGATTTTAAATAGTAAATTATTTTTAAGACATAGAAATATGTCTTTTATAACATACATAGGGTTCTTTCTGTCAGTTATCATTCTTATGCAACTTTTGTTTAACTTTAGGTTGGTCATCATTTTATCCAAGCTTGACTGTGGTACAGCATGGCATTCCATGTTGTGAAATTCATATTGGCGATGTATGTCTACCTCCTGGACACCCTGATGCCATTAATTTTGATGATTCAGGTGTTTTTGATACATTTAAAAGGTAATATTGAATTCTTTTCATATTGTTTTTTTACTAAAGTTTATCCTTAATCTCCCTAGCAATTGCTACATTAAACATTTAGGAAATTAAAACTTTAATTATTTCAGAATTAAAAGAACTACTCAGAGAAAAGTATATAAACACACACTATTAAAAAAAACTGGCAATTAAAAATAAAAGCTAATGAATTTTGTATAAAGTGCTCATATAGTAAAGGTGAGTTTAGAAGGTGTTTAGGATTAAATTAGGAAGAATATCACATTTTATGATCAAATATTTAATAGGTCAACTTTGACAGGTACATTTAAAAAAAAACAAAAACAAAAACTGCAGCTGGGTGCATTGGCACACTTCTGAAACACCAGCCCTCAGAGGCTACGGCAGGAAGATTACAAGTGGAGGCTCACCTTGGTAACTTAGCAAGACCATATCTCAAAATAAAATTTAAAAAGCACGGGGATGTAACTGGTTACATAAGGCCCTGCATTCAATCCCTAGTACTGCTAGGGAAGAAAAAAAAAAAAAAAAAAAAAAGGAAAAGAAAAGAAAGCTTCTGGCCTTTGTTTCTAACCAGACCACAACTGTCTTTTCTTTCCTTCTGAGTTTTCTTTGGGGGCGGGGTACTTAACTGTATCTTTCATTTTGACCAAGGACATTAGTTACATGGCTTACCAAATAATAAAACTGGCACAAAATAAAAATTGACACTGAGAAAGACTTAAGAGAGGTCTTCCTAAGATCATCTTGTTAGTAAGTGGCAGAATAGGATAAGAACCCATAAGTCCCAATATGGGACTTTGGTTTAGCACTAAAAGCCCACCATTCCTGAAAACCTCAATCCTGGATGAACTAGGATAGCTGATCATCTATTCCCAGAAGTTCAAAGAAAGTATATAGATATTAGGAATTTTAAGATTTATTCTTTCCTTAATGTTAGTTATCAAATCCATAGGTAAGTATGGGCCCAAAGTAGAGAATTCTCAAGTTGCTTTTCACATATAGATTTTATTTTATTCTATTTAATAAAAGGTTAGCATATTTTACATACTGTAAGGATAAGTGAGACTTACTTAGAAAGCAGTTAGCATAGGGCTTGACATAGGCCATTTGCTCAGTAATTGTATATAAATTATACTCTTATTTGAAAACCTGTAACTGGATCTAAATTATGCTCTTTGAAAAACTATAGAAGAATGAGACAAAATTTTAAGGATTATACATTTTTAGGATGTATATCAATGATGATTCCTATATTTTGGTAAGAATGTAACCAAGTATTTTGTAACAGTGAATAAATCAGAGTTCTATTCCTGTAGTACATACCCTAGAGAAATACATTTTTGTAGATACGTGGAAGGAG
Source organism: Sciurus carolinensis (assembly GCF_902686445.1). Classification (NCBI taxonomy): domain Eukaryota; kingdom Metazoa; phylum Chordata; class Mammalia; order Rodentia; family Sciuridae; genus Sciurus; species Sciurus carolinensis. The sequence goes on from NC_062220.1 coordinate 67,849,938, forward strand.
ATGCATAAATAAGTTCATAGCTATATTGCTCATGACAGCAAAAATTTGGAAACAATATCAATAGCAATTAATTGGGTTTTACCACATAAATTGTGATACAATCTTAGAGTGGAAATCTTTCTATCTGGAAAAATGGATGAACCTTAGTTACACATTTTAAAACATGATTCTACTTTAAAAACAATGATAAATAAGAATTAGTCTCAGAAACAGTATAATTCATTTTTTATGAAATCCTGTTCTTTAGAAATATATCTAATAACAAATATAATTATTTTCATTATATAAACTTTATATAGTATATATGATATACATTATGTAATTATATCAGGTTTCCCTAACCATCCCCATGTTCATTGATTTGCTGATCAGACTGGGTCTCACAAGACTCAGCATATACTTGTGCTCATGACTATGATTTATTAAGACTAAAGGATACAAAGCAAAATAAGGAAAGGGAAAAAACATGGGGAAAAGTCTGGAGGAAGGTAGACTTCCAGGGATCCTTTCCCAGTGGAGTCATTCAGGATACTCATTGTTCCCCTAGCAGTGAATTATGACAACCTATATGTTTCCTACCAGCGAAGTTTATTAGACACTCTGGACCCAGGATATTGAGAACTGGTCACATAGGCTGCTTCTGTCTGGCATGTACCGATATTCTAAACTTTCAAAAGGAAATCTGGTGTTTGGAGTATTATTTGTACACAATTTAATCATAGTAAGGTACACTTATCATTTGTAGGAATGATAAGAACTCTCCTAAAAATCAAGTTCTGGATGCCAGTCAAGGGCCCACCTAATAAGTAGATTTTTGAACGGATAGTTGTCAGGCCTATAAAGTCCTTTTTTTTTTTTTTTTCTTTTTTTTTTTTTAAATCATGGATTGAAACCAAGGTCACTTTACCACTGAGTCACATCCTCAGCCTGTTTTATATTTTTTTCTTGAGATAGGATCTTGCTAAGTTGCTGAGACTGGCTTTGAACTTGTGATCCTCCTGCCTCAGGCTCCCAAGCCGCAGGGATCACAGACTTGTGTCATCATGCCCAGCCAGACCTCCGAAGTCTTTTACACAAAAACATTGTTATGTTAATAAAATTCACATGTTGAGTTGGGGTTGTGGCCTAATGGTAGAGCATTTGCCTCACATGTATGAGGCACTGGGTTTGATCCTTAGCACCACATAAAAATAAATAAAGATACTGTGTCCTTCTACACCTAAAAATAAAAACAACATGTTAATGGTGAACATTATCACAATGTTACTATAGTATTTATGACCAATATATTATTTCCATAATAAAATTATTGAGAAAGTGAAGGGATGATAAACCACTTAGGACAGTGGTTTTCAGGGGGTAGCAAATTTGTAATTTTAGTGATGTTAGAAATATTCAATCCAATTTTGATTTTGGGTACACTACTTGTATTTATTATTATGCTTCATAACTTTTATTATATACATTTTAATATATGAAGTATCGCATGATGCAAAACTTTTAAAACAAAAAGGAAAACTTGGCTAATTTCCTGTTTTTCTAAGAGTTCAAGTTTTTTCATCCCTCTTCCTTTTGAATAATACTATCAAGAGACCATAACAGTGGTCTTATTTTACTATTGTGTGTCTGTAATAGGACAGCAGTGCCTTCTTCCCTCTCCCTGACAGGAGTTTGGAAGTGGGCAGTTTCATTCAGGAGAAGCCATGAAAAAGTTGAATATGAAGCTGACTGAATTTTCGTTGTGTTTGGGTTATGATTTGGGTGTTTAAGGGAGATGATGCTTAGTATAGGGAGGGCAGAAGGCAAAGAAAGACAGGAAGAACAAACAGTCCAGGAGAGAAACCTAGAATTAATTCTGAGGTATATGGAGGGATTTAGGGCAGGGTTTTGGATCATGATTTACAGAAAAGGACATTTGTTTCTAGGTTGGTAAAAGCCAGAAGTAGTCAACAATAGATTGATAACGTTGTAAACACAGTTTGAGGCTGTGCTGTAGAAAGGAAGCTTCCTAGTAAGCAGGATTTGAAGAAGCCCATTCTGAAACATTGAGAATTGAAGCCAACCTTTTTTTTTTTTTTTTTTTTTTCGGTGCTGGGAATTGAACCCAGGCCCTTGTGCTTGTGAGGTGAGCACTCTACCAACTGAGCTATCTCCCCAGCCCTGAGGTTGGCATTTCTTTTCAGCAATGTGATAACAACTTACTGAGATCCTACTATGTGTTAATTTACTCAAACTTCATCACCCTCTTTGTGTGGGGGTGGGGGTGGGTGGGTGGAGGGAGAGGGAGGATCTTAAGTAACATGCCCAGTTCAGGCATTGACTTTGTAAAGTACTCTTACCTACTAAAATCTGTCACTTCTACAATAATAATAGATAACCCTAATTGAGTACACTATATGCCAGCATCTGCCTTAAGTGTTTTACACTTACATTTCTTTCAGCAACACTGCCGTAGGATCTATTAATCTTTTTTACAGACAATAAACTGAGGCTATAGATGTTTTATTTAACTTGCTCAAGGTCATATTATTAGTAAGTGGCAGAGCTGGGATTTGAACCCGATTACAATTTTACACTGTTACATTCTCTAGAATTAATTTAAAAATGAACTAAGACATGGGCATGTTTCTTAGCTTCCAGTCTATTTCTTTGAATATTTTAAATTGATTTATTTGTATCCATAATGGAAATAGATGATATATTTGTGCCACTAGATGGTGGAGTTTTCAAATTTTAGTAATTAGCTTACCCTTTGTTTTGTATTTTAAATTATAATTAATTTTCTTCAGATGAGTAATTTTGTATCCAGTTCATTCACAGTGCTTAAGTTTGCTGTTTTTCTAAACTTTGTATGGGATGGGTTAAGCTATTTTAGCTAGGGAAAATAAAACAGATTTCCCAGCATTCATTAATGTTGGAGTCATATTTTAAGTACATTTATTTCATGTAGTACCTTTAAGAACAAAAACATTGATTGTGTGGCTGAAAATTGGTAGGGATCATTTTCATTATAATAAATGGCATGCCTCTGCTTCATTCATTTAACTCTTTCCATCTGTTGTAGAGTATTGCATAATTTCATAATGATTTATCATTGGGCAGATGCTATTTCTTTAGCTAATATCAGCCTGTTTTGATGTACTGCCAGAATTTCTCTTTCAGGGAAAGGAGGAGCTGTGTTCAGAATAAAAACTGAGTAAAAGGTTTTCTGCCTAGAAAATAGAAAGCATAGGAAGAGTTATTAACACAGTTGAAACAAAAAAATAATTCTTTTGACTGGTATATCTTAAGGCTTTGGGCCACATTTGCTCTTTATTTTCAGCTAATATTCTCAATTAATGTTTGTTTACCTTGAGTTTAGTCAATGGCAATGCCCCATGTATTGGTGAAGAAACCTGTGGCTTTGGAGAGGGACAGTTCTTGGATTTAGATCCTAGTAGTGTGGCATTGGGTGATAATACTTTACCTCTTAGTGTATTTCTTCATATAAAAGAAGGGGTAATGGTACTCTCCAAGCAGACTTCGTGAAGAGAGGAGAGAGAATGTGGACAGCTTATTTCCATGCTTATGTAAATTGAATTAACTCAAAAAAATGGGGCCTTTCCTGATTGAGGGTGTATTTTTACTGTGAACTTTTAATATACTAATCTATGTTATAATTCTTGAAAAGGCCTGTTTGGGGACTCTGTACCTATTTATATTACCAGATCATGGTGCTCTTTAATTCCTTTATCCACATTGTCTAACCTTTTGTCCTCTGTATTAGTTAGTCCTTAGGCCTGATTTTAATTTTTCTAGATCTAGGTTCCTCTAAACTACAAAATTATATTGTCAGATTTTATTAAAAAAAAAAAAAATCTAAATGATAAATGGGTTTTGTGGGATCTGGAGGAGTTACCATGAATAAAATATACTGATTATAACAGATTCCTTTGGGGGATGTGGACTCTTTTTTGTTTTGAACTTTTGTATTACTTGCAGAGTTTCTTTTAAAAGAAACATAAGGTTTTATTGTACACATAAGGTTTTATTGTACAAACAACTGTCTGTGGCAAAAGTTAAAGTAGTGTTAACACTATACAAGGAAAGATGTGTTAAATCTCTAATCAGGTGTTAAGGTTATTTTTTTAATCTTGTTTTTTTGGAATTTGGGTAATCCAAATTGAATTAAAACCATGTTAATAAAATTTTTTAAATTTTCTAGCTATGACTTCACACCTATGGATTCTTCTGCAGTTTATGTGTTAAGTAGTATGGCTCGTCAGCGTCGTGCATCTTTGTCTTGTGGAGGACCTGGTGGTCAAGACTTTGCAGGATCTGGATTCAGTAAAAACTGTGGCTCACCTGGATCATCACAGCTCTCTTCCAATTCTTTGTATGCTAAAGCTGTCAAAAACCACAGCTCAGGGACTGTGAGTGCCACTTCTCCTAATAAGTGCAAAAGACCAATGAATGCCTTCATGCTTTTTGCCAAAAAATACAGAGTTGAATATACTCAGATGTATCCAGGGAAAGATAACAGGTAAACATAGTAACAATTCTGATTATAATTATTAACATTTCAGAACACTTCACAGTAACTGGAATATTAAGTAAATTATTTCTCAGTAGCTTTAATTGAATTCTTCCTATTAGGTTGACCTTAAAGTAAGTTTTAAGTGGAATTTTTTGGGTAAGGTGTGATTTTTACAGTACATGTACAGATAATTAATTGGGCTACTTTAGTGGCAAGGATCAACCTTTTAAAATAAGAATATCATTTACCTGGTAGAGGACACGGTTCTAACAATTGGTAGTTCCATCTATTTTTTTTTTTAATTTTTAAATTTTTTTTTTAAGTTGTAGATGGACACAATACCTTTTATTTATTTTATTTATTTGTTTTATTTATTTATTTATATGTCGTGCTGAGGATTGAACTCAGGCAGGTGCTCTTCCACTGAGCTATAACCACAGCCTGGTAGTCCCATCTTTATAGAAGAATCTAGCACTTCCTTGTGTCATATTTTAAGAATTTTATAAGTGAGTCTTAATATGGAATGTGCAGGCATTGGCAGTTTGTGCTAAGCTGCAAGATTTGTCAAAAGACTGAATTTTGAGTCATCTTCAGTAGAGCCCAGAAATAAAAATGAATTCAAACCTTTCCTATTATTTCCTGTGACCTTACCTTATCTGAGTCCTTTGTCACTCTCAAACCAATAATGTTCTTTTTATTTGTAGTTGTAGACAGACAGCATGTCTTATTTTATTTATTTCTATGTGGCACTGAGGATGGAACCTAGTGCCTCAGACATGCTAGGCAAGTGCTCTGTCACTGAGCTATATAGCCCCAGCCCTCATGCTATCTCCTTCCAGTCTTCCTGTTTCCCTGAAGATCAAAATAGGCATTTCATTTACCTTTGGTACCATAAGTTAAATGATTAACCACATAATTCAATTGTGAATTCAGATTTGAGTGTTTTGAGATCTTAATTTTAAGTAGTATTTACATTTTAGAAGAGAAGCTTCTCATCCTACATGCATCTTTCAGTTGAAACACCCAGTTTGCATTACAAAATATTACAAGTAACATGAATAGCCCTGGCTAGCATCTGGTTATTTCGTTAGAATCTGTAGGATAGAATTACTGAGTCAAGCATTCTAAGGGCCTTTTCAATACCAATACAATTTTGAACTCTTGGGTTTGTCATTTGTGTGACTTTGGACATTAAAGTTCTAATCTTCCATTCTTCTTTAGTTTAAAAAAAAAAAGTGGACTTGTGTAATTTTTTTAAAAATTCAGTTTGGAAGTCTTTCTCTGGTGACTAGTATATAATACTGAAAATATACTTCTAGAATTTTAAAGATATTATAGAATAAATTTTACCTTTTCTTGCTTTTTAAGTTATTTTTTGTCTGAGAAACCAGACATAGAGATTTAGTGTCAGATGGAGGGCTGCATTTCTCTTTCTGCATATATCTGGTACTGAATTATTAGTGTCCTTTGACATCTAGATACTGGATTCATGTCCCTATACCACGTTTATCACTCTTACCCCACCAGTTGAGTGTCAGCAGGGGTGCTTTCTAAATTTATTTATAATTCTGGATGAATGAACTGTCTTAAAAATGTAAATCTAATTTTTACTTCATATATATTTTGTTCTGTTTTTTTTTTTTTTTTAGAATCTGTATGTCAGGTTATTCCCTTTATTGCTTAGAGGTCTTATTTTTTCTTTAAATTTTAGCATTGCTTCCATGTGATGTATTACTAAATCATCTAACATCAAAGGATATCATAGGTTATCTATCTTTAAATTCAAGCAGGGGAAAATCTCATTATTGTGAGCGTGGAGGGCTGGGGATGTAGCTCAGTGATAATGTGCTTGCCTAGCATGTGTGAGGTCATGAGGTCAATCTCCAGTACCACACACAAATAAAAAAGCATTATTTTTCCCTTTCTCCAATAGAGAGAGGTTTTAATTCAGTGAATAAAGAGATTCTCATTTGCCAAACTGAGGGAATGGAGTCTAAAATTGATAGTTCAGAGGGAGATATAGGTTATTTTAAGTTGGTGTAAACATTAACCTGGATGAAATATTCACTACAAAACAATGTTTAGATAGTGTGTTTATTTTATAATTGTAAAGGAAGGGGATATAAATTATAGTCTGTATAACTGTGCACATTTCATTATCTATGGTGTTTTAAGAAATAAATTGTTTCCCAAGTATTACATAACCACCCCATCCAAAAACACCTTTTATTTTGGAAAATTGAGATGGGGTGTATAGTGAGTATTTTTAACTGGTTGAACTGGCAAATAAATCAACTCTTACATGGTACCTGTATCCAAAAAAGCTATTAAAATGATTTTTAAATAAAAGAAAATAGGACAAAGTTTAACTGCACTGACATAGTGGACAAAAAGACAAATATACTTACTATATACTTACTACATATTTCATTTTAAGCAGCAGAGCTTCCATGGTTACAGTTCTTCTGAAGCACAGATCAGTCAGTATAAAATCACTGATTTGTACTTGTGTAGTCATTCCAGGGTTTTCTGTCTTGTGTGAGTGTCATGGAATGGTTAGGTACTCTTTATAGAAAGAAAGGAGAGTTAATGTCTGTGTGTCCTGGGTGAGACCACTTTAACAGGTTTGGTAGCAGAGTGACAAGTATAAATAGGAAAATAGTTACAAATTTGTATCATGATACATCCTATTAATTTGACTTTTTAACCATTTGAGTTTAGTTTAAGTGATAAGTACTAATAAGACCTAAGGTTTACTTATTGTATTGTAAGGCATAAACATTAAGGCAAGCATAGTTAATGCCACATTTTCACTGTGGTTATGTGAATAAAAAAATGACATTGGTCATAACTATCTGATAGGTTAGAAGCACAACCAGCTTTTAATACAGGTTTGAATACTTTATACTGGTACTGCACACTGTCTGCTTTTATATCTTAAACATCTTTTAAAAACGGGTATACTAGGATAGACCCAGTGGTAATGTAATCCTTTTTGAAAAGTTTAAATTCTTTCTTTTAAATCAAAACTTCTAAAATACCTGATTTCTAGCCAATTTTAGATGTCTTTCAGCAATTGGGAATCTTGGCATGGTTCCAAGGAGGCTTTAACTGTCAAGATTATGATAAATGGATCTTATGACTTGGGAGTTTGCTGGAAATGACTGTGGCAGCTGTGACCTTTTTCCTCCTTTATGTTGGACAAGAATTTTGTCTTTTTAACTATATTTCTGCCTCAAGTATTAGCACTTGACATGAATTTCATGAAAAATTCTTACTTTCAACAATGTGTAAATATTTATTTTGCAGAGCCATAAGTGTGATCCTTGGTGACAGGTGGAAGAAAATGAAGAATGAAGAGAGAAGGATGTATACATTAGAAGCAAAGGCTTTGGCTGAAGAACAAAAACGTTTAAATCCTGACTGTTGGAAAAGGAAAAGAACCAATTCAGTACGTTTCAACAAGTAGTAGTTTAAAATGATCTTGACTTATCCCCACAGTTGTGCTGGAATGTTGAAGTAGTTGTTACAGCCTTTAAAGGTTTTATTGATGCTATTTCTTAGCATTTTTATACTTCAGAACCTAATAATGTTTTCCTGTCATATGAGGAAACACTGCCTTTCTTGTGCATTCACTCCCTTAGTATGGAAAGTAGAAATCTGAAGCCAACTTAAAAAGTGCATTTGTCCTAAATGTTGAGGTAGAAAGATAATTTCAGAATGTTGTCTTTCTAGTTGGGTTGGAAAGATGAGCATTATTAACCCATTAATACCACAGTAGAAATTTTGTCTAATTTGGTGGCAGTCTTCCCAGCCTTTCTTCCCTTATTTGGTGTGAAACTAATGAGGATGGTGGTGTGTTGACTGACATCCAGGGGGGCACTTCTGCCACAGGCACAGAATTTTTAGATTAAAAACCTCCAAAGAGGATATAGGTCCAGAAATGGTGGTAAAGAATTTTGTGCCATAATAATGCCATCTTGGATAGACTTGCCTCTAGAACTTTTCTGTTACTAGACTAGCATTTTTTATGTTCACTGTTTTTAGATTAATTACACGAAAATGTCATAATAGGGCAGATTGGGCTCAACTTTTGAACAATTGAAAAAGGGAGGAGAGGTCAGTAGTTAGGGCTGATTAAAGGATGTTTTAAAATTAATTCTGTGTATATTTATGCCTATTTCTATAGTAATATGCAGGTCACATCTGCATAAATTTTTCAAGAATTTCTTTTAAAAGTAATAGGTGAGAAAAATGGCTGAACTGGATTTTGGAAGTTAAACTTCATTAATTTAGAATTTCATGTAGTAGGACTTGACCTATATCACTTTTATGTTTGCCCTTATCCATCTCTCATCATCTTTTATAAAGTTTCTGGATGCTTGAGCCATTAGGTATTAACAAAATTTAAAATCATCTTTGAGAAAGCAATCTTTTTTAAATAGTAAATTTATAGACATTATCTTACACATCTGAGCTTTCATATATAGAATTACTATGTATTGATTTTTAAACATTCACTGAGTTTAATTTTATTTCCACAGGGCTCACAACAACATTAAACCAGGATGCTTATGTTCTTAAGTCTATAGTTGCATAAACATTGACTCTTGATGGAAAGACTTAAGAAGATCCAGGTCTCACCATTTGTCCTGAATTCGTGTGACCATAAGATACTGATAGCATTGAATCTTGAAATGATTTAATAATATGAGTGAGGATTTGCTTTCTCCATTAGAGCATTAAGTATGCTAAAACTATCAACATTGTAAACCAAATTGCCTTATTTTCCTTCCAAACTTCATATATGTCTATCAGGTAATATAGGCTTGAAAATTGATATCCTGTGGTGCTAAAGTACAGTAGAAAGAGAGGAGAAGTGTATACTTGTTTTATTTTAAATTGTATGAAAGGGGAATTTAAAACTATGTAACTGCTGTTTATACATTGGCTCCTTACTGCTTATTAATCTGTATTGTAAACAAGATGAAATGAAGCAGAAGCTGGGGTTGGCCTTTCTGTGAGCACCCACCATGTGGCCCAGCATCTGTGCCAAACAGGCGCTCTTAGTCTGGCCAGTGCCAAGAGACTATGTAACATGTGGAAGGTGGATGGTGTAGCTGGCCCAGCAAAAAATGCCACCTGCTGCGAGTACCACAGGCATGCTGAGTTCATGCAGCAGGTGGCAGCACTCATCCATTATTCCAGTGGAGACCTAGCCTGGCCAAGGAAAAGTTAGTTAATAGCATTGGGATATAGTCACTGTAATGGTGCTATTAACAGTCCGACACCATTGTATTTTTTAACTTTGTGTTCTATATCTCCTCAGCCACATATCTTAAATATATTTTGTCATCATATCTTTATGGTGGGGGCAGACTTGCACTTATTGCAGTGCAACACTTGCACTTTACTTTTCCTCCAACTGTCTAAAATTAGAGCAAATACATTGGCAATACAGCTGCTTTTGCTCTGAGCTACAATCATGGCTTTTCATGTTACTTACCAAGTGGTGTTTCTGGTTAGGAATCACAACTGTAAAATTGATTTCAGTTCATTTACACTTCTTCATGATGTTGCCCCTCAATTTTGCACACTATATTCTTGTATATTATTTCAAATAAAATGAAAAAAAAGTTTATCTCTGACTTCTGATTGATCTGGACTAAGTTTTATATATGAATTGTTAAAATAAAGTGATCAGACTTTTAGTTTTATGATTATAAGGGTGCTGACAGATTTTTTTAAATTAATGGGACAAGAACAATAGACAAATAAGGACTCATATAAATCTGGCAGAAGAAAATTTATTTTTAACTTGTCATCTTTGTTACAAGGTTGAACAACCAATGTCTGCTTTTAATAAAATGAAAAAGTATAAAGAAAGCCTTGCTTTATTATAGTATGACATTTAGAGCACATGTGGCGATATGTCTGAGCTTTGGGATATGCCACTGGTTCCAAACTTTGCTGCATATTAGAATTGCTATGGGGATATGCTTTTAGAAATACTGATGCTTAGTTCCTACTCCAAGATGTATCACCTATAGTGAAACTTAGGCCTCATGATTTTTAAAAACTTCCCTGGTAATGTGAATATGCAGCCCTATTTGGGAACCACTGGGCTACACACTTAAGGAGGCAGTTTGAGAGAAGCAGAGTACTTAATAGTATTGCTTGATCTAATCCTTTTAAAAGCAGTCTTTAGACTTTATGTAACCATAGGGGAATGTGATGGGAAAGAAATTTTAGCTAACCTATCACAAAAATCTAAATTGGGAGAAGAAAGTTGGATAATAAGTGTTAAAGAGAGAAATAGGGCAAGAAAAATTACAATCTTCAATAGTGCATCACTATGTCATTAAAAGAGTGTCATTTAATGCACATTTTGGGTTAGTGCTATATGTAGATTAACAAAGGTCTCATATTATTGAAAAGCAGACATAGCTTTCTGAAGCAGCTGAACCATTATGGGATACACTGGTGCAAATTCTTTACCTTCTCTACTTCTCACTGATTGAACGTAAGCTTCCAGGGCTCCCCTGAAACCAAAATGAAAACAGTATCATAATATTACCCAATTTAAACAGTTTGGGGGTAAACAATGTGGAAAAAAAATAGAAATAAACCCATTTCTGTAATTGCTCTGCTCAGTAACACAGCAAGTAACCAACAGTCTCAAACTTTTATTGGTAGTGTTACTATGGAAACTATAATTAGGGTGCAAATCTGCAAACTTTGTCAGTCTGCATTTTATGTAGTCACATGCTCAAGGCTCGCTCTCTGGCTTTGAAATGTGTTTCCCTTCCCTCTGCTTCCCTATTGAAGACACCTCTGGGAAGCTGCGTTTATCTTACACCTTGGAAAGACATGCTTAGGAATGCTGGGGGGGGTCTTTTGGCAGCCATGGTAACAGTTTGTGATATTCTAAACATTTTATGGACTACACACAACACACAACTAGAATGTTGTAGGGCTCTAATATTTGTTATGTGCTGAGAAGCAGCCTGAATTCACTCAAGGGTACATGGTTCCATGTAGTTATTCAGGATATTTTTCATGAATTAGGATCAGCAAAAGCCTGTAGGCAAAATGCCACTCTATGCTTGTTCTACCTGTGGGCTAGGGCTGCTTCACACCACAATGGCAGACTTAATGGTCAAGGCAGAGATTACAGAGCCTCTAAAATGTGGCCTTTTAAGGAAAGTTTGCCAGTCCTGGAACTAGATCATCTGGTTAAGTGGAAACTGAAACACTGAAAACATTCACTCTCAGTCCAGTGTGTTCCTTTTTTCCCTTCACCTGTGGGAATGAGACTGCCCGTCTCAGTCTGCAGTATCCCTACCATCAATCACCTTTATACGGAAATAATTCTCATCTCTTCCAGCCCTGATCAACCCCCTCATTTCTGTCCACACCTGTCTTTTGGACATGGTTAACACATTGCTTCCAGGTATTCTTCAAACTCCCCTGCCAAACACTTAGGGCAGTGTTCTTGCTTCCCTTCCCTTATTTCAACAAAGGACACTAGCACGTTAAGGTGTCTTATCCGAAGTTCTCTTTCACTCCTGGAAATTCACCTCACGTATTTCCACAAAAAGACCCTGCTCTTTGCTTGTTTGAACACCTGCTGTCTGGTGTCCTGAGGAAGGCTGTCACCTCTTGGGTGGTCATCCTGGTGCTGGCTCTCCCCTTTCCTGGTCAGTCTTCCCTACATTATAGCAAAAGCTCTCTTGAAGCGTAACATTGGCCATGCCTGAGTCCTACAGGATAGTGCCTGACACCCAGCTGAATACCAACTTTTTCATCAAACCCCACCCAGCCCTTTTCTATGCAGTTACTGACTTTCTGACAGTTTGATGAGGCCTAAAAAGACCCTCAAATCACTAGGTATATTTCTTATTACCAAGTAATGTGCAAAGCAGCTAAACTGCATTTGTGACTATTGTGCACCCAGAGAGAGCAAGGGAATTTGTTCATACATTACTCTAAAATGAAATATAACCCTAATAGGTAGCAGCTGGCAGAGGGCCTGTTCATCTTTGACCATCTCATGGTAAATGAGAAAACATTCTCTCAGGCCTTCGTGCATTATCCTCCTTATCCTTGCAATGTCCTTCCTTGTTTTCATCCTTGCAGAACTCTTTCACTCTTAGAATTCAGCTTTAAATGCTTCCTTTTTAGTAAAGCCTCTCAACTCCTAGAAGCACAAAAGAATGGAAACCATCTTGGAGTCACATAAATTTGCAGAAAAGTTTGACTTATTTCAACAGCCTTGACTTCACAGGATCCAGCATTTTGGAATTCCTGAAGCAACACATGAGTTCTTTAAATCAGGCATGGGGAGGAATAGGCAGATCTCTAAGAAAGCAGCTGCTTAGATGTAATGTCATTACATCTCAGCTCCTATACTCAATCCCAAGTACCACGAATACATAATTCTTAACTGGCAAGCAGATGGAATTTAATGCTCTTATAAGGAGCACAATTTTTTGTGAGATGCTTCAGTTCATGTCAAAGCCAACCATTAATGGAACTATTTCTCTGAAAAAACTTGTTGCTTTTAATACTTTTCTAGTTGCTATGCCATTCCAGGCAATTGCCTCTATTCCACAAATGAAGTCCTTAAGTTTCATATATAGTAAAGAAACCCCCACGGACTAAATCTATCATTGAGACAATGGTATATATGTGTACGTATGTATCGGTCTAAGAAATGAATGTGTTGAAATTCATAGAACTGCCAGAGTGAATAAATTATATCCATTCTTTTAATATACAAAAATGAACTTGGTAATTTCATTTGCATTCGAAAGGATAAGGCATTATATAAATTATACAATATGTAGAATTCGGCAGCTCAGAAATTAGTTATTTTTTATTTTTGCATTCATCAAAAACACCATCAGAACTACAGGGAGAAAAACAGATGAATCTGCCCTCCCACATAAAATCAGAGCAAGATTTTTAAGCAGTTATTAAATTACTTCATTTGCTTCAGCAAAACATTAGCTTTCTTGGAAGTCAGGCCAAGCATTACATAAGAGTTAGTTTCAACTCTAGTTTGTAACCAAAATAAGATTACTGAAGTTATCCTTAATGGGTAAAAGCAAAACACAAATTATTACTAGAGGAATGGCTTGTGTAACATGGCAACACTGCTCAATGTGACATACACAAAGCCTGTAGAGGGTTTCATGGGAAACAAAGTTGATCTTTGTCAGGCATTAAACAGTGTGATTAGTACTGAAGTACATAAACAATTCAAGGATATATCAAGTGTCTGAAAAGGCAGTTTAAGGGGCTGGCTCAGTGGTACAGCGCTTGCCTGGAACGCATGGGGCACTGGGTTCGATCCTCAGCACTACATAAAATTTTGTGTCCACCTACAACTAAAAAATGTATAGATTTAAAAAAAAAAAAAAAAAAAGGCAGTTTAAGCCCCAGGCTTTTCCCTAGCTCCAGACCCCCTCTACGGTTCTGTCTCAGGCACTCAGTTCCCAGAACCTGAATATAGTGACACGATACCAGAAGGGGAGACCAATCTCACCCTCCCTCAAGAGGGATCTGGGAATTCTACAAAAACACTTAATATGGCATTTAGCTTGTGGGTCCTGGACAATGATGAGAAGGTAAAGGGCAAGCAGCCCAGTACGTGTGGTGCCAAGCATTTCCTGATAACTGTATAGATAAAGTACCATTATGTTAATAAAGTCTGAAGAGTTCTGACCGCAGTGTTCTCAAAGAGGACTGCAATGGAAGGTTGCTACACCACCAACACTCAAGTAAATGGGCTGGGCTTGTGGCTCAGTGGCAGAGCGCTTGCCTAGCACACATTGCATAAAAATAAATAAATAGAATAAAGGTATTGTGTCCATTTACAACTAAAAAAAATTATTTTTATAAGTAAATGGGTTTGAGGCTTCTGCAGATCCTGGGAAATGTTTTCATCAAAATCTCCTACTGCATCTTATTCAACACTGGCAGGCCCATAGATACGAGCGAGGCAGTTAGTTGCCTCTGAACTGAGGGCACACATATCTGCAGCACCTGCCTGGTGGGTCTGAGTAGGTGCAATTTCCCCCACCTGGCCTCATGAGTCAGTGATGACTCTGACTTTAGAAATAACTTGACTATTATTCATTCAAGCTTTAGAAAAACACCTGGTGTCAAAAGGAAACAAAGGCAGGAGAGAGTTCACTATTTGCCATTATTCGGTAGCAGTACTTACACGCGCCTCGTTTTGCCCTACTTTGTGACAAGTAACAGATGATGCTGGGAGAAACAGCATGAGTCTACAACAAGGTTTGCCCCAGAAGCAAAAACGGATGTACTGACATTTAAAGAGCAATAGTCACCCTTGGTTTACCTACAGGGGAAAGAAATTCATCCAGTGCTGCTTTGGTATGCAGGAATGAAATTAGTTTTGTGACAATACACAAAAAAGCATATTGTCTGAAACAAAGGTCCTTTTCTTGCCAAGAGCCTAGGTTACAGCAGCGTGGTTTTTTGAATCCCCCAAGGAGGGTTCAATTTCCTGCTCAGGGCAAGAAGGTTCTGGTATCAGTCAAAAGTGGAAGGATGGTTAGGCCTTATTTAAAAAGCATGACAGTTCTTCTGAGCATGATTTTCAGTTGCTAAATATAGGCTTAGCAACAGCACTGCTGATGAAATCACTCAGGAACATTTTTAAAGAGAAGCAAAAGAAAACAGATTTGTGATGTACCCACAGCAGGACAACTGTTGTGGATGAACTCATTCCAACTTGTTAAGAAGACAAAATGAGCCCTGCTCAATTCACTGAATCCTTGTCTATTACCAAGTGTGTTGCAGCTGAGTGAATCTTTGGGACTAGGAAAAAATTGAGAGACTCTGCAAAGGCCTGAGTTAGGCCAGGCCCAGACTCCCCTGCACACCCAAAGGCTTTTGAGAGGGCAGTAGAAACCAGTCATGGGAACTGAGGGGAAGCTCCCCTGGCAGCCTTTCCACTTCTGGGTCAGATGCTCACAGCTGAGTTCAGAAGGGCGAGGAAGACGGGCAGGGGTCTGGGCTATCAACTCCACTTATACAGTAGCCAGTGGCCTGGACACCACGCCTGAGGGCTCAGTGCCACTCTCCGAAGCTGACGGGCTGATGCTTCTGAATGATCACTTACTGCCTCCTCAGTGCACTGAGTCTTTCACCTGGCAACTGGAATATGGTGGTGCGGAAGTGGGTGACAGTTTGGGTTGCACAATGAACCTATCTGGGGAGCTCTTGAGAGATCCTGAGGCCACAACCCCAGCAATTCTGAAGCAGTCAAGGGTGTGGCCTAGACAGTAGGATTTTTCAAAACTTTTAAATGTTTCTTCTGTGCAAACAGGGCTGCGCCATGAGCCCCTCAGCACCATGAGCCCCATTCCAGCTGCAGGGTACTCAGCTCATCACCCACACTGTGGCTTAAACAAAGGCTGACTGGATGCCATGGCCCTGGGCCCTCGACGGAGACGAGAATGGCTGAAGGACCCTTCGAGAGAGAGGACTGACTGGATATGGAGGATGAGGGTGACGGAGGAGTCAAATGATGATTTAAAGATTTTCTGGTTTGGTTGGTTATGTGATGGTGACCTCCCAACCAAGACAGGAAATACGGTAGAACAACGTTTATAAGACCAATCAATTTTGAACACTGGTGTTGAGATTTCTCTGGGGTATTCAAGTGGTGACATGATAGCAAGTTTACTGGCCTGAGGGTCTATGCAATCAAGTGAGTCACATATCAGATGCCGTGAAGTATAGAAGAGGCCACGAGAGGCACAGGTCTGGATGAACTCACCAGGGTACCAACATATGGACAGAATGAGTCAAAAAAGAGCCAAGAACAAAATATGGGAAGTGATATTATTTAAGGAATGGATGGAAGAAGAGAATTCAGCAAATGAGATAAAGGGGAAAAATGACAGAGAGGTTATAACAAAAACAGATGAACATGTCCTGGGGTCATGAAGGCTCCAAGAGGAAAGGGCCATGTCTCCGTTTAGGAAGGGGAGACGTCTGATGGCTAGGAGGCCTTTGAAGACTTGGTGAGGGGAATTTCAGAGGGGAGCATTCACGCAAGAAGGATAACAGTTAAAGCACCCCACCCGGGGCACAACTGAGTATATGGTATGCGTGTCTGCACACACGCACGTGCTCTCACACAACCACAATGACTTCATGGGGGTGCTACTGGAGGACACACAGGATCATCCTTGTCTCCTACCAACAACTGTTTCATATCTAGATAGTGTTCAAAGTTCACTCACATCTGTGTTCCACCAATTCAATAGCTGCAACACACGAAAAGACGCAGAAAATGTGGAATTAAACCAGCTCTTCTCATAGTGCAGGCTGGCTTTCAAAGCTGGAAGTGCATGGTGCCATTCCAGCACGAGGCATGGAATGGCACAAAAGAGGATGCAAAGGACTGAAAGTGTTAGGCTTGAGGGCAAAGTTATCATACCCAACGGGTGACAGCTGGGCGCTCCAGCATGCATGGTCTACGCAACGAAGTGGCCTGCCTTGAGGAGGTGCCACCCCGTGTCCACATCTACCTAGGCACTGCCCTTCACCCCACCGTGTCCCCCACCTACCTTGGGCTTCCAGCCCAGATGGGTGCACTGGAACACAGGGCTTTACCTGATAAGGAGGAGCCTGTCCTTTTCAGATGGATGGTCATCCAGCCACTGGGAAAAGCGTGCATGGGACCATTCTGCCCTCTGCAGGGTCAAAACACAATTAGAGAAGAGGTGTATATATTCTTCAGCAAATGGTGGTAAATCCGGGTTCAAAAAGCACTCCTGGGGACTTTTAAGGTGAAATTCCCTCACACCCCTGCCTGAGGGAAGCTTGTAGAAGGTAGCACAGGCCCCACGCACCTTCTTAACACCTGAGACGCCTTTGGAACTTGCCAGTTGATGGTGGGTGAGCAAAGAAAATGGGGCCTCTATCAAAAAAGTTTATGAACATAAACTACTTGTTTCATTATTATTTAAAGGGCTAATTCTGGATTCACTGGGTAATTTTTGATACTACTGAGAAAGTAGATACTGGGCAGTGACATTTTTCTTTCCTAATCATTACTCAGCATCTAAGACAGACATCCACGACAGGAGAGAGCCAGCAACCTGATAGGTGAGGGGGCTCAATATCCACAAGGTTAACAGGGAAGACTCAAAAGAGGGTTCTGATGTCACTGTATTACCTGGAAGGGGGATTTCAGCTCAGCAGGTGCTCTTGTGAACAAAAACTGAATAATGATGCTGAATGGTATGATGTCCCCCAGTGCAGGACTATTAGCCACATGTTCACTTGTCTGGAAGAGCAGTGGTCTAGCGGAAGAAATGGCAGAAGTTAATTTTTGCTGTTCCATATCAAAAGAGGTAATGGGGTAGAAGAATCACTCTATTTAAATAACAGTATTCCTAAACTGGCTATTGAAGGATGCTTCTCCCATTTTGTAATTCCCCGATTCAGCCCTATAACACACACCACATACATATGCACATGCTCTTGGGAAGCTGATACATCTTTCAGCTCTTTCCTTCCTTGATTCTAGCCATCGGTTAATGGGTCTGAAGTTACTTCCAGTTGACACAGCAAAACCCCCTTCCACAGTTCATTTAATTAATAGGCTGAAATCAAATAAAGCACCAAGTCAAGTCTTCAGTCTATTACTCATATATTCTTACGTTGGTCAATCCTTTCAGCTTTTATTTCACATAGAATACTTCTTTGGAGTATAATCCATTAAGCAGAAACTTGAACACTTTTACACATTCAAAATGGTAACTATGTCTTTGTATATACAAGTTATTACCTTGCCAACCAACTCTAGCTCCTTTCTAATACACTACAGCTCTGGGTCTCGCGAGCCATTAGGATTTTGTAGGCGAAGCATGCAGCAAGACCACTGCAGCGGTGCACACTACAGCCATGCAGGACTGGGATGGGAGGATCACTTGAGCCCACCAGTTCGAGACCAGTGTGGGCAAATTAGTGAGCCCCCTTCTCAAAATATGAAAAATAAAACAACAAAAAAGGCTGTAAAGAGTTATCTGAAACTGTTATTCAACCCTCCCTGGTTTTAGCTCTGATGGACAAGAGCTAATGACTATAAGTTGAGCTTTGGAGGTTAAAAGTTGAAAAGTGGGGCTGGGGAGATAGCGCAGTTGGTAGAGTGCTTGCCTTGCAAGCATAAAGCCCTGGGTTCAAATCCCCAGCACCACAAAAAAAAAAAAAAAAAAAAAAGTTGAAAAGTGAGCTGGCAGCAATAGATCTTGATCTTTCTTTCTTAACACTAATGAGGTTTATGTAAGGAGTATTCTCAATAGACAGTTGCTTCTTATTGGATCTAGAATATTATTAGGAAAAAATGTCTTTATGTTAACTATTCTATAAGTACTTATGTTAACTATTCTATAAGTACAATCTATAAGAATTTCTCTAATTTCAACTGCTTTATCAAATAATATCATTTCATCATTTATTTTCTGTAGTTACTGAGAAAATATTTCAGTTCCCTCATATTGGCTCTCACCAGAAAGCCAGAATGATCCAAGTTCTATGGGAATGTGACCAAGGTCTTCCTGTGGTCACATCTGTCAAATCTCGGTGTTCCATGATGCAGAGCTTTGGGTCATCAGCATACCTAATTAGGTATGAAAATGTTGCCGAGGGAGTTTTGGTTTTGACTGCAGGCATCCCTACAAATCCTTTTGAATGACAATGTCTTCATCTAGGTGAAAGGTTCTGGTTCCATCATCATCAGCAGCAGCAGAAGCAGTAGCAATAGCTAACACACTCAGGTAGCACTTACAATGTGTCAGACACACTATAAAGCTGTGCAGAGGGTTAGACAGCAAGCAAGATGGCAGAATAGGTCCCAGGCTTCACTATGTTCACCCACAAAGTCCAACCATCAACTATCCACAGAAGAGAATACTTCTGTGAAAACCCCCAAACTCAGGAACAAGGCTGATATACCCATGTGGACCATGGAACCATATATAAACTATGCTAGAAAGGCAAGAAGTACAGTTCTACCTTGACTGCCACACTCCTCCCTGCCCTGGCTCAGCACCACAGAAGATTCCCTGGCCCACAGTCTCTGGGTAAGAAAAGAACCAGAAGCAGACATTAGCTTTCCCAGAATTCTGAGATGGTTTGCAGAAGCCCACTCCTGTCTTGCCTCACAGGGAACACTGGACAAGAAGGGAGGGCTAGATTCCCTGGTGTCAAGTAGAAACAAAAGTGGGGGGGCACACACAGCAACCAGCATACAGCTATGTGGCAGCAGTGGCACCTGATCAGTGACAGTGTCCGTGACAGTCTACCTGCAAAGCCCAGCAAGTTGCTCCTAGAATACCACTAGGAAGTTCAACCTGGCTTGCTTCCCTAGGGAGGCAGACTTCCTACCCAGCTTCAGATTCCACCTCAAGACCTCACCCAGGCAGAGAGATGCCTGACCCGTAATGCGTATCTATATAGTACAGGGGCTAGCCTTGTCTGAACTGGGAATACAAACAGGGGCTCCATCCAACTTCAGAGCCTACTCTATGTCTAGCCCAGCCAAGGAGACACCCACCAGAAAGTCTCTAGACTCAACCATTTAGGGCAATGATTCTGCCTAAACTCAGAGCTCAGCCTACAGCCCTACTCAAGTCCTGCATAATTCAAAAAACAATACTGCCTAGCCAGGAAATGTATCCTGCAACTCTGCCAGATCAGAGGTGACTGTCGTGCCCAGTCACTGGTACTGCCAGACAAAAGAGCCCACTAACAGCCCTCCTTGCTCAGGGTCAGTATCTGCTGGCCCATCCATAATCACAGGCTAGACTAAACAGTGAAGTTCTACCTATGCCAAAAGAACAGCTTTAAAAGTCAGAAGAGGTGGCTGTCTCTTCAAATGCAGATATCAGCACAAGGATACAAGGATTACTAAAAAATCAGGGGATTATGATACCACCAAAAGAAACTAAGAAAGCTCTAATTATAGATCCTAAAGAAAAGGAAATAACTGACAAAGAATTCAGAACAATTTCCTTGAGGAAGTTCAGCAAACTCTAAGAATATACACATGAAAAATTAAATTTGGAAAACAATACATACACAAAATAAGAATTTTGACAAAGAAATAGAATTGAAAAAACAGTTACATATGAAAAATATAATGACTAAGCTGAAAAATTCAACAGACAGCTTCACCAGCAGGTGTAATCTAGCATAAGAATCAGAGCTTGAAGACAAAATGTTTTAATTATCCAGTTGGAGGAGCAGAAAACAATAAGAATGAAAAAGAATGAAGAAAGTTTACAGGAATTATGGGACACCATGAATAAAACTAAATCTACATAATTCAGTAAGGAGGAGGGGGAGGTGGGAGGGGGAGGAGGAGAAGAAAAGAAGAGTCAGAAATAATAAAAACTGATAGCCCCAAATTTCCTAAATCTGGGAAAAGATGCAAACATACAAAGCAAAGAGGTCTGCAATCAAATTCAACCCAAAGAGGAGTTTACTAAAACACGTAACAAACTATTTAAAATTAAAGACAAAGTTTTTTTGGGGGCTGGGGATGTGGCTCTGTAGTAGAGTGCTTGCCTACTATGCATGAGGCCCTGAATTCAGTCCCCACCAAAAAAAAAAAAAAAGTCCAGGGAGCAGTAAGAGATAAGGAACTTATCATGCACAAGAGGATCCCACCAGGGTTATCTAAACATTTAGCTTTCTCTTAAGAACTGATAAATATCCTCCTTTTTCATAATGACATTAACTCAATCTGTTTATCTTTGGCTTTAGGAATTTTAAAGCCAAATTTGACACTTACATTTCAGTGAAGTTAGTTTTATGGTTTCAATATTCATGTTTTTCTTTGCTTTCTTCCAGTATTTTCTTAATGTAAACTGCAAATGGAAAGGATAGCAAGGAAAGAAGAGCAAAAAGGGAGGAAGGACAAGAGACAAGGGGAGAGGAACAAGCTGGACAGACATGCACGGAACAAGCCATGTCTAGGAGCCTGGCACACACAGTTGTCCAATAAGACATCTGCATAAGCCAGGGCTGGTAAAATCCAGTTAATTTTTAAAAAGGGACCTTTTGGTCACTCATCAGTTCCTTTGGAGCTCTGAGACAGAAGTTATTTTTCTGTCAGGACTAAATCTTCCACACTGGCCACCCTAATAGAACTGCCAAAAGAACCATGAAAAGCAAAATGGAACTTGATTCTGAATTATACACTGCTGATATAATTACCAGTAAACATCAAATGTAGACATTTTATTCCTGGTGTTTAAAAGGCTGAAAGATCAGAAATTGTGCCCATCCTTTTCCCTGATTCCAGGTAGGATTTGAAACACCAGTGAATTAAAAAAATAAATAACTATCTGAAGTGCTTTATGAAACTAAAGAAAATTAATTAAGGTATTATAAAAAGCAGTTATCCCAAATGCCACAATGCCATTCTTAGAGAATAACATTCTAATTACAGCAGCACTATCAAGGTTAAACTTTATAGTCAAAAGGTGGTGTTAATTAGTCAAGTATTAGATCCCTTAGAAAAACTGTATTTCTGTCAGGAAGATTCACATTTAAGTGATTCACAACTGTGCATCATCAGTTTTCTGACAGTTTGTTAAGGTCAATCGTAAGATGAAGTAGGACAAAAGTCCTGCTACTCCTGCATCCACACCCAACATCATTGGTGGCCCCTTTCATACTACCTGCCACCATGCCTTTGTAACCTTCTCTTGGTGAGGGGCCTCGGAAAGCAAGGAGACCACTGAATATATGCACTGAGCTCTAGAAATAGCACAAAAGGTGGGGGAAGGAAACATGATTCTACTTGGGGAACAGATGACCATCTTCCCTGCACAGTACACAAACTTTAGGGAGACCTGGTTTGTGACATGAGGAGCTCTGTGGACTCCAAGAGAGAATGATACAGACTAATGCTTGGGGGTAAACAAGGGCTTGATGCAGAGAGGTGAGAATGGTTCCTTTCTTGGAGTCTCCTTGTCTATTCCAGCAAACCAGAAAGAAGAGGTTTTAGGCAGACGCTCTTTAGCAATAAAAACACACATTTGGCCAAACACTCCTGTTGCACTGTCCGGGAGTTTGCATGTGGCAGTGGAGAGTGAGCTGAGGCATCTTAGCAGTAGAAGTGGCCATAGATTCTCTTAAAAATTTCCCCACATTTTCCTGGTTGATTCATATAAACATTCAAATGTTGTTCCATGATCAAAGCTAATGAAAACAAATGGGAATTTCAATAATAAAATGTAGGGTGTAGTGGTCACAAGCACAGGTTTTGGAATCAGGCAGCTTTAAGTCTGAAATGGGACTCTGGAATTCTCCTGCTTTTTGGCTACACAGCACCAATACCTCCCTAAGTTTCAGCTGCCTCATACAGATTGCTCCTGACTCATAAGTAAAGTGAGGATACTCAAGGAAGTATTAGTAAAACATCCAGTACAGGCTTGGCCTATAGTCAATAATTAAATTCTGGTTGTGAGAAATAATAAACATGATAATAAACTCAATGTCATCCCTTCATGTTTAGCTGAGCACCCCCTGCACTGTCGAAGCAGCAGCAAAGGATGATGGGAACAACCCAAGTGTGAGGTGCAGGCTGAGCTGAAAACTCAAACATGGAGTTAGGCAGAAACCTCTGGGCAGTGGTTATTTCAGAGGATGGATTAAATGCTCCAGATACACAAGTGGAAAGAAAGGACAAAACACTAAAAAGACAGTCCCCTTTTTTTTCAGTTCTACAAAAACTCAGAGGTTTGGAATTTCAAGGAACACCCCATCTGGTTGCTGATGGCTTCTTTCTTCTACTGCCCTTCCTGTTAAAAGCTCCATCTTAACAGAAACCCCATCCTGACAGTTTTCACCATACTGTCATTAAACCTAGAGGGCAATGAGGCTTTCAACTGAGCAGGCTGTGGACATCATCAGGACAAACTGTCCCTTCAGGAGCAAAGGTACAGCCTGCCTGAAGGCAGAATCTGTGTCCCTAAGCTGGTGAAGGGCATTTGGACTTATGTGTCTTCAGCCTCACACAGATCTACACTGACAATGTCCAGGGTCAGAGCTTTCAGGCCTGGGGACAGGGCGAGTAAAGGTCCCAGCCGCGTGACCTCTGCTCAGGGTCATCATGCTGCAGGAGGCAGTCTCAGCAGCTCTGACTTGGTATCTTCTGTAGAATACAAACTACCCAGGGGCAAATCACTAATGTCAGCAGTTTTCTGTGGCAGCATTCTGTCCTGGGTATGAAAAGGTTCTTGCTGCCTGAGGAACTCTGATGTAAACTAGTAAAATGTAAATATATGCAATAAGCTTGCCAGCTTAATTAAAAAGTCCACTAATATTACAGTCAAAAAGACAGTGCCCTGAGGCAGATGGCTGCATGGTGGAGGAAGGGAGCCTGCTAAGGCACACTTGGGAGTGTGTGGGGTGCAGCTGGTGGCAGGCCCTGTGGCCAGCACACCTCCCTCCTCTGCAGAAGCCCCTTGTCCTCCCTTGCAGCCACTGCATCTAATTCAGAGAGAAAGGCTTCTGTGTTACCACAACATGCTAGGTTTTGCTGTTTGGCTTGATTTAGTATATTTTATATTATTCTTAAATTCCTTTGTTACTTCTAAATGGTAGAAAAACGGAAGAAGAATTTCAAAATAAAAATGTATTGACTTTTCTGACTACAAAAATAACACAATTGGGCAGGAAATTTGAAAAATAAAGAAAAACACAGAAGAAAAGTAACTAATGACAATCTTACTATCCAAAGATAATATTTTGACATTTTATTCTTTTTGGCTTTTCTTCTCCATACAATACGTAATATTATTTAAAATACAGTAGGGATCATATCACATATCCCACTTAGTACTCTGTTTTTCATTTAGTGATACATTAGGGAATATTTTCATACTAGTGGATATTAAATGACAACATAATTATTAATTGCTGCATATATCTGATCTTATGAATGGCATATATTTTATTTAGCCAATACCCTACTGTCTTCCATGCAGTTGTTTTTGGTCATCAGAGCCTTTGACAGGGATCCATGAATGACAGCCAGGGTATTATATGCTTATGGTCAGTGGATGATGCCTATCCCTCTTAGTCCATAGCATTGATGGAAGAAAAGCACTAATTAATAAGAGGGTCCTTCCACTGCACTCCTTAGAACTAATTTTGGAAAAGAGATAGATCTCTAATAAGTTTTTGTGGGTATGCAGAATAGAGGGCCTATAATTAGGTTATTAGAACAACGGTGTTCTGTACTGATTTCCTCATCTCTGGAAGGGATCTGGTAGACCCCACCACATGGGTTAGCTTTCTCAAGGCAATTCTCTTCTAAAGGCAACTCAGAAAATCTGGCAGAGCCATAGCTTGCCCAATGACAGGGCACAGGTTGGGGCTATGTTCATAGCTCTCCTCTTCTTAAGCAATAGGACTCAATTCATTGTTTATAGACCAGAGCTATTTGAACACCCTAATAGACTATGAATTCATTTGCTGTTTCTTGATCCAGTTGATATAATAGTTATCCTAGTCCCATCAAATAACTGAGAAAGAGTTAGAATAAATTCAGTAGATTTCTGTAGATTCAATAGATCTGCAGGAATATTTTGGTACAGATGAATCTTTGTTGAAATTTTTCAATTAATTCAAGTTATGGAAGATAGTCCACAGACAGGATACAATTATATTTGTGTTCCTGAGTCCTTAGGATCCAAAGGGCTATCTGCAGGGGAAACTCAGGGGTACCAGAATCCCAGGAGAAAGGACCTTACATCTTCACAGTCTACAGAAAGAAAGAAAAAAAATCTGCTCTCTGTCACTGGAACAATTACAGTTCAAGAATTAAAGGGCCCTGTGAAAAAGTTGAGTGACTGTTAGATGTAAAGCATTAGTGGGTCATGTGAGTTAAAATAATCAAATGAATTAGAAACGTAAGAGAATATTGTAAGTAAGGTAATTACTGGTTCATGAAACATGTGTGTGTGTACGCACATGTATGTATAATAGGTCTGAGTGTGTTTGCAGGCTTGCATGTGAGTATATGCCAGATTACAATTTTAAAAGTTTCTTACCATGAATAAGGTCAAAAGTTTGAAACCCAACTAGATTGACCATTAGTTCAGGAAAAACTAGGTATAAAAAATGGAGAACTTTTAAATTTATAGATTGATTAATGACTAATTTTTGATTCCATAAATAGGTACTAGAAGATGTCACCCAAACCTTAACTGTTCCTTTAGGAATCCTTCCTCTCATGTAAGAATTGAGACAGAAAAATTCCATCTTAAATGACTTAAAACAGAATTCAGCAAACAGGAAACAACACTATGTTAATACCCACACATGAAATAAACAACTAAACATGGGATTATCAAAAATAATACAGCAAATGCCAAATCAACAGCTCTTCTCATACTTTTTTCAATAACTACTTAGCTAATACATTAAACACACTTCTAGTATATTAACTGACTCAGCCAGGGCAACATTTTATTACCCAGCTAGGACTGCTGTGTTACCATCTTAACAAAGTAAATGACTTCACAGGAGTTTTATTAAGGTTACTTTTATGGTACAGATGACTGATGATTAGTAACCTGAGGACCTTATGATATTTCAACTCACCCATATTTGTAGTACAGAATTCTGTGGCTTCAACAAAATAATTTAAATACTTTTTATAAAGATCCGAGCTGATCAAAACAAGGTTTATGAAAATACCTGCTATCTGACTTAAAGTTTTCCTGTAATCTACCTCTGTACAGATGGGCAGTGATTCCTTCATTCAGAAAAAAGTAAAATTCATGCTTGTGTTGACATTAAAAAAAAAAAAAAGTATCTCTGTCAATTACCAACAGGCAAAGTGAAGCATCAGGCTCCCCTCTCAATCAACAATCTTGAATTCTAGTATTACATTACACTTGAATTTTCTACTGTAATATTTCAATGACATAAGAGAACAAAGAGATCATTTAAGGACACACTACTCTTTGATTAGTCTCCAGTACTGAGTTCAGTTTTAGAGAACTATATGCCTATACTCTATTACCTTTATAAAAATATACTCAGCTATCATTGTGGTATAGGATATAATGGGTAGTTTATATCAAAGCTTCCCATGTGACATGTTTTGCACAAAACTCTAATTATATATTATGTTGATCCTCTCAACCCTCAGGGTTGGTCACATTTTGAGTGTAAATATTTTCTATACATTCCATGATGTCAAAAACACTGGGAAGTTCTTGTTTATTAAGTAAATAGTCATAGAAACAACATCTCCTTATCTTCTAAAATCTGCTATTGAAGATCCCAGTCATTAAGTTATTCAATGTTCCATAAAATCTGAACTGATAAAAGCCTAAGAGATCAGCACTGAAAAAAATTTTTTTCCTGTGAACTGGTATATTCTTAGATTATAACTATGAATTAACTTGTTTTTCTTTTCAAACTTGTTTCTAGGAAGTTTAATCCTAAGATTGGTGCTCAACTGCATTAACCTAAATTATCTAGTACACTTATAGCCATTCCCTATAGTTTATCACTAAGTTCAGTTCTCTTAATACTTCATTTAATAGTTTTTTTATATCCATATCATGAAATATAATCTATAATCTTTTTAAAAGTAGATTGGGGGGCTAGAGTTGTGGTTCAGTGGTAGAGCACTTGCCTAGCATGTGTGAGGCACTGGGTTCAATTCTCAGCACCACATATAAATAAATTAATAAAATAAAGGTCAATCAACATCTAAAAAATTTTTTTAAAAAGTAGATTGGGTTAAAAATAATATATGAACAAATAAAAATTTCAGAAAGAGATGCCTATATTATTATGGACTACCTGACTTTATTACTAAGTACATTTTTCAACAACCGGAAACAAAAACAAAACAATTAAAACAACACTCAGAAGAGCATACTAAAATTTACCAACTCAATTTTGTGAATTGTACCTCAAAAAGAAAAAAACACGCCCACCCAGTAACTTATTAGTCACTTCATATAATTATACATGGGGTTCTGATTTGAACAAAACTTCCAAGATGATTCACATCAAATTGATATTGTTATAGGTCAAAAATGATTGAATGATAAAAAATTTACATAGTTCAACCTAAATAAGAGGAAAGGATTTATTTGCTAATAGGACATGACTATAGTAACAAAGAATTGGGTCTCACCTGAATGACCTCAGCATTCGATAGGACTTTCCTAAATCAGATACTCTTCTGCAAAACGGACCCACGGCCAACTCCATCTGGAATATTAAAAGATACTCCATAGTTTTTTATGCAGAATCCTAAGGTGAATTTGGGACACACCTGAATCACACAAAGTTGTAGCTTGCAGTAAACTTAATGTTACTGGGACTGTGAAGCAAGTTTTAAAATCCAATTAAAATTATTAAAAAGGTAAGACCCTAGATAAATTTTACATTTATTTACTATAGGGGCTCAAGATGAGACAATTCTCTCATGTGGTTGTTAAATAAGGGAAGAAAATTTGTCATTTTCTCCATTGAAATGCTAGGAAAGAAAGTTTTCAAGACTGTGTGCCTATATTTTAAGTAGGTATGTCAAGTCTTTTTTTTATAGTCAATAAACATGAAGAGAATTTTTATGAGTCAGTGTGGCCCAAGTCATTACAAGTTTACTCTAGAACTTTCTATAGCACATCTGTGTCAGAATTCCAAAACTATAGTTATTAGTAGCGTGACCATGAACAAGTTGCTTAATTTCTCTCAGTCTCAGGTCTCTCCTCTGCAAAATGAAATAATACCACTTACTTGATAGAATTATGCAAATTAGACAGACAATTCCATAAAGATCTATATGCATGACATCTGAGTACAGTTTAAATGTCAGCAATTATCAGTATTTTTTCCCCTCTCAAATTATTAGTAAATTCGTCTATCTGTTCCCTGACATAAAAATTTAGCAAATATTAGTTTTACTTCTCTTTATTTTCTTCCATTAAATCCTACTTGTCATTACCCGGGCTACCTGTTCTGTATCTACCAAGTGCACATGCAAAGTTTTTGAGTTATGTGGCACACATGTGATACATTGTTTCTTCCCTCTTGCTATAAATTTGTACCTTGGTAAAAAAGTTTAGAAAATGGTGGAGAATAAGCTGCTCCCTGGTATAAAAGCATCTTTATTTAAGAAACACATGAAAGGAAGTGAGCTCTCTGTCCTGCTAGCCATTCTTTTTTTTTTTTTTTTTTTTTTTTGTGGTGCTGGGGATTTGAACCCAGGACCTTGTGCTTGTGAAGCAAACACTCTACCAACTGAGCTATATCCCCAGCCCCCTGCTAGCCATTCTTAAGAAAAACTGTTCAAAATTTCCTTGCTATTGGTACAGAAACCTAATCAATCATTCCTTTGAGGAGCATGTTTGCCTCCCTATTAACTACCAGGTACTGAGTTACACACGGGGAAAAAAAGATGAATTTAATGAGTTTGTTTGCCTTCACAAACTCTCAAATTTAGTGAAGGTGATGTTTAATTACTCAAACAATATAATGATTATTTAATAAAATCAAAAGAAAGGTATGTGTATGTATATACATAACATATATATACATACCTCCTTATCTTATGATTTTATTGAATAAATGTACATATATACAGATATAAATATACATATGCATACAATCATTATTTTAGGCAAAATCATAAGTGGTATATCAAAATATGAACTGAATGTCAAGAAGAATTGGAAGGTAGTTTGAGGATGAACAGTGATCAGGTTAATTTCTTTCTTACTGTATAGAAGTCATGGAGTATACATTGTATGTCATAGAGGGAATCTTACATGGTTGGCAAACTCTAATGCAGAAAAATAAGTAAACAAAAAGAAAAATCTAAGGAAGAAAAAACTGGGATTCCTGATTCTTGCCAACAACACAAAACAGAAGAAATGTGAGCCAGTGTTCTTGAACTTCCTGGTTTCCTTCAGAATCCATGTGTAAAAAAAAAAAAAAAAATCAATGTGTATCTTTGATTTGTTAATTCCATTCATAATCTGTGTGTTTGTGTGTGTGTGTTGTGTGTAAAGGCTTTTTTTTTTTTTAAGCACAGTTTATGTGATTTATTTTTCATGAGATGCTTGGTCAATTTTTTTCCCAATTACCCTAGTGGGTTACTGTCTTCAAAGTCCAAACCAGTCAATCTTTGGCCTAGACCTTGAGCAGGACTAAATGTTAAAACAATTAAATGACCAAGAAAAAGTTACTATAAAGAGAATATGACCTCATATGGCTGTGAAATCTATGATGATGCAGAAGATCTCTATGCCATAGGAAAATTTCAAAATGTTACATTTTAAAAATACATTTTGCATTCATAAAAGACCTCCAGGGTATTAAAAATCAGTTTCTTCTGCCAGAATTCCATTAAACAATAAAGGCCATGTTCAAAAGGGCAAGAGTGTTTCTTTTGGAGGAGGTGACTCTGCAATTAGCTGTGGAAACAAAAATGGCACGTAGGACTGCTGCTCTCTAGCCCTCCTATTTGGGAGGAATGAGCCGCAGGTAGGTGAACTAATTACTAGCTGCTCCTTTTCCACCACAGACATTTGGTGAACCACAGGGCATCTCTGGATACTCCTAGGACACTCCTGCCCTGACATTATTCAGGAGAAGAAAAGACAATAGAAATTAGAACAGAAATTCAAATTTAGAGTACCTTGTTTTATTTTCTCAATTCATATTTTTGGGCAAAGTGAGAGAGATAAAAATGTATACTTCAAGGGCACCAGAAGACTATAAATAGAAACTGCTAGGAGTACCACTAAATAATTTAATGCAAACTTCAATGTCTGTCCTTCCCCTCAGGGAAGAAAAGAAACTGAGGGTGGAGGGGGAGTGTGTGCTTCAGAGGGCACTGTGGGCAAGTCTGCAAAGATTCAGAATCAGCAGAGCCCCGGGGCCTTGGACAAGCTTAATGCTTTCAGAACTGCTGTGTGATTAGTGTAGACACCAAGACCATGTGGTCACAGCAGGGAATTAATTACCTGTAGGAAGCCACCTCATGCCCGTGACCTGGATTCCTAAGGGGGCTAGATGCTGGGTACTTCCCTCACCATGAGCCCTCCAGATGGCACCCTGCAACTACTTTCTCTTTTTCTGCACTGCGTCAGTGAGAAGTTAGGATTCTTTAAAAAGTCCTCAAATATATCATTATTTATTTGTCTTTGCTGTTGGACATCATGCCAAATACCTGCATTCCCAAACCACTTTACCGGCTCTTCTTAAGTTCTTTCTGTTATTTATGCCAGAAGAGCAGGCACTTTTATCACAAGAACACTTTTCAAACACAGAGAGTATTTGTGTATTCTTGATTCCAGTGACCTCAGTGGTTTTGTTCAATTTTGAATACAAATTGATAGAACTTACTGAGGGTGTTACAAGGGGTTCTAGTAGGCAGTTGATGCCTGTCATGAATATAAATGCCAGGGTAATGCTATTTAAGTGTTTTGACAAAACACTTTCAATCATGCACGATTCTGAAAGATGAGGTACAACAACACAATTATTGTGTTGTTTGTGTTGTTGCAAGAAACAAAACCCAATGAAATGAAAACCCTAAATTCAAAATTTAATTTTTAAAAAAGTGGGAATGGGGATCATAAAATCATCCCCCTTGTTGGACATTTGCCAAAGCTACTAGTCATGAATATGATTATATATAATGGTACTTCCACCTGTCTTTCCTGTGCCCATGACCCACAGGACTGGAGTCATGCCCAAGAAAGGTGTTGGGACATTTTGAAATTGGGACACACTGTACAGCAGTGAGTTAAGGCATCTGCCTCTCAATACTACACACTGCAGCAACCGAAGGCCACTGAGGGGTTGGAAAACAGGCTCTTAACACTAAGCAAAAGCTGTATATGTAGATGCCTTTACTATATTTAAGAAACAGAGAATAGAACCTTTGAACATAAATTAGTAATAATCACTGATAAATTTCATTTATTATCAGGGAAGGGAAAAATTGGTTTACTAAGTAACATGTTTTAAGAAAAAATGAATGCAAATAAAATTCTGAATAATACAGTCTGGGCTGGCAGCAGCTCACTCCTGCCACTGAGAGCCCTGCACTTCAAACAGGTGCTAGCTGCAGTGATAGGGTTCAAGGACACAATCTTTCAAGACTCATAAGGGAACATATCATTAAAATAAAACCCCCAAACAACAAGCCTCTCTCTGACAGCTCTCTCATTTTGGCCATCTCCTGCTCTGCTGCCACTCTAATTGGACTTGAAGTGCTGCCTCCAGGAAAGTGACTCAAGAACCAGCTGGAGCAGAATGTAAATAAGCTGGTGGGGGAGGGAGCCCAGGGGAGGGAAGAGGACAGGAAAAGTAAAACAAAATTAAAGAGGAAAAGGGAAAAGGAGACCTGAGTACAGCTTATGTTTTAACAAATAAAAGCAGGGCAGGGCCTAGGACATCATTGTGTTTTCATTTCAATAAGCAGCCTATAACCCAGTAGTAGAAAAGTTTATATATAATTCTGTTTAAACTGAGTTTACCTGTAAAACAAAGCAAAATGTACAGATGTCCAAGAATGAAACTGACAAAAATAAACAAGTTAAAAAAAAAGCCAAGTTAATGGGAGCATTTGATTAATTTGTTTTCATGTGTGGTTACTAAAGGCACATATCCCAAAGGCAGCTTTTTTGCGGTCTAGTAGACACAGGACTATCATTTGGGGATGAAAATGACTAATAGCTGGATCAATTATTAGGTAAAGAGCCTGGCTCTTGAAACCTGAAATAGGTTTGTGTTACCCCTTCCATCTTTTACGTCTATCTGGTCTTAGGGATCATCTGACAGCCATCACCCTGACCTAAGCGGTCAGCCTAGATTCTTCCATGCAAGAGTAATGAACCAAGACACACTCCCAGATACAGGCAGGAATAAATATTGACATTAAGCTTTATCTTTACAAGCAGGGAGGATCTGGCAAATCACTATGAAGTCTCCATTTGAATAACTATTTAGATTAGGAAAGCTAACAGCTTTAAAAGATTTTTTAAATGATTTTACCCTCAACATGCTCTATAAAGAAGAATCTCTGTTTCTGAATCTTTTAATGAAAGTATATTTGGGGTATTTCTCCTTTGCCTCTGATAGTACTGAAAGGTTTTAAAAATCTACTTAAATAACTCTTTCCATAAGAGCTGATTATGTTTCTGCTATTTTAATTTCATTTTATCTCACAAACAGCAGATAGCTTGGAATGATTTCAAGGCTAGCCACAGCCAAGGAATGTACTCTACTTTAAAAGCCTAAGAGAGGGAGACCAAACAATCTGACTCTATATCTACCTGGTTCACTGTACATCTTAACGAATTAGAAACACAGTCCTGGAGTGCAGAGCTAGCCATTAGAGGACTTCAGATGTGCTGGAATTCTTTCTTTTCTCATGACAACAGGCAGCCCCTTTACACTATTTGAAAGGATATTTCACTGCCCACATAATTTTTGAGTCAATTACTTTTATCAGTATTGACCTGGTAGGATGGCAAAATAGTGAGAAAGTTCCATTTTACATGAAAAATGGGAAATGCTGCTTTATTACGGAATGAGCTACTTTACCTTAATCTTGAAAGATCAAAGATGAGGGATAATTATTTCATTAAATACAAAGAACAAAATATAAAATTATCTGGTATAAAAATATCTTTAAACGTTTTCATTTAATCAATTAGTATAAAGTGGATTTATTTTTTCTTTATGCTGTAACTTTTTAAAAACAATGATTAATAGGTCTTTACTGAATAGATAACATTGAGACTAAAACATCTTCTCCCTTTGTAGTTATGCATCAATTTACCTGTGCAAAATCAGTAGCAAGTCGCATTTTCCCACCTTCACCAAGAGGTCTTATGAGACTGGCATTGCGGATAAAGAGTTCAATCGCTCTTTGAGCAATAGCTTCAGTGTTGTCAAAGACAAAATCCAAGCAATCAAAGTGTTTAAAGTAATCACTCATAACTCTAGTAATGAAACCTTGTAGCTCCTTCATGTATAAAGAACAAGGAACATCAGGCTTTCCTGAGCTGGATAATGACCTGTAAAAGAATAAAACACAGTCATTTTCAGCACTAATGCACTAAATTTCATGCCTTGATTTCCCTGCTTCTGGCTGCTATTTTAAGTCTGCACCATTTTCCCCCTTAATAGTAAAAAGGCATTTTTTTAAAACTAAGTATAAAAGAGCATAGAACAATGTTTAAATTATATTCTAAAGACTGTGTTTAGAGGCTAGAAGGATTACTGAAGGAATTTTGGAATCCATTTACCTAACAGATTATTAAGAATGAAAATGACAGCCATCTGTCTTAGATGAATAATACGGGGCCATTCTTACTCTCTGGCCTCTCAAGGTCCCTCCCAGTCTCACAATTCTCCAACCATGCCCACGTTTTGCCTGGTAAGTGAATATCAATAATGGATCCAGAAATAGCATTTTACACGTTGCAATGGCAGAAAATGCTGCCCTCTCCAAACGAATTCTTGGCAACCGTATCTCTGCTCTTGTGCTGTTTAATCAGATCAGTCCAACAGCAGAATTCTGACTGCGGGACTGGTTATGTAACAATACACATGGTATGCAATTTCTTCCTCCAGATGATGAGGCTTAGAAAGGCTTTAATTTGGATCAACAGACGATGCCAGCTGATGCTCCATGATATACTATTTATAACTTATAAATGTTTACAATTGCCCTTTAAAGAATATATTAAAAGAATATGAAATATAGGGGAAAAGAATTATACCCAAATTAGAAATCACCTGATACTGGCTAATAGATGAGATCACTGGCTACACAATGATTTTCAAAAAACAAGTTAAGTGTTTCCATATTCTGAGAATGACATAAAGAAACTGGTGATGAACCAGAGATGAAAAACAGTTATGATTAAAGTTTCTAGAACAAGAGAATGAGGAAAATTTGAACTTGATCTTCAAATACAGTATTGGTTATTATAAACAGGATGCTAAGCAGAGGACTTCCACTTTCAGAAGCACACAGAAATAGACATACTAAGCTTCTGTCCCAGCAGGAAGGGATTTTATCCAGGTGTAAAATGACTGTCCAACAAATAGCAAGGTGGGGAGAAATTCCTGGTGGAACATTTGTGCTTACGGTATAGTCACAGGGTAGAGCACTGCTTGAGTGGAGGGGAGCCTTTTGCAGTCCTCATGGAGTTTGGCCCTGCCAGAATCAGACTACTGCATGGCCTGTCTTTATTCAGGTTTATCAGTCCAAAGTCCAAAGGGTAAGGTTGAAAAACAAGTTACTTTCAAATTTTTTTTTAATTTAGTTTTTCAACAAATTGCAATAATATATAATTACATCATACATGGCAGTGATATATGCTACACAGCGTTGTAAGACTGACGTCCATCACCTTAAATATTTTTCCTCCCATTAACTGCAAGTTTGTACCATTTGACCAACATCTCCCCTAAACACTAGTAACCACATTCTACTGTCTGCTTCTGAATCCTATTGTTTTCAGGTTTCACATACGGGTGAGAACAGGTGGTATTTGTTTTCTGTACATGGCTTATTTCACTTAGTATAATGTCCTTCAGGTTCATCCATGTTGTAGCAATGGACAGAAATTCCTTAAGTCTTAATAGCATTCCACTGTGTACATATACCATATTTTCTTAATCCATTCATCTGTTGATGGACACTTAGGTTGAAACTTGCTTTCTACAAATATGTTCATGTTTAGTGAATGAACATGGAGGTGCAGATCTCTTTGACACACTGTTTTCAGCAATTATGGTACTTATATTAAACTTATATGGTATTTATATGTTAATTATATTTTTAGTTTGAGGAAACTTCATACAGTTGTCTATAATGGCTGCATTAATTTACATGCCAATCAACAGTATTCCAGGGTTCTCTTTTTTCTACGTCCTTATCAACATTTATGATCTTTCATTTTTTTAATAATCACCATTCTGACAGGTGTGAAGTGATATCTTGTGGTTTTAATTTGCATTTTTATAATGATTCATGATATAAAACATTTGTATCATCTGGATAGTTTCTTTTGAGAAATTATCTGTTTAGGTTTTTTGTTTTGTTTTGTTTTCAAATTGGGTTATTTAGGTTTTTTTGTTTGTTTTGTTTTGTATTTTGTGACTTAGTTCTTGAGGGTCCTTAATGATTTTTGAATGCCAATCCCTTATCAGATGTGCTTGTAAATATTTTTTTCAAATTCACAGGCTTTCTTTTCACTCTGTGAATTACTTCTTTTGCCATGCAGAGGCTTTTAGTTTGATATAATTTCCTAGTTTTGCTTTTGTTGCCTGAGCTCTTAGGGTCCAATTAAAAAAAAAAAAAAAAATCATTGCCCAGACCAATACTGTATGACTTTTCCCATTTTCCTCTAGTACTTTTAAGTTTCAGGCCTTACATTTATATCTTAAATCTATTTTTGAGTTGTATATGGTATAAAATGAGGATCTAATTTTATTCTTCTACATGTGGATAACCAGTGTTCCTAATACTCTTTCTTAAAGATATTGTTTATTTTTCATTGTGCATTCTTGGCACTTTGGTTAAAA
Source organism: Sciurus carolinensis (assembly GCF_902686445.1). Lineage (NCBI taxonomy): Eukaryota > Metazoa > Chordata > Mammalia > Rodentia > Sciuridae > Sciurus > Sciurus carolinensis. The sequence continues at coordinate 67,886,101 of NC_062220.1, forward strand.
ATTATTTGCCCCCAAGTATGTGGATTCATTTCTGGGCCCTCTATTGTGTCTATTTTTATGAGAGTAAAAACAACACAGCTTTAAAATACAGTTTGACATTAGGAAGTATGAGGACTCTAGTTTTATTCTTTTTGATAAAGACTGCCATGACTATTTAGGGTTGTCATTCCATATTAATTCTAGAATATTTTCATTTCTGTGAAAAATGACATTGGGATTCCAATAGGGATTACACTGAATCTGTAGATTGCTTTCAGTACTGATATTTTAACAACAGTAATTCTTCAAAGTCAATAACACAGAATATATTTTCATTTATTGTGTCTTCTTCGATTTCTTTCATCAATGTTCTACAGTTTTCAGTATACAGATGTTTCAACTTTTTGGGTAAATTCACTCCTTAGTACTTTTTTGATAGCTACTGAAAACGTAATTGTTTTCTTGATTTTTTGGATAGCTCCTTGTTAGTGTGTAGAAATGATACTTTTTTGTTTTTGTATTCTGACTTTGTATCCTGCAACTTTACTACATTTATTAGATCTAAAAGTTTTTTTGATGGAGTCTATAGAGTTTTCTGCATTTAAGATGATATTATCAGTAAACAGTGACAATTTGACTACTTTTTTTCCTACTTGGTTCCCTTGTTTTTCTTTCTCTTGACTAAGCTCTGGCAAGGAACTTCAGTACTATATTGAATATTAGTGGTGAGAGGGACATTTTATCTTGTTCCTGATTTTAAAGAAAAAGCTTTTAGCTTTGCACTATCAAGCATGATACTAGCTGTAGGTTTGTCACATATGGCCTTTAGTGTTGAGGTACATTCCTTTCATAGCTACTTTATTGAGAGTTTTTATCATAAAAGGATGTTCAATTCTGACAAATGCTTTTGAGATGATCATATGATTTTTGGCTTTCATTCTATTAATGTGACATGTCACATTTATTGACTTGTATATGTTAATACATTCTTGCATCTGAGGCATAAATCTCATTTTATCATGGTGAATAATCCTTTTAAAGTACTGTTGAATTTGATTTACTAGTATTTTGTTGAGAATTTCTGCATCTATGTTCATCAGGGATATTGGTCTATAATTTCCTTTTCTTATAGTGTCCTTGTCTGGCTTTAATATCAAGGTAATGCTGGCCTCAAAAAAGAGTCAGGAAGTATTCTCTCTTTAATTTTTTGGAAGAGTATGAGGACAGGTGTTAGTTCCTTTTTAAATGTTTGGTAGAATTTATCAATGAAGCCATTAGTTGCTAAACTTTTCTTTGACAGGAGACTTTTTATTACAGATTCAATTTATTATCTGTTCATTATTGTTCTGCTCAGAGTTTCTATTTCTTGTTGTTGTATTGGGGATTGAACCCAGGGTCTCCCATATGCTAGGCAAATGACCTATCACTGAACTACATCTCCAGTCCCCTTCTCAACTTTACTTTGAGACAGGGTCTCATTGAGTTGCCCTGGCTGGTCTCCAACTTTCAATCCTCTTGCCTCAGTCTCCTGAGTGGTTGGGATTATAGGCATGTGCCACTGCACCTGGTTATTTCTTCTTGATTCAGTGTTTGTAGGGTATATGAGCCTAGGAACCTCCCACCAACATTCTATAGAGGTTCCCTTTTCCATTCATCCTTGCCAATATTTAACTTCTGTGATTTTACTAGCAGCCATGAAGACATATGTGCCTTCTTCTAGATTATCAAAACTGTTGGTATATAATTAATTGTTCACAGTAATTTTCTATGATCCTTCATATTTCTCTGGCATGAGTTTTAGTGTCTCCTCTCTCATTTCTGATTTTAAGAGTCCTCTTTTTTTCTTAGGCTAGCTAAGGGACCTGTTGATTTTATCTTTTCAAAAAAACAATTCTTGCTTGTGTTGATTTTTCTTTTTTAAAGTCTCTATTCCATGTATTTCTACTCCGAGGCTTATTTTCTTCCTTCAGCTAACTTTGGGCTTGATATATTCTTCTTTTTCTAGTTCCTTGAGGTGTAACATGAGGTTTAATTCCTTTGGTGCATCCTGTATGTTCTGGTATGTTGTGTTTCCATTTTCTTTTGTCTTAAAAGATTTTTTGTTTTCCTTTTGATTTCTACGTTGACCCACTGGTTTACTGAAAGGTGGGTTGTTAAATTTCCACATATCTGTGAATACTTTCACTATTACTGATTTCTAGTTTCACATCATGATGATAAGAAAAATACCTGGTATGTCTTTGATCCTCCTAAACTTGTTCAGACTTGCTTTGTGAATAACATAGGGTTTATCCAGTGCGATTGGTCCATGTGTCCTTGAAAAGAATGAGTATTCTGTAGGTGTTGAATAGACTGTTCTATATGTCTGCAAGGTTCATATGATTTTCTTATTCATTTTCTGTCTGTTTTATCTGTTCATTGTTGGAGATGAGGTAGTAAAGTCTCCTACTACTATTTTTTTACAATCTATCTCTCTCTTCAGATCCTTCAGTATTTATTTTATATATTTAGGTACTCTGATATTGGGTGGATATGGGTTTAAAATATTATATATACCTGATGAATTGACTCCTTTAATAGTATATAATAATTTTGTTTTATTTTACAGTTTTTTATTTAAAATATATTTTGTCTGATATAAATATAGCTACCCCTACTCTCTTTTGGTTTCTATCCCTTCACTCTCAGGTTATATGTGCCCTTAAAGGTGACATGAGTCTCATATTTAGGTGGCACAGAATTGGTCTTTCATATCTTAAGCTTTATAAAAAAGTGTAGTATAATCTTAATTCTACTCTGAAGGATGCTCTCAAGAGTTTTGGTCTAGTCAGTTGCAATGATTTCCTTTAGCAGTAGCAAATAAAGTATTAAGAAAAGTTTCATAAGCATGTGTTAATATAAGTAAAATAAAGTGACAATAAAATACATATTATAAATTCTCACTGTGGATTAGATGCTTGATTTAAATTTGCTAGAACACAAACTTGCTTGGCTATTGCTAGAGCTCTGTGTTCCAATTATTCCAAAGTCCTAAATAAGAGGTTCTTAACTGACAAAGTACAGTAATGGGTTCTGTAGAAACTTAAGGATCTTTTTTGTTTGTTATGTTTGTAGTACTGAGGATTGAATCCAGAGGCACTCTTACAACTGGGCTATGTTCTTAGTCCTTTTTAGTATTTATGTTGAGATAGGGTCTCACTAAGTTACCGAGGCTGGTCTTGAACTTATGATCCTCCTGACTCAGCCTCCAAAGTAGCTGGTTTCAAGTATGCACCACTTCACCCAGTTAAGCATCTTTATAAAGACAGCCTGCATGCAGAAACTGAAGATACAAGGATTAAACATGTGCATAATTGAGAAGTAGCAGATGGTGATGCCTTGTGTGTATGTTCTCCTCTCCTCAGAGGGGCTAATCTATTACTTCAAGGACCTAGGGTCCTCCTCTTCCTGTCTTCCTTCTTCCACTCAAACTGTAATATGGCAAGATTCATTTTACATGGAATGTGATTAGAAAGTTCGAGGAAGGGAAATTAGTCTTGAATGGGCTGGCAAGAACCTGCCAGAAAGCTAAAGCAGGATTCAGAAGAGCACAGTAGCAGAAGCAGGGCATTTTATACAAGGAATATTATGGCTGTGCCAGGAGGTAACAAAGAAGTTGAAGTAGAGGGTATTTGTCAGAAGCAAGGAAAATGACAAGAGTGAAAACCACAAAAATCCTGAAGTGCTAAGCTGAATCCCATAAACCCATCCTCTTTTTCAATACCAGGAGAGAAATGAAAAGAAGAGAAATTTTTTAATGCTATTGTAAGAATGAGACCTAGCTGGAAGGGGCAGAGGGGCTGAAAGGGTGGATGCAAATCAAAGGCAGTAGAGTCAGTCAAATTTCTGATTAACAGTTTTACCCAGAAAAATCTTCTTGATGCATGGTGATGATTATGGCCTCTATAGCATCTCCTACTGAAGTCAGTAAGGGCTGCACTGCATTCCCCATAAGAGCATGAATTGTCTGGCAAAGAGAAAAAAGGAAGAAGAGGCAAAATCTAAGAAATCAACACAAAGAAACTGAAATGTGAGAAACATTTTGACTCACAGTTTTCATATTCTATCGAATTTAGACTATACATAGCTTAACTCAACAGAAGTCTGCTCCTCTCCCTAATCCTGTCAGTAACAATTTTTAAAGCTTAAAATATGTGGAACATGGCACTGAAAAATTTCAACTCCTCCACTCTTCTAATTTTTTTCAAAAGGCTTAGTGGTTAAATGAGCCCCTGGAGAAAGTAACACATGAGAGAAGGGAAAAATGGTTCCACTTATGAAGTAAAGAAAAAAATGAACACTTTTTTTTTTCTCAAAAAGACCAAAAGTAATTCTTTAAAAGTTGAAACATCATCATATGCTTTTAAGAATTACTACAATAAATGTACTGGTAATTCTTACAGGGTAGAACAGTTAGGCATTTCACGATTTGGTTTCTGTTGAGAGTTCTTTAGCAGTGATTCTCAGCTGTGGGCAAATTTGCTCCCCAGGGAATAGTTGGCAATGCTTAAAGATATTTTTGGTTGTCACAACCAAAAAGGGGAGAGAAATGTGCCATTAGCATCTAGTGGGAGAGGACAGAGATGCTGCTAAACGTCCTACAGGATAGAGCACGACATAGAATTACCTTGCCTGAAATGTCCATATGGCAAAGGGTGAAAAATTCCACAGGGAGGCATAATCGCTGGTTAGTTACTGTAAGACCCCAGGCCTTAGTTATGGGATTTTGGTGTGGAAATATTGACTGGGACTCAGTAAACCCTCAAAATAGAACACTGAAGTATACTTTACATGCTTTAATGATGATTAAATATAATGAAGACAAATAAAGGCTCTGGCTCATACAAATGATTGAAATCAATGACAAAAGATTAAATAGTACCCTTATTTATTAAGTTCCTAAGTGGCACCTAAAAGCCTTTTATCCCTGGTGAAAATAAACATACTATATACTGTGTGAGATATAGTTTGTCCTCAAGGACTTGCAATCTAGTCTAAAAAAAATCATGGTGATATAAACACTCCATACTGTGGGACCACAGAAGGACTTTCAACTTACACTCATAAGATTTAAAAAATTAAAAGTGTTCCCTGAACTGAATTTCAAAGAAGGATGACACTGGGAGCTCATCTGTTAAATGGCACAGGAACCCAGAGAAAGCTGATGCATTAGGCAAACTGCAAAGCAGTCAGTACACAGAGACTACCAGTGTCAACCTGTTCACAGGAGAAAGAAGCAATTAGAGAGGTGCCCCGAGTAGGCTGCTAAGAAGTTAGGGATTCATCACAAAAGGAACAGGAGACCAAAGATGAGTTTTAAACCATGAAAAAAATGTGGCTAAAGATTTGAATTTAGGAAAAATCACATTAAACAGTAGCATAGATAAGTGGGACCACAGATGAACAATTATGAGCCACAGTAGCAGTACAGATGCAAAATGAATGTTTGAACCAAGTGAGATGTAGCAGGAAGAGATGAGGGGACAGCAGAACTTGGTAAATAGATATGGGACCTAAGAAGTGAACATGTTTAAGAGTATATGATTTTTTTTCTTTAATGGTTTAGTGATATTATTAACTGAATGTATAAATACAGAAGCAGCAGAGGCTGATTTGGAGATGGAGAGAAAAAAAGATGAAGAGTTAAGTTTGGAACATAAATTTGAAGTGTCTAGGGGAAATCCACATGAGCTATTAGGCAGGTAGTAAGATATTTAAATTCGTACTTCCTAATACATTTTGATTAACATTGGCAGTCACTGGTTTTTAGTCATTTGGTAGTCATTGTTTTTTTCCAGAATATATAAAAATTTACTACATACATAAAAAGATAGGGAAAAAAAAATTTAAATCAGTTCTCAAGGGGGAAAAAAAAAGACAATCAACAGATGCCAAACCTGAGATGACCCAGACTAGACTATTAAGCAAAAACCTCATTGAGGTAAGTAAAATATTAGGAAATCTCAGTGATTCAAAATGTGACAAAGACCCAAATGGGAATTTTCAACTAAAAAATTGTACCATCTGAAACACAAAAGTTCACTGAGAAGGCTTAGTAGAAGAAATGAGATAGTAGAAGCAAAAGTCAATGAACCTGAAGATAGAATCAACAGAAATCCAGAGAAAAGATGACTGAAAAATAATTAAACTTGTGAAGTAATTGCAAAAGGTCCAATATATTGATAACTAGGTCCCATAAGACAAGAGAGAATGAGGCAGAAAAGTTATTTGGAGGGAAAAAAATGGCCCCAGACGTCCCAAAAAAACGAAAAGCACAGATTTGTAGATTTGAGAAAATCAGTAAATACCAAATGGTATAATTTTTTTAAAAATATTTTTTTAGTTGTATACAGACACAATACCTTTATTTTATTTATTTATTTTTATGTGGTGCTGAGGATCAAATCCAGTGCCTCTCACGTGTGAGGCAAGCACTCTATCACTGAGCCACAATCCCAGCCCCGCAAACAGTATAATTTTGAAGAGAACTATGCCTAGGCACATCATAATCACAACCACTGAAAGCCAAAGAGAAAAGGAAAATCTTAAAATTAGGGAGGAAAAAGGAGTTGACAGGTCATAAACAAAACAATTTTAATGACTGATGTTTCTCCTCTGAAAGCTCCAGAAAATGACTGAACAACATATTTAAAGTGTTGAAAGAAAACTCTCAAACCTGTAATTCTATTTTCAGTAAAAATATCCTCTGAAATTGAAAGTGAAATAAAAGTATTTCTGGCAAGAGAAAATAAAGGGGATTTGTTGTCCTCAGACATTAAGAAATGACAAAAACAAGTTGAAGAAAAATGATAGTAGAAGGAAACTTCAAATCTTCAAAAATTAATGTAGAATATTAAGTAAATATAAAAGTATAGATTGTGAATATTTTTTTCTTGTAGTATTAAAAATACATATAATCTTGTCAGTCATGGTGGTGTACACCTATAATCCCTGCTACTTGGGAGGCTGAGGCAGGAGGATCCCCAACTTTGAGGCCAGCCTGGGCAACTTAGTAAAAACCTGCCTCAAAATAAAAAAAAAAATAAAAAGAACTGGAGCTATAGTTCAGAATTTGAGACCCCTGGGTTCAATTCCCAGTCCTGTCAGAAAAACCCAAACCAAAATACACATACACACACACACATACAAACACACACAAACATACACCACCACCACCACAACAGCAATGTATGATTTTTAAAAGCAAAAATTATAGTACTCTGACTCTTTTGAGTCAATGGGATCTGGGTTTGTATCAGTTCTATGACCTTGGGCAAGTTGTTATTTCTAAGATCTATAAAGTGGGAATAATAATATATAACTTGAAGTTTTGCTATAATATTTCAATGTGTGTCTGTGTATATGTCTGATAGTAGTAGATGCTAAATAATGGATATCTATTACTGTTAAAGGAATGAATAACTTGCGATTTTTTTGGTTCATTTTTTTGCGGGGTTTTTTTTTTTTTGGTGGTGGTACTAGGGATTAAACCCAGGGTACTTTACCTCTGCTCTGTATCTCCAGCCCTTTTTATTTTCTATTTTGAGACAGGGTCTTGTTAAGCTGATGAGGCTGGCTTTCAGCTTGTGATCCTCCTGCCTCAGCTGCCTGAATAGCTGTGATTATAGATGTGCACCACAGTGCCCACAGAACTTACTTGCTTTTAAAAGCATTACCCAATGTTAACTACATATGGCTCTGAATCTCATACCAACATTATTTTTCATTAAACTTCCTGATTATTTGAAAAGGGATACATTCATGTTAGTATATTAAAAATGGGCATATACCCTGATGTTACACCTTACACTTTAAAACAGGGTTTCTCAATCTTGGCATTACTGACATTTTGGGCAGGATAATTCTTTGTTGTGGGGGTGGATGTCCTTTGCATTGCACAGTATTTAGCATCATCCTTGGTCTTCACTGATAGATGCCAGTAGCACTCCATCCCGTCATGATAACCCTAAACATCTCCCAGATGTTGTCAATGTCACCCTGGTGAAGAACTAGGATAATATTATACTAAGTATAATAATCTCCCAGATGTTGTCAATGTCACCCTGGTGAAGAACTAGGATAATATTATACTAAGTATAATAAATACTTGTAAAACTCTTGCTTCTATATATATAATTGTCATAAGCAGAACACAAACTGCAGATACCAAAAGGATCTATTTTTAAATTCTAGAAAACACAAACACATAGGTATCCTCTTTTTTTAGGATAATCATCCAACATGTTACTTTAAATATATTTACACATATATTCTATTTCTGATTCTGATTATTTTAAGAATACAGTATCTCCTACTCAAACAATTCTCAAATCACTTTGCTATATAAAGTCAAATATTAAATGAAAATCATTTACCTTTAAGGCTGAAATTATGGTTTGCTCAGCTGCATCAGGGAATGAGTTCTGACTGGAAACCACCTAGAATGAAGTTTTTGATCCAGTTACAGTTTTGCTTAAGTCATTTATTTTTACAAATACTAATTTTGATCATAACACAACAAAGCTATTTGCACAAGCTACATTAAAATATTATCACTACTTCACAGTATTATCTCACACGATTTGAAAACTCATTTAAAAATACTTTCACATATGTAAAGCAAATACATACTTCAAATCATTGAAACATTAACAATATTAACACTACTTTTCCTTTGTTTGCCTTAAGAAGGTTTTTATAAAGTTTTAACTTGAAAAGGTCAGAATAAAGCCATATTTACTTATCTCTTTTAAACTATTCACTTTCCTTTAGGCTGACACTTACTTCTTGAACAAGTCTTTAAAACATAAATGCAAAATATGTCATTTTTACAAATCAATACAAGATATCAATAAATACATTTAAATAGGGCTAAACAGAACAATCATTCATTATTTGTGGTGTTTTAGAGTAAGGATTAAGGAAATGGGATTATACATCATTGAATGTTTTTGATAATTTTACTGAGATTTACCTGTTAACCCTTTAAAATTATTTGGTTTAGAATGTTGAGATGTATATTTTTAGAAACCCTTAGTTGATTAGAGAATTTGTTAAAATTTTAAAATAAATGAATAATCATCACATGACTATTTAAAAATATAATCTAGCATTTTAAAGTTCAATTTAAGAATTTAAGATTTTTTTTTTTCAGTAGTGGGGGATTGAATCCAGGGCCTCATAAATGCTAGGCAAATACTCTACCATTGAGTCACATCCCCAGGTCTTTTTAAGTTTCTTTTGAGACAGAGTCTCACCCAGATGCCAAGGCTGACCTTGAATTTGCAATTCTCCTGCCTTAGCTTCTCAAGTAGCTGGGATTACAGACATGTGTTACCATGTCTAACTGCAGTTCAAGTTTTTAAGAACATCACCTAAACTTTTGCTTCCTTTGAGTTTTCTGAATATTTATCTTCTATTCACAAAGTATTCTGAAAATGATCTACAAAGAATAATTAAATACAGGTTACTAGAAAAGTCATGGTTGAAGTAAAAAGTGCTGCTTTTCTAGTAACAAAGAACATAGGTTCACCTTAATCATAATAGAGTTGGCTCTCCATACCCTCAGGTTCCACATTTATGGAGTCAATAAACCACAAAACAAAAATATTAGGGGAAACCCACCTCCATCTGTTTTGAACATGTACAGGCTTTTTCTTTTCACTATTCCCTAGACTATTCAGTATAGTTATTTACATAGCACTTACATTGTACCAGGTATTATGAATAATCTAGAGACAATGGAACATATACAGGAAGATGTACATAGGTTATAGGCAAATACTATGCCATTTTATATATTGACTTGAGCATCTATGGATGCTGGTATTCATGGAAGGTAGGATGGGAATTCCTGGAACCAATCCTCAACGGATACTGAGGGAGGACTGTACATTGTGGCAAACAAGTTAAAATTTAGCCATTTCTTTTAAATGCTTCAGTAGAAAAATAGCAGAAAGTATATTTTCTACTTGCAAGTAGTCAACAGTGATAACATTATAAAAATTTGTTATTTTTAATACAGTTCCCTCTTGCCCTTTTTGAGCCACACCAGAACTTTCTGACAATGCTGGAGGGCTTAAGAATTCTTATTCTGTCATTAGCTTTGCTATATAACTACTACCATCATCCATATCAAATTGTGGTTTTCAGTAAGTATGAAACATGTATGATTTGCCCTTAAATAATTTGTTCAACAAGTTTGATTAGCTTGAGGGACTACAGTTTATGTGTTTTAAACTCAATATAGAGACAAAATATATATAAAGGATCAAAGTGTTTAAAAAGAGTTAATGTCTCAGTTTATTTTACAATCATGACATTTTCACTGTATTCTTTTCCAAAAAAATGAAATAATAAATTGTAAATTGTCTAAACTTGAGACATGAACAAAGAACCTGAAATTAAGTCAAAAAATTAATTAAAATAAAAGAAAGGTTACCTTTGTTACAGATTGGTGCAACCTATACAGTGAATTCACCACTGCCACATTTCTTTTCTGTCCTTCAGTAAGAGGCCCAATCACCTGACTTGCATCTCCTTGAGTAGAGAGCTGTAAGAATTCAACACAAAAAGATAACAAAATGACAGTGTGCATTTTTTTTTTAATCAAGGAGAAATTCAGATCCCCTCAACAAAGACAATGCCAACTGGAAATATTCAGGTCAGTTTAAGCTTTGGACTTTAGCACAAGAAATCTCTGTAAAGATAATACCATAGACATGAAAGCTCAACTAGTTTTGTGGAGAAAGAATATCTCTTATAATACTTCTGGCTGATGAGCCTCTGAGGCAGGTGTGACCCAAATGCCCAGTCTGTGCTGTCATTTTGATACATTAGCACAGTAACCCTGAGGAATACCTTCTGGCAACTGCCAATAGGTTTCGTTTTACTCAAAAGCTCAGAAATAAGCCATTAAAAAAAGAAAAGAAAGGAGAAAAATAAACCTAAATCTTATGTATATTTGAAATTTATTCTAAACTCCAATGAAATGGTGGTAGGAAAAGGGTATTATGTTTATTTTTTGTAGGATCTTTTTCCAAAAGGAAGTTGCCTAAGATTATACCATTATATGGTTGATCAGATGTGATGTTACAAACTTTCTATTCCTGACCTTTGATTTATTTCTAAAGGCATGAGTTTTTGGGAAAAGTACATGAAATACTTATATTGAGTTAATCTATATTTGGATAATCTGGGTTTTAAAAAATCCACATATTAACCACTTTCATATTGATCTCATTTTAATCCAATTCTCTATCATGATTATTATTTAAAGGTAAATCAAACTCAATCATGACACAGAAATGATGTGACTTACTCCACAAATGTGGATGCAGATCTCAAACATATAATAAACTGGCTTTTTAGGAGAATTGAAATTAAGATCATCTTCTCACTATTACAGAAAGCCAAATAAACTATAATAAATACTATTTCTTTCTTTCTACTTTCCTTTAAAAATATATATTTAAATTTTCAAAATTAAGTTTAATGTCTAGTTTTCCAATTCCTAACTGTAATAAACTATTTTAAAAAATATTAAAATTGCAGTTTATCAAAAAGGAAAAAATCCTTTGTTAAAGTTGCTACACATGGTGGTGGTTATTAAGTCAATACAAAACTTTTTGACACCAGCTCTAATAACTCCAATTTATTTATTTAATCCTCACAGACATAGTTATGAACTTACAATCAAGTTGTATTCTAAAGTAGAATTTAGAATTCACAACTACTTTGTGAGTTGGTGATCTGGAAAAAAAAAATAAAACATTTTCCTGTAGAGATTATGATAAAGAATAAAAGAGGCTAGGGTTGTAGTTTAGTGGAAGAGTGCTTGCCTAGCACATATGAGGCATTAAGTTCAATTCTCAGCACCACATAAAATAAATAAGTAAATAAAATAAAGGTGTTGTGTCCACCTACGACTAAAAATAAAAAATAAAAAAAGAATAAAAGACACTCGGCGGAGTCCACAAATCTAATTTAATCCATAATGTGGTGAAATTATACTAACAAGCTCTGAACTCCCAAGAGAAGGCAAATAATGGGCTCTGTGCAGGGGTCAGGGTGAAGAAAGGTTCCTGAATAAGGCACTTGGGAGACTAAAATGGCAATGGTCCATGGTATCAGTGCTTACAGACAACTTTGGTGGTGGGGGCCAGATGTTGAATATATATTTCACTAAGTATGTAAAAGTCATGAGCTCATTGGGCACAGTGATGCATGCCTATAGTTCCAGCTACTTGGGAGGCTGAGGCAGGCTTGTGTGAGTCCAGGAATAGGAGGCCAGTCTGTGCAACATTGTGAGATCCCCAACTCAAGGGAAAAAAAGGTTATAAGCTTTAAAATTCATGGTCTGTTGGGTCTCTTGATATTTTCTGTAAACAATTTTGAAGAACAAAGAAATGGGAAAGGGAAAGAGTTTTTCTTATTTTATTTTGATTTGTAATGCATTTATAAAATAATTTTGTTTGAATTTATATGTTCTACATTTAATGAGAGATTTACTGCTAGAAAGGGGTAGTAATCATTTTATTAGTGAGAACTGATGGTATTTTAGGAATTTACAAGTAAAAAAAAAAAGCTGAATTCACATCCACTAATAAACAGAAATAGGTCAAATGTTTGACCGCCAAGTATAAAGAATGAACGCTCATCCTTTGCTGGTGGGAATGTAAAATGGAGGAGCCACTATGGAAACAGTCTAGTAGCTCCTCAGAGTAAATACAGAGTGATGACATGACCCAGCAATTAAACTCCTAGATATATAAACATGAGAAATAAAAATACGTGTTCATCCAAAAGCTTGCACACAAATGTTCATATCAGCATTGTTCATAATAACCAAAAATGGAAACAATCTAAATGTCATCTGACTGATAAAGAGTTAAATAAAATGCAGACTATCCACACAAAACCAACATTACTTGGCAATAAAAAAGAATAAAAAAGTTTTGATGCATGCTACAACATGGGATGAATCTTGAAAACACTACTCTAGGAGAAAGAAGTCAGTAACAAAAGCCCACATATTAAATAAATTTATATGAAATATCCACAATTGACAAATCTAAATACAAACATAGATTTGTTTTTGGACTGCAGGTGGGAGAGACAAGTGAATAACAGGTTTCTTGCAGGATGAAATGCTGTGAATGGGACTGGGAATATACTAAAAATCATCTAACTTTATACTTTAATGGGTGAGTTACATGTTAGCTGTGCCTTAATAATGCTGTTTTTAATAAAAAATATATAAAGAAAGATAAATTCCAGACTTTCAGGTGATCTGATTGGTGCCATGAGAGCTTTGTAAAAATGAAAGATGGCTAAGTTCAACAGACCCACAAAATTATATGAATAAGATAATATAGCTATTGGAGCCAATAGTGAATAATACAAAAGAACTTAAAATGAAATATCACTGTGCTAAAAATAAGGAACAAAATAACAGAATTGATGCAAAAATACAAGTTTTTGAAAGACTGGAAAAGTAATCATCTGCTTCCTTGTACATCTTAGCTAAGATGATCTCTCCAATCAAAATTTTTTCTTGGGAAGTAATCTCAAACTTACAGAAAGTTACAAAAATAAAAAGGAATGCAAGGAACACCATGTGCTCTTTATCCAGATTTACCTATTTTGTTAACATTTTACCCCATTTGCTTTATTATTTTTATTTTTCTCTCCCTCTCCCCCATACATGCATATGCATAATGTTTTCTGAGTATTCATACACTATAGCCCAGCACCCCTAAATATTTCAGAGTCTGTCTTTCCCAAGAGACATTCTTTGCATGCCTATAATCCCAGCAATTTAGGAAGCTGAGGCAAGAGGATCACAAATTTGAGTCTAATCTCAATGACTTAGTAAGACTCTACCCAAAAATAAAAATAAAAAATAGAAAGGATAAAGTGTTCTTGCTTCAATCCTCAGTACAAAAGGAGGGGGGCATTCTTTTATAAAACTACAGTTCTATTATCAACCTTATAAATTTATACTAATACAGTACTTTTATTTGGAATCTGCTAAGCCTTGAAGGAATTCTGGTTTCTTTTGGAGGGAAATGGTATTAAAGACCAAGACCTAGTCACTAAGTGTGGTCACTGCTACTAAATACAATAATAATTAATTAATTTAATATTCAAAGAGAGATTCCTCCCAGTATCTTAGACTTTTCACTTGTTTTTCTTTCTATACTCCTTCATCGATCTTATTCTCCACTCAGATTCATTTACCTGATTCCACAGCCACACCCGACATTGTGCCATTAGAATGACTTAATCAGAATTTCAAGCACCCTACTTTCAAACTGCCACTTCCTACTTTTTCATTTGTTCTTCCTCCAATAGTGTGCTGGCCTCTTGAGACCTCCCAACTTTACCAATCCTCATTTGTCCCTAACCCTTTCTGGCTTAGATTCCATGAGTCGTCATAATGAATTTCAGTAAAGATGTCTTGTGAGGGGATGGAATCCTGTGCACCTGTGAAGTGACTGGCTTTAAACTGGGACCTGGAGAGTCCGTTAGTTTTAGAGATAGTGGGGTAAGGGAGTTCAGGATATAAGTATTATACGTACTTAGCAAAACTCCAGTCTGGGTTAAGGCCACCCTTGATGTGAGAAGCTGAACTTCTCACTGGTCCCATTTTAAATCCATGACTTAAACTAAGATGGGTCCTTGCTGATGCCTGTTAACCCAGTTACAAATCTCATTCACTGTCCCATTCTCTCTCCCTTTTTGTGTAATCTCCAAAACCTCACTCATCCTTACTCTCAGCTGATGGCCTGGCTGCATACTTTCATGAAAAAGTAGAAGCAATAGGAAACTTCTGTATCACAGTGTCACATTTTTATATGTTAAGTGTGTCTTGTTAAAAATGAACTGTTTGTGCTCCACTCTAGGGTGAATGATTTCACATTACACCAAATGCATCCCTCAACACAATTATTACTCCTAAAATTGTGCCCTCCCTCTGCTGTATCATCACTTTCTCTCTTTCTAACGCAAAATTCCTACTAGCATTTAGCAGTTCTTTCTAGAAAAACTCAAAAGTTGTTTAAAAGTTTGTTTCCATTCCCTTTCCTCCCATCATCTCTTAAAACCACTCCATTCAGGCAACTGTCTCTATTTTCCAAAACAGCTCCTGTCAAAAACAGACTTCCACACTGAAAAAAATAAAACAAAAAACAAAAAAACAGTATTCTTCCACTTATACCTATCAGCAGCCTGACACAGCTGATCCGTTCCTCTTCTGCAAACATGTTTCTGTCAGCTTTCTGAAAATCATGCTTGCAGTTCTTCCTTCCCCACTGGGTCATTCCTTTCAGGTTTACTTCTCTTTACTGGTTCCTCCTCATTATCCCAATCTGTTTTCTTTTCTATCTACAAGTTCTCCCAAGATGATTGCTTTACATACACCACTGAGCACTGCTGATA
The DNA here is from genome assembly GCF_902686445.1 of Sciurus carolinensis. Classification (NCBI taxonomy): domain Eukaryota; kingdom Metazoa; phylum Chordata; class Mammalia; order Rodentia; family Sciuridae; genus Sciurus; species Sciurus carolinensis. Next base: position 67,901,560 of record NC_062220.1, read on the forward strand.
TTCTAGACCTGGTAATTATTTGTTGTAAAGGGCCGTGTTATGCTTTGTAGGACATTTAGCAAATCCTTGGCATTCAGCCACTAAATTTCAGTAGCACTCACACGCACACACACACGCACACACACAAGTGACAATCAAAAATATCTGCAGACATGTCCTTGGGGAGGAGGTGAAAGGGACAGAAAAATACCCCTGCTGGAGAAACTGAAGATTAGTCTTCACTTCTCTTGTGAATTCCAGAGTTAAGCACCTCAGTGCTTACTCAAACCCTCTAATGATACGTCAAACTTCATCTGCCCAAAGCCCAACTCTTGACTTCCATCTCCCTTCCTCCTTCAGATTCATCGAACACAATTTTCTCTATCTCAGTAAATGGCATCACCCACTCTTAGCATTTTGGGCCAATAATAGTGAATTCATCCTTGACTTTTTTTCCTTCCATGCCATCTAAATTTATCAGCAAATCCCACATTTCAGACCCTGCACTTTTATTATTGAAGCCTATGGCTATTTTAGTAATTTTGTACTTAGGTGCTACTATTTCAAGTAAGGGTTAGAGTCAGCCAAAAATCCCTTATCAATTTTACATCAACTACAATGTTTACCCTGTTTGACTTTAAACAGTTCGTTTCTCTCATAGTAGGTATACATATTTATACTGTTTTATATAGGCTACATTTTGCTTTAATTCATCCAGTTATTCCTTTAAATGATATTATTTTGGGACCTATTCTATCAATGACAATATTCCATACCCCATCCGCATTTTGTAATCTGCATGTTTTAATCAAAGTATTAACCTTCCTATCAAGTTCACTGATAAAACTGTTGCATAAGACAAAGCTGAAGACACACTTCTTTTTATGATGAAAATCAACCACGAATCAGGCCTTTTACAGATTGAGTAAATCACTCGGCAAATCCACTTAACTCATATTACAGTCTTATTTGCATATTTCCCTCATATCCACAAGTTAATATGAAATACTCTCAATTATTTTGCTAAAATCTAGATATACCATCTCTACAACATTTCCTTGCTATACCAGTCTAGGAACCCTGTCAAAATGAAACAAAGTTAATATAGCATGTTCTATTATTTCAAAGAAAGTTCAAGTCCTAGTGCTTTATTAATGATAATGAATTAAACAGGAATTGTGAAATTGGAAGGATGGAAAGAATATTGGAATATAAACTAAACTTGGCTTGAGATGGGGCTGCATTCAGAGTCAATACAGAAAACACTTTTAAAGCATTCCAGAGGTAAAAGTTTCACAGACAGTCTTGCTGCCACTATGTTTTCCTTCTTGAAAAGTAACTTTTTTTTCATGTGGTTTTACTTATGTATTTATTTTGGTACTAGGGATTGAACCCAGAGACACTCAACCACTGAGCCACATTCCCAGACCTTATTTTATATTGTGAGACAGGATCTCGCTAAGTTGCTTAGGACCTCACCAAATTGCTAAAGTTGGGTTTGAACTTGCAATCTTTCTGCCTCAGTCTCCCCAGTTGCCCACTGCATCCAGTTCTCATGTGTTTTTATAAATAATAAAATATATAATTTATTTTTCTAATATTTTTATTGTGAACACATTCAAATATACAGAAAGGTACAAACTACGACTGGGAATCAGAATCAAACACGGGTGAAGCTGTCTGAAGTTACAGTGGGTTTTGCTCCATTTGGGCTGTGGTAAAAAAGCATCTTGCACAGAAGTATACAATGAACACTCATTGAAAACCTAGATTCCACAATTAACATTTTATAATACTTGCTTTATATCATATATGAATATATCATTTCTCTATAAGTTTTATTTTTACTTATTTCTGTGGTGCAGGGGTTTTTGAACCCAGGGAAACGCTACCACCAAACTACATCCCCAGTCCTTTTTATTTTTAATTTTGAAACAAGATCTTGCTAAGTTGCCCAGGCTGGCCTAACTTGTGATTCTCCTGCTTCAGCCTCTAGTTACTGGGATTGTAGGCATGCACTACCACACCCAGCTTTATTTTTATATTTTTCATGCATCTCAAAATAACTTGCAGATACAATAGATCTGTTTCCCTTGACTTCAACCCACTGATTAGTTTTGGTGATTCTATAACTTCATATCAAGTTCTTGTCAACGATTATGTAAAACTTCTTTCATTCAGCAAAATGTTTCTGGTATTTATACATTTGCTCACTTTTATTGCTATTGGTATTCCACTGTAAGAATTTATACTGTTGTTCTCAGATGTCTGCAGTAGAATAAACATTATACTCAGAGATTTAAAGAGACTTGTCTCTGCTGCTTGCTAGCCAAGTAATGTGTACCTTCAATTTCTTTAGTTATAACATGGAATTGACAATAAAGTTTAAATAAAAGTATACTGTGCAACCTACAAAATGCCTTAGAAATATAAGGTATTATCATTTTTATCTCCAGACAATTCTGTCTTATTTTTATTCTCTACTCACTTATCCTTTGCTTGGGTCCTCTTTCCTCATGCGTGGGACCACAGGCACAAACTAGGACTGGGAATCAGAATCAAACACGGGTGAAGCTGTCTGAAGTTACAGTGGGTTTTGCTCCATTTGGGCTGTGGTAACAAAGCATTTTGCACAGAATAAGCAGCTTTTGCTACTTCAGAATCCTCCACTCATGTTAAAACATTGTTGTCTCCACCATTTCCTGCATTTGAACTCCTTGAAATTCACTTTTTCCTAGTTCACAGACATGTTTTGCAAAGTGTTGTAAAGTAGAAAATATTCTTTACATATCTGCTGAATGCATGAAGACAAGTTAATAGTTGCTTTCTCAAAGTTCAACTTATTTGAGATGAATGAAGTTATACCAAAGTGCAAACACATAGCTTTGGCTATAAAGCACTGGGAACTAGGAGACTGAAAAAGTGGGAGATTCAACATTCTAAAATAGGAGAAATGCACATATGGGTGAATCACTTCATATCATTCCAATACAGCCTGGAAGGATGTTAGAAATCAGAAGAATTACATTTGAATTTTAAAGTGCCCTTCTCTCTCTCTCTCTCTCTCTCTCTCTCTCTCTCTCTCTCTCACACACACACACACACACACACACACACACACAGAATTAGAGGGAATCCAAAGGCTAAACAAATTCATTAATAACAATTAAAATGGTTCTTACATGCAAATGACAATACATTATTCCCTTTTAAATTTATGTATCTAAATAAAATTTTTTCAGAAATTCAAATTCTATACATCTGCTCACTAGGAACAGCATGTGAATCTGATGTGTGAGAAACAACTGATGAGACTGAATCCCTAAAACAATGGTAAGTGAAATAGGTAACATAAATATTTTTATATAATTATTATTTTGCAGACGAATGACCATGATCTTCCTAATCACCAACCCTAAAGTCTAAAAGTAAAAGAAAATTGAAAATACAAGGAATGAGCTGGATGACAGCTCTATGTTTCTATACAGAAAACCTACTGAAAACTACTTTGGGGATGTTATAAAGTTGACTCATAACAATGTCTGAAAAGAACAAAAACAAGAAAATACATTGTAGATTAGTTTTGAATTATAAAAGTATAACCTACTTTCCAGATATTATGGAAATTCTTCTGATGATCTATATACTATTATTTCCATTACTGCTAAGGAAATGGTAAGACTACAGGATAATTCCTTTTTACATTAATTTATTCATAATCCTAATTATTTCTCTGCATGTACATATAAAATACATGAGAAGAATCTATTAGAATTTCATAGATTTGGAGAAGAACAATGTGAAATGCATACAAACAATGCTTTCCTGAATAAAAATAAGTCAACATTTTAATACTCAAATCAGATATTTTTTTAAAAAAACTTCAAAGTTCTGATGAATTTTTATACTTAGTTATTTTCTGAAAGTAGTAGACAGTTTTATAATTATCAAATTAACTTTTAATACGAAACTTCTATTAAGATGAAATCTTTTGATCTAATATATGCTTTTTACCCAATTTTGGAATTTACAGTAAAACAGATGTACACTGAGAAAGGCTATTTGCTATTATTATTGCTGTCATTCTTTTAATGAAAAGCAGAAAGAACAAATGCATGGCTCCCAAACTGTCACTCCCCCTCCCACAGATGCAGAAGATATCAGTAATCAACTGTGCCGTAGGCACTCAACATAGCACTGCAGGAAGTGACTAGAGATCTTAGATTTGACTCAGAAGATGACTCAATTAGTAACCCCTGATCTGTAGTATTTCATTAAAATCCCTTTCACCTGCACGGTACAATTAAAGGTACATAGGTTTGTGTCCATGTCCTCTATTCTGTACCATTGATCTACCTGTCTATTTTGGTACCAATACCATGTCGTTTTTGTTACTATTGCTTTGTAGTAGAGTTGAAGATCTGGTATTGCAATACCCCCTGCTTCGCTCTTGCTACTGAGGATTGCTTTAGCTATTCTAGGTTTTTTATTCTTCCAGATGAATTTCATAATTGCTTGCTCTATTTCTGCAAGGTACATCATTGGGATTTTAATTGGAATTGCATTGAATCTGTATAGCACTTTAGGTAGTATAGCCATTTTGACAATATTAATTCTGCCTATCCAGGAACATGGGAGATCTTTCCATTTTCTAAGGTTTTCTTGAATTTCTTTCTTTAGTGTTCTGTAGTTCTCATTGTAGAGGTCTTTCACCTCTTTTGTGAGATTGATTCCCAAGTATTTTATTTTTTTTGAGGCTATTGTGAATGGGGTAGTTTTCCTAATTTCTCTTTCTGAAGATTCATCACTTATGTATAAAAATGCATTGGATTTATGAGCATTGATCTTGTAACCTGCTACTTTACTGAATTCACTTATGAGTTCTAAAAGTTTTCTGGTGGAATTTCCAGGTTCCTCTAAATATATAATCATGTCATCAGCGAACAGGGATAGTTTGAGTTCTTCTTTTCCTATTCGTATCCCTTTAATTTCTTTGGTTTGTCTGATTGCTCTGGCTAGAGTCTCAAGGACGATGTTGAACAGAAGCGGTGAAAGAGGGCATCCCTGCCTTGTTCCAGTTTTTAGGGGGAACGCTTTCAGTTTTTCACCATTTAGAATGATATTAGCCATGGGCTTAGCGTAGATTGCCTTTATAATGTTAAGGAATGTTCCCACTACCCCAATTTTTTCTAGTGTTTTGAACATGAAGGGATGCTGTATAAATACAATTTTCTCATACTAGACAAAGGTTCCAAATATATGCAATGGAGGAAAGATAGCCTCTTCAACAAATGGTGCTGGGAAAACTGGAAAACCATATGCAATAGAATGAAATTAAACCCCTATCTCTCACCCTACACAAAACTCAACTCAAAATGGATCAAGGACCTCGGAATCAGACCAGAGACCCTGCATCTTATAGAAGAAAAAGTAGGTCCAAATCTTCAACTTGTTGGCTTAGGATCAGACTTCCTTAACAGGACTCCCATGGCACAAGAAATAAAAGCAAGAATCAACAACTGGGATAGATTCAAACTAAAAAGCTTTCTCTCAGCAAAGGAAACTATCAGAAATGTGAAGAGGGAGCCTACGGAGTGGGAGAATATCTTTGCCAACCATACCTCAGATAGAGCGCTAATTTCCAGAATCTATAAAGAACTCAAAAAACTCTACACGAAGAATACAAATAATCCAATCAACAAATGGTCTAAGGAAATGAACAGACACTTCACAGAAGAAGATGTACAAGTAATCAACAGATATATGAAGAAATGTTCAACATCCCTAGTAATAAGGGAAATGCAAATCAAAACTACCCTAAGATTTCATCTCACCCCAATTAGAATGGCGATTATCAAGAATACAAGCAACAATAGGTGTTGGCGAGGATGTGGTGAAAAAGGAACACTCATACATTGCTGGTGGGGTTGCAAATTAGTGCAGCCACTCTGGAAAGCAGTGTGGACATTCCTCAGAAAGCTTGGAATGGAAACACCATTTGACCCAGCTATCCCACTCCTTGGCCTATACCCAAAGGACTTAAAATCAGCATACTACAGAGATACAGCCACATCAATGTTCATTGCTGCTCAATTCACCATAGCCAGATTGTGGAACCAACCTAGATGCCCTTCAGTTGATGAATGGATAAAGAAACTGTGGCATATTTATACAATGGAATATTACTCCGCAATGAAGAATGATAAAATTATGGCATTTGTAGGCAAATGGACGAAATTGGAGAATATCATGCTAAGTGAGATAAGCCAATCTCAAAAAACTAAAGGACGAATGATCTCGCTGATAAGCGGATGAGGACATATAATGGGGGGTGGGAGGGGTTAGCATTAGGTTTAGGGTTAGGGATAAGGAGAGCGGTAAGAATGAAGGAAAGAAGGACTGTATAGAGGGAAAAGAGGGGTGGGAGGGGTGGGGGGAAGGGAAAAAAAAATAAACATCATTGCCCTATGTAAACGTATGATTACACAAATGGTATGCCTTGACTCTATGTACAAATAGAGAAACAACATGTATCCCATTTGTATACAATTAAAAAAAAATAAATATAAAAAAAAAAGGTACATAGGTTTGCTGCTCCTTATTTTTTTATTAGCCTTAGTTTATTTTCCTCAGACCTTTTAGGAGACCCAGGAAAGTTTATGCCTGTAAATTCCCTAAGCACACTGGAGCACATTAAACCAGAATGGTATTTCCTATTTGCCTATGCAATTCTATGACCTATTCCTAATCAACTAGGTAGATTACTACTAGCCCTAGTAGTCTCAATCCTAATCCTAGCTTTACATCCCCTACATCAAACTTTTAGACATATGGCATGTGTCCAAAATGCTGATATGATGTAAATCAGGGATTATTCATAGATTTCATCTCCAGGGTCAAATCTAAGAGATCTTTAGTCACTTCCCAGATTGCTGTGGTAAGAGGGTATAGCAGGCCACAACTGATTGATGTCTTTTATATGCAGATATGACATGAGAGTCATGTATTTACTCTTTCTGCTTTTTTTTTTAAACAACAACAACAATAATAATACATTGCATTTTTGTGTGTACATTTTTTTTTTTCCTGTGAATCCCCAATTTGGATAGAATGCAGGCATAGTCTATGGTTCTTCTAGATCAGGAGGTTCTAAGGAGAATAAATTCTAAGAACTTCAAAACTGTTGTTTCTTTATATATTACTCTATTAGAAATGTATCCTAAGAAAATAATACAGAAAATTTGTACACATATGGAAAACTCTGTGTGTCTTCAGAATAAGGGAGTGGTTAGGTATATTAGGCAATTTACATGATAGAACAAAGAATAGTAGTAGATGTTTTCTTATAGTGTTAATTGTAAAAAACAAAAAAAAAGATTTATCTATGTTGTAATCTGCTCTCACAGAAAGGGAAAAGAAGGAAAGTAAAAATAGTATGAAGCATTACATGAAGAAGAAAGTAGTAAAACACAGAGGGAACCTGCCTCATGCGGGTATGCACTGTTCTCTATGGGCCACTCCTGTTGCTGTGGGCCAAGGACACCTCGGCTGAGCTCCAGGGTCAAGAGACACCCTCTGAGAAGCAACACCAAGACACTCTAGACAAGGGGAAAAGGTTGCCTCTTGCACGGGACTCCACTTCGGCAGAATGCCAGGGTCTTTATCCTGACTAGCAAGATGCTTATAGGATGCAAATGGGTCAAGATATTAATACCAAAACCCAGCTAAGTGCAAACAACAGAAACAAGGGTGGAGAGGGAAGATCTTCTTAGCTCTACAGGTTGGTGGGGATTCCACTTGTGAGTTATGATCTCCTCTTCCCCAGAAGTAATAAAAACCTGTCTACCATCTTCAAAACACTCTTCTGTCCCATTTCTCTTTTGCATGGCATTTTAACTTGGGAGAGTTATCTATACTTGCTGGCTCCAGCTGGGGTGGTGTTGCATTCCTTATTTCTCACAGGGCATCTGACATAGCATAGAACACTGGGAAGTCTGTGGGAACAAAGCTGTACCAGACCACCAGTACTTGTTGGGGTACCTAAAGGCCCAAACTACTCACGTATGTATGACTTGCCACTTCCAAGGACAGGAGATGGAAAGGTGTGAGAGTGGTCAGAGGATGTATAGAAATGGCAAGGAAGGTGGTGAGTTTTTCTGCACTCAGATCCATAGGGATGCCGTAATCCTTCAGAAGATTTAGCTGGGGCAAAACGTTCACATGGGAAAAATATACCAGGGTACAGGAACTAAATACATCAAGTGGCCCTCATTTCTCTTGACTAAAGGATAGAACTGTGGAGTATGAAATCTAAACATCTATTTAATATTAGAATTATTTAGTGTTATGTTTTTTCCTCATCCATTATAATTTCCCTTCCCTCCCTTCCTCCCTCCCTCACTTCCTCCTTCCCTCCCTCCCTTTTTCTTTCTTTTTGTGGTATTGGGGATTGAAGCCAGGGGTGCTCTACCACCGAGTCAGACCCCGAGTCCTTTTATTTTTTTGTTTCAAGACAGGGTCTTGCTAATTGCCCAGGCTGACCTTGAACTTGAGATCCTTCTATCTCAGTTTCCTGAATCCCTGGGATTACAGGTGTGTGCTGCCATGCCTGGCTATAATTTGTCTTTTGAATTACATTTTTCTACATTTTTGAACTATAAAAAAAAGAAAGAAAGAAAGTAATAAAACACTAGTAAAGGGCACTCTGGAATTCCACCAAGTATCAAAGAGGTTCATTTGTTTCAGAGACTTAGAAAATATTATACAAGATAATTTTGTCCATTATAAAAATCAAAAGGATACAATTTCCATCCCATAAAAATTTAAGACAATAAGAAAATAAAATGCTTTGGTTACTCTTTACTTGACAAAGCTGTTGGAAAAATTAAATCTCTTTAAGATATTTTTTAATCAATCATTTGTGATACTGATGAAAATAACTGATTTTTATTTATGTTTATGTATCAAATGCTTTCATCAAAGATTGGTTTAGATTAAAATATATAATAATTATGACTGAATATAGCTTGGTTTATTATAATGTCAATTATCCTATAAAAATAGAAATAATATGTTTAGGTACATATGAATTTACAATTAAATTACCACATATCTCTAATATTAAATATAGTTGGTAACACAGCAGAAATTGTATTACATTTGAATTCCAGATTTAGAATATGTTTCTGCAAATATACAGCAAAGGAAAAATTCATAGATTTACACAGCATTCCTCATTTTCTAGGGAAATCAACTTAACCCACTGTGAATGAAACTAATTTGCTTAGGTGCTGAAAACATCAGAAACTATTTTCAAGAAAATCCTTCTACAGTTTATGTCACACTTCTCTGGTTTCACTGTATCTTAAGAAGGCAAATTCTACTTAACCATTGTAGATGTTGACTTCTGTTAGAGTAAGCAGTACTTTTGTACATTACACCTCTTCTGTTCTATTTAAAAATGATTTACTAGAGCTTAGTAGAGTACATATAGCTTCTTGCCCTTTGAATCATTTAAAAGTCACAGGTAATAATCTTTTAAAATTTTGCTTCTCCTTTCCCTATTTCTAAGTTGTAAGCCTTTTCTTTATTGACTTCTTTTTGATATTCTCCCTTCACCTTGGTCTAATTTGTCTTAAAGTGTGCAATTAGAGAACTAGCCATGTTAAAGCTAGAAGAATTTCCTGTGAGTTAAGTGTGTGCTTTTGTGTACAGACAATGTGATATCAAGTTTAGCCATTTTAAAGATATTTTCCTTTCTTTCCTGGTTCTCAGCATATTATAGACTGCTAAATTTATCAAATATTTGACTACTGGATAAAAAAACAAAAGTGCTACTACACAGCTATTTAAAAAGTAAAGACAGGTATATTCAAGCATAGAACAGATTCAACATTTATGTATATATCCTGACATTAGACTAAACCCTTAATAAATTCAACTTCAAAAAGATAACACTTGAAACATTTCCCTTTTAGACAGTTAACATATAACAAAGAAGCAGGAAGCAAAATTAAATCTTGATTTTACATAAGAGATGAGCAAGAACAGCACACAGGAATGAAACACAGATGTTCTGCTCAGACACCTTGCATTGCTGCTATGAGGCATTCTAACAACCTACCTTTCTATTTATCTCCTTTAGAACTCCATGTTCCTGTCCTTCAAGTGAAAATCTCCACCTGGCACCAATGCTGGTGGGGAAGCAAACAATTTTCTAAAAGCAGATCATTTTCTATGATCTTCCCAAAGATCTTCAACTTTTATTTTCTTTCCAATACCCATAAGTTTTTGAACAGCCCATGGAATTACCACCTACCCATGACCAATCACTGGTTCCTCAACTTCAGCCTTGTTAATTAGAGTCACAAATCTGCATATTTTTAATTCTTTGAAAAAGAACTGTTTACCGTCAGATATATACAGTTTTTTCCATTTTTGAGTAATGAAGACTGTGAATTTATAAATCAACATAAGATACAGAGAATAAGACCTGTGGTTTATAGTAATTTGAGTACAATACAGGTTAAATTTCAAACTGCAGAACTTTCAAAGGATAATAAAGTTTGTTACTCTCATAGTTACTCAATACTTAAAATCATTATATTTTATTATTAAGGCCTAAGTTAATCAAAACAATTTTATAACATGCATTATTCCTTTTTTATAAAGAGATGGGGCTGGGTGCGGTGGTGTACCTATAACCCCAGTGGCTTGGGAGGCTGAGGCAGGAGGATTGTAAGTTTGAGGACAGCCTCAGCAACTTAATAATACCTGTCTCAAAATAAAAAATAAAAAGGGCTGGGGATGGGGTTCAGTGGTTAAGTACCTTTGGGTTTAATCCCTGGTATGAGAGAGAGAGAGAGAGAGAGAGAGAGAGAGAGAGAGAGAGAGAGAGAGAGAAAGACAGAAGGAGAGAAAGAGAGAAGAGAGAGAGAGAGAGAGAGAAGAGAGAGAGAGAGAGATATGGAGATCACCCTATTGTTGCTCAGTCTGGTCTCAAACTTCTAGGTTTAAGCAATCCTCCTCCTAGCCTATTAAGTAGCTGGAACTTCAGGTATGCACAATCACATTCAGCAATTATTTCTTTTCATAGTAAAAAACTCTTTATATATAAATAAATTTCATTTTCATTTAAGTCATAATAACAAAGCATATTACTAAACTCCAAGTTAATTAAGCTTTGTTCCAGATATTAATCTTAATTGCAATGTTTATGTCAAACCAGAAAAAAATAAAAAGGTTAATTACCTGATTGAAAGTAACTTTCTCTAAAAAAAAATCAGAAATGTATTTTTCAAAATATGTCACTATTACATTTGTCATTCTAAGTTTGTGGTTGCCGAAAATTACAACTGCATGAGAAGGAGTCTCAAGGGTGGGTCTAAAGATTTATCATTCTATCATGGCTGAATGACCCCCATTCACTACCACAACCTCCTGTTTTTGTACAGGATTTGTAAATTTCTCTCTGTAATTATATCTACTTTTGCTTTATTAGTTTGAGGTTATGATGTAAATGAAAATTCTTATGCCTTCTCAGTACACTGTTCCTTTTCTCAAAATGTGACCTTCCCTAATCCCTAATGTCTTTTGCCTTAAGGTCAATTTAACTGATGTTAATATAGTTATGTCAGCCTTTTTCTGATTAATATTTGTTTGAAATATATTTCTCCATTCATTTACTTTCATCCTTTATTTGTCCTTATATTTTAGGTATGTTGTGCAAAGTTAAATTTAGTCATATATTCTATCTGAACTGAGAAATGTCAGTGGACAGTTATTTATACTTATTATGATGTATTTAAAATTATTTTACCATCTTATTATGAACTTTCTGTATATCATTTTACTTATTTTTTTATTCTGCATTCTTTTTAGTCTTTTATGGTACTGATAGTTTTCTTTTTACCCTTTTTGCCACCCAACTAGTTAGAAGTCACACATTCTATTTTTATCACCTCAGGCCATAATTAAATTGTTAAGATTAACATTCATATTTAAAGTATTGACTTTATAATCCTAAATAATACAAATATTTTAGACAATGGGGAATGAAGGGAAGCATGGGTGGATGGGAACAGGAAATCAGTAGAATGAATCGGACATAACTTTCCTGTGTTCACATATAAGTACAGGACCAGCGTAACTCCACATCATGTACAACCACAAGAATGGGAAGTTATACTCCATGCATGTGTAATAGGCCAAAATACATTCTATTTTTCTATTTTTTTAGTCATAACTAAATAGAACAATAAAAAATTTTTGAAAGGTAAAAAATTCTAGAAAGTTTTAAAATTCATGACACCTTAATGTGGACTTCTTTATTTTAGTTCCACCCTATTTCTATGTTCCATATCAGCCATTATTATTTCTTTTCTTTCCTTTTTTTTTTTTCCCCAGGGCCCAGGATCAAACTTAGGGCCTTGCACATGCTAGGCAAGTGCTCTGCCACTGAGCTGAATTCCCAACCCCAATTATTATTTCTTGTTTTAAGAAATTAAAGTTTAGATTTACTACATGTTGATCACTTTTTATGCTTTTACTTCTTCCATTCAACACTTCCTTTTTGAGTTAGATTTCCTCCTTCTGAGTCCAATCATTAAAGTTTCCCCTTTGTTCAGAGTAAAGGCAAGGGCTAGTATGATTGAGGGTTGAGATCACATAGTTTCAGGAATAACAATGGGATCACAAGGAACTTGGGAAAAGTGAGGCAGACAGTCAATCTTCACTCTGTCAATTTCTAAGAATCCAGGCTTACAGGCAAGGGTGAAGAAGCAATCCCAAGATCTGAAATCTGGAAGATCTGAGGTACAATGGGGATACAATCAAAGCCCAAAGCAAATTGACTCAACAGCTACCAGATTCCTTTTGGTTTGTATGCCACTTGTACTTGCTTTCTCAGTCCCATTCAGTATGATCAACCTCTCTGGGTATTTACTAAATTATTTCTTCTTTTTTCTTTTTCCCCTTTTCTTCTTTTTTTGTGGTACTGAGGAAGAAGGGGATTGAGCCCAGGAAACTCTACCACTGAGCTACATGCCCAGTCCTTTTTATTTTTTATATTGAAACAAGCTTTTGCTAAGTTGCCAAAGCTTGACTCAAACTTTAAATCCTCTCAGCCTTGGCATCCCAGGTAGCTGGGATTATAGGCATGCACAATCACACCTGGCTATTTCTTCCTCTAAAACCTACATCTACTTAAAAACTGAAGTAGAACTGAAAGGCACAAAATGAAAAAAAAAAAAAAAAGTTAACTTCATATCCTAAGTCCCATTCTCCACAGTGTCATATGTGACCTTCTGGTGGGGGAAAAATGGAAAAGCACAAAACAACATTTATTTATATATTTAATTTATTTACAAGTTGGACTACTGTCTATTTTTGTCTTCTTTTTCTAACCTAATAATACATCTTGTAGACTTTTCCAAATTAGTACTTATAAATCTTTAATAGACTAAAAAGTGTTCTCTTGCTAATCTATAAAAGCTCTGTGGATGCATAAGAGATGAAGTAAGGGGATCTGAATTCCCAGAGCTCAAAATATGTCGTTATTGTTAATTTTTGAAGGTCAATTAGAATGATTACCATTAGAAATTCAATTTCCCAACTAAATTGAATCCTTAGCAAAGACAGTTTGTACATATGTTTGGAATTAATAAAATCAAAAATAAGAAATCTAGAACCTAGAAAAGAAAATAGAATTTCTTCTGTCACACATGCCCTTCTACATACACACTTTATTCCTTTATTTTCCCCAGACTTCCAGGACATATAACATATTTAGTTTTATGAAGTTTATTTTAGGAAGTTCTTGACTATTTAAACTGAGAAAGGTGGCCATTTGATGAAACTAAGGAAGAAAACAATAGGCATTTCCACATTTTAATTTCTAATCTGTGTCCTTTTTCATTTTTTTATTCTAAAATTAGTTTATTATATCTAACACACTTAATACATACCCTTTCCCCACTACTCTTCAGTGCCATTTTTGTCATATAGTAAGTAACTACTTATGTGTGGGGCTGTTTTCTCTTTCAATGTTCTATCCATCTACACTGGCACTAATACTTCACCATCTTAAAATATAATGAGATTTATTATCCAGAATATAAAATCTTCCTACAATGTTCCTCTTAAAGTGTCTTTGTTATTCTTGACATTTTGCATTTCCAAAGCAATCTTAGAATCACCTTATTAATTTCTGTAAAAGAAAATCTATTAGGATTTTTATGGAATTATATCAAATCTACATATTAAGTTCACAAGAACTGACATCTTTGTAATACTGAGTCATCTGAGGCATGAATAGGATATATACCATCATTTACCTAATTCTTATTTCTCTCAGTAATGCTGTATAGTTTTCAGTGTAGAGTCCTGCCCATGTTTTGTCAAATTATTCCTAAGAATTTGACAGTTTTGCTCTCATTAAAGCATTTTCAAAACTAAATTGTATTTTCTGTTTGTAGATGATAAATACAAATAGTGTGTGGGGGGGTTGTACACTTTAAGTACAGGACTTCACTAATGTTATTTATGATTTTAAAGTAAGATTTTGGTTTCACCGATCTCTATTGGTTTTAGGATTTTAACTTGACTGATTTCTGTTCTCATCTTTATTACTTCTCTCCTTCTACCTGTTATGGTTCAATTTGCTCTCCCTCTTTTTTTGGTGGGGGAAGGCCTGGGGATTGAATCCAGGGTCTCCATGCATGTTAGGAAGGTGCTGTACTGTGCTACATTCCCAGCTACTCCCCTTTCTAATTCATTAAGTGAAAAATTATAAGAACATTATTTGAAACCTTTTTCTTCCCAATATGAGGATTTAATGCTCTGAAGTTCATTGAGTTAACTACATCCTATCAATGTTAGCGTGTTATATTTTCATTTTATTTAGTTCAAAATATTTTTTTAAAATTTTCCATCTTTTCAAGTGACCCTGAGGTATATAATGCATTAGAGGCCCTCATTCTGTGTTGCAAGTGGGACACATGCAATTGAGACTTAATCCTCCTTAGGCAGCCTCTTGGAGGACTGGCTCACCATGAATCCTAAGCTTCTGTGGTCCCTTGCTGCTTATCTATAAGTAATCAATCCACTTTCTACAATATGTCACATGAGTGTGTTCTGTCTCATTGGACTCAAGTTTGTAACCACAACACGTAAGTTACATAACAATGTGAATATACTAAGAATGTGATAAGGGGTCAACACATATAGAATCATTACATGAGGTCCTAGCAGTCCAGAAAAAGGCTCATAGTCAGGCATAGTGGTATGTCTGCAGTCCCACCTATCCAGCTAGTCGGGAGGCAAAAACAGGAGGCCAGCCCAGGCAATGGAGCAAAACCACAGCTCCAATTACAAAAACAACAACAACAGAAATCACTCCATTAAAAAGTATAATGTTAGCCAGGCATGATGGCACATGCCTGCAATACCAGCAGCTTGGGAGGTTGAGGCAAGAGGATCCTGAGATCAAAGTCAGCTTCAGCAATAGCAAGGTGCTAATCAACTCAGTGAGACCCTGTCTCTAAATAAAATACAAACTAGGGCTGGGGATGTGGCTCAGTGGTTGAGTGCCCTGAGTTCAATCCCCTATACCAAAAATAAAAATAAATAAAAACAAAAAATATAATATTAACATGAATTAAAATCATTAAGTTAAAAAATTATGAAGTAAATTACCATAGAAATGAATTTTTTTCTTTTTGACTCTAAATCTAGTAGCCAAACTGCACAAAATCTAAGCAAATACAAGTTGGTTGGGATTCAACTAGCAAGATTATATACCGTTGAGAATAAAAATAAAAGTTCAAGAGCTCTTTTTTTTTTTTGTAGTTGGCACGTTTCCAATTTGGATTTTGTGACAAATGGCATAATTAGCCCCAATCCTTCACCTCTCCTTGCATCACATTTTTTGCTGTTTAATTTGATACTGTAGATGAGTTGTTTTGGTGAGCTATACTTAATAGGGAAACTTTCTCTCCTGTGCCTCTGCCTTCACTGTAAGGCCCAGGAGAGCTGGCTGTGGGACTACAATCATGCAGAACAGAATCTTAATTAAGGTTAAGGCTAGATTAGCAGCCAGCCAGCATGTGAGTAAACTTAGCCAAGGTCAGCAAAGCCACCAGGCTACACACATTCCGACCTGCAAAGAGCGATCAATAAATGCTTACTGAGTTTGTGGCTGTTGATTATACAGCATTCTTGTGGCAGCAGATAACTAATATAGACATTAACAGACTTTAACTGAAAACTCTGAATTTCTTACTTTCTCCTGAAAGTATTTTATAAAGAGAATAACCATTATGTAGCACTATTCTTTGTCATCAATAAAGCCTACCGACTTTTAGACAAGTGTGACAATCCATCTACTACTGACCTGGAAGAATCCCCAGAAAATCAAACTATTATAAGTCTAGGAAGCAAATCTTAAAGCTAACTTAAAGGAAGGGGAAAAGTAGTGATTCTAAAATAGTCTAATGTAAAAATTTGTGAAATTTGTTGAAATAAAAGAGGGCTATCTAAAGGATCAAGGGGGTAGTTAACCCAAAGGGTCCAGCATATTTGTATTATAGCTAAATGCATATTTAGTCCAAGAGACCATACTTACATCTTATTTGTTTCACATAATATAAAAACTATTCCAAGATTTTCATCTTTACTTTGAGCTTTTATTCATTTGAATGTGAACAACATAAGTCATTACTATATAATATTACATGGATTAATAATTCTTTCAAAACTATAAAAGTTAAACTCATGTCTCTATATCAGCATTTAAACAACACACATGCAAGTTTTATTCCATTAAGAAAATGCAAGTCTCCAAGTTACATATGAAATTAAACAAAGAATAAGTGTATATTTACAAAGCCTTAAAACAAAACCATAGTGTTTAGAACTATGAACTTGTTTTGAAATGGTAACCTTCAGTAAAAAGTCATTCCTACTATTTTTCAGACAGTCTGAAACCTAATTATATATCAATTCTACTTTCTCATAGTTCATAACATTTGATATTTACACTAAGATTCTAGGTGTCATCGCTTAAAACCACTAGATAATATTTATTGGTGAAAAAATGTAATAATTTGCTTTTAAAGGAATACTTATTAGTATATTTGTCTATAATTTGTTATCACAAAAGTTTATAATCCCATAAATTATAAAGGTGCTATAATTTCCCTTATACAGAGAAATTTTAATTTCCTTTTAATAAGCAAAAGACAAGGAAAAACATCAACTCAAACTTTCCATTATAAAGTCTAGTGTCATTTTCTTCTGTAAGGGACATTTTAGACTATAGAAACAAAGAACCAATACCTTACCTGTAAATAATTTGTTCAGTTCAATCATAATATACTATGATATGCATATCTTTAACTATGTGTTCTGAATGCAAAATTCTAATTATAACTTCACCATTAATGTCAAGGCAAATGAATAAGAATTTTTAAATGGAGAGAGTCCAAAACCAGTGCTCTAATTTTTCCAAAAAAGCACCTAGCTGCTATTCATGATACATTCTAAAAAATACACACTGGAGGATGTAAATCCTATTGCTTAGAACTCACATGTGAGAATTCAGTGTTAAACCATTCTTATTTCAAAATTAAACTACTAAATTATCCTCTAACTATATATTAATAGCATAGAAGTTAATAAACTATGATATACATAAATTGTATATTATGCATGTATTAGTAGTTATAGATATCTTATTTTGTAAAGTAAAAAGCAAATCAAAGAACAAAGTATAGATAATATATGTTAATGACTTAGCACAATCCCTAATTCACTTATAGTGAATGCAGTGATTAATAACAAATCTATCCTATCCTTAAAAATGGATTCTCTGGGACCACTTCAGATTAACCACAAAAAAGAAAGAAGGAAAAAAAAGTAAGTAAGGAAGGAGGATTTAAGAACTTGTTCTTAAATTTATGTTTGTATGACACTGATCATTGATGATTAAAATAACAGAAAAGTTTTAGGGAAAAATACATATGTATTGATAAAAATAATTTCTGATCTGTTGTTATAAGAATATAAATGTACTTTACAGGTAATTTATTTGATATACATAACTATACCCACAATGTTAAAATCAGTTTAAAAATCCTCTTACAAACCTTTCTCCTAATATGAATTACAGCCATAATTGATTATATTAAAGTATTTGGGAAACAGAAGATGCCATCAAAAGCCTACTAATAAAGAAAAGCTCAGGACCAGACTTTCAAAGAAGAATTAACACCAATGCTCCCATAATTATTCCAAAAAATAGAAAAATAGGGAATGCTTCCAAACTCATTCTGAGACTCATATTACCTGATACTAAAACCAGACAAAGACACATCAAATATTCCTGATGAACACAGATGCAAAAATTCTCATTAAAAGTCTGGCAAATCACATACAAAATCATATTAAAAAGATAGTGCACCACCATCAAGTGGGGTTCGTCCCAGAGATGCAAGATTGGTTCAACATACAGAAATCAATAAATGTAATTCATCACATCAATACACTTAAAGACAGAATCATATGATCATTTCAATAGATGCAGAAAAAGCATTTGACAAAATACAGGACCTCTTCATGGTCAAAACATTGAAAATACTAAGGATAACAGGAATATACCTCAACATTGTAAAAGCAAGCTATGCTAAGCCCAAGGCCAACATCATTCTACATGGAGAAAACTAAAAACTAAACTAAAAATTGCAATAAGACAGGGATGCCCTCTTTCACCACTTCCATTCAACATAGTCCTGGAAACTCGAGCCAGAGCAATTACACAGATGAAAGAAATTCAAGGGATATGAATAGGAGAAGAAGAATTCAAACTATCCTGTTTGTGGATGACATGATTCTATGTTTAGAGGATCCAAAAATTCCACAAGAAAAATTCTACAACTAATAAATGAAATCAGCAAAATAGAAGGATATAAAATCAACATGCATTTTCTATACATCAGTGATGAATCTTCTGAAAGAGAATTAGGAAAACTAACGCATTCATAATAGCTTCAAAAAATAAAATGCCTGTCAGTCTAACAAAAGAGGTGAAAGACCACTACAATGAAAAGTACAGAACACTAAAGAATGAAATTGAAGAAGACCTTAGAAGATGGAAAGATCTCCCATGCTCTTACATAGGCAGAATTAATATTGTCAAAATGGCCATACTACCAAAACTGTTATACAGATTTAATGCAATTCCTATTAAATCTCAATGACATTCTTCATAGAACTAGAAAAAGCAATCATG
This sequence comes from Sciurus carolinensis, assembly GCF_902686445.1. NCBI lineage: Eukaryota > Metazoa > Chordata > Mammalia > Rodentia > Sciuridae > Sciurus > Sciurus carolinensis. The sequence continues at coordinate 67,920,824 of NC_062220.1, forward strand.
AAATTCATTTGGAAAAATAAGAGACTCAGAAGAGCCAAAGAAATCCTTAGCAAGAAGAGTGAAGCAGGAGGCATCACAACAGCAGAACTTAAACTATACTACAGAGCCATACTAACCAAAATGGCATGGTATTGGCACTAAAAAAGGCACATAGACCAAAGGTACAGAAAAGAAGACACAGAGACAAACCCACAGAAATAGTTATCTCATACTAGAAAAAGGTGCCAAAAACATTAATCGGAGAAAATGGTGCTGAGAAAACTGGTAATCCATATGTAACAAAATGAAATTAAACCTCTCTCTCTCACCCTGTACAAAACTCAACTCAAAGCAGATCAAAGACTGAGGCAGAGACCCTGCATCCTAGAAGAAAAGATAGGCCCAAATCTTCATCATGTTGGCTTAGGACCAGACTTCCTTATTAACAAGACTACCAAAGTGCAAGAAAAAAAATCAAGAATCAATAGATGGGATGGATTTAAACTAAAAAGCTTCTTCTCAGCAAAGGAAACAAACAATCAATAACGTGAAGAAAGAGCCTGCAGAAGAGGAGAAAATCTTTACCACATACACATCAGATAGAGCACTAATCTTCAGGATATATAAAGAACTCAAACAACTTAACACCAAAAAAACCCCCAAATAAACCAATCAATAAATGGGCTAAGGAACTGAGCAGATACTTCACAGAAGATATACAATGGATCAATAAATACATTAAAAAATGTTCAACATCTCTAGCAATTAGAGAAATGCAAATCAAAATTACTCAAAGATTTCATCTCACTCTAGTCAGAATGACAATTATCAAGAATATAAGCAATAATAAGTGTTGGCGAGGATGTGGGGAAAATGGTACACTCATACATTGCTCATGTGTCAGCAAATTGGTGCAACCACTCTGGAAAGCAGTATGGAGTTTCCTTAGAAAACTGGGGATGGAACCACTATTTGCCCCAGCTAGCCCACTCCTCTGTCTACACCCAAAGGACTTAAAATCTGCATACTACAGTAACACAGTCACATCAATGTTTATAGCAACTCAATTCACAGTAGCCAAACTGCGGAGCCAACCTAGATGCCCTTCAGTAGATAATGTAAATAATGAAAATGTAGTACACATATAAAATAGAATATTATTCAGCCTTAAAGAAGAATGAAACAATGGCATTTGCAGGTAAATAGATAGAATTGGAGAATATCATTTTAAGTGAACTAAGCCAATCCCATAAAATCAAAAGCCAAATGTTTTCTCTGATATGTGAATATTGATCCATTGAATATTGATCCATAATGAGGGGGGGGCAAGAGAAGAATGGAGGAATTTTAGATTGGGCAGAGGATAGTGAGAGGAGGGGAGGGAGTATGGGGATGGGAAACATAGTGGAATGAGATGGATATTATTACCCTATGTACATGTATGATTACACTACCAAGTGTGACTGTGCACCATGTACAGCCAGAGGAATCCTAAGTGAGTTGTGCTTATATGTGTACAATGTGTCAAAAGGCATTCTGTCATGTACATCTAATTAGAATAAATTCAAAAAATAAAAAATAAATTGAAAAAAAGAATCTATCCTAGCATATTATTCCCCTTCGTACTTGTATGATAGTAAAAATGGTGTAACTCTGCATCATGTACAACCAGAGAAATGAAAGTTGTTCTCCATTTGTGTACAATGAGCTGAAATGCATTCTGCTGTCATGTATAACTCATTAGAACAAATAATAATTTAAAAAATGTTTGGCAGTAGAAAACTTCTAATATTTAGGGAAATAAATTTAAGATTGTGGGTAGCTGGGCATTCTAAATTTTAGGTTTTAGCAACGTAAATTTGACTAAAGCACTCACATTTTTGTATCATACTTTCCCCACTTAATGTCATATAGTATTTCTCCATGTCTTTAACATCCTTAAAACTCTTAAATAAATAAATAATTCATGGATTTCAGCTTGTCGTTTCAAGTCATCCCCTTTGAAAGCATGTTTGTCTTTAAATTTCTAGATTTCCTTATCTTACCACCTAAATATTCCATTAATGATCTGATTTCTATTACTTTTCAACCTGGTAGATTTAAGACCTAAATTTTTCATCTGAAAAAAGAATCCCCTGTTTAAAGATTTAGCTTTCATTTCAAATCTCAAGTCAACACTTCTATTTATTCACAAGTTCCTATTTTACATAAAAATCTGTTTCCTCTCTTTCTTCAACCAAACACTTAGTATTTAACTATTTTCTTCTAAATGTCTTTAGTGGAACTATTCTAAAAGAATAAGAATAAATGGAGGCTGGGATGTAACTCAGTGGAAGAATGGTTGCCTAGCATATGGGAGGCCCTGTGCCCTGGGTTCAATCCCCAATACCATCAAAAAAATAAATAAATAAAATATTTTTGGGCTGGGGTTGTGGCTCAGTGGTAGAGCGCTTGCCTAGCATGTGTGAGGCACTAGATTGGATCCTCAGCACCACATAAAAATAAATGAATAAAATAAAGGTCTCTCAACATCTAAAAAACACTTTTTAAAAAATGACTTTTTATTTTAAATAAGGATATGGAAAGATCAAAGAAGAAAACTTATCAAATTTAAAAACATAGCAGAATAGCAGGAATGGTGTTATTAACAGCCAAGAAATAAACAATACTTATTGTCAAAATGGCCATACTACCAAAAGTGCTATTCAATTGCATTGAATACAGATTCAATGCAATTCCAATTAAAATCCCAATGATGTACCTTACAGAAATAGAGCAAGAAATTATGAAATTCATCTGGAAGAATAAAAAACCCAGAATATCTAAAACAATCCTCAGTAGAAAGAGTGAAGCAGGGGGTATCGCAATACCAGATCTTCAACTCTACTACAAAGCAATAGTAACAAAAACAGCATGGTATTGGTACCAAAATAGAAAGGTGGATCAATGGTACAGAATAGAGGACACGGACACAAACCCAAATAAATACAATTTTCTCATACTAGACAAAGGAGCCAAAAATATGCAATGGAGAAAAGATAGCCTCTTCAACAAATGGTGCTGGGAGAATTGGAAATCCATATGCAACAGAATGAAACTAAACCCCTATCTCTCACCATGCACGAAACTAAACTCAAAATGGATTAAGGACCTCGGAATCAGACCCGAGACAGTGCATCTTATAGAAGAAAAAGTAGGTCCAGAGCTTCAACATGTTGGCTTAGGACCAGACTTCCTCAACAGGACTCCCATAGCACAAGAAATAAAAGCAAGAACCAATAACTGGGATAGATTCAAACTAAAAAGCTTTCTCTCAGCAAAGGAAACTATCAGCAATGCGAAGAAAGAGCCTACAGAGTGGGAGAAAATCTTTGCCAATCATACTTCAGATAGAGCACTAATCTCCAGAATCTATAAAGAACTCAAAAAACTCTACACCAAGAATGCAAATAATCCAATCGACAAATGGGCTAAGGAAATGAATAGACACTTCACAGAAGAAGATCTACAAGCAATCAACAAACATGGAAAAATGTTCAACATCTCTAGTAATAAGAAAAATGCAAATCAAAAACACCCTAAGATTCCATCTCACTCCAATTAGAATGGTGATTATCAAGAATACAAGCAACAACAGGTGTTGGCGAGGATGTGGGGAAAAAGGTACACTCATACATTGTTGGTGGGTTTGCAAATTAGTGCAGCCACTCTGGAAAGCAGTGTGGAGACTCCTTAGAAAACTTGGAATGGAACCACCATTTGACCCAGCTATCCCACTCCTTGGCCTATACCCAAAGGACTTAAAATCAGCATATTACAGAGATACAGCCACATCAATGTTCATAGCTGCTCAGTTCACAATAGCCAGATTGTGGAATCAACCTAGATGTCCTTCAATTGATGAATGGATAAAGAAACTGTGGTATATATATACAATGGAATATTACTCAGTCATAAAGAATGATAAAATTATGGCATTTGCAGGCAAATGGATGAAACTGGAGAATATCATGCTAATTGAGATAAGCCAATCTCAAAAAAACAAAGGACGAATGATATCGCTAATAAGTGGATGATGACACATAATGGAGGGTGGGAGGGGTTAGTGTTAGGGTTAGAGTTAGGGTTAGGGAGGGGGGCAAGAATGGAGGAAGGAAGGACTGTATAGAGGGAAAAGAGGGGTGGGAGGGGAGGGGGGAAGGGAAAAAATAACTAAATGAATCAAACAGCATTACTCTATGTAAATTTATGATTACACAAATGGTATGCCTTTACGCCATGTACAAACAGAGAAACAACATGTATCCCATTTGTTTACAATAAAATTTAAAAAAAGTTACTATAATTAATTATGCCGGGTGTGTGGTGATTAACACCTGTAATCCCAGCCACTTGATCCTTTGTTGTTGTTGTTCTTTTTTTTTTTTTTTTTTTTTTTTTTTTGCAGTGTAGGCACCCAACCCATGGCCTCAGGCATGACAGGCAAGTGCTTTACCACTGAGCCACATTTCCAGCTCAATCCCAGCCACTTGAGAGGCTGAGGTAGGAGGATCTCAAGTTTGAGGCCCTAGCAATTTAGCAAGCCCCTCTCTCAAAATAAAAAAATAATTTTAAAAAAGAGCTAAGATATAGCTTAGGGATAAAACATCTCTGGATTCAAGCCACAAGAATAAATAAATCAAGCACATGATGCTCTTTGTAATCTTGTAACAGGGGTTCACTTGATGCTTTGATTATATCCCTTGTTGCTTGGAAACTTAGTTTTTCTTTTTCCCAACCTTTTCCCTAACCTTCTCCTCCCTGATCTACTTTTCCCTAATCCACTCCTTCCTGATTTCTCCTCTCTAATCTTATTCCCTCTGAATCACCTCTATTAAAAACTCCTGTTCCTGATGATGGGCAGAATCATAGCCTTTGGGACAAGAGTCTCCTGTGTTTCTCCTTTGCTAGAAAAGCAATGAACCTTCTTTTTCCTTTTTCTCAAAATCATGTCCTCGTTATTGAATTAGCATGGGGACAAGGAAGGAGTTTTCAGCAACAATCTTATTCAATGAAGACTTTCCTTATATACTAAAATGTAAGTTGGAAAGTAAAATTGGGGGGGTGAGTAAGAATTCTATTTTAAAAAATGAAAAACAATGATTTTTTTTATTAACCTTCAACACTGTAGATTAAGTATGCTTGAGCAACATAGGGTCATAGACTATTTAAGCAAAAGTATCAATTCAACTATGTTAGTTGATGTATTTTGATTTTTTTTCTTCTTTTCTTCCTGGTACTGATGATTGAACTCAGGAGTACTCTACCACTGAGTTATATTCCATTCTTTTTTAATTTTATTATAAAGCAGGTCCTAAGTTGCTGAGGCTGGCTTTCATTTTGCAATCCTCCTGCCTCAGTGTCCCAAATTGTTGGGATTACAGGCAGGTGCCACTGTTCCAGTTTATTTTTATTTTTTTCAAAGTCTTTTAGAAGTTATTTTGTTGACTGAAACATATACTGCCATTACTACTGCCTGACCTCCACCCCACCCCTGCCACCACCAAAAAGCAAAATATTTTCTATACATATGCTGATTCTTTCCTCTAGTGAAACAATCTCATTAAGATTTTTCCCCTGACATTTTCAGTAACTACACTAAATTCTTCTAGATATAATACTGAATTTTATTTATAGCAAAAAAACCCACATTTTTAAAAGCAATAAACATTATTATAAAGCATCTATAAACAAAGTTTTAGAGAAAAATTAGTCATCTAATTGCTTACAAAGAGTTTCCATTTCTCTGTATGGCTGGTTTTTAATAAACAAAGTTTAAAAAAAGATGCTTCTAAATTATTTTTCAAGACAACAAGAAGAATTTAATGGAAAACAGCACTGTACCATAGCAATCAAAATTTGGCCTTCCATTGGAACTGCAAATAGGAAGGCTCTAAATACAGTTACCACCAAGGATCATTTTATGCAAATTACTTCAGTCAACTTGTCAGCAAGCTACCCTAAAAATTATTACAGAACCAAGTTAAATAACTCAGATATTGGCAAAAATAGATTATTTCATTTGTTATAATATTAGTTATGGTTAGTCAAGTATTATGTAATTAGTACTTTTAAACAAAATAATTAAAGCTTACAGAAAAGGGATACTACTTACAAGTTGCTCCGATTTTACACCATATAACTGGATGGTCTTTGCCACATTTTTTGACACAGCTAATGTGAGGTTTGTATCAACAGCTGCAACATTTAGTTCACTGAAGGAAACAAAAAGTTGGTTTTTTTTTTTTAATATTTTTTAGTTGTCCATGGACCTTTATTTTTATTTATATGTGGTGGTGAGGATCGAACCCAGTGCCTCACACGTGCCAGGCAAGTGTTCTTCCACTGAGTCACAACCCCAGCCCCACAAAAAGTTTTTAATATTAGCAAAATGTGTTCATCAACAAAGTAAAGCACAAAATATAAGCCTAAACCCAAAAGGCAATGTGATGGTTCCTTTTACAAGTTTTGTTGACTGCTTCCAAGAACTGATACATTGTTTTATCACCCCACCAAGCCTAAATGCAGCATTAGGAAAAAGTGCTTTGAGATGGCTTTGTTAATGACCAGTTTCCCATTAATAAGAGCACATCATGTGTGGGATTAGTCTGTGATTAACAGAGTAAATTGTGTACAGATTTTTAAAGCAGCACTCTTACAAATACTGATAAGTGCAATTAGAGGCACTGCATATCACAGACATCTGCAAGGAAATGACAGCTCTTGAATGGAAATGATGACCTTAGAGGGACATAGGCTAAAAATATAAATTACACATGATACATAAAGATACTCAGTTTTTGTAGAAATTATGTTAATGCATGCTATTTTAAATAGCCTAGCTTTTTAAATATATCAGAAGCATAATGGCTATAATTGGAAATTTTATAAACTTGGATTCTTAAAGTATTTCTTTGTTGTGTTTATTTTCAACTTTAACAATTAATTGTGGCATTTAATATGACTGACCAAAAATAATGGCATTTTTACAAAGACCATGAAAAGAATATTAACAGTTAAAAACTGTATGAAAGAGCTGGGGGTGTGGCTCAGTGGTAGAGTGCTTGCTTAGCAAGTGTGAGGGTTCGATTCTCAGCACTGTATATAAATAAGTAAATAAAAAGTAAAGGTCCACTGACAACTTAAAAAAATGCCCATTTAGGGCTGGGGAGATAGCTCAGTTGGTAGAGTGCTTGCCTTGCAAGCATAAGGCCCTGGGTTCGATCATCAGCACCACAAAAAAAAAAAAAAAAAAAAGCCCATAAAAAAAAAAAAAACTGCATGAAAACTCACATACAGGCAAGCAAGAAAAGCAATTATCTCTGAAGTAGACAGTCTTGACACTTACCAGATTATCTTTTTAAAGAAACAGAAGGAGTTTGGAACAACACTAGTGCATATCATGTGTGACAAAAGTGCTCTTTCATATAGCACTGAGACATAATTTTGTTAATGTTCACTTTTAAATTGTATTAAACACTGGCATCAATATGCTTCTTCAAGGTCCAGATTATTTTTTTATTATACCACTGTCAGGATGTATATTGGCATGGGAGAGGTGCTGCTTTAATTACATAAACACGTTTAAGAGCTCAAATTGAATCTAGACTGTATTTTTATCACCTGCACACTAAACAGGTAATGGACATTAGGGTAAAAAAAAAAAAAATCTAGAGTCACAACTTTAACAAGTAAAGATAATAGAGAAGAGGTTTAGGATCAAGATGCTGGGCAACCTAGATTCTTTATAGGTGTGTTTGTAGCTGACAATATGCTTCTACATATTCTACCTATGGCTTTTTAGTTTTACTCCTCCATTCCTCAGAACCACCATCTTCAAATATATTTCTAAAATAGTTGAGACAGCTCTACAATAATACCCAACCACTAGTTTTCCTTCTTAAAATGTCCATTTCAAATGTATAGGCTTACTCTCATAACAACTTGTCAGCAGCGACAGAATTAAGATAGTCTCAACTGCAAACTAATCTGGATCACTTTAAAATGCACACGTTCAAAGGCTATGGGATAATTACATTGTCTGCCAACATTCAGGTGGCACCTCAACTAGGATATCTTCTATTTTTAGAGTTGTAAAAGCTGTCACATTCACTTAGAAAGCTTAAAATAGCAAACACAAGTAGGCTAATAAGGATTAAAACCTTGTTTTTTGCCATGAAGCACTTTCTGGATTTAGGATAAAAAATATTAACCTTTATGTTTTAGTTTCTCAATTTGTAAAATTATTTTTATTCTTACTTTGCTACCTAATATTAGGAATTTATTATGATATGAAGAGCTAGGTTTACTTTCCAACTTTGGCAAGATAAAGAATAATTATAATAAACTATTTTTAGAATAAATTTAATTATTTGGAATCTCTACTTACTATGTGTGCATTCTTTCACTGCATAATTCTTAAATTAAAAGTCTAATTACTTGAATAATTTGAGGTGAATTCAAAATGCATTACTATCATACATTAATAACAAATGTGGCAGGCATCTGAAGGCAGGCTGTTACATAATAAATACATACCTTGCTATAGTTTTAATGATACCATCAAGTTCATCAGAAGAAGGTGGATTACGTCCTCCAGGGGGAAAAACCAAGTTGATGGGATCGAAGAGTCGAGATAAGGATTTTGAGAGATAAGCAGCCTCATAGGGTTGTAGTGAGTCTTTCAAAGCCTTTTCTGGACTGTGGAAAACAAAATTATAAAAATAATTTAAATTATACAATACTAAATGCTAATGTTAGCAGGCAATAAATACCTTCTAAATATATCTACTATAAAAAGTAGCTATATTTGCAAAAAGAAAGAAAATAATTTATGTTTGAACATGTATATATAGCCAGGTGCAGTAGTTCACGCCTGTAATTCCAGTGGTTCAGGAGGCTGAGGCTGGAGGATCACAAAATCAAAGACAGCCTCAACAACTTAGTGAGGCTCAAGCAACTTAGTGAAACACTGTTTCAGGATAAAAAATTTAAAAAAAGGGCTGGGGATGTGGCTCAGTGGTTAAGCACTGCTGGGTTCAATCAAGGTACCAAATAAATAAATAAATAAAATGTATAAATATATCTATCAACATGTTTCATAATTAAACGTTTAAGGATCACATTTAATTTATGCATTAACCCTAGCTTTAAATGTAATATGACATGTAGCAGTATCTACTATTATCTGTAATTTGACATTAAGATAATAATAGTTTATGAGTCTGTTAATTCTGATGGAAGCTATGCCTTTCCTTACCAAGCCCTATTTACAGAGTATCAAGCATACACAAGAGAGGCAAACCTCCAGAGACCCGCTCCATTAGCTCAACCCTTTTCTCCCACAATGGCCATCATCTTCAACAAAGTTCACTGAGAAGAAAGGGAAAAGATCTAGGCTATTTATCAGTTTTCCCTTCTTCTTCCTCTTTGGACAGCACGACTTTATTTTATTTGTTTATTTTTATGTGGTGCTGAGGATGGAACCCAGAGCCTCACACGTGCAAGACCAGCACTCTGCCACTGAACTCCAGCTCCAGTCTAGTTTTCCCTTTTTGCGTTACTAAAAAGAACGAGGACAAACTACAAGTATTTGTGAAAGTCCTATGATTACATAAATAATCCCAAATGGAGTTCAAAACTAATTTGTTTTACAATATTCTTCACAAAATAAAATTTAATTTACGAAACACTTCTTTCCTCCTTATATTTCTCGTCTCTAACAATTTCTACATTTTAATTTAGCAGCCAAATGATTGGATGTTAGCTGTCCTTTGACAATATACAATGTCTATTATATTTTCATTGAAAACTGAAGATACGTTCAAATTTTCTATTTGCAATCCTTCTACCAGCTCTTCAATATCTTTTTTTTTTAAAGAACAAATTCCTTTCCATCTTAAATGTTAACCTTGACAATATCTGATCTATTCTTCATGTATATGAAACCTGGCTTTCTCTTTTTCTCACCCTCTGGTCAACTGACAGGCCTAGAGGTCAGAATGCTCTTGGCTCCTACATCATAATTCCATAGTTATCTCTTAATACTTTCTCATTCAATAAGTATTTCACTCAACACATATTTAATGAGAATACTATGCACCAGACACTTTGACAAGTGTTGGGAAGAAATAGATTGAGTGCTGTACAGCCTAGTGGAAAAATGGACAGTAAAATGCAAATTTTATAATTTCTATAACAGATGAAGATGCAAAGATCACTTGGAAGCAGGGGTGAACTAGAATCTAAATTTGTTTGAGGCAGTCCTTTTACTGAAGTCCATACCTTTTACCACAACTACCCAGGTTTGGGAGAGTGCCCTCAAGCTTATACTTTCCCAGTCTCTGTTATAAATATAGTCAGTTACTTTGGGAAAAGATTAGAGCCATTTTACTACCTTCTTCTCCCCCAGGCAAAATCTCTATGCTAGGCTCTGAAGCTGACCAGGCAGAAAGTGGAAGCTTATTTTTGAGTGATACCTCAATCCAGGAACCGAACACTTGGTGGAAGGGGGCTCCTCTTAGTGTGCATTTCCTAGCAGGGAATCGCAATTTCAAAGGCTGAGGCAAAGGTTAGTGGGCCCCTGTACTTTGAGCCCACCATGGACAGGGAGTTATTCTTTGAGTGGAGGCTGGGCACAAGGGAGTTCCACTTCTTTACCACACTTGCCTAGGAGGTAAGCCTATGCAACAGGTGCTTGAGGGCATGAGAAGAAAGCCTGCAGCTAGGAGCTGGGAGGAGAAGGAGCCCAATGTTCTTAGTGGCTACAATCTAGAGTAGTCTTTATCTTACTAAATTGGGAAGGGAAGAGAGTCTTTGGCTCAAATATTATGGACTGTAGCCTTCCTTAAATTTCCTTAGACTTTTGTTTAATAGATGCTATGTGTTATTATGGCTAGGTTCCTTTCTTATACTTTTTGCCAGCTTTAGAGAGGGTCAGTTCATTCGAGCCCTTCATGCTGTCATCCTAGAAGTCAATCTTCCATTCTCTTATAAATTTCTAATAATGCTTTTGTATCTACTATTTCACAGCTAGCTTTCCAAAGGCCTTCATCTTGCTATAGCAAGGGTCTATTCTGAGACCTTAAATTCTTCAGCTTCTCAGCAGCATGATACAGGTGACTATCCCTCCCTCTTTGGGGTTATAAACTACTTTGAGATGTCCTTCGATCTCATCATTTTTTTTTTTTTTGACTTAGTCTCACTTTTAGGAGCCATTGCTCTGCCCAAGCTATACATGCTGGAGTGCTTTTATTGGGCCAGGATTCTCTTTTGTCTTTATATACATCTTCCCTATATAATCTCTTCTAATTGTGTTAAAAAAAATCCTTATGATTATGACTCCCCAACATAACCACATGCTGCACTGAGGACATTTTGCTCAATAGTGTACCACATATATGACAGTGGTCACATAAAATTATAATGGAGCTGAAAAATTCCTATTACCTAGTGACACCATACTTGTCATAATGTCACAGTGCAATACATTACTCGTATCTGTAGTGATTCTGGTATAAATAAACCTATAGTACTGCTGTCCTATAAAAGCACAGCACATACAATTGTGTATAGTGTAAAACTGATAATAAATGATACATTACTGATTATGTATTTATTATCTTACAAACTTGTTTTAGAGTATACTCCTTCTACTTAAAAAAGAAAATAGATATCGACTACTTTTTGAGGGCAGATTGCTCACTGTCTGGCACCTACCATCTGCCATTTGCCTGCTGCCTGCCTGTGCATTGCCTGCCTTTCACCTACCTATCACCTACCACCTGAGGTTCACCTCCCAATCATCCGACAGCAGTCAGCAGACTGACCACAGACCAGCTGCCTGCTGTTGCCTGGAAGTTCATTGTCACAGTACCTGCAGGTTTGGTTACACATGGCTGCCACCATTTTGAGACAACAGCCAGGACTTTTGGACCCCTGGTTGGATTGACTCAGCCCTGTCTCCAGGATCCCTCAGCCCAACCAATCACTTCCAGCCTCCGGGACCCTCACACTGGCTGCTCTCCGCCACCAGGACCCTCAGACCAATTGCCCGCGCCCTACCAACAGAACCCCCTGACCGAGTGATTGCACCCCGCCTCCAGGATCCCACAACCAGATCGACAACACCCCACCTCCAGGACCTCCAGCCAACCACACCCACACCCTGAGCTGCAGCTCCCCATTTGCCAACACATTTGGAAGCCAGAGTAGCCATCTTGGATAATCCTGGAAGCTGTATCTCCCATCTTTAGGTAGGGCAAATCCCATCCTGAGACGACTGCTGGAGACTGGGAGCTCATTGTCAGGTAGGTACCTCTCGTACATCAGGCTACTAAAGACTGAGAGGTTTGAATATTATATGACTGTTATAGTGTAGATTTTCTTTTTTCTCATTATTGAAAAATTTTGTTTTTATTTCTTTACTATTCTTGCTCTCTTTTCCTTTTGCTTACCTGTTCCCTCAGAGTCTCTTTCTCCCTTTTCCCATTCTAACAACCAACTTCTTTTGATTATACTCTCACTCTTTCTATGATCCAGAACTTCTATATATTCTTTTCTTATTCCATTAACAACTACATCCTACATCCCTCTGCATCCTCTTTGCCCTCCATTAGAAACTGTAGACCTCATGGTAAATCTATTCGTTATACTTAAGATAATAATTGAACTCATTCTATTTATTATGACAATATTGTTAACATCCTCATAGGGGCTATTTAGTTTTGGGTTGCACACTGTCTGAACTGGGCACTGCTAATATTGATCTCCCCCTTAAAGAAAAGGTTTTGGTAACCTATAGGGTCACTATAAGCCTACAGGAGGGAAACTGCAATACCCCAGATCCACACTGGTAGAGGGGAAGATAAATGAACAACATGAAAAACAAGGGACAAATATGATCCAAACAAATCTAGATTCTATATTAATAGAATCCAGTAACAGTGTGATAGAAGATATATCAGAAAAGGACTTCAGATTATACATGATTAAAATGATTCGCGAAGCAAAGGATGAGATAAGAGAGCAAATGCAGGAATGATCACTCCAATAAACTGTTGAAAGAGCAACTGCAGGAAGGACAAGATCATTTCAACAAAGAGATAGAGATTCTCAAAAAACAAAACAAAAACAAAACAAAAACAAACAGAAATCCTTGAAATGAAGGAAACAATAAAGCAAATAAAAAACTCAATGGAAAGCATCACCAACAGACTAGACCACTTGGAAGACAGAACTTCAGACAATGAAGACAAAATATTTAATCTTGAAAATAAAGTTGAACAAACAGAGAAGATGGTAAGAAATCATGAACGAAACCTCCAAGAACTATGCGACATCATGAAAAGACCAAATGTAAGAATTATTGGGATTGAGGAAGGCACAGAGATACAAACCGAAGGAATGAACAACCTATTCAATAAAATAATATCAGAAAATTTCCAAAACCTGAAGAATGAAATGGAAAATCAAATACAAGAGGCTTACAGAACACCAAATGCACAAAATCACAACAGATTCACACCAAGGCACATTATAATGAAAATGCCTGACATACAAACTAAAGATAGGATTTTGAAGGCTGTGAGAGAAAAGCATCAGATTACTTACAGAGAGAAACCAATACGGATATCAGCAGATTGCTCAGCCCAGACTCTAAAAGCTAGAAGGGCCTGGAACAACATATTTCAAGTTCTGAAAGAACATGGTTGCCAACCAAGAATACTACACCCAGCAAAACTAACCTTCAGATTTGAAGACAAAATAAAATCCTTACATGATAAACAAAAGTTAAAAGAATTTACAAATAGAAAGCCTGTGCTACGTAACATTCTTAACAAAATATTCCACGAAGATTAATGAAAAACAACAATGTAGGTCAGCAAAGGGAGGAACTACCTTAAAGGAAAATCCATTCAAAGGAGAAACCAAGTCAAGTTAAAAACCAAAAATAAGCCCAAATGACTGGGAATACAAATCATATCTCAATAATAACCCTGAACGTTAACGGCCTAAACTCATCATCAACAGACATAGACTGGCAGAATGGATTAAAAAGAAAGACCCAACAATATGCTGCCTTCAAGAGACTCATCTCATAGAAAAGGACATCCACAGACTAAAGGTGAAAGGATGGGAAAAAACCTACCATGCACATGGACTCAGTAAAAGAGCGGGGGTTTCCATCCTTATATCAGATAAAGTGGACTTCAAGCCAAAGTTAGTCAGAAGGGATAAAGAAGGACATTTCATACTGCTAAGGGAACATAAATCCGCAAGAAATAATGACTGCTAATATTTATACCCCAAATAATGACACACCCATGTATGTCAAACAAATCCTTCTGAATTCCAGGAACCAAATAGACTACAATGCAATAATACTAGTTGACTTTAACAAACCTCTCTCACCACCGGATAGATCTTCCAAACAAAAACTGAACAAAGAAACCACAGAACTCAATAATACAATCAAAAATTTAGACTTAACAGACATATATAGAATATTCCATCCATCAATGAGCGAATTCACTTTCTTCTCAGCAGCACATGGAACCTTCTTGAAAACAGACCATATGTTATGCAGGAAGCAGCCCTTAGGAAATACAAAAATATAGAAATACTGCCTTGTGTTCTATCAGACCATAATGAAATTAAATTAGAAATCAATGACAAAATAAAAACAGAAATTACTCCAATACCTGGAGAATAAATAATATGCTATTGAATGAAATATGGATAACAGAAAACATCAGGGAGGAAATAAAAATATTCTTAGAGGTAAATGAGAATGATGATACAACATATCAAAATCTCTGGGACACTATTTAAGCAGTACTTAGAGGAAAATTCATTGCATGTAGCGCATTCGAGAAAAGAATAAAAAGTCAGCAACTAAATGATCTAACATTACATCTCAAAGCCCTAGAAAAAGAACAGAACAACACCAAAAGTAGTAGAAGACAGGAAATAATTAAAATCAGAGCTGAAATCAATGAAACTGAAACAAAAGAAACAATACAAAATATTGACAAAACAAAAAGTTGGTTCTTTGAAAGTGTAAACAAAATAGACAAACCCTTAGCCACGTTAACAAAGGAGAGATAAAACTCAAATTACTAAAATTCGTGATGAAAAAGGAAATATCACGACAGACACCACTGAGATACATAACATAATGAGAAACTACTTTGAAAATGTATATTCCAATAAAATAGAAAGTATTGAAGACATCAACAAATTTCTAGAGACATATGATCCTCTAAAACTAAACTAGGAGGACATACACAACTTAAACAAATCAATATCAAGCAATGAAATAAAAGAAGCCATCAAAATCCTACCAACCAAGAAAAGCCCAGGACCAGACAGATTCTCAGTCGAGTTCCATAAGACCTTCAAAGAACTCAATGCAATACTTCTTAAAGTATTCCAGGAAACAGAAAAGGAGAAAACCCTACCAAACTCATTCTATGAAGCTAATATCACCCTCATACCCAAAACAGGCAAAGGCACATCAAGGAAAGAAAATTTTAGACCAATATCCTTGATGAATATAGATGCAAAGATCCTTAACAAAATACTGGCAAAGAGTATCCAAAAACATATTATTAAGATAGTGCACCACAATCAAGTGGGGTCATCCTGGGAACACAGATTGGTTCAACATCCGTAAATCAATAAATGTAATCCATCATGTCAATAGACTTAAGGATAAGAATCATATGGCTATTTGTTTTGATGCAGAAAAAGCGTTTGACAAAATAGAACACTGCTTCATGATCAAAACACTAGAAAAAATAGGGATAGTAGGAACTTATATCAACATTGTAAAGCTATTTATGCTAAGCCCACGGTCAACATCATTCTTAATGGAGAAAAACTGAAACCATTCCCTTTAAAAAGAGGAACATGCCCTCTTTCACCACTTCTATTCAACATCATACTTGAAATACTAGTCAGAGCAATTAGACACACTAAAGAAATTAAAGGGATACAAATAGGAAAAGAGGAACTCAAGCTGTCACTATTTGCTGATGACATGATTCTCTATTTAGAGGATACAAAAAACTCCTCCAGAAAACTTCTAGACCTCAAAAATGAATTCAGCAAAATAGCAGGCTATAAAATCAACACACATAAATCTGAAGCATTTTTACACGCAAGTGATGAAACATCTGAAAGGGAAATGAGGAAAACAACTCCATTCACAATAGCCTCAAAAAAAAAATAAAATACTTGGGAATCAATCTAACCAAAGAGGTGAAAGTTCTCTACAATGAAAACTGTAAAACTGAAGATAGAAATTGAGGAAGACCTCAGAAGATGGAAAGATCTCCCATGTTCTTGGATAGGCAGAATTAATATTATCAAAATGGCCATACTACCAAAGGCGCTATACAGATTTAATGCAATTCCAATTAAAATCCCTATGACATTTCTCATAGAAACAGAAAAAGCAATCATGAAATTCATCTGGAAGAACAAAAGACCCAGAATAGCAAAGCAATCCTGGGCAGGAAGAATGATGCAGGAGGTATCACAATACCAGACCTTAAACTCCACTATAGAGCAATAGTAACAAAAACGCCATGGTATTGGCAGCAAAACAGGCTCATATATTAAAGGTACAGAATAGAAGACACAGAGAACCCACAGAAATACAGTTATCTCATACTAGACAAATTTGACAAAAACATTCATTGGTGAAAAGGCAGTGCCTTCAACAAATGGTGCTGAGAAAACTGGAAATTCTTAAGTAATAAAATGAAATTAAGCCTCTATCTCTCACCCTGTATAAAACTCAACTCAAAGTGGATCAAAGACCTAGGCACTAGAACAGAGACCCTGCACTTAATAGAAGAAAAAGTAGGCCCAAATCTTCATCATGTGGTTTAGGACCTGACTTCCTTAACAAGACTCCCAAAGTACAAGAAAAAAAAAAATCAAGAATCAATAGATGGGATGGATTCAAACTAAAAAGCTTCTTCTCAGCAAAGGAAACAATAATATGGAGAAAGAGCCTTCAGAATGGGAGAAAATCTTTACCACATGCAGCTCAGACAGAGCACTAATCTTCAGGATATATAAAGAACTCAAAAAATTCAATGCCCAAACAACAAATAACCCAATCAATAAATGGGCTAAGGAACTGAGCAGATACTTCACAGAAGAAGATATACAACTGATCAACAAACAAGGAAATGCAAATCAAAACTACTCTAAGATTTCATCTCACTCCAGTCAGAATGGCAATTATCATAAATACAAGCAATAATAAGTGTTGGCGAGGATGTAGGGGAAAATGTACACTGATATGTTGCTGGTGACTGCAAATTGGTGCAAACACTTTGGAAAGGTGTTTGGCGGATTCCTCAGAGAACGTGGAACGGAATCATCATCTGAACCAACTATCCTACTCCTTGGTTTATACCCCAAGAATTAGAATCAGCACACTACAGTGACACAGCCACATCAATGTTTATAGCAGCTCAATTCACAATAGCCAAACTATGGAACCAACCTAGATGCCCTTCAACAGATGAATGGATGAAGAAAATGTGGTACAGATACACAATGGAATATTACTCAGCCTTAAAGAAGAAGGAAATGATGGCATTTGTTGGTAAATGGACAGAGTTGGAGAATATCATTCTAAATGAAATAAGTCATTCCCAAAAAACTAATGGCTGAATGTGTTCTCTGATAAGTGGATGCTGATCCCTAAAGGGGGCAGGGGGTCACAGGGAAGAAAGGAGGAACTTTGGATTGTGCATAGGGGAGTGGGGATGGGAAGGGAAGTGGGAAGAGACGGCCATTAATACCATATATAAAGTCACACTACTGGTGTGACTTTGCACCATGGACAGTTAGAGGAATGCGACATTAGAAGTGCTGCATTTGTGTATAATTTGTCAAAATGAATTCCACTGTAATGTATAACTAATTAGAATCAATTTGAAAATAAAAAATAAAAAAATAGATTAAAAAAAGAACATAAGATTTATCTGCCTTGCAGTTTTTGAAGATATCATGTTCTTTCATGTCACATTTATGTCAGTGGCCTATCATTAATAATGCAATCTGATAAAATTAAAGGTATATTAAAATATTAATTAATAAACAATGGGGGGCTGTGGCTCACTGGCAGAGCACTTGCCTAGCATGTGTGAGGCACTGGGTTTGATCCTTAGCACCACATGCAAATAAAATAAAGGCATGCTGTCCATCTACAACTATTAAAAAAAGAAAGAAAGAAAAAAAATGACCATATATGTTCACTTCCAATTTCTAATTACCCTATTTATTATTGCATTTTTAAACTGACCCTAGAAAGAACCAGAATGCTCACCTAAGGGTGAAGTTGTTTTCTTCAGTTAAAAGTCTTAAGTCAAAGTACATAAATTAATAACAATCATTACAAATATACTGAGGCTTAGTGTATGCTCAATTTCTGATTAACATAAAAATAAGAAACAAAAATCCTTTACAGGCCAACAAACAGGTTATATTAAAGAAACATACTCATAGTCTGGCTTTTTTGGTATGAATATATCCTGTGTATCATCTTCCATGTGTTGCAGGTCAACATAGAGGTCTGGAGTTCCACTTGCATTAAAATTTCCTTGGATGTTTTGACTGTACTGTTGAAGACGCTTCCATAAGTCATTATAAAGACGTAATAATTTGGGGTATTCTCCTTCAAAGGCTTGTTTCAAAAACATAGAAGCTGCCAAGTAAAATAACAGTATGGGTTAGGTAAATGATAAAACAACAAAATATAGGAAATGAACATTTCTTTTGGATATGAAGAGGATGTTACAAATAGCACAATACTCCCAGATAATCTAGTAACAGTAAACATTCCTCTCTGATGATTCACTGAATTGGGATATGGAACATATATTCTGAATCTTAATCTATATTAAAAATAGACACACTCAAATTATAATTGAAGATTTCAATTTTCTCTCTTGATAACTGATAAAACAAGTACATAGAAATTCAGGATATAGAAAACTGAACTAAAACCCAATTGATTTACTATGCATTTATAAAATATTTCTTCCAAAACATCGAAAATACATTTTATTCAATATATTTGCAATACATATTGAAATTGTCAATACTTGGGTTTTAAAACAAAGTATATGTTCTTTAAACAAAACAGTGTTAGATTAGAAATAAAAAATGAAAAGATACCCACAAATTCTCACATATTTGAAACATAAGCCAAGGTGGCTGGGGTGTGGAGAAAGAGAGAAATAAATAAATAAATAAGAATATATTTTGAACTGAATTAAAATTATAAAATAGAGCAAAATCTGTGTGCTATCAGATGTAAGGAATACTTGGGGGAATAATATATATAGGCATGTCCATTTGAAAAGAAAAAAGGTCTCCAATCGAAGACCTAAGCTTCCATTTTAAGAATATTTTAGGAAAAAAGGGGCAAAAAAAGAAAAGAAACACCCAAGAAAAAGAGAAGAAAGTAAAGATCTGTACAGATATTAAAAAAAAAAAAAGAACAACAACAACAAAAAAAAAAAAAACAAGAGAAAAATCCTGAAACCCAAAAATGGATCTCTAAGAAGATAAGTAACATTGGCAAACCTCTAGTCTGATGGATTAAGAAGAAGATTAAAAAAAATAAACCACTTGAGCAATAAGAGAGGTGACCTCGTTATATATTCTGCAGACAATAAGAGGTATTAAGAGAATTTTGAAGATCTATGCCAGTAATTAGAAAATGTTCATGAAATGTAGAAATTCCTTGAAAGACAACAACTACTAAACTTAATAATGAGTAGACAAAGTATTTGTTCTAAGAATATATAAATATCTCTCATATCTCAGTATTAGGACAATCTAATTTTTTTTTTATTGTAAACAAATGGGATACATGTTGTTTCTCTGTTTGTACATGGCGTAAAGGCATACCATTTGTGTAATAATACATTTACATAGGGTAATGTTGTTTGATTCATTCTGTTATTTTTCCCTTCCCCCCACCCCTCCCACCCCTCTTTTCCCTCTATACAGTCCTTCCTTCCTCCATTCTTGCCCCCCTCCCTAACCCTAACTCTAACCCTAACACTAACCCCTCCCACCCATTATGTGTCATCATCCACTTATTAGCGATATCATTCGTCCTTTGGTTTTTTGAGATTGACTTATCTCACTTAGCATGATATTCTCCAATTTCATCCATTTGCCTGCAAATATCATAATTTTATCATTCTTTATGACTGAGTAATATTCCATTGTATATATATATACCACAGTTTCTTTATCCATTCATCAATTGAAGGTTATCTAGGTTGGTTCCACAATCTGGCTATTGTGAACTGAGCAGCTATGAACATTGATGTGGCTGTATCTCTGTAGTATGCTGATTTTAAGTCCTTTGGGTATAGGCCAAGGAATGGGATAGCTGGGTCAAATGGTGGTTCCATTCCAAGTTTTCTAAGGAGTCTCCACACTGCTTTCCCGAGTGGCTGCACTAATTTGCAGCCCCACCAGCAATGTATGAGTGTACCTTTCTCCCCACATCCTCGCCAACACCTGTTGTTGCTTGTATTCTTGATAATCGCCATTCTAATTGGTGTGAGATGGAATCTTAGGGTGACAATCTAATTTTTTAAATGGGACTTTTATTGAAGAAGGTATATGACTGGCAAATAAGAACATGAAAAAAGTACACAATATCTTTCACCAAAATGAAAATGCAAATCAAAACTAAAATGAAACACAATTTCACAACTGTTCAAATGGCTAAAATTAAAAGGACAAAAGAAAAAAAACCAATGACTGTTAGATATTAGTGAAAATATACTTTTGGTGGAAAAGAAAAATTGTATGATCATTTTGCAACTGTTTGGTATTTCCTTCAAAATGTAAATATATATTTACCATATAGTTATACCATCCCATTTCCATATATTTATTCAATAAAAGTAATAGTATATGTCCATATAAAGACACATTCATGAACATTCAAAGCATTTTTAAAACAATCAGAAATAACCTCATGTCATCCACATGTGAATGTGTAAACACACTATAATATATCCACCTAAAGGAATACTATCAAGCACTAAGAACATAATTCAATATGGTTGAACCTCAAAAAAAAAAGTGCATGCAAGAGTACAGACAAATAACAATATATGATATAAGCTGCATCATTCAGTTTATACAGAATTATAGGATATAAAAACATACAATGATGAAAAGCAGATGTGTGGTTTGCCTGGGTAGGTGGAAGGAGATGATGGGGTAAAGGAATTACAATGGGAATAAAAAATACTGGGGAGAGTGATGGATATGTTCATTGATCTGGTCTGTTTTGATGGTCTGATGGGCTGTATATACGGCAAAGTTTATCAAACTGTACACTTTATGTGTAGTTTATTATATGCCAACTTTACCCCCGTGAAGTTATATAAAAAAGAAATTATCTCAGAGAAAATTTCTTTGGTCTTCCTTCTCTGCTGAAGAAGCAATGGGGGAGAGATCCAAGATAGTGGACTAGAGGGAGGCTGCGTTCCTTGCTGATCCGTATCTCGGGTTTCAAGCAGAGGAAGTCTATTTCTCTGTGAGGCAATCTTTGCTGCTTATCGATGCCCTCCTGTTTACCGCTTTTGTCCACCTTGAATGCCTGCAGTCTGTCAGCATATTGACTACTTTTTGAGTGCAGACTGCTCACTGACTGTCGCCTACCATCCACCATTAACCCATTTGACTGCCTCTTGCCTGCCCATCGCCTGCCTTTCACATACACATCACCTAACACCCGAGGTCTACCTGCCAATCATCCACCACTATCCTGCAGACTGACCACAGACTGCCATCGGAATGCCAGCTGCCTGCTGTTGCCAAGAAATCCACTGTCACAGTAACCACAGGTTTGGTTACATGTGGCTGCTGCATTCTGAGACAACAGTGAAGACCTGCAGGAACCCCAGTCTGACTGACTGTGCCCTGCCTCCAGGACCCCTCGCTCAACCAGACTGACCACACCCCAGCTCCAGGACCCGTGGCTGACTAACTGCATCCCACATCAAGGACCCCCACCCTGACCACAGCCATGCCCCAAGCTGCAGGTCCCCATTTGCCAACACATTTGGAAGCCAGTGTGGTCATCTTGGATTATCCTGGAAGTGGAAGCTTCCGTCTTTAGATGGGGCAAATCCCATCCTGAGATGCCCGCTGGAGACTGGAAGTTCATTGTCGGGTACCTCTCAGGTACTGAAGACTGGGAGGTTTGAATATATATGACTGTTACAGTATAGATTTTCTTTTTTCTCCTTATTGAAAAATTTTAAGTTTTTATTTTTTTACTTTTCTCACTCTCTTTTCCTTTTGCTTACCTGTTCCCTCAGTCTCTTCTCTTTTTCCCCATGCTAACAACTGACTTCTTTTGATTACACTCTCACTCTTTCTAAGATCTAGAACTTCTATATACTATTTTCTTATCCCATTAACAGTTACATCCTACACCCCTCCGCATCCTCTTTGCCCTCCATTAGAAACTGCAGACCTTATTGCAAATCTATTTGTTATACTGTCAATATTAATTGAACTCATTCTCTCTGTTTATTATGACAATATTGTAAACATATTCATAGGGGTTATTTGGTTTAGGGTTGCATATTGTCTGTACTGGGTGCTGCTAATATTGATTTCCCCTTAAAGAAGAGGTTTTGGAAACCTGTAGGGTCACTATAAGCCTCTAGCGGGGAAATGGCAATACCCCAGATCTGCACTGCTAGCGGGGAAGATACGTGAACAATATGAAAAAACAAGGTAAGAAAATGTTCCAAAGAAACCTACATTCTATATTAATAGAATCCAGTGACAGCATGGTAGAAGAAATGTCAGAGATCACTGAGCGACCCTGCCTGACTCCTGCACTCAGGACAGCGCCATCACTGGTCAGTCGCAGTCGCGGAGTGAGCTGGCGGGTAAGTCAGGCTGCCTGCATCGTGGAGGTAGCAGGCGGATACCCAATCTGCCTGCCTTGCAGAGCTAGGCTGCTGGCAGCCAACCCCCCCAGCCACCAGGCCAAAGACAGACACCATCACTGAGCAACGCTGCCCGACCACCACGCCGAGGTCTGTCACCATCGCGGAGCAAGCCTGCAGACAATCCAGCCCACATGCATCCTGGAGCTGGCCAGAGGCTTCTTTATAGGCTTGTGCAGGCATTTTGAATTATTCCTGAGGGCGTGGCCATCATCTTTAGAAGGGCAGCTCCCTTCCTGAGACACCTACAGGAGAGTAGAGGACTTCTGATAAGACGGAGGAGTCAAGAAGAGTAGGTATTGAGAGACTCAGGACCAACTCAGAGCCACCAGGTGAGTCTCTCCCACTGGTCAGGCTCCCCGGATGGAGCAGTAGTCCTGAAACGCAGGGAACTTCAAGGAGTAGAGTGGCCCAGTGAGACTCCCCTGCTGGAGCCAAGAACACAGTCAACCAGGAGCATTGCAGAGGAGGGCCACATAGTGAGAGGCTTTGATGCAGAGTGAGGGTACGAGGCCCGGTGGTAGCTCTGGTCCCCAGGGAACATAGCAGAGGAGGGCCATCGAGGGAATCCTTCGCAGGGCCAGGTTCCCCAGCCCAGGCGGTAGGTCAGGAACCCTGGGAACATCACAGAGGAGGGTTTCCCAGTCCAGGTAGTAGTTCTGGACTGAAGGGAACTTCTCAGAGGAGAGCTGCCCACCGAAACTTCCCCATTGGGTGAGTCTTCCCCGCAGAGAAAGGCTTTCCCACCAGGGCAGTAGAACCAGAGACACAGGCTCAGATCAGACATGCCCCAGTCTGCAGTCTAGTCCCCCTTTGACTGACCATCAGTCAACAAGTGGAGGCGACTCTTCCCACTGACAGGGAATATACCCCACCTGAAGGCCACCAACCCTAGAGGGGCAGCTTCGTAGTGGAACATCGCATTATCAAGTTCCTACAAGACTTCAGGCTACTGAAGGCTAAGAGGTGAGTTACTGGAAATCTACAGAGACAATATTAGTCAATAGAGGAAATCTGCAATATCCCAGAGTTCCACTACTGGAGAGGTAGATACCAGAGCAATATGAGAAAACAAGGGAAGAAAATGTCCCAAACAAACCTAGATGCTATAGCAATAAAATCCAATGACAGCATGGCAGAAGAAATGTAAGAAAGGGAGTTCAGAATGTACATAATTAAAACGATCAGGGAAGCAAACAAGGAAATGAAAGAGCAAATGCAGGCATTGAATGATGAGATGAAAGAGCAAATGCAGGCATTGAATGACCACATCAATAGACAGTTAAAAGAGCAAATACAGGAAGCAAAAGATCATTTCAATAAAGAGTTAGAGATATTGAAAAAAAAACCAAACAGGAATCCTTGAAATGAAGGAAACAATAAACCAAATTAAAAACTCCATAGAAAGCATAACCAATAGGATAGAACACCTAGAAGACAGAACCTCAGATATTGAAGAAAAAATATTTAATCTTGAAAACAAAGTTGACCAAACAGAGAAGATGGTAAGAAATCATGAACAGAATCTACAAGAACTATGGGATATCATGAAAAGGCCAAATTTAGGAATTATTGGGATTGAGAAAGGCTTAGAGAAACAAACCAAAGGAATGAATAATTTTTCAATGAAATAATATCAGAAAATTTCCCAAATCTGAAGAATGAAATGGAAAATCAAGTACAAGAGGCTTATAGGACTCCAAATACACAAAATTACAACAGACCCACACCAAGTCATGTCGGGGTACTGCAGACCCCCAGCCCTTCGGCGTGGCCAAGATGGCGCCTGGCAAGGTGCCAAGGAAGTGCTGAGAACAAAACCAGGTACCTCCAGCAGACTAATACTCTCTGCCAACAAGTGGCGTATTTTGAGGAAGTTAATGTGATTGGCCATGGGTCCTCGTGGACACTGCATGATTGCTATATCCACACTATTGTGCTCCATTACTGTCCATGCTTTCCCCTCGTGATCTATAAGCTGATTGGTTGTTGTATGTAATGTAAGGCACTTGCAAGAGCGGCCCGCCGCTGCTGGCCAGCCAGAAGAAGCAGACTGCAGAAAATAAAGAACTTGCCCTGATCCGGTTTCGTGTTTCTCTGCGGGCAGGGGACGCGATAAAGTCACATTACAATGAAAATACCTAACATACAAAATAAAGACAGAATTTTAAAGGCTGCGAGAGAAAAGAATCAAATTACATTCAGGAGGAAACCAATATGGATATCAACAGATTTTTTTTCAATCCAGACCCTAAAAGCTAGAAGGGCCTGGAACAACATTTTCAAGCCCTGAAAGAAAATGGATGCCAACCAAGACTCTTATGCCCAGCAAAACTTACCTTCAGATTTGACGACGAAATAAAATCCTTCCATGATAAACATAAGCTAAAAGAATTTACAAAAAGAAAGCTGGCATTACAGATCATTCTCAGCAAAATATTCCATGAGGAAGAGATGAAAAACAACAATGTAAATGAGCAAAGGGAGGAACTACTCTAAAGGAACAACCAAATAAAGGAGAAACCAAGTCATGTCAAAAAAAAAAAACAGAGGCAAATGACTGGGAATACAAATCATATCACAATAATAACCTTGAATGTTAATGGCCTGAATTCATCAAACGAAAGACACAGACTGGCAGATTGGATTCAAAAGAAAGATCCAACAATTTGGTGCCTAAAAAGACTCATCTCAGAAAGAGATAAACACAGACTAAAGGTGAAAGGATGGGAAAAAACATACCATGCTCATGGACTCAGCAAAAAAGCCAGAGTATCCATCCTCATATCAGAAAATGTGGACTTCAAGCCAAAGTTAGAAGGGATAAAGGAGGACATTTCATACTGCTTAAGGGAAGCATAAATCAGCAAGATATAACAATCATAAATATCTATGCCCCAAATAATGGCTCATCCATATATGTCAAACAAATTCTTCTCAATTCCAGAAAGCAAAGAGACCACAACACAATAATACAAGGGGATTTTAACACACCTCTCTCACCACTGGACAGATCCTCCAAACAAAAATTGAACAAAGAAACCATAGATCTCAATAATACAATCAATAAGTTAGACTTAACATTTATAGAATATACCACCCAACAAAGAGCAAATACACCTTCTTCTCAGCTGCACATGGATCCTTCTCTAAAATAGACCATATTTTATGCCACAAAGCTAATGTTACCAAGTACAAGAAGACACAGATACTACCTTGTATTCTACCATATCATAATGAATTGAAATTAGAAATAAATGACAGAGTAAAAAACAGAAACTACTCTAATACCTGGAGATTGAATAATATGCTATTGTATGATGAATGGATAATAGAAGATATCAGGAAGGAAATTAAAAAATTCTTAGAGGTAAACGAGAAAAAAGAAACATCATATCAAAATCTCTGGGACACTATGAAAGCAGTACTTAGAAGAAAATTTATTTCATGGAGTGCATTCAATAAAAGAAGAAAAAAATTAACAAAAAACCACCTAACACTATAGCTCAAAGCCCTAGAAAAAGAAGAACAGACCAACACCAAAAGTAGTAGAAGACAGGAAATAGTTAAAATCAGAGCTGAAATCAATGAAATTGAAACAAGAGAAACAATTGAAAAAATTGACAAAATAAATAGTTGGTTCTTTGAAAAAAATAAACACAACTGATAAACCCTTAGCCACACTAACAAAGAGAAGGAGAGAGAAAACCCAAATTACTA
Organism: Sciurus carolinensis; assembly: GCF_902686445.1. Lineage (NCBI taxonomy): Eukaryota > Metazoa > Chordata > Mammalia > Rodentia > Sciuridae > Sciurus > Sciurus carolinensis. Next base: position 67,947,589 of record NC_062220.1, read on the forward strand.
AAATTCAGAATGAACAAGGAAATATCACAACAAACACAATTGAAATACAAAACATAATTAGAAGCTATTTTGAAAATCTATACTCCAGCAAAACAGAAAATCTCGAAGACATCAACAAGTTTGTAGAGACATATGAATTACCTAAACTGAACCAGGAGGACATACACAATTTAAATAGATCAATTTCAAGTAATGAAATAGAAGATGTCATCAAAAGTCTACCAACAAAGAAAAGTCCAGGGCCAGATGGGTTCTCAGCCGAGTTCTACAAAACCTTTAAAGAAGAGCTCATTCCACTACTTCTCAAAGTATTCCATGAAATAGAAGAGGAGGGAACCCTCCCAAACTCATTCTATGAAGCCAATATCACCCTGATACCTAAACCATGCAGAGACGCATGGAGGAAAGAAAATTTCAGAACAATATCCATAATGAATACTGATGCAAAAATTCTCAACAAAATCTTAGCAAATTGCATACAAAAATATATTAAAAAGATAGTGCACCACGATCAAGTGGGTTTTATCCCAGGGATGCAAGGTTGGTTCAACATCCGGAAATCAATAAATGTAATTCATCATATCAACAGACTTAAAGTCAAGAATCACATGATTATTTTGATAGATGCAGAAAAAGCATTTGATAAAATACAGCATCCCTTCATGCTGAAAACACCAGAAAAAATAGGGATAGTGGGAACATTCCTTAACATTGTAAAGGCCATCTATGCTAAGCCCATGGCCAATATCATTCTAAATGGTGAAAAACTGAAAGCATTCCCCCTAAAAACCGGAACAGGGCAGGGATGCCCTCTTTCACCACTTCTATTCAACATCGTCCTCGAAACTCTAGTCAGAGCAATTAGACAAACCAAAGAAATTAAAGGGATACGAATAGGAGAAGAAGAATTCAAACTATCCCTGATCGCTGATGACATGATTATATATTTAGAGGAACCCGAAAATTCTACCAGAAAACTTAGAACTCATAAGTGAATTCAGTAAAGTAGCAGGATATAAGATCAATGCTCATAAATCCTATGCATTTTCATACATAAGTGATGAATCTTCGGAAAGAGAAGTTAGGAAAAATACCCCATTCACAATAGCTTCAAAAAAAGTAAAATACTTGGGAATCAATCTCACAAAAGAGGTGAAAGACTCTACAATGAGAACTACGGAACACTAAAGAAAGAAATTAAAGAAAACCTTAGAAGATGGAAAGATCTCCCATGTTCTTGAATAGGAAGAATTAATATTGTCAAAATGGCCATACAACCAAAAGTGCTATACAGATTCAATGCAATTCCAATTAAAATCCCAATGATGTACTTTACAGAAACAGAGCAAGTAATCATGAAATTCATCTGGAAGAATAAGAAACCCAGAATAGCTAAAGCAATCCTTAGCAGGAAGAGCAAAGCAGGGGGTATTGCAATACCAGATCTTCAACTATACTACAAAGCAATAGTAACAAAAGCGGCATGGTATTGGTACCAAAATAGACAGGTAGATCAATGGTACAGAGCAGAGGACACGGACACAAACCCAAATAAATACAATTTTCTCATACTAGACAAAGGGGCCAAAAATATGCAGTGGAGAAAAGATAGCCTCTTCAACAAAAGGTGCTGGGAAAACTGGAAACCCATATGCAACAGAATGAAACTAAACCCCTATCTCTCACCCTGCACAAAACTCAACTCAAAATGGATCAAGGACTTTGAAATCAGATCAGCGACGCACATCTTATAGAAGAAAAAGTAGGTCCAAATCTTCAATTTGTCAGCTTAGGATCAGACTTCCTTAACAGGACTCCCATAGCACAAGAAATAAAAGCAAGAATTAATAACTGGGATAGATTCAAACTAAAAAGCTTTCTCTCAGCAAAGGAAACTATCAGCAATGTGAAAAGAGTCTACAGAGTGGGAGAAAATCTCTGCCACTCATACTTCAGATACAGCACTAATTTCCAGAATCTATAAAGAACTCAAAAAACTCTACACTAAGAATACAAATAATCCAATCAACAAATGGGCTAAGGATATGAACAGATGCTTCACAGAAGAAGATCTACAAGCAATCAACAAACATATGAAAAAATGTTCAGCATCTTTAGTAATAAGAGAAATGCAGATCAAAACTACCTTAAGATTCCATCTCACCCCAATTAGAATGGTGATTATCAAGAATACAAGCAACAATAGTTGTTGGCAAGGATGTGGGGAAAAAGGTACACTCATACATGGCTGGTGGGGTTGCAAATTAGTGCAGCCACTCTGGAAAGCAATTTGGAGATTCCTTAGAAAACTTGGAATGGAACCACCATTTGACCCAGCTATCCCACTCCTCGGCCTATACCCAAAGGACTTAAAATCAGCATACTACAGAGATACAGCCACATCAATGTTCATAGCTGCTTAATTCACAATAGCCAGACTGTGGAACCAACCTAGATGTCCTTCAATTGATGAATGGATAAAGGAACTGTGGTATATATATACAATGAAATATTACTCAGCCATAAAGAATGATAAAATTATGGCATTTGCAGGCAAATGGATGAAATTGGAGAATATCATGCTAAGTGAGTAAGCCAATCTCAAAAATCCAAAGGGCGAATGATCTCACTGATAAGCAGATGATGACACGCAATGGGGGGTGGGAGGGGGGCAAGAATGGAGGAAGGAAGGACTGTATAGAGGAAAAAGAGGGGTGGAAGGGGTGGGGGGGAAGGAAAAAATAACAGAATGAATCAAACATCATTACCCTATATAAATGTATGATTACGCAAATGGCATGCTGTTACTCCATGTACAAACAGAAACAACATGTATCCCATTTGTTTACAATAAAAATAAATTTAAAATAAAAGAATAGAGGACATGGACACAAACCCAAATAAATACAATTTTCTCATACTAGACAAAGGGGCCAAAAATATGCAATGGAGAAAAGATAGCCTCTTCAACAAATGGTGCTGGCAAAACTGGTAATATCTTTCTGTAGACTGCAAGCTGGCTTGCTTACTAATCAGTACAAGATGGGTAGTTTCTCCAAGCTCAAGGTTCTTTATCAGTAATGCAATCTCACAACACACATACAATTCCCATGGGTCCATATCATGTCTTCCCATAATATTTGGATTATGGGAAAGCAAAACAATATGCTAATGCTTATGCTGCATGCTATACTGTGAGTAATGAAGTTGTTTTTTTCTAACCCAGTAGACTCTTGCTTTCTGACAACATTTAGTAAAACCATGGCAGATTTCCCTTTTAAATATAAAAATCTCAAAACCTTGAACTCCCCAAAATAAATAATATTCCTTGGTTATTCTCTCGCAACAATCTGTTCTCTGCCATTTTTGCCTTAATCATCATTTCTGACTATATTCGTTTAAATAACTTGTTTCTCCTCCTTGACTATTAAGGAGAAAGACAATTCCTGTTTTCTTCAATCCACAATTAATTACCTAGCAGAACACCTGGAATGGTTGAAATAAAGTAAATATTCCTTGAATGATAAAATATTTTCTTTTTTTATTGGACACTGTGCTCACTTTCCCTCCCTTCGTGCACCCTGTTTTCAGTATCAGGGATTAAATCCAGGAGCACTCTACCACTGAGCCACAACTCCAGTCCTTTTTAATTTTTCTTTTGAGACAGGGTCTTGCTACGTTGTTGGGGCTGGCCTCAAACTTGTGATCCTCCTGCCTCAGCCTTCTGAGTTGCTGAAATTACAGGCATGTGCCACCATACCCAACCATATATCTGAATACCACATAAATTATAGACAGAAATGACAGGTTATCTATTCCCAATTTCTTGAGAATTTACTATTCAGATTCCAACCTTATAAACTATAATTTTTCATTATTTACTAGTGATGTATACACAAGTACTAACAAGGAGCTGAAACTCATTAATCCACTTTACTGCTATTTAAAATAATATTTTACAACTTAGAAGATAACTTTATGTATATTTTTTTCCAAGTTAAAAAAACTGGTAAAAAACAACCTCTGATTGAGAAAGTCTGTCCTTGAGTTGATTTCCTCTCCTCTATGTTGTTTAATTCATTGCAATTAAGAACTCCTATAGTTTCAAAACTTCATAGGCTCAGGTTCATCCCAAACCTTGAGTTAATTCCACATAGCTATGAAAGGATAAAAGTAATCCATGTGCTCTGTTTCTCTCTTACTACCCCCTCTTTTATAGTACCTTATTTTCTTTTCTTTCTAGCACTAAACACAGTAAGAAGTTACTAGTTTGTGTTCACTATGTCTTCCTCAAGAAAATACTTGAATTTAACTTTATCCCAATTCTTAAAATATATGTGATGCTTTCTCTTCAAACCAAATGCCAATTCGGGTTTTCCCTGTCATTTCTTTTGTGTCCAGCTAATCACTTTATTCCAAAGTTTTACAGATTTATTGGCTTTGTTCAATTTGACATTTTGGACAGAGATAAGGTGAGAAAAGGTGGGAAGAATAGCTTACCTTTATCTCTGAAATAAAATCAGTACATAAAAGGATATTTGTTGGATCTTAAAGATATCTGTCCATTGCATGCATAATGGTGATATAGGTTATAAAATGACAAAGGATAAGGATTCCAGAGCTCTATGGAAAGTGCTTTCTTCTTGCCTTTTTCACTTCTGAGGTAGAGATACTATGTTGTTTCTTATATTGATGCTGCTCATGATCTTAGTTACATAGATACATTGAGTTAGAAAAATTCATTTAGGTATATGATATTCAAATGATTTTTTTAAAAGAGTAATGGGGAATCATTTAAGAATTTTAAAAGAAAACATCATAATCAAGTGCATCCTGCCAAATAAGTACACACTTTCTTACTTTCCTGCAGATATATAAACTTTTAGTACAGAATGTGCCTTTGGAGAATACATTTGGTGAGCCAAGTTTAGCCTTTCTCTGTTTCCTGATCATTATGTAAACTCCTTCCCTCCACCACACTCTTCTGCCACGAGGTTCAGCCTCACCTAGAGCCCTAGAGAATGGCACCAGCTGTCTAAGGACTAAGATCTCTAAACTGTGAGCCTTCAAATAAACTTTTCCTCTTCTAAAGTTGTTCTTGTGAGATCTTTTGGTCAAAGCTGCAAAAAGGCTGACTAAAACAATACACACCATTCTAACTTTTTTTTAATAAGTTCACATATTCACAATTATTTAACTGCATATCCTCCTTATTCTTAGAGAGATCTGACTCTTAATTATCACAATATATTTTAAAAGGTAGAGATAATCAATTTTAGCATAAAATATGTTAAGTCTTAAAATATTCCAATTTTTGGGGGGGGTGTATTATGAATCAAACCCAGGGGCACTTGACCAATGAACTACATCCCCAGTCTTTTTTATTTTAGAGCATTATAGTTATTCAAAGTAGGTGGGTTCATTTTGACAAAGTCATACATGCATGAAATTTGATTCCAATCCCCTTTCCCTCCCCACTTTATCCTCCTATTTCCCTCCCTCTACTCCACAGATATTCACTTGTTGATTTACTTTTGATTGGTATTCTCTACATACACATAAAGGTGAAATTTCCTGTGGTACATTTATATATGCACATAATGAGGTTTTGTTAAATTCATTAAATTATTTCCTCCTCTTTCCCATCCCTCATCCCTCCCTCTCAATGTCACTCTATTATTCCACTGACCTTCCCTCTATCTTTATGCTATCCAATCTTCTCCTTCTTTACTTTTTTGATGGATTTAATCAAAGGCCTTTTTTTCTGCATCTGTTGAGATCAAGATGATTCTTGTTCTTAATTCTATTTTAAGTAAGGAATTACTTTTATTGATTTGCATATGTTGAACATTCCTGGGATTGACTATGGTGTATTATCTTCTTTATGCGTTTTTTAAAATGTTTTTTAATTACAGATGGGCAGAATACCTTTATTTTATTTGTTTATTTTTTATGTGGTGCTAAGGATCACACAGTGGCTTACATGTGCTAGGCAAGAACTCTTCCACTGAATTACAACGACAGCCCCTCTTGATGTGTTTTTAATATAATTTGCCAAAATTTTACTACAAATTTTTGCATCTGTGTTCATCAGCAATATTGGTTTGTAGTTTTATTTCCTTGATGTGTCCTTGTTTGGTTTTGGTATTAGGGTTATAATGGCTTCACAGAATTTATTTGGAAGTGTCCGGACCCTTCAATTTCATGAAATAATTTGAGAAAGACTGAGTTAGTTCTTCTATAAAGGTCTGGTAGAATTCTGCTGAGAATCTATCTGGTCTTAGGTTTTTCTTTGTTGGAAGGCTTTCAATTGCCATTTCAATTTCATTACTTGATTGGTCTTTTTAGATTTTCCTTATCTTTTTCGTTATCTTCCTGGTTCAATTTGGTCAGGTCACATGTATCTAGAAATTTGTCAATGTTTTCTAGATTTTTCAATTTATTAGAGTATAAATTTTCATAATAGTTTCTAATGATCATCTGGATTTCAGGATTGTCTGTAAGATATCTCCTTTTTTATCGCTAATTTGGGTTTTTCTCTCTTTCTTATCAACCCTTATGTATCTTTTCAAAGAACCAACTCTTTGTTTCATTGATCCTTTGTGTTGTTTCTTAATTCTCCATTTCATTAACTTTGGCTTTAATCTTTATTATTTCCTTTCTTCTACTGATTTGTTATCATTCTGCTCTTAAAGGAATTTCAACATTGCTGTCTAAAGAAGGATATTTACTCTAGGGAGTTGTCAATGTCCTTTATCATGATAAGGAAATTCCATCATTTTTATACTTTTCTGTGCTTTTTCCTCAATTAATGCATATCAAATTGTATTGTGAATGCTTTCAAATGAGTATAAGATGAAATTTTAATATTAAAGCAATCATAGTTTTGTAAGACAAAAAAGGAATATAAATCTATGTATAACTATACCCCACCTATGTCAAATCAAGGCTAAATAATAAACAGGTGCAGAAGAAAGTGGTTACAGTAAAACTTAAATCACATGAATATATATATTACATACGTGTGTATATATATACATATATATGTACACAAAAATATTTTCAAACTTATCTGAAAAGTGAGAACATGCACACCCACATATACAAAATCTTGTAGAATGGAAAGAAGTAAAAAATAATAAAATACAGTGAAATGATATTATAAGTTAAAAATTTTTTAAAAAGAATAGTAAAAAAATAAAAATATATTAAAAATGGGAGTATGGAGAAAAAGGAAAAAAGAGAAAAGCAAAACAAAAGAATGAAAAGAAAAAGAATCTCAATGAGGAATAAAGGACTTGCTTCCACTGAGGTAGTCAAGACTGTTAGTAGGGATGGAATTTCATTCTTCATATTTGGTTTTGTAACCCTTGAGTCCAGGGCTTGTGTTCCTAAGTTGTCAGCCATTGTGTCTAGGAGGCAGAGCTGATTGTAATATAGATCTCGGTGTCTAGTCTCCCAGTAGAGGGTGGGATAGACTGTGGAGTGCTGACAAATTATGAATTTCTATAATGGGGGTGGTGTAGAATTCTAAATTGGAAGTTCCAGCCATTGGGCTTTAGTCTTGGCTGAACTTTGGATCTCTGTCAGAGTATGTGAGATCTGATACACACCCCTTATTGTTGGGAAGATGGCAGTCTCTGCAGGGTGTCTGGATCTCTGGGGCCTCCAGTAAAATCCACATTTAGGACCTAGGGAAGAAACCTCCACAGGTTTCACCTTCACTGCTATGAATAGGAATGACCTGGTATCAGCTCTGGAGTGTAGATGGTCCTGTGTGGCAGCTATAGGTGTCTTCGCAATATCTCTTATGGGGGCCAGCAACAAAGGGAGCTTTCTACCCCTTTGTGTTCAGAGCCTATATGGTCCAGGCGCAATTTCCATTGTGCCTGTTTCAGTCACTGGTTCAGGAACACTCTAGGAATTATAATAGGCAACTACTGGTAACTTCCTTGATGAGTTCTCCATCTCCTGCCTCTGCTCACTGCTATATAGCACTTGTAGATGGTTCCAGTGCCATGTGGCTACTGATTTCTGCACCCAGGAGCATTTTCCTCCCATGACTGCTTTCTGCCAGTGATCCCAGTTCCCACTGAACTATCTGAACTATCTGCCTTGCGGGGAGCTATTTTTGGTTTGTTTTTACTGAACTGTTGCCACCATCACTGTGTCCATTAACTTCAGACTTCCTCTCTAATCCACTGGTCTCTCCAAGCCAACTTTTCTTAATTTTTTAATTTCTTTATCTGCACCATGCTGTCTTCTCACTCTGCCTCCATTCCCCATCCCCTCAGCCGTTACCACGACAGTCAAGCAGGAGAATCTCTTTTTCTTATATCATGTTGGAAGTTTCTGACTTTCTGGGTCTCCATGGTTTCTTTTATAGTCCAGTTTTAAGTTTCAGTCAGTTCCCTTAGTTACCCATCTCAATGAGGAGCTATCTTCCCATTTGTAAGTCTTTTGCTAGGAAACTACTGAGAAATATATCCTTCCTCTAATATGCCATCTTTGTTCTCCTTCAGTTCTCTTTTTAAATTTTGAGACACAGTTAGCTACGGGTCTCACTAAATTCCTGAGGCTGGCCTGGAACTTATGTCTCTCCTGCCTCAGCCTCCTTAGTTGCTGGGATTACAGGTGTGATTCCACAAAGCCCCTCACAACATTCTAGAGCTTAAAACATATAAATCACCTTAGCATTTCTTTTATTCACACCTGATTTTTCAAAGTATTACAGATATATACCATATTTGCTCTCTTAATCGGGTGAACAATTTCCTTGAGTTGCTTAAGAGTTTTAAGAGACTAATATTGCACAAGGAATCATAAACATTCAAAAGGAAAACACACACACACACACACACACACACACACACACACACAAAGCCACAAAAGTTTTACTTGAAAGATTTTTCAACAATATCTCAAAAACAGTGTTTTGTTTTATGTGTTCTTGGGGATGGAAGCCAGGGTCATACACATGCTAGTCAAATGCTCTCCTATTGAGTTATGCCCCCACCCCCCAAAAAATCTTTAAGTACTTAAGTTTTCATAAAATGGCACTGAATTCATTCTTCTTTGATTCAATTCTCTTTTCTTTACTTCCTGAAAATCAGTGCTTACTGAAAACCTACTGTGTGTCAGGTACTCTTTTAGCCATGGAGGATGTTGACAAGACCAATGCAGCATTCCGTGTTCTATGGAGCTTATATTCCAGGGTGTGGATGTTCAGGCAGAGCGTGGTCAGACAGGATAGATAAATAAATAATAGGATATACTAGAAATTGATAAGAGCTATGGAGAAAAATAAAGCATATTTATTTATGAAGAGACATTCTAGGAAAATAATCCAATTAAAAAGAAAAAATTTGTTTTCATTTCAAAAAAGTTCAAAATGAATAAATATATTTATTTGCTTGTTTCTATTCAGACTTGAAAATATGCATTATAATCCAACAAGTTTTGAGTTATTATTCTCTGGAAAATACAATAGCAAAATAGCAAACAGAAAAAAGGCTGAGAAGTCATTTTGGAAATAATCATGACCTAAAGATAATTAAAACAGCAGATTTCATAGAAGAAACTTTTTGAAACCTTGTGGTAACAAGTTCAGATCTTTTACTTTTTGAATAAATTTATTCTTTGTCAAACTCCTGATTCTAACTTCCAGTAGAACTTCTTTTTACTAAGCATGTACATGTATAATGTGAAAGATATGTTCCTAATGAGGAAAATTCCCTTTTAGATACATTCTGCCAAAATATTATTTAGACAGTCATTTACCTTGTATATGATCTTCAACTTTGCAGGTGGTTGCATTTCTTAACACAATCTGTCTAATTTTAAGCAGAACTACAGTACACTTCAGGGACTTCACATCCTGTAAAAATGGAAGGCGCTTAACAAATAACTTACTTTGGAGTCCTCCCAAAGGAAGTTATTAAAGTAACAATGTGATCAGAAGTAACAGACTACTCTGAAGTGAAATATTAATAAGGATCTCTGCCTAAAAAATATACTCTTAGTAGCTTCTTTGACTACACAAGCTAGATCGGTCCTATAAAACAAGAACTGAAAATTTTACACTGTATTAGGCAAATTAGGAAGTAGGTCACTGTTTACCTTAATAATAACAATTTTATCAGGATGGTGGGAAGTAGTCATATTATATCTAGTAGAGAAATCAACAGTTTAAAAAGAAAGACAAAAATAGCAAACTATCCTTCTGAGAAATTTGTGTAAAAAGACATAGAGACAGAGGAGACACACACACACACACACACACACCAGGGGAGAGGAGTCAGTAACTAAAGGGTAATCCTACTGTTTTTAGTTTTTACCTGATAGGGACAACCTGAACTTACTTTTCATAAATGAGGTCAAAAGGGAAGGAGACAGTCAAGAAGGAAAAAGAAGTATAAATGATGTTGCTAGGAGAAATGGAAAAAAAGAAAAGAAAGGAAGGAAGGAAGGAAGGAAGGAAGGAAGGAAGGAAGGAAGGAAGGAAGGAAGGAAGGCGGCAGTCATGTAGGCAGGCGTGGGTATCACTAAGTGGGTGGATTGGCCTTGAAGAGGATGAGATACTGGCTGCGGCTCAAAGGGAGGACGGTCTGATCTGAAAAGAAGGTATAGGGCAGACTTTCTAAATGACACTTAATTGTCCTGATGACTCAAAACAAGTTGGTTTTGAGATTGAACAGAATAATAAACAAGAAGATATATGGAGACGACTGCAGCTTGTAATGGTTAAGGAAAGTAAAAAAAAGCAGATGACCAAAGACAAGTAAATGAAAGTGACATTAAATATACCCACAGTTCATATATATACACAGTTCAAACCACTGTTTTTGTTGTGCTTTGTTTTGATTTTTTGCAGTGCTAGGAACTGAAAACAGAGGCTCTCTACTACTAAGCTACTTCCACAGCCACCAGACCCCCTTTTTTGGTGCTGGGGATTAAACTCAGGAGCACTTTTACCACTGAGCCACATCTCCAGTCTTTATTTATTTATTTATTTATTTTGAGGTAGGGTCTAAGTTGCTTAGGGCCTCACTAAGTTGCTGAGGCTGATCTCGAACTTGCAATCTTCCTACCTCAGTTTCCCAAAATAATGGAATTATAGGTATGCCACTGAGCCCAGTCACAGCCCTTTCTTATTTTGATATAATATCTTGCTAAATTGCCCAGGCTGACCTGAAAATTGTGATCCACCCACCAGCCTTCACAGTAGCTAAGACCATAGGCCTGCACAAGAGTGTTTGGTCTTAAAGACATTTTTTAATAATATCATTAGTGAATCTGTGTTTTGACTATGACTCTTCACATGAAATCAGTTGTAGAATTTTTGACTTGTCAAGTCACATCAGTGCTCAAAAAGTTACAGATTTGGAGCATTTAGAATTTTACATTTTCTAATTAGGGATGCTTTGTATGCTTAACTTCTAACACTGTATCTGATTTGAAAATATAGCCTCCTAAAATCATCCCTTTAATTTAAAATTTCAAACAAATACGTCAAACTCTAAAAATGTATATTTAGCCAGTGCAGCAATACATGCCTATAATGCCAGCTTCTAGGGATACCAGAAAAAAGAATTCAAGTTTGATGTCAACTTGGGCAACTAAGAGAGACTCTCTCTCAAAATTAAAAAAAAAAAAGAAAGTAAAAAGGGCGGGGGATGTAGGTCAGTAGAATAGTATCCTGGGTTCAATCCCCAGGAACACTAAAATAAACAAAGGTTTTCTTACAGAACACTAAAGAAAGAAATTAAAGAAAATCTTAGAAGATGGAAGATCTCCCATGTTCTTGAATAGGAAGAATTAATATTGTCAAAATGGCCATACAACCAAAAGTGCTATACAGATTCAATGCAATTCCAATTAAAATCCCAATGATGTACCTCACAGAAATAGAGCAAGCAATTATGAAATTCATCTGGAAGAATAAGAAACCCAGAATAGCTAAAGCAATCCTTAGCAGGAAGAGTGAAGCAGGGGGTATTGCAATACCAGATCTTCAACTATACTACAAAGCAATAGTAACAAAAGCGGCATGGTATTGGTACCAAAATAGACAGGTGGATCAATGGTACAGAAGAGAGGACATGGACACAAACCCAAATAAATACAATTTTCTCATACTAGACAAAGGGGCCAAAAATATGCAATGGAGAAAAGATAGCCTCTTCAACAAATGGTGCTGGGAAAACTGGAAATCCATATGCAACAGAATGAAACTAAACCCCTATCTCTCACTCTGCACAAAACTCAACTCAAAATGGATCAAGGACCTCGGAATCAGACCAGAGGCCCTTCATCTTATAGAAGAAAAAGTAGGTTCAAATCTTCAACATGTCAGCTTAGGATCAGACTTCCTTAACAGGACTCCCATAGCACAAGAAATAAAAGCAAGAATCAATAACTGGGATAGATTCTAACTAAAAAGCTTTCTCTCAGCAAAGGAAACTATCAGCAATGGGAAGAGAGAGCCTACAGAGTGGGAGAAAATCTTTGCCACTCATACTTCAGATAAAGCACTAATTTCCAGAATACATAAAGAACTCAAAAAACACTACACCAAGAATACAAATAACCCAATCAACAAATGGGCTAAGGAAATGAACAGACACTTCATGGAAGATCTACAAGCAATCAACAGATATATGAAAAAATGTTCAACATCTCTAGTAATAAGAGAAATACAGATCAAAACTACCCTAAGATTCCTTCTCACCCCAATTAGAATGGCTATTATCAAGAACACAAGCAACAATAGTTGTTGGCAAGGATGTGGGGAAAAAGGTACACTCATACATTGCTGGTGGGGTTGCAAATTAGTGCAGCCACTCTGGAAAGCAGTATGGAGATTCCTCAGAAAGCTTGGAATGGAACTACCATTTGACCCAGCTATCCCACTCCTCGGCCTATACCCAAAGGACTTAAAATCAGCATACTACAGAGATACAGCCACATCAATGTTCATAGCTGCTCAATTCACAATAGCCAGATCGTGGAACCAACCTAGATGTCCTTCAATTGATGAATGGATAAAGGAAGTGGTATATATATATATACAATGGAATATTACTCAGCTATAAAGAATAATAAAATTATGGCATTTGCAGGCAAATGGATGAAACTGGAGAATATCATGCTAAGTGAGATAAGCCAATCTCAAAGATCCAAAGGGCAAATGATCTCGGTGATAAGCAGATGATGACACATACTGGGGGGTGGGAGGGGTTAGTGTTAGGGTTAGGGAGGAGGACAAGAATGGAGGAAGGAAGGACTGTATAGAGGGAAAAGAGGGGTGGGAGGGGTGGGGGGCAGGGAAAAAATAACAGAATGAATCAAAGAACATTATCCTATGTAAATTTATGATTACACAAATGGTATGCCTTTACGCCATGTACAAACAGAACCAACATGTATCCCATTTGTTTACAATTAAATAAATAAATAAATAGCCTTAACATTTGAAACAAAGCTATATGGATGTTCATATCACTATTAATTTTTTTATGTTAGGAATTCTGGAATGCACCTAAAGCACTACATATCAAGCAATTTGTAGCACTAAACATTTAAATTAGAAAAGAAAGATTTAAATCAATAAGCTTTAGAGAAAAAGAGCTGGATGCGGTGGTGCAGGCCTGTAATTCCAGTTACTCAGGAGGCTGAGGCACAATTCTAAATTCAAGGCCAGTATGGACAACTTAGGGAGACCCTGTCTCAAAATAAAACAAAAAAGGGTTGAAGAAGTAGCTCAGTGGTACAGCATCACTAGATTCAAACTCCAGTACGAAAAGAAAAGAAGAAAATAAAAACAAAAAAGAGCCTAACAAAACCAAAGCAAAGATAAGAAAACAATAATATCTTAAGGATAGAAATAAATAAAATTAAAAATAATAGAAAATCAACAAAAGCAAACACTGGTTTCTGAGATGATCAACAAAATTAATACTGTAGTTAAAATTATTCGAAAAAAACAAAAATCATGATATTAGAAATGAAATATGCAACATCACAGATTCCACATACACTGAAAGGAGAAGGAACCTTAAAAGCACTTTATGCCAATAAATTTGAGAATTTGAATGAACTGTATGCTTAGAAAAATAAGCTACTAAAACTCACCCAAAAAGAAAAAATCCAAAATAGCCGTAAAGGTAAAAAAGAAGTTTTGTAACCTGGTAGTTTTGTAACAGTCCCATGAATAAATTTCAGGCCCAGATTAGTTTCCTGGAGAATTCTACCATACCGCTAGAAAAAATAATACCGTGACTACACACATGGCTAGAGAAAACTGAAGAAAACAAAATACTTTGCAACTTATTCTCTCAGATCAGCATTATCTTGATTTTGCTACCAAAACTAGAAACAGTGATTAGAAGAAAAAGACAACTACATATTATTAGATGCAAAATTTTTCAATTTTTTCTTTTAAAAAATTAACAACAAAGAACAATACATCATGACTATCTGAAAATGGTTAGTCTGACATCTAAAAATGAAATAATTCATCATTTTAACAGATAAAAAATTAAAAGATACAGTAAAAGAAGTAGAAAAAAAAAATCAATGATTTAAAGCCAGGTGACACCTGTAATTCCAGTAGCTTGGGAGGCTGAGGAAGGAGGATCCCAAGTTCAAAGCCAGTGCCAGAAACTTATCAAGGATCTAAGTAACTCAGTGAGAGCCTGTCTCTAAATAAAATATTTTTAAAAGGTTGGAAGGTGGCTCAGAGGTTAAAATCCATTAGGTTCAATTACTGGTACAAAAAAAAAAAAAAAAAAAAAATTTAAAATAAAAAAAATCTCAAGAAATTAGAAATACAAAGAAACTCCCTCAATTTGATAAAGGGCATCCCTGAAAAACCTGCAAGTTGCATTGTACTGAATGTTTGCTAAATGTTTTCTAAGATGGTAAGCAAGGCAAAATTGTCAACAGTATACAAAATGTATACAGTACCAGAAATATAATACACTATAATAATGCAAAGAAAAAGAAGGGAAGGGGAAGGAAGCAGAAAAAGAGTGTTAAGGTTTGGATATGACGTGTCTCCCAAAAGTTCATGTTTGAAACATTGCAAAAATGATATCCTTAAACCTAATCAATGCCTTAATCTACTTGAATGGATTAAATGGGTGGTAGGCAGGTAGGATGTGACTGGAGTAGGTAGGTCACTAGGGCCATGCCTTTGGGGTATATATTTTGTTTCTCGTGAATGGAACTATTTCTGTTTCCTGACTGTTATACCTGAGCTTTCGTCTTCCACATCCTTCTGCCATGATGTTCCACCTCACCTCAAACTGAAAGCGATGGAGTTGGTCATCTATGGTCTATTACTGCTAAAACCATGAGCCCCAAATGAACGTTTCCTTCTCTAATTGTTCTTGACAAGTCTTTTGGTCACAGCAGTGAAAAAAACTGACTAAGGGGAGGAAAGAAACAAAAGGAAGAAAGCTGGGTAACCAGACTGAAAAAAAAAAAAAAAGAAGAAAGAAAGAACTGTCTTCATTTCTTGGCAACATGATCACCTATATAGAAAAATCCTAAGAAATCTCCAACAACTACTAGAACTAATAAGCAAGGTTAGCAAAGTCACAGGACACAGGATAAAAAAAAAAGTTACCAATAATGTTTATATACTTTAATAATGAACAATTATAAAGTGAAATTTTAAAACAGTATAATTTACAGTAGTATCAAAATATAAGAGTTTTAAATTTAAGAGATGATTTGCTAGACATTAAAAACCATATAGCAATAATAAGTGAAACTATAAAAGATCTAAATAAACAGGGAGATATATCATGCTGTGGATGAGAAGATTCAATATTGTTAAGTTGTAAATTCAAAACAAAATGATGCATAGACAAAATGCTATCCTAATCAAAACCTTGGGAGTGAATTTTTATAAAAAATGACAAAGTAAATCCAAAATGTCCATAGAAATGCAAACAACCTAGAATAAATAAAATTATTTTGATAAAAAACAAAATAGGAAGACTTAATGCTATTATTTTACAAAGCCCTATAGTACTGATGCAAACATAGACATGATTTTTCAAGAAAAATTGCCAAGGAAGTCAATGGATAATCTCTTAGTGGTATAAAGAAAGAAAGATTGAGATAACTCATACCATATACAAATATTAACTCAATATGATCCTATTAAAACTTGAAGAATAAAATATAGGAGATGACACTTCTCACTCTGGGTTAGGTAAAGATTTCTTAGGTCAAAAATTAGGGTGAGGCTGCCACCCACAGCTCCACCCCATCTATGAACACAGCCACCAATGTGGTCACTGGCCCATCTCTGAGTGCAGTCACCACCATCTTGAGACACAGTAGTCTCCTTCTTGGGATACTGGCCAGGGCCTGGAAGTCCATTATCAAGGTACCTTCGGTTTCTGTTGCAGCTGGGGTAGTCCTGCTAAGTGGCTAGAGGTCACCATCTTGCTGCAGTGGCAGAACAGAGCCAGGCTCTTGCCAGCTCCATGAGTCCTGGGACAGGATGGATGGATGGACTAGGGTAGTTGTAGCAGGTCGGAAGGTTGGAGGAGAGTATGAGGGTATATTGCTCTCAGTTCAACTAGCCAGCCAATCTGGCACATACCAGATTCCTGGGCCAACTCGACCAACACTCACTGGGCCTGGTCCCCCACTCACTCCCCAGTCTAGCATCCTCTTATCCCCTGGTCCAGCAAGGTCTAGCATCAGTCCAGCATCTAACAGGGATCTCTGGTTCCCCCAATCTGCAGTCTTCCAACTCCTCCCTGACCACAAACCCAGCCCAGTGCTCACAGCAACATGACAAGTGCACAGCTCTCAGCTCCTGCTCCTGATCTGCCTGATACAGAACAGCTCTCTGTGACAGGCACGCAGGCCCCAGCATCAGCCCTCAGCACTGCCTGGGAGAGAAGTGCACCATGTATTACTAGGAGTTATTTGATTTGAAGTTGTATATGGTTTGCATTGGGTGCTGCTAATATTGATCTCCCGCTTAAAGGTGAGGTACGAGAAACCTTCAGGAACATTCTAAGTCTACAGAGTAGAAACTGTACTACCTCAGGTCCACACTGCTAGATGTGAAGACACATGAAAAACTTGAAAAAACAAGGGAACAAAATATCTCCCCCAAACCAAGATGCTCCAATAATAGAATCCATTGATAACACAGTAGAAGGAATGTTAGAGAAGGAATGTACATGGTTAAATTTATCGGTGACAGGA
Organism: Sciurus carolinensis; assembly: GCF_902686445.1. NCBI lineage: Eukaryota > Metazoa > Chordata > Mammalia > Rodentia > Sciuridae > Sciurus > Sciurus carolinensis. The sequence goes on from NC_062220.1 coordinate 67,964,827, forward strand.
TGATGTAAGAAGTGAATTCAGAGATAAATTTCAGAAAGTAAACATCACTTCAATAAAAAGGCAGAAATTATAAAAAGGAATCAAGCAAAAGTTCTTGAAATGAAGAAATCAATAAACCAAATTAAAAATTCAAGACCCCTCCCCCCACTGAAGCGGTAAACACGGACCACTGGGAACATCGTAGAGGAGGCGGCTCAGCACAGCGCTTGGACTCGGAGCAAACACTGGGGCTCTGGGCGGCTGCCAGAGGAGGAGCAGAGGGGCGAGCTGTTTAGACTCAGAACGACCGCTTCTGAACACCCGGGGGGTTGCCCAGAGGAAGAGGAGAAGCGCGGCAGGTCGCTAAGTCTAGGAGTGACTGCATCAGAGCCACAGGCGGTTGCCAGAGGAGGAGCTGCGTGGCGAGCTGTTTGGACTCAGAGAGAACGCCTCTGAACACCAGGGGGTTGCCCGGAGGAAGAGGAGAAGTGCAGCGGGTTGCTTGGTCTAGGAGTGACTGCATCAGAGCCACAGGTGGTTGCCAGAGGAGGAGGCGAGTGGTGAGTTGTTTGGACTCAAAGCGACCGCTCCTGAACACCCGGGGGGTTACCCCGAGCAGGAGGAGGAACGGGGGGGTAACATGAACTCGGAGTGACTGCCTAGGGCTATGGGTGGTTGGCGGGAGGAGGAGACGCGAAGTGAGTTGCTTGGACTCCTAGTAACTGCCTCGGAACACCGGGCAGCTGTCCGGAGGAAGAGGTGTGTGGCGGGTCTCTGGGTCTCGGAGCTATTGTACGGGGTTCCAGGTGGCAGCTCAGAGGAGGGGCCGCATAGCCAGGCGATTAGGTGCAGAGCAGGGTCCCAGGGCCTAGGCAGCTTCTTGGTGGAAGAGCCACACAGAGACACGCTTAGGGCGGAGCGAAGTTTCCAGGACTGCAGGCAGATTCTCTGAGGAAAGGCAGGCTAAGAGACTCGTCTGCAAAGGGTGAGGCTCCCAGGCCCACGAGGTAGGTCCGGGCCCCTGGGAACATTGCAGAGGAAGACAGCCCAGCCCAGGCGGTAGTTATAGATTGAGGGGAACCTCTAGGAGGGGAACTGACCAGCGAGACCTCCCCACCGGGTGAGTCTTACCTGCCGAGTGAGGTTTTCCCACAAGTACGGTAAAACCAGAGACACAGGCACAAACAGGCCTTGCCTCAACCCGCAGCCTAGTTCTCCTTTGGATGACCATTGGTCAACAAGTGGAGGCACCTCTGCCCACTATCAGGGAATATACCCCACCTGAGGGTCACCAACCCTAGAGAGGCAGCTTCCTTGAGGAGCACCGCATTATCAACTTCCTCCAAGACTTCAAGCTACTGAAGGATAAGAGGGGATATACTAGCAATCTTCAGGGACATTATAAGTCAATAGAGGAAATCTGCAATATCTTAATGACCCACTGATTCCTGAACAATATGAGAAAACAAGGGAAGAAAATGCCCCAAACAAATCTAGATGTTACATCAATAAAATCCAACGACAGCATGGAAGAAGAAATGACACAAAGGGAGTTCAGAATGTACATAATTAAAGTGATCAGAGAAGCAAATGATGAGATGAAACAGTAAATGCAGGCATTGAATGATGAGATGAAAGAGCAAATGCAGGCATTGATAGCACCAATCGACAGTTAAAAGAGCAAATACGGGAAGCAAAAGATCATTTCAATAAAGAGAGATATTGAAAAAAAAACAAACAGAAATCCTTGAAATGAAGGAAATAATAAACCAAATTAAGAACTCCATAGAAAGCAAAACCAATAGGATAGAACACCTGGAAGACAAAACCTCAGCTATCGAAGACAAAATATTTAACCTTGAAAACAAAGTTGAACAAACAGAGAAGATGGTAAGAAATCATAAACAGAATCTCCAAGAAATATGGGATATCATGAAAAGGCCAAATTTGAGAATTACTGGGACTGAGGAAGGCTTAGAGAAACAAACCAAAGGAATGAACAATCTATTCAATGAAATAATATCAGAAAATTTCCCAAATCTGAAGAATGAAATGGAAAAGCAAGTTCAAGAGGCTTATAGGACTCCAAATACACAAAATTACAACAGACTCACACCAAGGCACATTATAATGAAAATACCTAACATACAAAATAAAGACAGAATTTTAAAGGCTGTGAGAGAAAAGAACCAAATTACATTCAGAGGGAAACCAATATGGATATCAGCAGGTTTTTCAATCCAGACCCTAAAAGCTAGAAGGGCCTGGAACAACATTTTCCAAGCTCTGAAAGAAAATGGATGCCAACCAAGAATCTTATACCCAGCAAAACTTACCTTCAAATTTGACGATGAAATAAAATCATTCCATGATAAACAAAAGCTAAAAGAATTTACAAAAAGAAAGCCAGCATTACAGAACATTCTCAGCAAAATATTCCATGAGGAAGAGATAAAAAACAAAGAAGCAAATCAGCAAAGGGAGGAATTATCCTAAAGGAACTGTCAAATAAAGGACACAAGTTGTGTCAAAAATAAATAAATAAAATTTAAAAAATGAACCAAATGACCGGGAATACAAATCATATCTCAATAATAACCCTGAATGTTAATAGACTAAATTCATCAATCAAAAGACATAGACTGGCAGATTGGATTAAAAAGAAAGATCCAACAATATGTTGCCTGCAAGAGACTCACCTCATAGAAAGAGATACACATAGACTAAAGGTGAAAGGATGGGGAAAAACATACCATGCACATGGACTCAGCAAAAAAGCTGGAGTATCCATCCTCATTTCAGATAATGTGAACTTCAAGCCAAAGTTATCAGAAGGGATAAAGAAGGACATTTCATACTGCTTAAGGGAAGCATAAATCAGCAAGATATAACAATCATAAACATCTATGCCCCAAACAGTGGCTCATCCATGTATGTTAAACAAATCCTTCTCAATTTTAGAAACCAAATAGACCCTAACACAATAATACTAGGTGATTTTAACACACCTCTCTCACCACTGGACAGATCTTCCAAACAAAAATTGAACAAAGAAACCATAGATCTCAATAACACAATCAATAATTTAGACTTAACAGACATTTATAGAATATACCATCCAACCAAGAGCGAATACGCTTTCTTCTCAGCAGCACATGGAACCTTCTCTAAAATAGACCATATATTATGCCACAAAGCTAATGTTAGCAAATACAAGAAGATAGAGACACTACCTTGTATTCTATCAGATCATAATGGATTGAAGTTAGAAATAAATGAAAGAGTAAAAATCAGAAACTACTCCAACACCTGGAGATTAAACAATATGCTATTATATGATGAATGGATAACAGAAGATATTAGGAAGGATATTTAAAAGTTCTTAGAGGTAAATGAGAACAAAGAAACATCATATCAAAATCTCTGGGACACTATGAAAGCAGTACTTAGAGGAAAATTTATTTCATGGAGCGCATTTAATAAAAGAAGTAAAACTCAACAAATAAATGACCTAACACTACAGCTCAAAGCCCTAGAAAAAGAAGAACAGACCAACACCAAAAGTAGTAGAAGACAGGAAATAGTTAAACTCAGAGCTGAAATCAACGAAATTGAAACAAAAGAAACAATACAAAAAATTGACAAAATAAATAGTTGGTTCTTCGAAAAAATAAACAAAATTGATAAACCTTTAGCCACACTAACAAAGAGAAGACGAGAGAAAACCCAAATCACTAAAATTCAGAATGAACAAGGAAATATCACAACAGACACGACTGAAATACAAAACATAATTAGAAGCTATTTCGAAAATCTATACTCCAACAAAATAGAAAATTTCGAAGACATCAACAGGTTTCTAGAGACGTATGAATTGCCTAAACGGAACGAGGAGGACATACACAATTTAAATAGACCAATTTCAAGTAATGAAATAGAAGAAGTCATCAATAGCCTACCAACAAAGAAAAGTCCAGGACCAGATGGGTTCTCAGCCGAGTTCTACAAAACATTTAAAGAAGAGCTCATTCTAATACTTCTCAAAGTATTCCATAAAATAGAAGAGGAGGGAACCCTCCCAAACTCATTCTATGAAGCCAATATTACCCTGATACCTAAACCAGACAGAGAAACATCGAGGAAAGAAAATTTCAGACCAATATCCTTAATGAACATAGACGCAAAAATTCTCAACAAAATTTTAGCAAATCGCATACAAAAACGTATTAAAAAGATAGTGCACCATGATCAAGTGGGTTTCATCCCAGGGATGCAAGGTTGGTTCAACATCAGGAAATCAATAAATGTAATTCACCATATCAATAGACTTAAAGTCAAGAATCACATGATTATTCCTATAGATGCAGAAAAGGCATTTGATAAAATACAGCACCCCTTCATACTCAAAACACTAGAGAAAATAGGGATAGTGGGAACATTTCTTAACATTGTAAAGGCCATCTATGCTAAGCCCATGGCTAATATCATTCTAAATGGTGAAAAACTGAAAGCATTCCCCCTAAAAACTGGAACAAGGCAGGGATGCCCTCTTTCACCACCTCTTTTCAATATCGTCCTTGAAACTCTAGCCAGAGCAATTAGACAGACCAAAGAAATTAAAGGGATACGAATAGGAAAAGAAGAACTCAAACTATCCCTATTTGCTGATGATATGATTATATACTTAGAGGAACCAGGAAATTCCACCAGAAAACTTTTAGATCTCATAAGTGAATTCAGTAAAGTAGCAGGATATAAGATCAATGCACATAAATCTAAGGCATTTTTATACATAAATGATGAATCTTCAGAAAGAGAAATTAGGAAAACTACCCCATTCACAATAGCATTGAAAAAAATAAAATACTTGGGAATCAATCTCACAAAAGAGGTGAAAGACCTCTACAATGAGAACTACAGAACACTAAAGAAAGAAATTACAGAAAACCTTAGAAGATGGAAAGATCTCCCATGTTCTTGGATAGGCAGAATTAATATTGTCAAAATGGCCATACTACCAAAAGTGCTATACAGATTCAATGCAATTCCAATTAAAATTCCAATGATGTACCTTAAAGAAATAGAGCAAGCAATTATGAAATTCATCTGGAAGAATAAAAAACCCAGAATAGCTAAAGCAATCCTTGGCAGAAAGAGTGAAGCAGGGGGTATCGCAATACCAGATCTTCAACTCTACTACAAAGCAATAGTAACAAAAACAGCATGGTATTGGTACCAAAATAGAAAGGTGGATCAATGGTACAGAATAGAGGACATGGTCACAAACCCAAATAAATACAATTTTCTCATACTAGACAAAGGGGCCAAAAATATGCAATGGAGAAAAGATAGCCTCTTCAACAAATGGTGCTGGGAGAATTGGAAATCCATATGCAACAGAATGAAACTAAACCCCTATCTCTCACCATGCACGAAACTAAACTCAAAATGGATTAAGGACCTCGGAATCAGACCAGAGACCTTGCATCTTATAGAAGAAAAAGTAGGTCCAGAGCTTCAACATGTTGGCTTAGGACCAGACTTCCTCAACAGGACTCCCATAGCACAAGAAATAAAAGCAAGAATCAATAACTGGGATAGCTTCAAACTAAAAAGCTTTCTCTCAGCAAAGGAAACTATCAGCAATGCAAAGGAAGAGCCTACAGAGTGGGAGAAAAATCTTTGCCAATCATACTTCAGATAGAGCACTAATCTCCAGAATCTATAAAGAACTCAAAAAACTCTACACCAAGAATGCAAATAATCCAATCGACAAATGGGCTAAGGAAATGAATAGACACTTCACAGAAGATCTACAAGCAATCAACAAACATATGGAAAAATGTTCAACATCTCTAGTAATAAAAGAAATGCAAATCAAAACCACCCTAGGATTCTATCTCACCCCAATTAGAATGGCGATTATCAAGAATACAAGCAACAACAGGTGTTGGCGAGGATGTGGGGAAAAAGGTACACTCATACATTGCTGGTGGGGTTGCAAATTAGTGCAGTCACTCTGGAAAGCAGTGTGGACATTCCTCAGAAAGCTTGGAATGGAAACACCATTTGACCCAGCTATCCCACTCCTTGGCCTATACCCAAAGGACTTAAAATCAGCATACTACATACATACATACTACTAAAATCAGCATATTACCGAGATACAGCCACATCAATGTTCATAGCTGCTCAATTCACAATAGCCAGATTGTGGAACCAACCTAGATGTCCTTCAATTGATGAATGGATAAAGAAACTGTGGTATATATATATACATTAGGATATTACTCAGCCATAAAGAATGATAAAATTATGGCATTTGCAGGCAAATGGATGAAACTGGAGAATATCATGCTAAGTGAGATAAGCCAATCTCAAAAAAACAAAGGATGAATGATATCGCTAATAAGTGGATGATGACACATAATGGGGGGTGGGAGGGGTTAGTGTTAGGGTTAGAGTTAGGGTTAGGGAGGGGGGCAAGAATGGAGGAAGGAAGGACTGTATAGAGGGAAAAGAGGGGTGGGAGGGGTGGGGGGGAAGGGGAAAAATAACAGAATGAATCAAACAGCATTACCCTATGTAAATTTATGATTACACAAATGGTATGCCTTTACGCCATGTACAAACAGAGAAACAACATGTATCCCATGTTTTACAATAAAAAAGAAAAAAAAGAAATAGAAATGATAAAAATGGAAAAAAAAAAAAAGAAACCGTGGTATATATATACAATGGAATATTACTCGGCCATAAAGAATGATAAAATTATGGCATTTGCAGGCAAATGGATGAAATTGGAGAATATCATGCTAAGTGAGATAAGCCAATCTCAAAAAAACAAAGGATGAATGATATCGCTAATAAGTGGATGATGACACATAATGGGGGGTGGGAGGGGTTAGTGTTAGGGTTAGAGTTAGGGTTAGGGAGGGGGGCAAGAATGGAGGAAGGAAGGACTGTATAGAGGGAAAAGAGGGGTGGGAGGGGTGGGGGGGAAGGGAAAAATAACAGAATGAATCAAACAACATTACCCTATGTAAATGTATGATTACACAAATGGTATGCCTTTACGCCATGTACAAACAGAGAAACAACATGTATCCCATTTGTTTACAAAAAAAAAAAAAAAAGAAACTAAAAAAAAAAAAATTCAAGGGAAAGTATCGCAACAGACTATATCACTTGGAAGACAGAACCTCAGGCAATGAAGACAAAATTTTAATCTTAAAAAGAAAGTTGACCACACAGAGAAGATGGGAAGAAACCATCAACACGATTTACAAGAATTATGGAATAACATGAAAAGACTAAACTTCAGATTTATGGGATACAGGAAGGCACGGAGATAGAAACCAAAGGAATGCACAATCTTTTCAATGAAACATTATCAGAAAATTTCCCAAATCTAAAGAATGAAATGGAAAATTGAATACAAAAGGCCAACAGAACCACAAATACACAAAATTACAGCAGAATTGCAAGAAGACACATTATAATGAAAATGCCAAACATACAGAATAATAATAAAATTTAAAGGCCACAAGAGAAAAGTATCAGATTACATGTAGGGGGAAAACAATTTGGATCTCAATTGATTTCTCAATCCGGACTCTCAAAGCTAGGAGGTCCTGGAAGACCAAGCTCTGAAGGAAAATGGATGCCAACCAAGAATCCTATATACAGCAAAATTAAGGTTCACATTTGAAGATAAAATAAAAACCATTCATGATAAACAGAAGCTAAAAGAATTCACAAAGAGAAAGCCTGCACTACATAACATCTCAACAAAATATTCCACATGGAGAAAATGAAAAAAAAAAAAAACTGTGAAAACAAGCAAAGGAAGGAACTAAATTAGAAAAAACGTGAATCAAAGGAGAAACTAAGTAAAATTAAAAACTAGACATACACCAAAATAAATGGGAATACAAATAATATCTCAATAATAACCTGGAATGTTAATGGCCTAAACATCAATCAAAGGACAGAGACTGGCAGATGGATTAAAAACCAAGACCATACAATATGCTGTCTCCAAGAGACTCACCACATAGGCAAAGACATTCACAGACTGAAGATGAAAGGATGGGAAAAAACAGAACACTCACATGGAACAAGAAAAGAAGCGGGGATTTCCATCCTCATATGAGATAAACTGGACTTCAAATCAAAGTTAGCCAGAAGGGACAAAGAAGGACATTTCATACTCCTTAAGGGAATTATACATCAACAAAAAATAACAACTGTAAATATTTATGCCACAAATAATGGAGCATATATGCACATCAAACAAACTCTTCTCAATTTCAAAAATCAGACCACAACAATAATACAGGGTGACATTAACACACCTCTCTCACTACTACATAGATCTTCAAAACAAAAACTAAACAAAGAAATTATAGAACTAAATAAAATAATCAATAATTTGGATTTAACAGACATGGAGAATATTTCATCCACCAATGAGTGAATACACTTTCTTCTCAGCACTACATAGATTCTTCTCTAAAATAGACCACATCTTATGCTACAAAGCAACTCTTAGTGAATACAAAAAAATGGAGATACTACCCTGCATTCTATCAGATTATAATGGAATGATATTAGAAATCAACAATAAAATAATAAATGGAAGTGACTCCAACACCTGGAGACCAAATGACATGCTACTAAAAGATGAATGGATAGCAGAAGGAATCAGGGAGGAAATAAAAAAATACTTAGATGTAAATGAGAACACTCATATAACATATGAAAATCTCTGGGACACTATGAAGGCAGTGCTAACAGGAAAGGTCACTGCATTGAGCTCATACATTAAAAGAATAGAGTCAACAAATAAATGACATAATATTACATCTCGAAGCCCCCCCCAAAACAAGAACAAATCAATACCAAAAGCAGAAGAAGACAGGAAATAATTAAAATCAGAGTTGAAAAAAAGGAAACAGAAACAAACAAAACAATTCATAAAACTGATAAAACAAAAATTTGGTTCTTTGAAAAACTACATAAACTAATTGATAAACCCTTAGCCACTCTTAACAAAGAGAGACAAAATTCAAATTTCCAAAATTCATGATGAAAAAGAAAATATCACAACAGACATTACTCAAATACAGACATAATTAGAAACTATTTTGAACATTTATATTCCAATAAAATAGAAAATCTCAAAGATATCAACAAATTTTTAGAGACATATGATCTACCTAAACTGAATCAGGAAGATATACAAAATTTAAATTGATTAATTTCAAACAATTTAAACAGATCAATTTCAATGAAATTGAAGACACCATCAAAAGCCTACCATCCAAGAAAGTCCAGGACCAGACAGATCTCAGTCAAGTTCTACAAGGCCTTCAAAGAAGAATTAACACCAATACTCCTCAAATTATTCCATAAAATAGAACAGGAAGGAACTGTTCCAAACTCGTTCTATGAGGCTATTATCACCCTGACATCAAAAGCAGACAAAGACACATCAAGGAAAGAAAACTTGAGACCAATATCCCTGATGAACATGGATGCAAAAATTCTCAATAAAATTCTCACAAATCACATACAAAAACATATTTAAAAGACAGTGCACCACGATCAAGTGGGGTTCATCGCAGGGATGCAAGGTTGGTTCAACATACAGAAATCAATAAACGTAATTCATCACATCAATAGACTAAAAGACAGAATCACATGATCATTTCAATAGATGCAGAAAAAGCATTTGACAAAATACAGCACCTCTTCATGTTTAAAACATGAGAAAAACTAGGGATAGTAGGAACATACCTCAACATTGTTAAAGCTATCTATGCTAAGCCCAAGGCCATCATCATTCTAAATGGAGACAAATCAAAAGCATTCCCTAGGGCTGGGGAGATAGCTCAGTCAGTAGCTTGCTTGCCTTGCAAGCACGAGGCCCTGGGTTCAATCCCCAGTACCGCAAAAAAAAAAAAAAAAAAAAAAAAAAAAAAGGCATTCCCTCTAAAAACTGGAACAAGACACCTGTGACTTCTTTCACCACTTCTATTCTACATAGTCCTGGAAACTCTAGCCAGAGCAATCAGACAGACCAAAATAAAGAAATAAAAAGTAAATAAAATTAAAGGGTATAAGTAGAAAAAGAAAAATTCAAACTATCACTATTTGCCAGTGATATGATTTTATATTTAGAAGACCCGAAAACTTCCACCAGAAAACTTCTAGAACTAATAAATGAATTCAGCAAAGTAGCAGGATATAAAATCAACACCCATAAATCAAATGCATTTCTATACATCAGTGATGAATCCTCTGAAAGAGAAATTAGGAAAACTACCCCATTCACAATAGACTCAAAGAACAAAAAACAAACAAACAACAACAAAAAAAAACTGGCAGTCAGTCTAACAAAAGAGGTGAAAGACCACTACAATGAAAAGTATAGAACATTAAAGAATGAAATTGAAGAAGACCTTAGAAGATGGCAAGAGCTCCCATGCTCTTGGATAGGCAGAATTAATATTGTCAGAATGTCAATACTACCAAAACTGTTATACAGATTTAATGCAATTCCTATTAAATCTCAATGACATTCTTCATAGAACTAGAAAAAGCAATCATGAAATTCATTTGGAAAAATAAGAGACTCAGAAGAGCCAAAGAAATTCTTAACAAGTAGAGTGAAGCAGGAGGCATCACAACAGCAGAACTGAAACTATACTACAGAGCCAAAGTAACAAAAACGGCATGGTATTGGCACTAAAACAGGCACGCAGGCCAAAGGTACAGAAAAGAAGACACAGAGACAAACCCACAGACCTAGTTATCTCATACTAGACAAAGGTGTCAAAAACATTCAATGGAGAAAAGATTGCCCCTTCAACAAATGGTGCTGGGAAAATTGGAAATCCATATATAACAAAGTGAAACTAACCCTCTATCTCTCACCCTGTATAAAACTCACTCAAAGTAGATCAAAGACCTAGGCACTAGATCAGAGACCCTGCACCTAACAGAAGAAAAAATAGGCCCAAATCTTCATCATGTTGGCTTAGTACATGACTTCCTTAACAAGACTTCCAAAGTACAAGAAAAAAAAAAAGCCAAGAATTAATAGATGGAATGCATTCAAACTAAAAAGCTTCCTCTCAGCAAAGGAAACAATCAATAATGTGAAGCAAGAGCCTTCAGAAAGGGAAAATCTTTACCACATGCACCTCAGATACAGCACTAATCTTCAGGATACATAAAGAACTCAAAAAATACAATGCCAAAACAACAAATAACCCAATCAATAAATGGGCTAAGGAACTGAACAAACACTTTGCAGAAGAAATACAATTGATCGAAAGACATGAAAAAATATTCATTATCTCTTGCAATTAGAGAAATGCAAATCAAAACTACTCTAAGATTTCATCTCACTCCAGTCAGAATGGCAATACAAGGAATAATAAGTATTGGCAAGAATGTGGGGAAATTGGTACGCTCAAACATTGTTAGTGGGACTGCACATTGGTATAACCACTTTGGAAAGCATATGGCAATTCCTCAGAGAACTTGGAATGGAACCACCATTTGAATCAGCTATCCCACTCCCTGGACTTATACCCAAAGGACTTAAAATCAGGATACTACAGCGCACTAATCCCCAGGCTATATAAAGAACCCAAAAAACTCAACACCAAAAAAAATATAACCCAATCAATAAATGGGCTAAGGAACTGAACAGGCACTTCACTGAAGAAGAAATAAATTTGATTAACAAATATGGTACATGTACACAATAGACTATTACCCAACCTTAAAGAAGACATTTGGCATTTGCAGGTAAATGGATGGAGCTGAAGTATCAAGATAAGTGAAATAAGCCAATCCCAAAAAACCAAAGGTTGAATGTTTTCTCTGAAATGCAGACGCTAATTCACAATAGGGGGTGGCAGGCTAAGGAGAAATAGAGTTACTTTAGATTAGGCAAGGGGAGTGAAGGGAGGGGAGGGTTTCAGGAGTAGGAAGAATAGTGGGATGAATCAGACATTATTACCCTGTGTTCATATATGATTACATGACTGGTGTGATTCTAAGTCATTTACAACCAGAAGAATGAGAAGTTATACTCTATTTATGTAAGATGTTTCAAAATGCATCCTACTGTCATGTATAACTAATTAGAACTAATTAGAATAAAAAAATTAGTACGTATGATGATTAGTTTTTTTTTTTTTTTTTTAAGTTCTCAATGGACCTTTATTCTTTATTCACCTATTTATCTGTGGTGCTGAGAATTGAACCCAGTGCCTCACACGTTAGGCAAGTGCCCTACTGCTGAGCCACAACCCCAGGCCTGATGATTAGGTTTTGTCAAAGATCTTTTTAAAACTTTGTCCTTTGAAAGTCACTATTAATAGAGGGGAAAATGTTTGCAAAACATACATATGAAAAAGCATTGAACCTTAAATACATAAAGATTTCTTATGATTCAACAGTACGAGGACAAGAAACAATTTTGAAAACGAGGATAATAAGTGGTACAAAAACAACAAAAAAGGCTATACAGATGGCAAATGTGATCAAAATCTGCTATGAATGTCTGTGTCTGTCAAAATTAATATGTTGATGTGGAACACAATATGTTGAAACCTAATCAACAACATGATAGTTTTAGGAAGTGTGGTCTTTGGGAGGTGATGAGGTCAAGAGGTAGGAGCCCTAATGAGCGGTCTTATAAGGACTCTTATAAAAAAGGTTCAGAGAGCTTCCTTGCCCCTTCAACACATGTTCCTCTGGCATAAGAGGACACAGTGAGAAGGCACCATCTATCAACCAGAAAATTGTCCCTTACCAAGTAACAAACTTGACGGCACCTTGAACTTGGACTTACAAGCCTACAGAACTAAGAGACATGGATTTCTGATGTTTATAAGCTACCCAGTCTATGGTATTTTGTTACAGTGATTTGGATGGACTAAGAAAGGACTAATGGCACCATTAGTCCTTAGACTAGAAGTAAAAACATACAAAAAACAGCTATACACCCACATAGCTAAAATTAAAATGACTGTCAAGATCATGGATTGACAAGAATGTACAGCAAATGGTACAATCATACATTGTTGACAGGAATGCAAATTTTGCATATCTATTTTAGACAACAGTTTGGGAGTTTTTGCAAAGTTAAACATAGTGATTAACCAAAGTTAAACCAAATGATTAGATAATTTTTACATAGTTACAAAAGATAGTGAAGATGTATGCTTAAAACAGCCCTTTATGTAAATAATATTGCAGCTTTATTCATAATAATCCAAAACCCTAAAATCCAAGTTGTTCCCCAACTGGGAAAGGAATAAACAAATTATAGAACATATTCACACAATGAAATACTACTCAACAATTAAGAGGAAATGGAAAACTGAGATAGGCCAAAACATGTATGATCCTTAAATAATTAGGTATACTTCATCATTACACCTTTAAGACAACCGAGAAGCTAAACTGTAGTGCTAAAAGGTTGGTCAATTGTTGCCAGGAGCCAAGGAGTAGAAGTAGCAGATTAACTGCAAAAGTAAGGGAAATTTCACAGAAATTTTGCAATACTGGAAATTGAACTCAGACCTATCACTGAGCTATATACCCAGACTTCTTTTTCCACCTTCTAAAAAATTTTTGCAGTGCTGGGGACTGAACCCAGAGCCTCACACAAGCTTGGCTAGCACTACACCACTGAAAATCATCCCCAGCCCTCCTTTTGTTTTGGAGAGAATCTCTCTAAATAACAAAGGCTGACCTCAGACTTGCAATCTTCCTGCTTTGGCCTCCAGAGTCAGTGGGATTACACGCTTGTACCATTGTACGAGATTGATGAAAATATTCTATATCTTAATTGTGATGACAATTATATGATTGTGAGCATCTGTCAAGACCCCTAGAATTTTACACTTAAAACTGGTTAATTTTTATTTCATATAAATTTCAGGCCAATAAAGCTAAACAAATGTAAAGAGATGCACAGTATTCACTCGCAAGGTGAGTAGAGCGATTTGTGCAAGTAAATACTCTGCTTACTTTCTGTTTGGCCACACATGAATGGAGACCTTCTCTGTGGTTACTGTTTGCTGCAAACTTCATTAAAAACAGAAGTAGAAAGGCAGATAGTGTTAGTCTATTCAACTCTGAGGTTCCCAGTGACTAATATTTAACAAACAATTGGTCCTTTTAGTAAACGTTTGTGAATAAAAATTTAAGTGCACACAAACTCTTCAAAGTTTTTTTTTAAAAGCCTGGGTACATTCAATGCTTAATCTTCAATAATTAAACAACACAATTATATTGGCCAATTTTCATATTTTACTCCTGTGCCATTATTTCAAGATAGAGTGAACTAATAAAGTTTTATGAATCAAACTTGAGTGGTATAGTTCATGGTGCAGATATTTTATCTACATGTTTATAATTAAATTTTCATTTTTAACAATAAGGAAACAGTTGAGAAATTTCTGAATTTTAAAATCATTTAGATAGAAATTAAAGTAATTCTAAAGCATGAACTAATTCATCAACATAAATTGTTTTATACTCTCTACATAAGAAAAATTCAGAGTTCTTCCAATGTTTGAATTATGGAGAATTAATTTACTCTAGAAATCAGAGAATTTTATTCTAAATACTAATATAAAACTGTTTATATGACTAAGCAGTTCTTGAGTAAACATCTATAAGGAATAACAATTAGCCGGGGGTTTTAAAATAATAATATTATATAATTTGTAAACCAATAAAGAAAAACTTATTCATATCAAATTTTAAAGTGACTAAAAATACTAAGTGAATTTGAGTAAACTTACAGTTTGTTGCTGTATGAAATTGCGAAGAAAGTGCCTGAGTAACTGAATTCCAGAATGTATACAAAATTTCAGGTTGTCCATCCTGTAAATCAAAAAAAAAAAAAAAAAAAAGTTTAACACATAAGACGTTATATTGAAATTTTATTTAAATGAAAAAGCTTAGTCATCTAATTGTCAATAATGAAATTATTAAGTGATAAAGTGGGAATATAGAGATGATTTAACCAAGGGCCTTGTGCATGTGAGGCAAGCACTCTACCAACTGAGTTATATCCCCAGTCCAATACTATTAATTTCAACAAGCTTTATAAAGTAATTACCAAAAATAAAAATACTAGTTCAAGTATCATTTGTTAAAAACAGAAATATACTTTGATATTATTAAAATGAAATCACTTTTATATATAATATAAAAGTATAATATAAATATGTTTAACATTAAAAAATTACAAGAGTCATAAAAAGGAAATTCTGATTCTGAATGTTGTAAGTGAACGAAATGACAAATGAAAAATGTTGATTTATGAATTTTATACACACACAAACTTTCACTTTCAATGTTATTTGTTTCTCACAAATTTATTTCATAAATCTTATGATTTTAAATTTACTCATATGGGAATTGTATATTATTAAAAAAGCACAGCAAATAATTGTTCATTTCTTTTGCAAAGATCACAAAATACATTCAGACTGCCAAGATTTTATATATAATGCAACCTGTGTCTCAGGTATCTTAAAGATGTTTTTCATCATATCAAAGAAATATACTATAACATATTAACAAAATGAGGACAAAAACCACATCAACTGACACACATAAGGCATCTTTTGACAAAAATTCTTTCATAACAAAAACACAAACTAGGAAGGAAATTACATCAATATAATAACATTCATATATAAAAAGACCACAGCTACAATCAATGATGCAAATGTGAAACGTTCCCTCTACGATCAGAATGAGGCCAGATGCCAACTCTCACTACTTCTATACATCATAGTTCTAAAAGTCTTATCAGAGCAATCAGGTAAGAAAAGGAAGAAAAGGCATCCAAATTGAAAAAGAAGTAAAATCATACTTTCAAAGATGATGATTCAGTATGTAGAAAACTCTAAAGATCACACACATACACACTAGAATACTTGAAGCCAGTAATATTGTAGGATACAAAATCAACACATAATAATCAGTTGTATTTTATACACCAATAACAAACAATTTGAAAAGGAAATGAAGAAAACTATCTTACATATAACAGCATCCTAAAGACTAAAACACTTAAAAATAAACAATCAAAAAGGCAAGACTTTTTACACTGAAAACCACAAAATATTGCTGAAAGAAATAAAGAAGACACAAATAAATGCAAAGACAATTCCTATTCACAATAAGAAGATTGAATATTGCTAAAATGTCCATACAAATGAAAGTGATCTATGGTTTGAAAGCAATCCCTTTCAAAATTACAATGGCAATTTTTGCAAAGGTAGGAAAAAACATCCTAAAGCTTGCAGGGAATCTTGTAAGGCCTCATATGTCCAAATAAAGACTCCAAGTCACTGGATTTCCCAATAATTACTGAATATTATACCAAAAGCACAGGCAATAAAAGGAAAAATACACAAATAAAACTACATCAAGTTGAAAACATGTACACAGCATAGAAAACAACAGAAAGAAAAAGAAGTCTAGAAAATGGGAGAAATATTCCCTAATCATATATACGATAATGGGGTTAATATCCAGAATATATAAAGAAAATCTATTAACAAACAAAAACAAATGACCCAATTAAAAAGGGGTAAAGGAATCCAACAGATATTTTTCCAAATAAACAGAGCCAACAAACAAATGAAAAGATGCTCAATAACTTTAGTTATCAGAGAAATGGATCCCACTACCAAAAAAAAAAGAAAAAAAGAAAAAAAAAGCTGAAAATAACAAATGCTGGCAAGAAGGTGGGGAAACTAAAAATCTTGTGTATTGTGGGAAAGTAAAATGGTGCGGCCATTATAAATAAAATGATAGGTAGGTGCCTCAAAAAATTAAAAATAGAATTACTGTATGTTTCAGCAATCCCACTTCTGAATATACATCTAAAGGCAGGATATTTGCACACCCATGTTCACTGCAGCATTATCCAGAAAAGTCAAGAGGTGAAAGCAACCCGAGTCTATAGGTGGATGAATGAATAAAGAAAATGTTTCCTATACTGTGAAGCTTTTCTGTGTATAGTGGAATATTACTCAGCATTTAAAAGAAAATACTGTCATATGCTTAGTATAATTCTGTCACATGCTTAGTATAATATGGACATTGTACTAAGTGAAATACATTAGTCACAATAAGACAAATACTGTGTAATTCCACTATATGGGTAGTCAAATCTTAGAAGTAGAGAGTAGTGGTTGACAGGGGTTGGGGAGGGAAAAAAAGGAGTTGTTCATTGGATAGGATTTTGGTTTTAGAAGATGAAAAAGTTCTAGAGATCTTTTGCACAAGAAGATATATATGGCAAACACTATTGTACTGCATAATTACAAATGGTTATAATGGTTTTAGGTTGTGTTTTGCCACAATAAAAAAAAAATGTACTTTATGACTAGTTTCTATTTATTTTAAAAATATATAAGAACTGGGTATTAAGGTTATTTTTAATTTTTATTTATTTTTATGCCCTAAGATAAATGCACATTTATGTGGATTTCCTGATTGGAGACACTGGGTTATTAAATTTTACAGATTTCCTAAAATTAAAGGACCCCTCTATTATTGATATTTGTCTTACCTATTCAGTTTCATAATGCAGATAATTATTTTAACAATAATAATTTGCTTTCATGTCTAAAATTTTAGCATTTGCATTCTTCAGCCAACACTGATCCAATTTTCCTTTTTTAGCATATGCATGTGTGTTCATAGAACTACCTAGCTATTTTGTTTGTTTTTGTGGTGTTGGGGATCAAACCCAGGGTCTTGGACAAGAAAGGCAAGTGCTCCTCCACTGAACTACATCTCCAAGACCTCTAGTTGTTTATTTTGGAAGGAGTTAAACATGACTCAAGAAATAAATTACTTTCTTGATTAGAAAAGGTTATTTTAATATATATTTCAGACAATTATCATAGGCCAATATATTTTAATTCCACAAGAATGTGAAGGAATTTTATTAGTTAAAATAGTATAAATATTTTTAAGGTAATCTGTTGACAACTAAAGAAAATGTAAAGGGAATTGATTTATTCATATATTTTACTTCTTCAATTAATTATATTTTCCCTGACAATTATCCATTATTTCAAATTTCAAATTGAAAGTATGTGATACTTGCTTTTTTCCAATATGCCATTATTTGTCTTATCAATCTGAAATGATTACTCTCTCTTCTGCTTTCCTCTGAGAAATGTTTATCAATCCCTTTATTTTATTCTGTTATTTGCTTTTTGATGTGACTCTTAAAAGTAATATTTTAATTCTATTTTTAAACACACTTGTTGTGATTTAGTAAGAAATTATAACCCAAATATATTTAGCTAATAGGTTTTTCTTGCTTTCATCATTTCATATTATGCTGTCTTTCTGGTTCCTTTGTGTTCTGTAGAATCATTTTGTTTGCTTTTATCTTCCCTAGTGGCTTGAGTGCTACAGATTCTGATTTCAAGTCTATCAAAGGTTACATTTATTTTTTTTTCCAAAAACAGTTTTAATCTGATATGATCTCATATTTCTCACTTTTCAAAGACCAAAATTCAAATATATTTTCTGAGGCTACTGGTAAAAAAATAATTTAGAATTCTAACTTTCAAGAATTTATAAATTAAATAAACATCAATATCACAATCTGAGCATACTGTTATATAATTACTTCCTAAATAAGTATTAGTTATGTAGGTTAAGCCTAACTCAAGCAACCACCAGGTTATCAGTGTTTGTATAATAGTATACACAGTGAAAATACCAGTTAACAATTGGAAAAGCAAGAGAATGATCAGGCATAATTTATTAAGGAAGTCATAATACAAATGTTCAAATTCTGATTACCATTTATTACTGTGTGACTTTGGACTTTGGATAGGTTACTTTCTCTATACCTCAGCTTTCTTATCTGTAAAATGGAAAGCCATCTCTATATTTGATATGAAAACTTAGTGAGTTAATACTTATGAAGTGTTTAAAATAGTGCCTGGGACAGTAGGTCCTATATCAACATTGCTACTATTTTTAATTTACAATTAAAATAATTATTTATCTTGATCATTCTTGTATCTTCAGCGTATATAATCTTATACCTAATAAATTATTCTGTGTTGATTAATTTTATGCATTAACTTCACTGGGCTATGGGATGCCCAGATATTTGGTCAGAAATTATTCTGGGTGTGTCTGTAAAGGTGGGTCTGGATGAAATTAACATTTGAATCAGGAATACAAGCAACAAAATAACTGTTGGCGAGGATGTGGGAAAAAAAGGTAAACTTACACAATGCTGGTGGGAATGCAAAATGGTGCAACTATTATATAAAGTAGTATGGAGATTCCTCAAAAACTGGAATGGAACCACCATTTGACCCAGTTATCCAACTCCTTGATTTATACCCAAAGGACTTAAAATCAGCATACTACAGTGACGCAGCCGCATCAATGTTTATAGCAGCTCAGTTCACAATAGCTACATTGTGGAACCACCCAGATGCCCTTCAACAGATGAATGGATAAAGAAAATGTGGTATATATACACAATAGAATACTATTCAGCTTTAAAGAAGAATGAAATTATGACATTTGCTGGTAAATGGATGGGGTTGGAGAATATGCTGAGTAAACTAAGCCAAACCCAAAAAACCAAAGGCCAAATGTTTTCCCTGATATGCAGATGTTAATTTACCATAAGGTGGGGTGGCTAAGGAAGAATAGAGTTACTTTATATTGGGTAGAGGGGAGTGAACAGAGGGGAAGGGGTATAGGAGTAGGAAGGACAGTAGAGTGAAACAGACATTATTACCTCATGTATCTATATGACTGCATGACTGATGTGATCCTACAATATGTACAATCAAAAAATGAGAAATTATACTCCATTTATGTATGATCTATCAAAATCATTTTACTGTCATGTACAACTAATTAGAACAAATTAAAAATTAATTTAAATAGAGGAGATAAAAACAAAATGAAACAAAAATACATTTGAATCAGCAGACTGAGTAAAACAGAGTGCCTTCCTCAATGTGAGTGGGCTATATGACATTAGTTGAAGACCTTAAATAGAACAAAATGGCTGGAGTAAAAGAAAATTCTCCCTAACTGCATCTGGGTTGAAACATTTTATTGCCTTCCAACTTGGAACAACGTTGGCTCTTCCTGGGTATGGACTCTACCAGTCCTTGAACTGAACTATATCATCAGCTCCCCTGGCTCTGTCTCTTGCTGAATTTAGATCTTGAAGCTTATCAGTCTTCATAATCTGGTGAGTCAATTCCTTGCAAATCTAACACTCTAGCTATGTAACCATCTACCTCTTTTTAGTTTTGTTTCTCTGAGGAACCCTAAAACAATTATTGAATAAATGAATGAATCAATTTTACTTAATCAGTCAATTCTAAGGATTTGTCATAACTTAAGACCTAGAGGTTGAGCACAATGGCACATGCCTAAAATCCCAGCAACAGAGGAGACAGAGGCAGGAAAATCACAAGTTCTAGGTCAGCCTCAGCAACTTCGCAAAACCCTCAGCAAGTCACTGGGTAGGTAGCTCCATGGTAAAACATCCCCGATTTAATTCCCAGTGCCAAAACAAATAAATGAATAAATAAAATATATTAAGAGCTAGAGCCAGTTACCAAAGATACAAGAGGACAGATAGTTATCGGAAGAAGAATGGATATGAAATGTTCTTAGATGAAAAAAGATGAAGCAGATTCAGAGGGTTATGAAAGGTGTAAGAAATAATAAGAAAAAAAGTGGATTTGTAAGTAGAAGAGTAGGTTAAAACAAAATAGATATAAGTATTAAGTATTTACAGATGTGTAGGTACATAATATATAGGTTTGTGGCATACATAATAAATATACAGTACATATATATTGTGCCAAAATATAGAGTAAAATATTTTCATTTTAATTATCAAAGCATTATCAAAATGTTATGGTCAAAACTATAATACATTATACAAATATAATTTCTTTTTTTTTTTTTTTTGGTGCTGGGGATCGAACCCCAGGGTTTTGTGTTTGCAAGGCAAGCACTCTACCGACTGAGCTATCTCCCCAGCCCCACAAATATAATTTCTTACATAAAGTAAGAAAAAATAAAAAGATACAAAAAAATTTCATGGTTTCAAATCAAATTAACTTGATATGTACTTGCTCCTATGTATTTTGAAACAAAATTAATTTTAATAATTTGATTAGATGTCAACTGATATTTGACATTAATCTATTTATAATTTATAAGTAATACTGTCTTATTTTTCATGTAGTTCAATGCAGTTGTGTTATTATATCTACTCAGGGAAAAGTCTGCTATTTAAAATAACTTGGAGCTTAGCATGGTGGCATATACCTATGATCCCAGCTACCTGGAAGGCTTAGACAGCAATAAAGTGAGACCCTGATTCAAAACAAAAAGTAAAAAGGGCTAGGGATGTTGCTCAGTGGTACAGAACTCTGAGCTCAAATCCCAATACCACAACACCAAAATCAGATACATATTATTCATATAAGTAGAATAAATGTGGAATATAGAGGAATAACAAAACATTTGTGTTTGGATTAATCTAATATTTAGAATTATAAGTTGGCCTTCATCTTTGCTTTTCTCATTGATTTTTTGTTGTTGTTACATTACTCCTTTATTAGAAATGGTAAATGAGAAATTGTTTCAAAACCTGAAGTCCAAACTACAATAGAAAATTCCACAGGTTCAAGATTTTGAGACATTCTGGTAAGAGTTTTCTGCAAAGTATATCTTTACCGTAGCATGGCAACATCATTCTTCTTTTTAAAAGGTTACTGGACAAACATCATTGTCACTATCACCTTTATAAACAATTTGTGCATAATTCACTCCCTGTCATAACTGTTTTTCACAAATTCTACCAAAACTACATTTTTGCAAAGACTCTTTGGGCTCCTATTGTAAGAATAAGCATGATAATTTTCTACAGTGAGATGACAATTGCTATCAAAAGCTGCTGGACTTGCAAACGCTTTAGCAAATATGTCATGAAAACTGGCAGCTTCTAAAATCCAATCTATGAAGACCGAATTTGAATCTGAAATAATGTTGCAATCAAATTTATCCTTATTCTTTCTTATAAAGTTGAAAAGTTCCACCATCCCTGAAGTGAAAGGTATTGATGTCACTGCTCCTTTCATTTCATTTTTTTCTTACACCTTCATCTCCCAAATACTTAAAGACTCATAAAGTCATAAAATGCTTAAAGGTTCATAAGTTCTATCCAAAATCCTTTTTGATAAGAATCTTGTAGTTCAATCAGAGTTTTCTGTCTGAAGCACATTGCACAATCCAGGTATAACTATTGTCATCTATGATTGTATTGTCAAGGCCAAACACCAACAAACTTTTCATGGTTCCAGAAATAGATGTAGGTTATCCCAAATTAATATTTCCAATAAAATTAATCTTACCTCAGCACAGAGTTTAGGTTAAATGTTTATGACAGTCTTCAGTTTTAAACACCAGTCAGTTGTCAATTGTTTTTAAACATTTCTCCTATACTGTATGGTAAATATTAAGTAGAGAGTATTCCAGACAGAGAGATAAATATCAAACAGAGATATGAAAAAGTGCCTCATTCCAAGAGTAAACAGTGAACATCTAAGAGAAAGGGAGTAGGTAAGAATGAAGAGGAAGACAAGGGTTAGATCAAAGGACAAATGAATTCATCAGAAGACACTAGTCAACTATTAAGGGTTTCTATGAAAGAATATCATGATCAAGTTTGTGTTTTAGGAAAAATCACCTTGATAGTAACATGGAAGATGAATAGTAGTATATGGGGTACTGGTGAGCCTGTAGGCAACAAGATCAGTTAGGAATTCACTGAAAAAAAAAAAAAAAAATCTAGGTGAAAGGGGCTTTTCTATGGCCAAAGGAATAGAGAAGTTCCAAGAGTAGGCCATAAGAAGATTTACATGTATTTATGAAGGACTAGGACTAGACATGTTTGTAAAGGACCAGAAACAAAGAATGTGCAAGTAAAATGAAACTTCAGAAGGAGCATCAGGTAGACAGACCTGTAGACTTGGGTCTCTGAAACCTGTCAGGTGTCCATGTGGAAATCTCTAGACTAAGGCTAAAGAAACAGATTTACATGAAATCAGCATCTGGAGGTGGTAGAAACTGTTAGCATATGTGAGCTTTCCCAGATATCAGTGTCCTATACTTTAATTTTATAGTTGCTATGGTGTTTCAAATTGTATAAATAAAGCACTTTAAAAGGAGGGGCAGAGGGAAAAAGAAGAATCAATGAAAAATTCTGAAGAGTGAAAGTAGCTGAGGAGGGAGAAATTTAAGGCAGGAGAAATGGTCAATCAACTCAATAGTAGTTAAACAGGGCTTAAGAAGTAGGCAGGATTTAGGAACTGGATCAGAAGACTGCATTAAGAATTGTTAGGGTTGAGCGAAAGTTTGATTTCGGCAATTTGGGACAAAACAGAAATAGGGAAGTAGAGATACAAGGTAGCTTACCAAAACTGCATGAAAGAAAGAAGTACTGAGAGAGAATTAAAGGACTCAGGTTTGTTATTGTTGTTTATTTGTTTGTTCTTAGATGGTAGGCCACTGAGAAGGAGGAGGAAGACAGAGGTTGACCATGGAAGAAAAGAAAGAGATGAGTAGATGCAGAAGCAAGAGAAGAAGGATGAGCATGAGAAAGAAGATACGATCTACCTCTACCTTTGAGACAGGGGGCGTGGGGAGAGGGGGAATCCGCAATATCACTCTTTGGTCCTTGATAAAGTGTTTCTAAGACAGTATGCTTATTGAAAAGAGGTTAGAGGAAAGCCAAGGGAGCCAAGTTAAAATCAAAAGAAAAGAAGATATAAAAGACTTAACAAAAAGTCTGTGCCAGAGATCTCTATGAGGAGATCACTTTGTGAATAAGGAAGCCTGCAGACTTTATCAAAGACACCAAGTATACATGAATTTTAAGTTAGTTTCTTTTAAAACATTTTTTGAGTTGTCAGTGGACCTCTATTTATTTATATGTGGTGCTGAGAATTGAACCCAGTGTCTCATAAATGCTAGGCAAGTGCTCTACCACTGAGCTACAACCCCAGCCCCCTTAAGTTAGTTCTTAATTATCTTCTGGAGTCAAAGCAGAGGAATCCTAGCATGGCAAATACAAGAGGACAAAGAAAAGATTCCTTTTGCTGAAAAATACTCTTTAAGGGGAAATATTTTGCTGTGTCTGATTATAAAAGAAAGAAGACAGAAATTAAATAGGGACTTCAATACCATAGAGCAAAATGAAAAA